>NC_073377.1:37401824-38001824 GCF_028641065.1 Leucoraja erinaceus | reverse complement strand
ACAATGAATGGCGGTGCTGACTTGAAGGGCCGAATGGCCTCCTCCTGCACCTATTTTCTATTTCTATGTTTCATTGGGGACCCTCGGACTATCTTTGACCAGACTTTGCTGCTTTTATCTTGCACTAAGCGTTTTTCACGTTATTTCCTTTATCATGTATCTGCACATTGTGAATGGCTCGACTGTAATCACAACAAAAGCTTTTCACTGTGACAATGTGACAATAAACTAAACAAAACAAATATCATTTTGCACAGCATCATAATTCTGTAGTGAGTGATCACCATAAGGGGTACTACACCAGGCGTTTCCATTTTGGTGGAATTTCAAATAGTCGCCATAAAGATACCAGGCTTCACCTTGCAAACATTATTTGATAGACAAATATGGCTTCCAGAAAGACACAAAGTGCTGGAGTAACTCAGGGGTCATGCAGCATTTCGGGAGAATGTGGATAGGTGACGTTTTGGGTCAGGAACCTTTTTTGGACTGATTGTGGTGGGGGAAGAAACTGGAACAAAAGTGGGCACAGGACAAAGCCTGGCAAATGATAAATGGAAATAGGTGACGTTTTATTTGACAACTGGATGTTTGTACGGACATCTTCAATCTATCATTATTGAGAGGTGTGAATCTGTGGAATTTTCTGCCACAGAAGGCAGTGGAGGCCATTCACTGGATGTTTTCAAGAAGGAGGTAGTTTTAGCTCTTAGGACTAAAGGAATCAAGGTATATGGGGGAAAAAGCAGGAACGGGGTACTGAAGTTAAATGATCAGCCATGATCATATTGAATGGTTCGAAGGGCGGAATGGCCTACTCCTGCACCTATTTTTCTATGTTTCTATGATAGAATGATGGCTGGACAAAGGCTAGAGCTAAAAAGTTGGAAATGTGAGATAAACATAACAGAGGTGCAAATTGTGAGGACAGAGGAAGGAATATAGGTGGAAGAAGATGGTGGGGGGAGCGCGGAAGGAAAAAATGGGGGAAAATCGAACTGGAGCATAGGAAAGAGAGGATGAGAGAATTCCCAACCTTGCTGAGAATCTCACTTCCAATGAATCGAATGCCAGGAGGCCTCCATGTTGTACGGAAACTTGGTCAACGGGGTGCCTGCAAGACTGAAATGCAGAGATAATGGACCTGAATGAACACACCATGGTTGTTGCCGGCTTTGTAAAGAAATGTGCGGAGGTGCGTATTGTAACCAAAACTATCTGAGTGTTACCCAACCAGAAGCCTTTGTTGAAACAAGAGGTCCACAATCTTCTGTGGACTAGTTCTTGGACATTCAAGTCTGCCGACGCAGATACATACAAGAATTCCAGCTACAACTTTGATAAGGCCATCAAAAAGCCTAAAAATAACTTTTGCTCTGAACTGGAGGATGAGACAGACATTCAACGTTGTAGCAGTGCATAAGTGATAGGAGCAGAATTAGGTCATTAGGCCCATCAAGTATAGTCTGCCATTCAATCACAGCTGATCTATCTTTCCCTCTCAACGGCATTCTCCTGCCTTCTCCCCGTAACTTCTGACACCTGTACTTGCACGGCATCACTTCCTACAAGCTGAAACTAAATAGCAACTCAAGTGGCGGCAAGACATAATTCCCGGATGAGCTCAATATTTTCTACGCACACTTCGATAGGGAGAAGAGTGAAGTGCCTTGTTGGGTCCTGATAACCCCAGATGCTATTGTAATTTCAGTCACTGAGGCCGACATCAGCAGATCCTTCAGGAGGGTGAACCCACAGAAAGTGTCTGGACCTGATGTTGTACCTGGTCATGTTCTCAAAACCTGCGCAGACCAACTAGCTGATGTTTGTACAGATATCGTCAACCTCTCATTATTAAGATCTAAGTTCACACATACTTCAAAATGGCATTAATAACACTGGTGCATGAGAAGAGTAAGGTGACACGTCTCAATGACTAATATCAAGTATATGAACTTCATAAAAATTTGCTTAGTGCCATAATAGATTATTTGGGGATCCAGTTCCAGAAATTACAGAAGCGGTTGTGACCCTTGTCTGTTTGTAGATGGACCACCTGTCCCTTGGCTAGTGGTGGAAGTGGTCTGCTCGGATACCATCGTCATACCATCCTTTAGGAATGTTATGCTTTTGTTGTAGCCTGGACTGAATTTTGGATGGCGGGATCACTTGCGGTACTAGAACCTGTTTCACCACAGGCAGTGTGGCTCGGGTTTGCCTTGACATCAGTCGCTGCCGGGTGAACCCAGTATCGGGTCACGGGAGATGTTGTGCAGGTTGAGCAGGTCTAGGTATATGTCTGATCCTGCTCTGTGGGATCGTTCTATCGCTTGCTTGGCACTCCTGACGGTACGTTCAGCCAGCCACGAAAACCCCAGCATGTAGCAAAGTCTCTGAAGTACTTGCTGGTAAATTGACTGCCATTGTCAGACAGTAGCTGATAAGGAGCCCCGTGAACAGAAAAATGGCGAGCCATCTTCTGGACTACCCCTGCAGAGGTGGGGCTACTGAGCAGATCGATTTCAAACCATCCGGAATACGAGTCGACTAGAACCAGGTATTGTTTGCCATGCCACTTAAAATTGTCAGTTGCCAACGTGGATCATGGGAGGACGGGAACCGGGTGTGAGAGAAGTGGCTGCTTTTGTTGGTATGGTGTCAAACTGTTGCACACTGCACAGGGCTTTACTTTCTCACAAATATAATCAGTAGAGCCAGGATTTTGCCATAAATGCCATGTGCCTTTTCATGCCTTTTTTGATGATTTCACCAAGATAATGCCCTTTTCGCGACCGTGCCTAAATCAGCCTTTTTTTGCTATTTTGCTAAAAGGTCCCCTCTGCAATTGGATCCTCGACTTCCTCATCCACAGACCACAGTCTGTTCGTATTGGTGGAAATGTGTCAGACTCAATAACAATCAGCACGGGAGCACCTCAAGGCTGCGTGCTCAGCCCCCTGCTGCACCGAGGCGGTCGTGACCCTTGTCTGCGTAGCCGGTCATAGTGCAAACTCCATCATCAAGTTCGCTGATGACACCACTGTTGTGGGACGTATCACTGATGGGGATGAATCCGAGTATAGAAGAGAGATTGAGCAACTGTCCAAATGGTGCCAGCACAATAACCTGGCCCTCAACACCAGCAAAACCAAGGAACTGATTATGGACTTTGGAAGGAGTAGGATGGGGATCCACAGTCCTGTTTACATCAACGGGTCGATGGTTGAAAGGGTCAAGAGCTTCAAATTCCTGGGCGTGCACATCTCTGAAGATCTTTCCTGGTCCGAGAACAATGATGCAATTATCAAGAAAGCACATCAGCGCCTCTACTTCCTGAGAAGATTACGGAGAGTTGGTTTGTCAAGGAGGACTCTCTCTAACTTCTACAGGTGCACAGTAGAGAGCATGCTGACCGGTTGCATCGTGATTTGGTTCGGCAACTTGAGCGCCCTGGAGAGGATGAGACTACAAAAAGTAGTAAACACTGCCCAGTCCATCATCGGTTCTGACCTTCCTTCCATCGAGGGGATTTATCGAAGTCGCTGCCTCAAAAAGGCTGGCAGTATCATCAAAGACCCACACCATCCTGGCCACACACTCATCTCCCTGCTACCTTCAGGTAGAACGTACAGGAGCCTGAAGACTGCAACAACCAGGTTCAGGAACAGCTACTTCCCCACAGCCATCAGGCTATTAAACCTGGCTCGGCCAAACTCTGAACATTAATAACCCATTATTCGTTATTTGCACTTTATCTTTATTTATTCAGTTTATTTATTCATGTGTTTTGTAGTAAATGCCTATTATGTTCTGTGTGCTGAAGCAAAGCAAGAATTTCATTGTCCTATCAGGGACACATGACAATAAACTTGAACTTGAACTTGAAGGTCGTGCTATTTTCACTAGTTGTACCGTGATTACAATGACGTTTTCTATGTTAACACGTTAATATGTTAACACATTAATACAAGTAAGTGTGTCATCTCAGCAACACGACTGCGATTTTCAGCCCCTTCCAGAGTGAGATCTGCATCACGTATAAGTTCATCACACACCTTGTCATTGAGAATACCATAAACCAGTCTGTCAAGTATAAGACTATCACATAGATTTTCAAACTCGCATCGTCTGGCGATGTGCTTTGAAGTACTGATATAGGCTTCAACAGGCTCACGTTGCCTTCGGCTGCACGAAAAGAATCTGTGGCGCTCCATTACGAGATTAATGCGTAGCTCACACAGCTGTCTGAACTTGTTCAGCAGGTAGACGGGGTCATCTATAGATTCTGCCGGGACTATTTGAAGACCCGCAGCGTCTACCTGAGCTGGGGTGTAGTGGAATCAGCGAGCACGTCGAGTGGCTTCTGTACCAGCCAGATTGAGGAGAATGAAGGCACGGATGTCTGGAGCTGCGGCATGATACGCTGCATGGATATACCGGGTGAAGTCCTCTTCAAAGATGTGCCAACGCTCGGCGAGGTCATCATCGAACACGAAGTGTGCACACCATTGCAAAAATAACAAACTGAACAAAATGAACAAACTGAAATAACTGAAACCAACTAGGTGAGTAAGTGGTCCGTTATCTCTGTCACCATGTTGAAATGATCAGACTCACACATAGAGGTTAGAACTCATAGCCTTTATTGCAGTACAAGCAGAGGGAACACAATGTGCTTTTATCCCCGTGGTCCGCCCAGGGTAGGGATGAAGATCTGGACTGGGCTACATAAGGAATGTGTAGCATGCATAATCTGTGTGGTGACATATATATAGTAAAGACATACTATCTACACCCATATCCCTTAATTCCGCTAGCCCTAAGAGCTCTATCTAACTCTCTTTTAAATTCATCCAGTAAATTGGCCTCCACTGCCTTCTGTGGCAGAGAATTCCACAAATTCACAACTCTGGGTGAAAACGTTTTTTCTCGTCTCAGTTTCAAATGGCCTCCCCTTTATTCTTAGACCGTGGCCCCCTGGTTCTGGACCCCCAACATTGGGAACATTTTTTCTGCATCTAGCTTGTCCAGTTGTTTACAATTTTATACGTTTCTATAAGATACCCTCTCATCCTTCTAAATTCCAGTCCTTCCAATCTTTCCTCATGTGACAGTCCCGCCATCCTGGGGATTAACCTCATGAACCTATGTTGCATTGCCTCAATCGCAAGGATGTCCTTCCTCAAATTAGGAGACCATAATTGCACACACTACTCCAGATGTGGTCTCACCAAGGCCCTGTAAAACTGCAGAAGGACCTCTTTATCCCAATACTCAAATCCTCTCGTGATGAAGGGCAACATATCATTAGCTTTCATTACTGCCTGCTGTTCCTGCATGTTTACTTTCAGTGACTGGTGTACAAGGACACCCAGGTCTCATTGCACTCCCCTTTTTCCTAATCTGACACCATTGAGATAATAGCCCACCTCCTTGTTCTTGCCACCAAAGTGAATAACCTCACATTTATCTACATTATACTACGTCTGCCATGCATCTGCCCACTCACTGAACCTGTCCAAGTCACCCTGCAACCTCCTAGCATCCTCGTCGCAGTTCACACTGCCACCCAGCTTGGTGTCATCTGCAAATTTGCTAGTGTCAAGGGCCTGTCCCACGAGCGTGCGACTGCATGCGGCAAATGGAGGCAAGCGGGTGGAAAATGATCGCCAATGCATCCACGATTTCTAGAGCCAGCTCCTTGAGTACCCTGGGATGCAGACCATCAGGGCCTGGTGATTTATTTGCCATCAGTCCCATCAGTCTACCCAATATTATTTCTCGCCAATGCAAATTTCTTTCAGTTCCTCTGTCTCCCTAGATCCTCTGTCCTCTAGTACATCTGGGAGATTGTTTGTCTTCCTTAGTGAAGACAGAACCAAAGTGCCTGTTCAACTCTTCTGCCATTTCCTTGTTCCCTATAATAGTGTCACCGTTTCTGCCTTCAAAGGACCCACATTTGTCTTTACTAATTTTTTTCTCCTAACATACCTAAAGAAACTATTACTATCCTTTTTAATATTCTTTGCCAGCTTCCCCTCATACTTCATCTTTTCTCCCCGTCTTGCCCTTTATGTTACCTTCTGTTGTCCTTTAAAAGTTTCCCAATCCCCTGGCTTCCCGCTGCTCTTTGCTATTTTATACACCTTTTCATTTTGTTTTATTCCATCCCTAACTTCTCTTGTCAGCCACGGTTGCCTCTTACTCCCCATAGAATCTTTCTTCCTCTTTGGAATGAAATGATCCTGCATCTTCTAGATTTTGCCCAGAAGTTCCTGCTGTTCCACCGTCATTCCTGCTAGGATCCTTTTCCAGTCCATCTTGACCAGCTCCTCTCTCATTCCTTCATAGTCCCCTTTATTCAACTGCAACACTGACACTTCTGATTTAACCTTCTCCCTCTCAAATTCCTGATTAAAGCTTATCATATTAGTTTTAATATTACCTTACTACCTAATATTACCTCAAGGTTCCTTTACCGTGAGTTTCCTTGGTAAATCTGGTTCATTAGAAAACACTAAATCAGAATTGCCTTCTCTCCGATGGGCTCCAGTACAAACTGCTCTAAGAATCCATCTCGGAGGCAGTCTACAAACTCCCTTTCTTGGGGTCCAGAACCAACCTGATTTTGCCAGTCTACCTGCAAATTGAAATTTGGCATTACCTTTGTTACATGACAATTGTAACTCTTGCTGCAACTTGCACCCTATATCCAGGCTACTGTTTGGGGGCCTATAGATAACTCCTATTAGTGTCTTCTTACCTTTATAATTCCTCAATTCTATCCATAGCGACTCTACATCGTCAGTCCCTATGTCACCCGTTGCAAAGGACTGAATTGTATCCCTCACTAACAGAGCTACCCCACCTGCCTTTCCTTAGGACGTATAACCCTGAATATTCAGTACCCAGTCCCAATCCTCCTGCAGCCTTGTCTCTGTAGTCCCCACAATATCATATCTACCCATCTCTAACTGAGCCGCAAGCTTATCCACTTTACTTCTTATACTTTGCGCATTCATATATAATACTTTTAATCCATTACGCACCTCACTTTTCACATTGATTCCTATTTCACTTGGCCATACTCTCCTATCCCTTTGTGAGCTTTCTGTCCCGTTAATTCTGGTGTCTTTCTTAACTTTTCCTATACTCTCTTTCCCTTTAACTCCATCCTTGTATTTCCAATTTGTCTCGTACTAGTTTAGGTGAGTGTATGTAGAAATATCTTGCGGCGTGCTCTGCTGTGTACTCAGGGTTTGCGAGTGCATTCGGGGATTTTTGGGGATACTTGAGTGTATGTGCCTTAATTAGTAGTGTAATAAATTACTGAGTGAATCAATAGACAATAGACCATAGGTGCAGGAGTAGGCCATTCGGCCCTTCGAGCCAGCACCACCATTCAATATGATCATGGCTGATCATTCCCAATCAGTACCCCGTTTCTGCCTTCTCCCCATATCCCCTGACTCCGCTATCTTTATGAGCCTCTCTGATAGCTGAATCCAGTGATTTATCGAACGCAACAATTAGTATGGGAATCAAAGAGATTGGGGAGAAGCAGGGGAATGAGCTTCAAAGAGAAAAAATAGTTCATGATCGAATGGCAAAGCAGACAACACGCTGAAAGCCTTATTTCTTCTCCTATGTCTGATGGTCTTATGATCTATTGCCATTAATTTGAATATCATAGGATGTCCACAGGTCAAAATAGATATATTGGGTGGAATAGTCTGTTTCTGTGCTCTATGACTCCATTATTCTATGTGACCAAGGACCTAGTCCCGTAGAAGTAGCAGAACAGGAGTGATATATGATTTTCTCGTTAAAGATTTCAACACATCTGACAAAAACGCCTTCAATCAATTCCTCCCAGAAGGGCAGCTGGACTCCATAAATTTCCAGATGAAGGTCAGACCTCATTTTATATGGTTAGACAAATAGTCTTAGAAAGGAAAACTGGTAGAAAACATCATTGTTCACCATTTAGCATTTTGTAGCTGCATCTGTCAGCAAGCTGGTGGATGATTCCAAGCCCAATCAAATTTCTACTCACAAAATGAACTGAGCTCACAATAAGCAAAGATTAATATTATTGATCTATCCCTGCTTCATTTTAGTTATGTCCAATTTAGATTCACATATCAAGTTAAAAGCAATTGGGAAAATGTACTCTTACATCACCGATTGTCTCAAAGTGATTAATTTCTTGAAGGATAATAAATTCAAAATTTTGAAAAGGATAACATTTGCCAAATTTTAGTAATGCATAATACAAAATAGTAGATGATAAAGTAATTAAATACGGTGTTTTATTTATTTTGCACTGATTGAGTTGAGCCAGATTGTCTGGAATCTTTTGGTAGCTGGTTCTCTGTGTTATATTTATTGATAGAATTCCATGGAAGAAGCAATATTTCTGGTCTTTATTTAATAATGTGCATTAGTGTCCATCATGGCTTTGTATGCATGCGTGAGCACAGGTTTCTTTCACGCTGGGCTTTTAATATAGATTTAGCTGCAGGGTGCTTCACAGAGGTGAAATCAGACAAAAATGGATGTCAAGCAAAGAAGGAGATATGAGAGGAGATATCAAAACCTTCAACCTAAAGGGTATGTAGGAGCAGGGATTTCTAGAGCATGTTATCAAGGTGTTCTGAAGCTGAAGATAACAGAAGGGAGATAGCCAGGAGTCCATAGAACATGCAACAAGAGAGCACAAGAACAGATCATTTGGTCTGTACCGAACAGGGTGTCAAGACCAACTCTTACATCCTTGCACATAATCCAAAAGTCTCTTAAATGCCACTATCGAATCTGCCCGCACCACCATCCAAGGGAGTGAGCTCCAGCCACTCCTCTGTGTCAAATATTTGACCTGCACATCTCCTTTAAACTTTGCCCCTCTCACTTTAATGCTATGCCCTCTAGTCTTTGATATTTCCACCCTGGGAAAAGGATTCTGTCCACCCTAAGTATGCCTCCAATAATTCTATAGTTCCCTCAGGTTTCCCTTCAAACTCCAGCATTCCAGAGAAAACAATCCAAGTTTGTCCAATCTCTCTGCGCAGCTAATACCCCTTAATTCAGGCATCACTGGTAAAATGTAATAAGCAGGAACTGCAGATGCTGGTTTATACCATTCATAGACACAAAATGCTGGATTAACTCAGCAAGTCAGGCAGCATCTCTAGAGAAAATGGATGGGTGACGTTTTGGGTTGGGACCTTTCTTCAAACTGAAGAATGGAGGGGTGGGGGGGGGGGGGGGGGGGTTCGGGAAGGACTGGAAGCGAGAACAGACCAGGACAAATCAGGGAGGCAGCAGATAACGTAAGTTGTAAGTCCCTGAAAGGCCAAATGGTTGCTGGGGAAGGTGTGATCTCAAGAGGGATACATTGCTGGAATAATAATGATTTCCCAAAAGACAAACAATAGGACTATAATAGACAGACTACTTGGTAACTTCTATCAGGTTCGCCCCTCAGCCTCCGAGACTGCATTACTTTTGGAATCTGTAATTTTCATGATTATAATTATTATTTCTACATTTTTCTTCTCACACCTTTGATTAAGAATTCTGTTTTCCTTTTAAGTTCTTCTGTATAATCTCGGACGTGATAATTCACTCAGTCTGAATCCGCCAGAATGTTTTAAGAACAGATCCAATAAACTGAAAACAAATTTTTAAAGAAGTTATGCAGATTTCATCCAGGTCCAAAATTTTATATTTGTGAAATTGAGAGGCTAATTGGTTCGGTTTATCCTAGTATGTGTAACCGAGTCAAATGAAAAATAAATTAAAAGGAGAAGTTGAAATGCTAACTCTGGAGAACACAATTTTACAGAATGTACCCCTTTGCCAGAGGTTTTATTGGCAGGTAATCTACCTGGCAACTGGAAAAGCTTTAAACGAATGCAGCAAACTTTACAAGATGCATCATGCCTCGTTAAGCAGTCAAAAGGTGACAGAACTGCTTTACTAACGTCCCGTGTAGACAGTGAAGTAAACAAGGCAGACTATGCTCATATTGAAAAGGAACTGAGATTATGGCCTTGGTGTTGGTGGGAAAGGCTCAAATGATCCAAAAATACTACAGAAATAGACGACACATGTTAGGCACGTGCTCACTACCATACACTTTTCTTTACAATGGCAGATCTTGAACAACGGTGGAAAAGCAGAGCTCCTCCTTAATCTTGGAGACACAAGAGGCTGCAGCTACTGCAAGCTGGAGAATAAAAAGCTGAAGGATGAACACGGTCAGTCGAGCGGCAACTGGGGGGAAAATGGATCGTTAACATTTCGGTCGAGGTAAGGTGGAGAATAATGGGCAGCTGGAATCACATGTGTGTGGAGACATGGATTTGTTTAGTCAGAAGCTGGTGGATGAAAGGCGGAAGCAGAAATGGAGAAACAACACAATGAATAGGTGAATCCAGATGGGGGCAGGGATGGGGAATGGAAATGGTAAGTGGAACTAGGCATTGGAGGAATAATGGGCATTTGAAACTAGAGAAGAAATCCCAGTGGATAGGTGTGTGGGTGATGGGTAGATGAAAATGGGAAATGGGAAAGGAGAAACAACAAAGGTGGAGAAGGAAGAGTGCAAAAGGACCACAGGGTCAATGAGTCATCTGGACTTCTTCTCCATTGTCTTAGACTCCCTACGTCTTCCTCCATCTGGTTCCACATGTCATACAATTCGAATAAACATTTTTACCAATTATGAAAACAAACTCCTGTGGGAGGAGTGTCCGGGGGGGGGGGGTGATTGGCAGTAACCGAGGTACGTTGTTGAGTAGAGTGACAGCCGCCGGAAAGAAGCTGTTCCTCGACCTGCTGGTTCAGCAACGGAGAGACCTGTAGCGCCTCCCGGATGGTAGGAGGGTAAACAGTCCATGGTTGGGGTGAGAGCAGTCCTTGGCGATGCTGAGCGCCCTCCGCAGACAGCGCTTGCTTTGGACAGACTCAATGGAGGGGAGCGAGGAACCGGTGATGCGTTGGGCAATTTTCACCACCCTCTGCAATGCCTTCCGGTCGGAGACAGAGCAGATGCCATACCATACTGTGATGCAGTTGGTAAGGATGCTCTCGATGGTGCAGCGGTAGAAGTTCACCAGGATCTGAGGAGACAGATGGACCTTCTTCAGTCTCCTCAGGAAGAAGAGACGCTGATGAGCCTTCTTGATCAGAGTAGAGGTATTGTGGGTCCAAGAGAGGTCATCGGAGATGTTGACTCCCAGGAACCTGAAGCTAGAAACACGTTCCACCTCCGTCCCGTTAATGTGGATGGGGGTGTGCATGCCGCCTCTGGACTTCCTGAAGTCTACAATGAGCTCCTTGGCCTTCTTGGAGTTAAGGGCCAGGTTGTTGTCAGCGCACCATGCTGCTAAGTGCTGGACCTCCTCCCTGTAGGCCAGCTCATCGTTGTTGCTGATGAGGCCAATCACCGTTGAATCATCTGCATACTTGATGATGGTGTTCGTACCATGTACAGGTGTGCAGTCATAGGTGAGGAGGGAGTAGAGGAGGGGGCTCAGCACACAGCCCTGTGGAACGCCGGTGTTCAGGGTGAGGGTTGAAGAGGTGTGCTTGTCTAACCTCACAGACTGGGGTCTGTTGGTTAGAAAGTCCAGTATCCAGTTGCAGAGGGAGGGATCGATGCCCAGGTTACCGAGTTTGGTGATCAGTTTTGATGGTATAATGGTGTTGAATGCTGAGCTGTAATCGATGAACAGCATTCTTACGTAAGTGTCTCTGTTGTCAAGGTGGGAGAGGGCGGAGTGAAGTGCCGTTGAGATTGCATCCTCCGTACTCCTGTTGTTGCGGTAGGCAAACTGATAGGGATCCAGTGTGGGGGGTAGGCAGCTTTTGAGGTGTGCCAGGACCAGCCTCTCGAAGCACTTGGTGATGATGGGGGTAAGTGCAATTGGGCGGAAGTCGTTGAGACTTGCCGCAGTGGAGTGTTTTGGCACTGGCACGACGGAGGTGGTTTTAAGGCAAGTGGGGACAACTGCTTGGGCAAGTGACAGGTTGAAGATGTCAGTCCAGACGTCTGTCAGCTGCGCAGCACAGGCCCTGAGCACGCGCCCGGGGATGCCGTCAGGGCCAGCAGCTTTACGTGCATTAGTCCTACTCAGTGCCACGTACACGTCGTAGGGGGTGAGTGTGAGGGGTTGGTGATCGGCAGGTAGCACAGCCTTGATGGCTGTCTCTAGATTGTCCCTGTCGAAGTGGCCATAGAAGTGATTAAGCTCCTCAAGGAAGGAGGCGTCGCTGGATGTGGGGGTGATGTTGGAGGGTCTGTAGTCCGTGATGGCCTGGATGCCTTGCCACATGCATCGGGGGTCGGAGTTGTTGTTGAAGTGCTCCTCAATCCTGAGCTTATGGCAGTGCTTGGCCTTCCTGATGCCCCTCTTCAGGTTAGCCCTGGATGAACTGTAGGCTCGAGCATCGCCTGACCTGAAAGCGGTGTCCCGTGCTTTCAGCAGTAGCCTGACCTCGCTGTTCATCCATGGCTTCTGATTCGGGTATATGGTCACCTGTTTGAGGGAGGTGACACTACTGATGGTGGAGTTTATATAGTCCAGAACAGAGGATGTATATGAATCAATGTCCGTGTGAGAGTCAAGGGTGGCCTGGGCTGCAAACGCCTTCCAGTCAGTGTTTCCAAAACACTGCTGAAGTGTGAAGTCCGCTTCCTCTGACCAGACTTTAACTGTCCTCACAGTTGGTTTAACCCGTCTGATGAGTGGGGAGTACTTAGGGAGCAGGAACAATGAGACATGATCAGACTGACCAAGGTGGGGGAGGGGGATGGCTTTGTAAGCTTCAGCCATATTGGTGTAGACTTTGTCCAGTGTCTTGTCTACTCTAGTGGGGAAGGATACATGTTGGTGGAATTTGGGGAGTACAGTCTTCAGGTTGGAGTGATTGAAGTCACCCGCAACAATGAAGGCTGCCTCGGGGTTGTGCGTCTGTTGTTTGCTAATGGCAGTATGCAGCTCTTTCATTGCAAGCTTGGCATTAGCATCAGGAGGGATATAGGCTGCAGTCACAACAGTGGAGGTGAACTCTCTGGGCAGATAGAACGGTCTGCATCTAACCAAGAGGAACTCAAGGTTAGCTGAGCAGTGACTCTCGATGATGGTGGAGTCCGTGCACCATGCTTTGTTTACATAAATGCACAGACCCCCCCCTCTGGTCTTACCAGAGTCTGATGTCCTGTCCGCTCGGAGTAAATGACGCCCCGATAGCTGGATGGCGCTGTCAGGATCGTCAGTGTTGAGCCAAGTTTCCGTGAAGATCAGGATGTTGCAGTCCTTGATCCGGTTGTGGGAGGTGATCCTTAGCCGGAGTTCATCCATTTTGTTTGCCAGTGAGCGCACGTTGGCGAGGAAAAGGGCTAGGAATCGCTGCCCTGTGTGGGGCTAGCTCTAACCAGGCCTTTAATCCACCTCTGCGTCCCCGGCTGTGTTTTCGTACCCGTCGCCGTCTGTTGGTGCTTCCCGTGGGCTGAGCTGGCTTGGTGCACGCTGGTGTTCTGCCGCTCCGTTGCTCCGTCAGCTCCACGGGTCGGGTGGCGGTCTCCAGCTCCACGGGTCGGGTGGCGTTCTCCAGCTCCACGGGTCACAACATCTGAAGCCTGGATCGCCTCGGCCCAGAGGGAGAATAAGTGAGTTCTCTTGAATACATCCAGTGAATTGGCCTCCACAGCCTTCTGTTGTGTGCTAACCAATATGCTGGCGGCCTCGGAGCTGGGGCAGCGGCGACCCGGCCTCCGAGCTGGGGCAGTGGCAGCGGCCAGACATCGGAGCTGGGGCAGCGGCAGCGGCCACCCGGCCTCGGAGCTGGGGCAGTGTTCCGGCGGCAGCGGCCACCCGACCCGACCTCAGGCCCAGTGGATGACATCGTCGGGAGCTCGCAGGTCACAGGTCGGTGACCTGTTCTCCGGAGCTCCCGCAACAACAGCTGTGTCCGCTGGACTGGAGGGCCACAGCTTCGGCAGCTTCGACCACCCCGGGCCGCCGAGTTGAACCGGCCCGTTCGCGGAGCTCGGATTCTGCCGCGGGACTGACATTACTAACCATCGCCCGGCGGGGTCACAACATCTGAAGCCTGGATCGCCTCGGCCCAGAGGGAGAATAAGAAGGGAAGAGACAAAGACTTAAGACTTTTGCGTTCCATCACAGTGAGGAGGTGCCTGATGAACTCACTGTGGTGGATGTTAATTTGTGTTTATTGTGTGTTTTTGTCATTTTTACTTTATGTAGGACTGCAAGGCAACAACATTTCGTTCAAACCGTAAGGTCTGAATGACAATAAAGGCTACTTTGACTTTGACTTTGATATGATCTAATGATAAATTTTTACAGAAATTTGAATGAAGCCATGAGTCATGTAGTGTGTTGTACCCCATATGACCATTAGCTACGGCAGAAATTTGAGTTAAAATCCAAAACCAAACATGCTAAAAAAACCTTAGCACGTCAAGCAGCATCTGTGGCAAGAGAATCAGTCAATGTTTTGGGTCTGTGACCTTTCATCAGAGAGAGAGGTACAAGTAGGTTTCTGGAGGAGAGAAAGTGGGGAGAGATGTGTGGAACAAAGGGGATGTCCGTGGCATTCCTGATGTGTCGAAATGGCTTAAGGGCCTGTCCCACTGTACGAGGTAATTCAAGAGCTCTCTCGAGTTTAAAAATAAATCAAACTCGTGGTAATTTCGTAGAATGTACGTAGCGGGTACGTCGGAGCTCGGGACGTCTCTTAGTGGCTCGTAACGCTTGCGGCAGGTACTCAGGAAACGCGGTAAGCTCGTGAAGATGTTTCAACTTGTTGAAAAATGTCCACTAGAGCCCTGAGTACCTACGAGTGGCTATTACCGTAATTCTCCGAGTTTGAATCAGGGGAAATTACCTCGTACAGTGGGACAGGCCCTTTAATTGTGACAGTCATCAGCACATTAAGGCTGTCTACTGAATTGTTAATGATAGGGTGATGAGACTTGCCCAGCTGGCTGGGTTTATGTGTTTAGAATACAAGAAAACAACAATTGGACAGTGATGGGTTTTGATCTTCAGAAATTTTTATTATGATGTTATGATATTTGCAGTTGTTCTACAGAATAATTTACCTTATATAAATTAATAAGTATGTCTACAAATCCTCAAAACCATTCATTAAAAACTGATAGATATTGTTAAGCCTACAAACTGCAGGACTACCATCTACACATTGTAATATGTAATGTTTACCCTCATACTTCCCCTTAGCCGCATCTATTGGTTTGAACAAAAATAAAAAGGCAATGAATAATAAAAACAAACTATCTGGTAGAAGCTTCTTATCTTCATACTTGTCCCTTGTGGCAACAATGTGGCGCCATGGTTTATAGATAAGGAGACTGTAAGAGTCAGATTCTGACATAGCTATAGGCTTGGCATGCATCATTACCAACAAAAGGTATCAAATGTACGGAGATGCTCCAAAAATCTGTTTAACTTTGAAGATTTTATTTGTTCTAGCCTGTGCCATGCCAAATACTAACAGACAATTACACAGGAATCGCAGATTATCAGACCCATTGCTACAATTTTTGGAGCATTTTCGAGTTTCTTTTCATCTTTCCACTTTATACATGCAACAAAATAAATTGTGCATAAATAATAAACAAAGAAGCACAATTGTTCAACTGCTTGGAAACTTGTTAGAGCAGATTACGCTATGATAAGTCTATTTTAATTATAAAGTTCCACATTTTTGCTGTGGCGTACATGAGCTCTGAAGCAGTTTGCTTTCTACTTTGATTATTCCTTGTTTTTTAGTTTACAGATGCAGCGCGGAAACAGGGGCTTCGGCCCACCAAGTTTGCAATGACCAGCGATCCCTGCACATCCCCCCACTACCCTAACACACACTAGGGACAATTTACACATATACCGAGCCAATTAACCTACAACCCTGTACGTCTTTGGAGTGGGGGTGGAAACTGAAGATTTCAGAGAAAACCCACGTAGTGACGGGGAGAATACAGACAGCACCCGTCGTTGGGATCGAACCTGGGTCTCTGGTGCTGCAAGTGTTGAAAGGCAGCAACACTACCACTGAACAGAATTGATTTAAAAACAGTGTTGACTTTCAACAATTAAACCATCTCATGAAACACTGTAGTACCATGTCAAATATGTTTTCTTTTAGATAAGGACAACTAATATCTGAGCTGTAGTATTTTCTTTCACATTTTTCTTATTGTAGACAATCATTGGGCAAAATATTTTTGTCCTGTTTGATCTTGATCAATTAGCCTGATTTTGGCTATAATTGTTCCAAAGTAAGCAGAAACAAAAAAGAGAAAAACATCAAGGGTCCATAAAGGATCATTTCTTAACAATTTGGAGAACAAGGCAATTGTTAAGTATGTTATATTTGGCACCATTGTCCATGATGAACTGCATTAGGCTAATTGGTCTTGGCTATTGATTACAGAACCTGGCATCTGGCAATGCCAAAAAGGTCAATCTCTTATTAGTTTTAAACATTGCTGGAAATTGCAGATATTGTCACAGTCTGCCCTCATTCTCATCCACTTCACCTCCCAGTACTTTTCCACTGGTCCCTCCTTCTTCTCGCCTGCCTGCCACTCCCCTTTCATCAGCCCAACTCTCCTCACCTGTTGCACTCAGTTGCCTCTGATCACCAATTAACCCGGTATATAGACTCTCCTCACCATTCACACAGTGCCAGATTGTTCTCAGCATTCATGAAAGACTCTCCAGCGACTTCTCGACTTCCTGCCTGGCTTCGACGCTCCTTTCGTCTGTCCCTCGTTGATTTGTTTGCATAGTTTGTTGGATCTCCTGGTTACCGGGCTTTCTGCTACCCCGACTACGTCTCCTGCCTGCCCCTCTTCGGAACCATTGCTCAATCCTGAGCCTCTGTGTGAGTACGGTGTACCCATTCCTGTGTTACTACTCTGTGTTACAGTTTCGTAATAAAGTTCATTACCAACTATACCTGCCTGATTCTGTGCTGCTATTGGGTCCAAGCTATATCTGTTACAAATATAATTTAATTGAGATCTGCATCTTCTTTGGCTTCACCCTTGTAGACAGACTCCAGACACACTATGTGATCCAAAATCATCTTTAATCAGCACATAAACTTTAACAGCATAAAGGATGGTTAGATGTCAAAACATCCCAACTGCTGCTTGAACTGAACAGTGCCGGAAGCAAGTGTTAATATGAACGTTATAGTGGGGTGGTGTTAGTGATGCTAACTTATATGTGATTGGTTGACATACATAATCAATCTACATCCTTCCCCCTAAAGACTAAGTGTAAAAGGGCACCCATGCCATGGAGTTAAATGTACTCGCCATATCTATCTGGCGGTCTACTGACACAGCCCGAGCACATGTGGACCAGACCCTCTCCTCCCTCTCCTGAAAGATGAGGCGGAGAACTTGGAGGCGAGAACGGCGCGGGCCGTCTGAGTAGACCGCCAGATAGATATGGCGAGTACGTTTAACTCCATGGCATGGAATGGAAGCAGGGAGGGAGATAAATTGGATAACTCTCTCAGAGTGTTGGCATAGGTTCATTAGGCCAAAAAACCATGTTCTACACTGTGAGTTGGTACAAGGAAGTTATTGATCTCTTCAATTCAGATTTTATTTCTGGAAATGACAATGGAAAAAATTGTCTTATGTATACATTGATCTTAGCTCATCTCAAAGTAAGTAAAAGTAAACCAGCATGGCAAAGTGGCATAGCAGTAAAGCTGCTGCCTTACAGCGCCAGAGACCTGGGTAAATTGATCCCCTACTCTGGGTAAAATACTCTGCGCATTCACCCTATCTATGCTATTCACCATGAAAATCCTGCCCTAGATTTATGGTTAAGTCTGGCATGTGGCAAAGCCAGTTGTCAAAACATCATAAGCAGGACTTATTTCAGTTAGCCCATGTAATGGAATGATATCGCACATTGCCTTAGCTTCCAAGCAGGACCTCACCAAGTATGACTGGGATTGCTTTACCAGCAAGACCACACAAGCAGTTCCACTTTGTGGAGCACATGCTCCAATTAGCATTGATGGTGGCAAAGTGGAAAAGGTTGAAACCTTCAAGTAAGTATGTATGTAAGCAAGTTTATTGGCCAAGTATTCACATACAAGGAATTTGCCTTGGTGCTCCGCTCACAAGTAACAACATGACATACAGTGGCTGTTACAAATGACTCAGAAAACACTAAACATTAATAATAATAAAAGATTAATGATAAAACACCATTGATCATGCATGTGAACCAACAAAATACCAGATCAAAGGGAGGCTACAGATTTTTGGCTGTTGAGTAGAGCAACTACTCGTGGATAACATCTGTTTTTATGTCTGGCTGTGGCAGCTTTGACATTCCGGAGTCGCCTTCCAGAGGGAAGTGATTCAAAGGGTTTGTGGCCAGGGTGAGAGGGGTCAGAGATGATCTTGCCCGCTCACTTCCTGGACCTTGCAGTGTACAGTTCATCAATGGAGGGAAGGTTGCAGCCAATAACCTTCTCAGCTAATTGGATAATTCGCTGCAGCCTCCAGGTGTCACGCTTGGTGGCTGAGCCAAACCAGACCATGATGGAGAAGGTGAGAACAGACTCTACGATGGGCGTGTAGAATTGAACCATCATTGCCTGTGGCAGATTGTGCTTCCTCAGCTGCCATAGGAAGTACATCCTATGTTGTGCCTTTTTGACTGTGGAGTCGATGGTAGATTCCCACTTAAGGTCCTCGGAGATGATGGTTCCCAGGAACTTAAAAGACTCCACAGATATGACTGGGGTGTTGTTGATGGTGAGTGGGGGTGTGGGGAGGGGGAGCTCTCCTAAAGTCTACAATCAATTCCACTGTCTTAAGAGCATTAATCTCTAGGTTGTTGCAATGGCACCAGGACGCCAGCTGTGACACTTCCTGTCTGTAGGCAGATTCCTCCCCATCCTGGATCAGTCCAATGCTGCTTCCTGTCTGGGAAGGAAGCTGGTGATCCACCGACAGAGGGGTTTAGGCACAGTCAACTCGGAAAGTTTGGAGTGTAATAGCTCTGGCACAATGGTGTTGAATGCAGAGCTAAAATCAACAAACAGGATCCTCGCATAGGTCCACTGGCGGTCTAGGTGCTGTAGGATGAAGTGCAGGCCCAGGTTGACTGCATCATCCACAGATCTATTGGCCTGATATGCAAACTGCATAGGGTCCAGCCAAAAAATTGTGATATTTTTCAGCTTGGCCAACACAAGCCTTTCAAGTGTCCTCATGACTACAGAGGTCAGTGCGACAGGCCTGTAGTCATTAAAACAAATAATCCTTGCCTTTTTTGGGTACAGGGACAATAACCATAAAACAATTACAGCACGGAAACAGGCCATCTCGGCCCTACAAGTCCGTGCCGAACAACTTTTTTTCCCCTTAGTCTCACCTGCCTGCACTCATACCATAACCCTCCACTCCCTTCTCATCCATATGCCTATCCAATTTATTTTTAAATGATACCAACAAACCTGCCTCCACCACTTCCACTGGAAGCTCATTCCACACCGCTACCACTCTCTGAGTAAAGATGTACCCCTCATGTTACCCCTAAACTTACGTCCCTTAATTCTGAAGTCATGTCCTCTTGTTTGAATCTTCCCTATTCTCAAAGGGAAAAGCTTGTCCACATCAACTCTGTCTATCCCTCTCATCATTTTAAAGACCTCTATCAAATCCCCCCTTAACCTTCTGCGCTCCATAGAATAAAGACCTAACTTATTCAACCTATCTCTGTAACTTAGTTGTTGAAACCCAGGCAACATTCTAGTAAATCTCCTCTGTACTCTCTCTATTTTGTTGACATCCTTCCTATAATTGGGTGACCAAAATTGTACACCATACTCCAGATTTGGTCTCACCAATGCCTTGTACAATTTTAACATTACATCCCAGCTTCTATACTCAATGCTCTGATTTATAAAGGCTAGCATACCAAAAGCTTTCTTTACACCCTATCTATATGAGATTCCACCTTCAAGTAACTAATCCCCGGTTATTCCCAGATCCCTCTGTTCAACTGTATTCTTCAATTCCCTACCATTTACCATGTACGTCCTATTTTGATTTGTCCTGCCAAGGTGTAGGACCTCACATTTATCAGCATTAAACTCCATTAAACAATAGACAAGAGTTCCTTGGCGTTAATGTTACTAATGACTCGTCATGGACCGACCACAATGATATAACAGCAAAGAAGGCACACTAACACCTTGACTTCCTGAGGAGACTGAGGAAATTCAATAACTCTCCAGTGACTCTTACAAATGTCAATGAATGCACCATAGAAAGCATTGTGTTGGGCTGCATCACAGCTTGGTTTGTGAAAAGCTCTGCCCAAAACTGCAAAAAATTGCAGAGTTGGAGGTGTAGCCCAGTCCATCACAAAGATCAGACTTTCCACATTTGATCCATCTACACTCACGCTGCCTAGGAAAAGTAGCCAACATACACGACTTGTCCCACCATGGCCATTCCTTCCTCTCCCTGCTCCCAACTGGCAGTAGGTACAGAAGCTTCAAAGCGCACACCACCAGACTCAGGAACAGCTTCTTCCCCTTTGTTATCAGGCTTTTGAACAGTCCTTCCATAAACTCGGGTACTATCCAATTCACCTCTACCCCATTGTGGACATTGGACTTTGTCTATGGAACTGACGTGCTGCAATGGTGAGAACTATATTACGCACTCAGTATCTCCCCTTTTGCTCTATCTATTGTACTTGAGTTTGACGATTGTATTTATGTATACTATTATCAAATCTGTTTTATTAATATGCAATGCAAAGCTTTTCACTGTGCCTCAGTACATGTGACAACAATAAACCTAAACCAGAGATATGCACACCCAGGAATTGGGTGTTGATACACTAGTCAACCTGAGGAGTACCTTCAGCAACAGACTAGTTTCACCAAGATACAGAACTGAAAGCCCCAGGAGATCCTTCTTCCCCTTGGCTATCAAACTGTACAACTCCTCCCCCCTCTGTCATGGGGTAGACTGAGGCTGACTTCCTTACCTCCCCCTCTCTCCCCTCCTCAATCTTTGCACATCCCTACTCCTTTCTGCTCATCACTTTAATTTCATGTTTCATGTATTTTGTTTTTTTATGACTGTTGATCGATCAATTTCCCTCCAGGGATAAATAAAGTTCTATCATATCGTATTGAATTGAAGTTGTTGATTCTCTCCAATGCTAACCTATCGACGAAGACAGGTTCATGGATCCTTGGTGTCTCACTTCTAAAATCATCAGTCAGCTCCTTGGTCTTGCTGACATTGAGAACAAGCTTGTTGTTTTGGCACCATTCAATCAGACTATCTAACTCCCACCTATACTCTCACAGAGACAAGAACAGAGTAGTGGTCGAGGGTTTAGAAACACTCTGGCTATCTACAAGTTGCTGGAGTTTTTCTGCTCTTTCTACCTACCATCTGTTTGACATTAATGAGCCAGATGGATTTTTAACCACAGGCCAGTAGTTTCATGTTTGCCATTACTGAAGCTCTTTTTTAAATTCCAAATTTATTTAGTTACTTAGGTTCAAATTCCACAACTGCAGTTAAGGGATTCAAATTAATTTCACTGGATCAATGCTCCAGAACTCTGGCTGCTAAGTCTAGTAATGTTTCCAACAAACTTCCCATTGGAGTGGAGCTAATATAGAGGGTTAATGGGCAACTGTTTAGCCTACAGCACCTCCACTCCAGAATATGAGGAAGGCAACTTCAGTGGTCGAGCTTAATCTGCTGAAACCTATCAAATCATTATGTATTTTAATAGATTAATGATCGTAGAGCATTGAAATTGACCCATCGGCCCACTAGGTCCAGGTTGTCCATTGTACCAATCTATACAAATCCTATTTACCCACGTTAAGTCTACTTTTGTAATTCAATTGCTTGTCTAAATGCTTCTGAAATGTCACGAGAGTATCTGCCTCTACCATCTCCTCAGACTGCAGCTGAGCAGACTCTAACCACCATGTATGTGAAAAATCGCCCCTCAGATAACCTCAGAGGTAGTAAGAGGCAGGTACTGTCATAATGTTTAAGATACATTTTGCCAGGTATATGGATAGGACAGGTTTAGCGGAATGTGGGCCAAACGCAGGCACGTGGGACTAGTGTAGATCAGTGGGCAAATGCATGGCAGATGCAGTATAATGTGGATAAATGTGAGGTTATCCACTTTGGTGGCAAAAACAGGAAAGCTGACTATTATCTAAATGGTGGCCGATTAGCAAAAGGGGAGATGCAACAAGACCTGGGTGTCATGGTACACCAGTCATTGAAAGTAGGCATGCAGGTGCAGCAGGCAGTAAAGAAAGTGAATGGTATGTTGGCATTCATAGCAAAAGGATTTGAGTATAGGAGCAGGGAGGTTCTGCTGCAGTTGTACAGGGTCTTGGTGAGACCACACCTGGAGTATTGTGTACAGTTTTGTTCTCCAAATCTGAGGAAGGACATTATTGCCATAGAGGGAGTGCAGAGAAGGTTCACCAGACTGATTCCTGGGATGTCAGGACTTTCTTATGAAGAAAGACTGGATAGACTCGGATTGTACTCGCTAGAATTTAGGAGATTGAGGGGGGATCTTATTGAAACTTACAAAATTCTTAAGGGATTGGCCAAGCTAGATGCAGGAAGATTGTTCCCGATGTTGGGGAAGTCCAGGACAAAGGGTCACAGCTTAAGGATAGAGGGGAAATCCTTTAGAGCCGAGATGAGAAAAACATTTTTCACGCAGAGAGTGGTGAATCTCTGGAACTCTCTGCCACAAAAGGTAGTTGAGGCCAGTTCATTGGCTATATTTAAGAGGGAGCTAGATGTGGCCCTTGTGGCTAGAGGGATCACGGGGTATGGAGAGAAGGCAGGTACAGGATACTGAGTTGGATGATCAGCCATGATTATATTGAATGGCGGTGCAGGCTCGAAGGGCCGAATAGCCTACTCCTGCACCTAATTTCTATGTTTCTATGAGACATTTTGGTCAGTGTGGGCAAGTTGGGCCGAAGCCCCTGTTTCCACGCTATGTGACTCTATGAGATACTCCGACTCCCTCTCAGATCCAAATGAAAGTGGACGTCAGAAATGCAGATCTATACATTGTAGCACAGTAGTGCAAATGTGCCGGAGGTGAGATGTTGATGTATCTGACTTCCTGGCTTACCACTCCACTCAGCAATGAGTCCAGAGTGGAGGTTAATTATCTGATGCATTTAATATTTATTTCGAAGCCCTCTGCTACAGAGAGATGTTGGGCAGGCTAGGTCCTTATCCCTTGGAGCACAGATGGCTGAGAGATGTATAAAATCATGAAGGAATAGATAAGGGTGAATGCATAGAGTATTTTACCCATAGTAAGGGAATCAAGAACTTCTTCACATAGTATATGTGAATGTGTATAGTATATGGAATGAGCTGCTGGTGGAGGTAATTGAAGCTAGTACGGTAACATTTAAGAGACATATAGACAGGTACATGGACAGGTTAGGTTTAGAGGGATATGGGTCGTATGCAGACAAATGGGATAAGCTTAGATGCAGTCAACATTGGTGAGTTGGGCCGAAGGGCCTGTTTCCATACTGTTGGCTCTATGACTCATGGCCCCTCTAAGCTCTGGCACCTCAGCTTTATGCCTGCCTTGGCAACAATCATGCTATTTAGGATTGCCGAGTTACAAGGAAAATCAAGTGAAGGTAGTAACTTTGTTATTTTTCTTTATTTTACTTTGTTATGATATTTTAATTCATTTGTCTCAGTGAAATTTGTTTTTTCTGGATGTACTCTATTTAATGATTTTAATTTCCTAAATAATCTATTTCAACTGTGTTTAATGCCTCTGAATATGTTGAGCATTTAGAAAAATGTTGTCCATTGACAACTGATTGTGGTGGGAGAGAAGACTACACCCAGGTTTAATGTGGAATCTCAACGATTATGTATAGTACAATGTATAAAAAATTGCTTATTTATAATTTTTACAAATTATGACATTCTTGAATATTATTGTGAAGAAATAATGTCTACATGTAAAATACTTAACAAGAGATTAATCAGAAGAAATTATATCTTTGAATTCCTTGATAAACTTGATCACAGCTCATTCAATGTCATGACACGTATCATTTTAAAATGAATGATGTATCAAAAAAGTCAAAATCAGGCATTGAGGGCAATCTGGGAGGTGAGCATTTGCTCAGAATCCTCTGATGGATGCTTCACTTGCCGGCTGGCCACGACAACAAGGCCACCAGTTCCATTGGAACTAAAGACCGGAAAAAAGGTTATTACAGGATATTACAAGTGAAAGGAGTGGGATGTGACTGGCCCTTTGGATTCAGGGTTTATGGGTCTATTTCTTTAAAACAAAACATCCACTTTGTTTTGTAAAACTGACAGTATTTCATGAGGTTGGCAAATACATTTTAAAATGTGGAACTTCAGACGTTTGTGCAAATGAAACCCTTCACTCTTGCAAGATGTGCTTTTGCAGATTTCAGATTCAGATTCAGATTCAGATTCAATTTTAATTGTCATTGTCAGTGTACAGTACAGAGACAACGAAATGCATTTAGCATCTCCCTTGAAGAGCGACATAGCAAACGATTTGAATAAAAAAATAATAAGTGTCGGGGGGGGGGGGGGGGGGGGTGGTGATTTGGCAGTCACCGAGGTACGTTGTTTAGTAGAGTGACAGCCGCCGGAAAGAAGCTGTTCCTCGACCTGCTGGTTCAGCAACGGAGAGACCTGTAGCGCCTCCCGGATGGTAGGAGGGTAAACAGTCCATGGTTGGGGTGAGAGCAGTCCTTGGCGATGCTGAGCGCCCTCCGCAGACAGCGCTTGCTTTGGACAGACTCAATGGAGGGGAGTGTGGAACCGATGATGCGTTGGGCAATTTTCACCACCCTCTGCAATGCCTTCCGGTCGGAGACAGAGCAGTTGCCATACCATACTGTGATGCAGTTGGTAAGGATGCTCTCGATGGTGCAGCGGTAGAAGTTCACCAGGATCTGAGGAGACAGATGGACCTTCTTCAGTCTCCTCAGGAAGAAGAGACGCTGATGAGCCTTCTTGATCAGAGTAGAGGTATTGTGGGTCCAAGAGAGGTCATCGGAGATGTTGACTCCCAGGAACCTGAAGCTAGAAACACGTTCCACCTCCGTCCCGTTATGTGGATGGGGGATGTGCGTGCCGCCAGCTGCAACTTCCTGAAGTCTACAATGAGCTCCTTGGTCTTCTTGGAGTTAAGGGCCAGGTTGTTGTCAGCGCACCATGCTGCTAAGTGCTGGACCTCCTCCCTGTAGGCCAGCTCATCGTTGTTGCTGATGAGGCCAATCACCGTTGTATCATCTGCATACTTGATGATGGTGTTAGTACCATGTACAGGTGTGCAGTCATAGGTGAAGAGGGAGTAGAGGAGGGGGCTCAGCACACAGCCCTGAGGAACGCCGGTGTTCAGGGTGAGGGTTGAAGAGGTGTGCTTGTCTAACCTCACAGACTGGGGTCTGTTGGTTAGAAAGTCCAGTATCCAGTTGCAGAGGGAGGGGTCGATGCCCAGGTTACCGAGTTTGGTGATCAGTTTTGATGGAATAATGGTGTTGAATGCTGAGCTGTAATCGATGAACAGCATTCTTACATAAGTGTCTCTGTTGTCAAGGTGGGAGAGGGCGGAGTGAAGTGCCGTTGAGATGGCATCCTCCGTACTCCTGTTGTTGCGGTAGGCAAACTGATAGGGATCCAGTGTGGGGGGTAGGCAGCTTTTGAGGTGTGCCAGGACCAGCCTCTCGAAGCACTTGGTGATGATGGGGGTAAGTGCAACTGGGCGGAAGTCGTTGAGGCTTGCCGCAGTGGAGTGTTTTGGCACTGGCACGATGGAGGTGGCTTTAAGGCAAGTGGGGACAACTGCTTGGGCAAGTGACAGGTTGAAGATGTCAGTCCAGACGTCTGTCAGCTGCGCAGCACAGGCACTGAGCACGCGCCCGGGGATGCCGTCAGGGCCAGCAGCTTTACGTGCATTAGTCCTACTCAGTGCCACGTACACGTCGTAGGGGGTGGCACTGAGTAGGAGTGCATTTCACAATGCAATTCATAAAATAAGTGATTTTTGATGTGATTTTGACTTTTTATGCATCATTCGTTTTAAAATGATACGTGTCAAGACATTGAATGAGGTGTGATTGAGTTTATCAAGGAATTTAAAGATATAATTTCTTCGGATTAATCTCTTGTTAGATATTTTACATGTCGAAATGTTATTTCTTCACAATAATATTCAAGAATGGTATCATTTGTAAAAATTATAAATAAGGCATTTTATCATACATTTTATCATACTTAATAGTTGAGATTACTATTTACCACATTAAACTTGGGTATAGTCTACTCTCCCACCACAATCAGTCTGAATTAGGGTCCTGACATCTTTCTGCCCTCGGTTATCAGGCTTCCAAACATAAGCTAAGGGATTGTCCGATACACATGTACCTCATTGAGGACAATAGACTTTGGCTCTGGAACTGATGCACTACAATGCGTAGAACTATATTTTGCATTCCTTATCTTCCCATTTACTCTATCTACTGTACCTGAGTTTGGCATGATTGTATTTATGGACAGTATTATCTAATCTGCTTGGACAGCATACAAAACAAAGATTTTCACTGTATCTTAGTACATGTGACAATAGTAAACCTAAACCCTGAAGTCCATCACACCACACCCTGTAGCCCACTCTCACACCTTTTTTGGTTTCGATTTAAAGAGTCTGCGCTGACCAATAATTACCCATACATTAGTGTGTAGGAAGGAACTGCAGATGCTGGTTTAAATCATAAATAGACACAAAATGCTGGAGTAACTCAGCGGGACAGGCAGCATCTCATTTTGGGTCGAGACCCTTCTTCAGACTGATGTCAGGGGAGTGGGAGGTATATAGATAAGGAAGTGTATCTATAAGAAGTATAAGGTGTGAAAACAGGACAAAGGGAATGGAGTTCAAGGAAAATGTGGAATAGATCATGGTTAGTTGGGAGAAGGTAAAAACAAAGTAAACAGAGATAAAATGTAATCGGGGACAGTAAGACTGGTCAGAGAAATGGGAAGAGGGAGGGGATTGAGAGAGACGGAAAGCAAGGGTTACTTGAAGTTAGAGAAGTCAATGTTCATACCGCTGAGGTGTAAGCTACCCAAGTGAAAAATTAGGTGCTGTTCTTCCAATTTGTGCCGGGCCTCACTCAAACAATGGAGGGGGCCCAGGACAGAACGGTCAGTGAGAGAATGGGAAGGGTAGTTAAAGTGTTTAGCAACTGGGAGATCTGCTAGGTTTGTTATGATTGTGTTTATAGTTTGTTTGTTTGGTTGTTTGTCTTTTGCACAAAAGTCCGTGAGCATTGCCACTTTCATTTCACTTCACATCTCGTATGTGTATGTGACAAATAAACTTGACTTGACTTGACTTGACTTTAGGTGGACTGAGCGGAGGTGTTCAGTGAAGCAATTACCGGGCCTGCACTTGGTCTCGCCAATATACAGGAATTCTATACACCATACACCAGTTCTATATTATCCCAGTTTTGCATCCATGGGGCACTAGGGGCAATTTACAGAAGCCAATTAACCTGCAAATCTGCATGTCTTTGGCGTGTGAGAGGAAACCAGAGCACCTGGAGAAAATGGCGTTAACACAGGGAGAACGTACAAAAGCCATACAGACAGCACATGTAGTTGGGATGGAACCCGGGTCTCTAGCATTGTAAGGTAGCAACTCTACTGCTGTGCCACTGTAGCTTTGTATTATCAGCAAGCATTTCTATTTTTTAATCAAAATGTTATTGCATTTAGAATTCCCATGAGATCTCCCTGTAATGGCCATTTGACTTGTTTTGTGTGTCATTAATTATGGCATGTGTCTTTAAATTTTAGACTACCCATTATTAAGTGGGTGGGATTTATGACGTATTGTAGGGTGTGTTTGGAGCTACGTTTCTTGCACAGAAGCTTAGTTTTTAGTTTAGTTTTGGACCAGCATGAGGAAGGCATACCCTTTGACCATGCGAAGTGTAACGGAGACACGAGGAGTTTTCTAACCTTTAAAGTGATAAGCTGGAGTTCGATGAAGATTATAGTGTACGAGTCGGAAGAAGTTTTGATGCATACCTTATTGTTTTTCATCAACAATAAAGAATCTATTAATCAAAAAAGACAGTGTTATGAAGATTTATCTGTGAAGAAGCTCTGAAGGTCTCTGACGGAAAGCTCACATGCGTATAACGACATTCTCCTTAATCATGTAGTCCACTTAGCGGCTAGAGGGAGTAATCTCTTGAACGATATAAAAATCTGCCGCTGCGTTGTCAAAGAATACCTCTGATGGGGGTGAAACCCAGTCCCAGAGAGTGGGACAGAAGATTTGGCTAAGGGCTCGAAAGAGGTTTTGGCCAGAAGAACGGTTCCAGCCGAGGAACTGAAGACAATAGATCTCGGCGAAAGATGGCCTCGAGCTCTATCGACAGCGAAGAGACTTATCTGATGATCTGAAGACATTATCAATATATTGTGAGTAGATATCGACTATTATTTCTTTGAATTTTGAAGGTGCAAAGCTTTCATTTTAAACAGCTTCTGTAAGAAGAGCCAGAATGCTAGCCACTAGCTTGCAAGATCGCCAATAAAAATGTTTCTAATTTGCCTGGAGAAATCCAGACGTCCGACCTTAGAAATTGTTTTGAAGTCTTGATAAAACACATTTCTTCTGAACTAACGTGGATGTTGATGAGATGTTGTCTACAATATCAGATTTGGCAATCTGCCAGGACCCGTGTAATCATGGAGCAAGATGAAGCCACATCAGAGGAACCACAAGGTGGCGAAGTCATGCTCAGTCAAGGACAAGCTGCCTACTTGAAAGAAACTAAGAAGGAGGAAAACTCGATATGGGAACAAGTTAATGAGTCAATTGAAAGCTACAGAGAACTCGTGTATCAAGAAGAAACAGATAATACACAAGCTGCCTACCTGAAAGAAACCGAGAAGGAGAGAAACAAATTATGGAAACAGGCTACCAGATTAGTTGAAAAACAGAAGAAACTAATGGAATCGAATAAGAAAGTAGTCAAAGTGAAATCTAATATGGGCCAACTATGGAACCTCTGCCAGGAGGTTCAAGATAAACATAATGCACTGATGGACTCAGAGCCATCTCTGGAAGAATGCGAAAGACACACCCAGTGGTATGATGTACAGGTGGATATATTCAATGATTACATGGATAAGGCGGAGGAGTGGTTATCTAAAATGATACCACAAGTTGCAAGCTCAACTGCTGGAGATGCGATACAACAAGGTGCTGGAATGGAAGATGAAATTACACCACGAGATAATATCTCGAAAGTATCTACATGAAGATCAGGACATAAATCTGGTTCTTCAGCCAATTCGGTATCAAGGGTTTCTGCTCGATTGGGAGTGGAAGCTGATCTAGCCGCTCTCTCAATAGAAGTGGATGCCTTGAAGAAGAAACATGAGATTGAGTGACAAAAGGAGCAGCTTAGGCGACGAGAAGAACAACTGGAACTAGACACAAGGGTGGCGGTGGCCAAATCAAAGAAGGATATACTGGTAAGGGTTCAAGATGCAGCTCTAGATCATCAAAGACGATGAGCTCTGGAACAAGAGGAAAAACTGCTCCAAGTGAGTCAGTTTGGTGAATAGGCAAGCTGAATTCAACCAGATCATAGCCCGACAAAATACCTCTCTCGTTCTACCACCAGCAGAAATTCCTATATATAATGGAGATCCTTTGCAGTTTGAAGTTTTTGTAAGGGCATTAAAAGAAGTATCTATATTACTAAAAGTCTGATCTTGACCACTTCCTGTTGTTCTGTATATTGATTTTAGAAAAAAAGCTGTCACGTACGGCTGTGATTTTTGGCCATCTTACTCAGTCCCCCTCCGCTGTGCAGGACAGGAGGATTCTTCCCATCGATGAAAAATAAAAGAGTTATTAGTGTTTAAAAAAATGTTGAGATTCTCTCTCCTGAAGGCCACGCCCCTTCCAGACAGACTATAAAACCCAAAAGTGTTGAGTGCCTCAGTCAGTCTCTGCAAGATGAGGGAGCGAGAGGGTCACGTCACGTCTCTCACTCTGAGCTGTGAATAACACTGAACACATGTCTACTAAACTGTGTGGTTTTACTGACCTGTCAGTGCCCTTAATGTGGTTTTAAAATATAGTTTGGAATTGCTAAAGCTGTGTTGCCTTTGGTTTAGAAATGCTAAAGCTGCGTTGCCTTTGGTTTGGAAATGGTAAAGTTGCCTTGCCCAATTAAAGTTGCCTTGCCCAATTAAAGTTGCCTTGCCCAATTAAAGTTGCCTTGCCCAATTAAAGTTGCCTTGCCCAATTAAAGTTGCCTTGCCCAATTAAAGTTGCCTTGCCCAATTAAAGTTGCCTTGCCCAATTAAAGTTGCCTTGCCCAATTAAAGTTGCCTTGCCCAATTAATTAAAGTTGCCTTGCCCAATTAAAGTTGCCTTGCATTATTAAAGTTGCCTTGCCTGCTATATAATTAAAAGTCTAATCTTGACCACTTCCTGTTTATGTTTTATATTGATTTTAGAAAAAAAGTTGCGCTACCACGTACGGCTGTGATTTTTGGCCATCTTACTCAGTCCCCCTCCACTCATCAGGTGCCGAGGATTTTTCCCATTGATGAATGAAAAATAAAAGAATTATTAGTGTTTTAAAAAATGTTGAGATTCTCTCTCCTGTCAATCACGCCATTAAGGCCGCGTCCCTTCTGGTGGGAGGGGGGGGAGGGACTATAAAATCCAGAAGTGTGGGTGAGCTCTGTCTCTGCAAGATGGAGGAGGGAGAGTCTTTAGTGGCCTTGCACCCTACTTGAAGTGGTAAGAAACTGCACTTGAATTTGGTAGCCTTGCACCCAGCATGAAATGGAATTTCAAGGAATACCCGTGAGTCAACTGCCAGCCCACCAGCCGTGAGTGAGCTGCCAGCACAAGAATCCATTCGGCCCACAATGTCCATGCTAGCCCTCTGGAAACCACTCCCTTCAACCCACAACACCCATACTAGCGCTCCAGAAAGCCCCACCCTCCAAACCTCCCACTGACTACCAATATTGGAATTGGTGGAGAGGTGGAATATTGCATTGGGGGACCAGCCCTCTTGTGTGATGCTGGGACCCAACGGGTCCCACTTAGTCTAGTTAGAAACTAAAGTTACAGATGAAAAGGAACGCTTACGATTTCTGGTAATATACACAAGTGGAGATATTCAGGTACTTGTAGAAAGTTGTCAAAATGAGCCAGACAACCATGGCTATAAAAAGGCGAGAGGATTACTTAAAGAACATTTTAGTAATGAACAGAGGATTGCTAACGCATACATGGAGAAGGCCCATGCGAGGAAAGAAATCAAGCCAGAAGATGGGAAGGCATTGAGTAAATATACAATATTTCTGAGAGGGTGTTGCAGCTCGATGATAAATTTCGGCCACATGAAGGAAATGAATTTTGCGAGTAATGCTCGAGTCATCATTACCAAGTTGCCCAGAAGACTGAGAGAAAGGTGGAGATAGAAAGCTGGCAAAATAATGGATAATTAGAAGCGAGTAGCCAGGCTACGAGACCTGGTGAAATTCTTAGAAAGGGAAGTATGGTACATGTTAGAGCCATATCACGGAACTATTGAAGATCAGAAACTAATTGCAACTAACAAAGGTTCTACCTTTACCAAAATTGAAGAAAGATCAGAATCTATGAGAAGTCTACAGTCTTACAGAGAAAGGTTGAATAAGTTAGGTCTTTATTCTCTGGAGCGCAGAAGGTTAAGGGGGGACTTGATAGAGGTCTTTAAAATGATGAGAGGGATAGACAGAGTTGATGTGGATCCGCTTTTCCCTTTGAGAATAGGGAAGATTCAAACAAGAGGACATGACTTCAGAATTAAGGGACAGAAGTTTAGGGGTAACATGAGGGGGAACTTCTTTACTCAGAGAGTGGTAGCGGTGTGGAATGGGCTTCCAGTGGAGGCAGGTTCGTTGGTATCATTTAAAAATAAATTGGATAGGCATATGGATGAGAAGGGAATGGAGGGTTATGGTATGAGTGCAGGCAGGTGGGACTAAGGGAAAAAAGTTGTTCAGCACGAACTTGTAGGGCCGAGATGGCCTGTTTCTGTGCTGTAATTGTTATATGGTTATATGGTTAAGTCGTTTTGTTACCACAAACATACCTGTGGAAATGACAGATGGAATGAAAAGAAATGTATCTACTAGCAAGCAATTAGTATTTTGTTTGATATGTGATGAAGTTGGTCACAAGATGTGATGAAGTTGTCGAAGATTCAAGGTGAAAGAATATGAAGATAAGATGTATTTCTTGAAAGAGAAGTGAATCAGTTTTGGATATTTGAAAAAAGGACATATGGTGAGAGACTGTACTGTAAGTCCTATAATTTGTTATGAGTGCAGGCAATATAATCCTGAAACACTTCATACTAAAAAGAACACACCAGAGCATTGGGAAGAGGAAGATACTGGAACAAAAAGAAGAAGAGCTATCAGAACAAATGGAAGAGGATGAACTGGAGCAAACGGCACAGAAGAAGAAGCCAACTACCAGTGATGCTGTCACCTCGCCTCAAGTAACTGCTCATATTGGGGCCGGGGTTGAAGCTTTTATTTTTGTCTATCTTACCAGTACAGGTAAGGAACAGCAAGATGAATACAGTGTTGCAAACATATGCTTTTTTGGATCACGGAAGGTCGACTACCTTTTGCACAGAAAACCTGACGAGAAGACTAAACATCACCGGAGAAGAGACTAAGATTCGATTACGTACCATGACTAAAGATAAAGAGAGCATGAATCGTTACATTACAAGTATGGAGATATCCAGTCTGGATGAAGATAATTTTATACCAATATCTGACGTGTTTACATATGGAACCATGCCTGTTGGTCGTCAAAATATGCCAAGACATGAAGACTTGAAACAATGGCCTTACCTGAAGGATGTCAAGATATCTGAAATAACTTCCAGTGTTGACTTACTTATCGGAACAAATGTTTTGAAGGCATTGGAACCTATACAAATTGTTAGGAGCCAAGGTGATGGACTGTATGCTACAAAACCCGATGGATGGGTTATCTATGGCTCCTTGAGAAGGAACAATGAAAACGAGAATCAAAAGAACTATCCTATCATTGCTGTTAATCAAATATCTACTGATAAATTAGAAAAGCCAGTGATGAAGCAATAGAATCATTACTTCAATGAAAGTACCAATAAACAATCTGAAGAGATGTCGAATGAAGAGTTGAAGTTCATGGATATTATCAACTATTCAGTAAAGATTGTCAGACACTATTGTCCGGACTTACCTTTCAAAATGATAGCAGGCAGCCATGGAAGCCTTACCCCACTACTAAAACCTCACGTCCAAAACCTCGGCGTCATATTTGACAAACAAGTCAATGCCGTGGTAAAAGCTAGCTTCTTTCAACTTCGGACGATAGCTAAAATAAAAAAATTCCTCCAGTTTGATGACCTGGAAAAGATCATCCACACATTCATCTCCTCCCATCTAGATTACTGCAACTCCCTTTACACTGGCATCAGCCAATCTTCCCTGTCCCTCGTACAACTGGTCCAAAACGCCGCAGTGAGACTCCTGACGGGCACCCGAAAAAAGGACCATATCACCCCGATCCTGGCCTCTCTCCACTGGCTCCCTGTGCGGTTCCGTATAAACTTCAAGATTCTCCTCCATGTCTACAAAGCCCTCAATGGGCTTGCCCCCACCTACATAAAAAGTCTTCTCACCCACCACTCCACCTCCAGGCCCCTCAGATCGGCCGACTTGGGGTTGCTGAATATCCCACGGTCTAGGCATAAGCTCAGGGGCAACCGCGCCTTTGCGTTTGCAGCCCCCTAGACTGTGGAACAGCATCCCCTTTCCCATCAGAACTGCCTCCTCCATCGACTCTTTTAAGTCAAGACTAAAGACTTATCTATACTCCCAAGCCTTTCCTGATGTCCACTGAGTGAGGGTCACATGTATATATATATGTAGTTTGTTTTGTTGTGCTATTCTTATAACAAATGTAAAGCACTTTGGCCAACGAGAATTGTTTTTTAAATGTGCTATATAAATAAATGTGACTTGACTTGAAACAAGAAAGTGTTCGTCTGCCGAATAATCGTTGTATGGCAGAGCAACATACCCAGAATTTGCAACGCAAGTTTGCTGAGAATACTAAATTTCATGAAGTAATAATCTCTTTGAAGAATAATTCTACATGGATGATTATTTAATATCCATGTCTACTGAGCAGGAAGCAATTCAACCAGAAGACCATCTGACTTCCCTTTGCATTAAGGGAGGATGCACACTTTCCTGTTTTCACTTTTCTGAAGGTCTCTGATGGAAAGCTCACATGCATATAACGACATTCTCCTTAATCATGTAGTCCACTCAGCGGCTAGAGGGAGTAATCTCTTGAACGATATAAAAATCTGCCGCTACACTCCTTTTGCTCAAACTGCAGCAGCGTTTGTTTTGGTAAAGATCTCATGTAAAGAACTCATTGAGTACGGGGCGCTGTCCTGTGCATAGCTGCCCAGCCAGCAGCTGTCTGTCTTTTCATCTTTTTATTTTTATTTTAGTTAGTTAAAGTGTTTTGTTTGGAGGTCTAGAATTTTTTATGTGGGGGGTGGGGGAAACTACCTTTCAGGGTCCCTACCTGGTTGGAGAGGCAGCTTTTCTCCGGGCTGCAGCTTCGACCCGTCCTCGCGGCCTACCAGCGGGCCTAGAGCGGCGTTTCCTGTCGGGGACCGCCCGGAACCTCGGCTTCGGAGGCGGCACAGTGCTGGAGCGCTATTGTGGAGCGGGCGATGCCTTGCCCGGGTCGCCGCGCTGGAGCTCCGGTGAGCTGAAGATCGCTGAGGAAAACATCGCAGAGCTGCGGGACTGTGGAGCGACCAGCTGCGGGCGGCGGCGCTGAACTTTACACTGGGAGCCTGGGATCTCTAGATGAGATCGCCAGTTGTGGAGCTCCAACCGGCGCGGCCTTGTTGGTTTCGGAAGTCGCGGCCTCCAGTACGGAAGCGGGCGTTCCAGTGTTCCCAGGCCGCTGAGAGGACTCTCCCGACGCCGGAGCTAAATCACCTGGCGAGAACGGCCTGGAACATCGGGCCTCCGTAGAGGCAACTGTGGAGGCCTCAATAGGCCCGACTATGGGTGAACTGGGGTTGGGGACTGGACTTTGTGCCTTCCCTCATAATGGGAACCATTGTGGGGGATGTTCTTTATGTTTAAAACTCTTATTAATGTTATGTCTGTTTTCCTTCTTTATGTGCTGCAAAATGGCAAGAAGCATTTCACTTCACTACACCTAGGTGTATGTGAATGTGACCAATAAAATACCTTTTGAGTACTAGCCATGTCTTTGGCTCTGTCAGTAAATATTATTTTGGTCTCTGATAATCCTCACTTCTCCTCTCACACTGATTTTATGTGTTCACATGTGTTGTGAGATAAATGAAACTTTCACTACTCGTAATTAACTTAACTTTATTTAAGCTTTAAGCAACTTATTTCTGCAATACACAAACTCAGAAACGTCTGGCAAACATGGCTGATTCCGCAGGCTTTTCCCGCCCGAAATACTTCGCACATGTGCACACTCCGGAAATGTCCTGCGCATGCGCACACTCTAGAAGAGCTCCGCACATGCGCCCACTTCAACATGACTATATCATGCTCTTTAATGCGGATAAATGTGAGTTAATGCGGATAAATGGGAGGTTTTCTCTGGATGCTTTCAAGAGCGAGCTAGATAGGGCTCTTAAAAATAGCAGAGTCGGGGGATATGGGGAGAAGGCAGGAACAGGATACTGATTGGGGATGATCAGCCATGATCACATTGAATGGTGGTGCTGGCTCGAAGGGCCAAACGGCCTACTCCTGCACCTATTGTCTATTGTCTAATGGCTTTTAATCACCATTTATATTTGCATTTATAGTTCTTGTCCTTTCCTTCCTTCCATTATTTCTTTTGTTTATTATTAATCAGGTCTTTCAGACAATAGGCCTATTTCTCATTTGTGTTCAAAATCCAGCATCTGCTCCATTTCATCTGCTATCTTTAAGATCCTCAAAAGAGTTCTGCCTTTAATTTCCACAGCTCTCTACATCTTGAGAATGTACAAGGACTGTAGCTGAAACACCTTACATGTTAGGTCTTTTGTTATGCCATTATCATTACACCTGAGAAGCAATTATTTCATATTATCCTGACCAGCCCTGTTCCCATTGCCTTGAACTGGTGCCCCAATAATTGACTTGTTTTTTTGCTTTGGGAGGTTGTATCATTTTCCAAATTAGTCCAAATCTTTTGATCACTTTTTCTAAGATGCCGCCCCCACTGGTGCCTACTTCACATTGGTTTGGCTCATTTCCCAGAACCAAGTCAAGCAATCCATGGCAAGGATTACAGGCAGGACAGTGGAACAACACCAACATTCTCATGTTCCTCAAACTCATTGATTCTTTCTAACCAAAGGGAAGCTCCTCAGCAAGTGGAAGAACCTTTTGAAAAACAAGCGTATGCATTGCTAAGGTACTCTGCAAACTTGGGGCATTTGCAGCTGTAAACATAATTGCTGCAGTCAGAGCCTGTACGGCAGCAAGCCAAGTTTTCTCGAGAGCAGCTGCAACTTGAGTTCCAAATATGAATTATTTATGGGTGTTGTGTGAGAATTGGCAAAGGTATTGCTAAGATATTGCAACATTTCAGTTGCATATTAATTAATTAATCTATCTATATTCGGAATTCATAGGTAACTAAAATTCTGATCTTGTTATCTTCCGATTTGCGTGGATTCTCTAAAATGGTGCACGATAACGCTATGATATATCATCATTACTCACAATTCTCCTGTGCTGCAAGTGCAACAAGGTTTGTTCTGATCTATGGTATATTTAAAAAGTTATTAAGGTTTAAAAATCTTGAAAACCGCACATGCGCAGATTGGTTTCCTCTCCTGTCAGTCTCCGCCATGGCCGGGACGGCGATGCCCCTTCTTGCACCATCGCTGCACTGATTGGCAGCATCCTCTGTCACCGGCGGTGCCCGCCTTGTGCGGCGAGGAGAATATAAAGCTGAAGGAGCGGCAGAAGAGGGAGCATCACTAACGCTCTGTCGGAAAGAGAGCGGGTGGGGTGATCCGGGGCCTGGGTGCTGAAGCTGACTCTGAGGCCGACGGCTGCAACCTTGAGATCCTGGGGAGGTGAGGAGGGAGAGTGGAGGGATTGAGTGGGAGCAGGGGGATTGAGGGAGAGGAGGGGGTAAGGAGGGAGAGGGGGGAAAGTGGGGGAGGTGAGGAGGGAGAATGGCAGGCATGAGATTTCTCCGCGGATTTTGAGGTTCGGTGGGTTATCGCCGCCACCACGGGGCTTCGCTGCCATGGTGGCCCTATCATCGCGAAGCTTCACCACTGTCAATGCCCCACTTCACGCCTCCGTGGTGCTGAGCCAGCGAGCGACCAAGCCCACTTCATGGCCTCCGTGGTGCCCAGCTACAGGCGCCGTCGGCCGCTTCATCCGACCCGGGCTTCTACCCACGAGGCCCCGGCTGGGGGAGGTGGGGGATAGAGTGATAGGAGGGCTGGGTTGGGGAGAGGAGTTATGGAGAGAGGGAGGGAGTGACTGAGGGGAGAGAAAAGGAGAGGGTGGGAGAGGTGAGGGGGGTTGAGAGGGGAAAGATCCTGGGGAGGTGAGGAGGGAGAGTGGAGGGATTGAGACTTTAGAGAGTCTCAGAGAGTCTTTTAGAGAGTCTTTTAGAGACTTTAGAGATACAGCGTAAGGAAACAGGCCCTTTGGCCCACCAAGTCCGGCAGAACAGCAATCACCCTATACACTAGCATTGTTCTACACATTAGGGACAATTTACAGAAGCCAATTAACCTATGAATCTGCACGAGTGTGGGAAGAAACCAGAGCACCTAGAGAAAACCCACACGGTCACAGGGGGAACATATAAACTCTGTGCAGACAGCGCCAGTAGCACTTACTAAAAGATATATTTTCAAAGTGAATATGTTCCCCCACACTACAATACAATACAATACAATACATTTATTTGTCACATTGCACAAAAAGTGCAAGTGAAATGATACGTCAGCAGCGATACAATGATAAAGGGCACACACAAAAACACAATAAATTTTTTAACATAAACATCCACCACAGCATTCATCACTGTGGTGGAAGGCACACAATTTGGCCAGTCCTCCTCCATTTCCCCCCGTGGTCGGGACCTCAACCCTCCGCAGCCGTTGCTGCGGGCGTCCAAATGGTAAAAGGACAAGGTACAAGTCCAGGTAAGTCCGGAGTCGGCTCCTCCCCACCGGAGACCGCGGCTTTTAGATTTAAAGTTCCCTCCACGTCGCAGCCATAAGCACCGCAGTCTGCAGGGCCGGCGGTCGAAGCTCCCCTCCAGGGGTGATGTTAAGTCCATACCGGACCCGCGGTAGAAGTTGGCCGCGGGCCGGCGGAGGAAGCTTCTTCTTCCCCCTGGGTCCCCCACGAGGGATCCCGGGCTGAGACGCCGCGCCAGCTGGAGCTGTGCAGACCGCGGCTTCAGGCTGCCGTCTGCTGCGGGCCAACGGAACGGAGCGCTCCCCTCCAGCGAGCCCCAGCTCCGTGCTGACAGTCCACGCTGCACCCGCCGCCGGAGTCCCGAGCCCCGGGCGCGTCTCCGGGAAAGGCTGCGCCGATCCTCGCTGTTAGGCCACGGGGGAAGCGACCTGGAAAAAGTCGCCTCTCCATGGAGGAGGCGGCCGAAACGTTTTCCCCCTCACCCCCCCACACCACCCCCCACACAAAACACACTAAGAAACACTAAAAACAGACTTTAAGACATACTAAAAAAATTAAAAAAGTTGAAAAGACTAACACGCTGCTGACAGGGCTGCTGCCAGTGCAGCGCCCCCACCACTAACCCGCCTTTCTAATCATGGTTTGCTATTTTAAAACCCAGTACACTTTAAATTAAAAAAAATTCTGAAGAGTAATCAAGTCTCCACAAATGCAGATCCTGCCTCAATTTTGTCCTTTGGCAGCTAATTTCATATACCTATGTCAAAACATTGCCCCTCAGATTCCTATTAAATCTTTCCCCTCTCATCTTAAATCCTTTGGATTCCCCTACAGACCATTTTAACCAGAGTACATTCACCCTATCTATTCCCCACATGATTTTATACACCTCTGTAGGATTAACCTTCAGCTTCCTGCGCTCCAAGGAATAAAGTCCTAGCCTGTCCAACCTCTCCCTATAGCTCAGGCCCTCAAGTCCTGGCAACATCCTGTAAATCATCTCAACATTATTTCTAGCTTAGCAACACCCTTCCCATAGCAGGATGACCCCCAAAATTGAACATAATACTCTAAATGCGGCCTCACCAACATCTTGTAAAACTTTAACATATCATCCTAACTTCTCTACTGACTGATAAAGACCCATGTGCCACAAACCTTCTTGAGCACCCTATCTACCTGTGATGGGACGTTCAAGAAATGATGCACCTGCACTCCTAAATCCCTCTGGTCTACAATACTTCCCTGAGCTCGGCCGTTCATTGTGAAGGTCATGGCCTGGTTTGACTTCCCAAAATGCAAAACCTCACACTTATCTGAATTAACCATTTGCCCAGCTGATCAAGATCCTGCTGTGATTTTTGATAACCATCTTCTCCATCTACAATACCACTCACTTTAGTGTCATTTGCAAGCTTACTGGTAGGAGCAAACTTACTGGTAGGAGCACACAGAACAAAAGAACATAGAACAGTACAGCATAGAAACAGACTCTTTGGCCCACAATGTCCATGCCAAACATGATGCCAAGTTAAATTAATCTCCTCTGCCATATCCCTCCAGTCCCTGCTAATTCACGTACCTATCTAAAAGCCGCTTAAATGCCACTATGGTATCTGTCTCCACCACCATTCCTGGCAACATTTTTGAGGCACCCACCCTTCAATTTTGCCTCTCTCATCCTCAGGGCCGGATTTACCTATAAGCTAGACAAGCTTAAGCTTAGGGCCTCGAGGTCTAGGGGGGCCTCGCAGAGCCGGATTTACCACTAGGCTTCATAGGCTGAAGACTAGTGCCTCAAAATCTAGGGGGGCCTCCAGCCAAGGCAGGACACCTACCGTTCAACTCTGGGCGGGCCCCCCCCTCTCTATCTCTCTCTCCCCATCTCCCCCCGCTATCCGTGTCCGGGCCGCCGGGCTCCACTCGCTCCTCACCCGCCGGCATGACAGGCCGCCTTGCACATGCGCATTGCTGCGGCCTGCACGTCCTCCCCCTGCACATGCGCACAACCACGGCCAGCACATCATCGGCCACCCTGCGCATGCGCACTGCAACGGCAACCGGTCGGCGCTGGGCACTTTCTCCCTCGCTTTGAATTGTGGGAGATTTGGCCGCCATGGCTGTCCGGTTGCTGCCTCGCCGCCAGCGCTGAAAACCAACGTGGAGGGGGCCTCACAAGTGAAACAGCTTGGGGCCTCTCTTCATCTAAATCTGGCCCTGCTCATCCTCAAGTTGTGCCTCCAAGTTTGGCACATTTCCACCCTTGGAGAAATTCTGTTCTAGCTCTTCCATATCTCATAATTGTATAACCTCCCACCAGGTCTCCCCTCTGTGTATGACACTCCAGTGTAAACAATACAATTTTGTCCTCCATCTCCTTATAGCTAATACCTTCCAAGGCAGTTTTTTTTGGTAAATTTCTTCTTTACCCTCTACAAAGCCTCCATATCCATGGGGCAACCAAAACGTTTCGCAATACTCCAAAAGGGCCTAACTAAACTCTTGTAATGCTACAGAACAATGAGAATGATAGAAAACGCATAATACAATTTGTTTTCTCTGGTGTATCATGGCAGCACATGGTGCAATAACATCCTTATTTTCCCTTATGCTCAGTGTTCAGGATTGGAGGAACCAACTTATTCCCAAGTTCAAACAGCAAAGAACCCAAACAGATGATCAAAGAATAGATGTCCTAAACATTTCTAGATAGTAAGGGGCAATAATGGTGACCGTGACAACAAAAGCTTGGTGTCGGAGTACAACCAGGATAGAAAATCTCCCACCTCACTAAAGATGTGCCAGGGTGTAATACAGGCAAGTAATCCTGGATAGCACATGTACTTCTCGGCAGTGTAGGTTGTGCTAAAAAGCAAAAAAATCTTTTTCTAGCCAAATATGTTACACATTTAAGTTACTCAGACTTACACGGTTCTTTTTAACACATGTTTATATTTTATTCATCCAGGATATCTATCTTTCTTTGAGAATGTTTATATTTATTAAGTTAAAGGAATGTTAAGGCTTGAGAGTGCAACACTAGCTGCTGCGGACAGCCATTGTTAACACCAAGTAGTGGAGCCAAAATTAACGCAAAGTAAAGTTCCTGCATTCGACCCCAACAACGCCTCCCAGAAAAACACCTCACAGTATACAAAAGTTATGTTTGTGCATTTCCCACACCAGTTAGCTGGGCCTCTCTAACTGAGATTGACCATTCATTTCAATTCGTACCGAATTAGGGATTTTTATTTTTGCAGTGGGGCCATGTCTATTGGGAGCTGGAATGAGATTGCCCAAGCTCACTTCACAGAGGACTTTCAAACCAGCGGACAGAGGAGACTTTCATTCCATCAACCTGGTTGGACTTGAACCAAGGGCTTTGAGATCAAAGGCCACTGTTTAACTCACTGCATTACCATGTCTTATTAAGAAGTTTATTATTGTATAAATGGCGATAAAAATAAACTGACCCTCCAGCCTCAATGTTGTTTTTGCTGCTTAATTTCTTGATACGCATCAATGAACAGGATTTTGGGCAGAGAGAGAATATTTTCAAAGTTTTCGAACGACACCGCTGAAGAAATGCGATGAGGAGGACAGTAACAGAAAAATATAGACAAACTGGCAAAATGAGCAAACACAGACTTCATGAAATTTAATATAGAGAATTACAGAGTGATTTATTTTGGAAGGAAAATGAGGAGAGATCGCCTAAACTAAATAGTCCAATTTAAAGGGACTGCAGGAACAGGGATATTTAGAGGTATGTTTATTGAAAGTTCCTGAATGATTTAAAGGTATTTAAAAAAATATAAATGTGAAATGTTAGGCTTTATTTAAAGAGCATAAAATCAAGGTGGTTATGCTAGCCCTTTGTGAAATGTTGATATAGTCCAATTCAGAGACAGTTTCTTCCCAGCTGTTATCAGGCAACTGAGCCATCCCAGAGTAGGGGAATAAAGGACCGCGAGACAAAGGTTTAAGATGAGAGGGGAAAACTTTAATTGGAATTTGAGTGCACCTTTTTTATACAGAGTGTGGTGGGTCTATGGGATTAGCTGCCAGAAGAGGTAGATGAGGCGGAAACTATAACAACATTTAAAGGACATTTGGACAGGTACAAAAAAAGACAGGTTTTGATGGATATTAACGTACAAAATTCTTAAGGGGTTGGACAGGCTAGATGCAGGAAGATTGTTCCCGATGTTGGGGAAGGCCAAAACTAGGGGTCACAGTTTAAGGATAAGGGGGAAATCTTTTAGGACCGAGATGAGAAAAACATTTTTCACACAGAGTGGGTGAATCTCTGGAATTCTCTGCCACAGAAGGTAGTTGAGGCCAGTTCATTGGCTATATTTAAGAGGGAGTTAGATGTGGCCCTTGTGGCTAAAGGTATCAGGGGGTATGGAGAGAAGGCAGGTACAGGATACCGTTGGATGATCAGCCATGATCATATTGAATGGCGGTGCAGGCTCGAAGGGCCGAATGGTCTACTCCTGCACCTATTTTCTATGTTTCTATAATATATTCATGTTCATGTTGTGGGTATATTAAATAATTTTTATGCACAAAGTTAGTGTGGTCTTTGTAAAAATCTATTTTCCAATAAAATGTTAAGAAAGTGTTAGTGTATTATTGAGTTAATATATAGTTCAGAAAAATATATATATATAATGAATAGAAAAATGTTGTATTTACTGTATATCATAGAAAAATGGAAAAAGTATCAGGATCTCACCTGGTCTTCTGTCAGTTATCCTTCAATCACCTTCTGCAAGCAAAAATGCGTTACCTGATCAGTTATACAGTAGTAAAATTGTTCACAAAGATATTTGTGCATAAAGTGGCCACTGTCACCCTGATGACAATGTTATCTGTCTGACGAGGTATGGGGTACTGATTGTGGATGATCTGCCATGATCATATTGCATGGTGGTGCTGGCTCAAAGGGCCGAATGGCCTACTGCTGCATCTATTGTCTATTGACTCTGAATCCCAAAGTACAGAAATATGCAAAAAAGAATATTTGAGATTCAATAAAAGTCATCAAGAAAATAAAGCGGCCATCTTCCTCTAAGATATTCTCAGACACTGCTTTGTTTTAAATGATTGGATAAAATGTTTATTTTAGCCAATGGGGAATAACAAATGGTTATTTCCCAGGATTTTCCAAGTCTTGTCCATGAATCTTTCAAGAAGACCCTTAATTCAGTTAAACAACCAAAATTTGCATGGTCCACCTTATATGAACAGCACATTTCACTGTGCATGGGCAACTTTTTCCTTGGTCTCATATCCATTCTAGGGATGTCAGAACCAGACTTTATCTGCTGCTACACAATCAAGTCGTGTATTGTCGTATGCTTCTAAATACTTGGAAACCTCATGCTTTATAATGGGCTCTAAAATCTTACCAACCCCTGATATCAGGCTAACCTGCCTAAAGTTTCTCCTTTTAGCTTTATTCCCTTCTTGAACAGTGGAGTAACATGTGCAATTTTCCAATCCTCTGGAACCACTCCTAACTATGGTGATTCTGGAAAGATCACTGTTAATGCCTCCACAATCTCTAAAGCCACCTCTTTCAGAAACCTTTTTGCCTTTAGATATTTGAATACATACACTCACTTCCAATTATCTATATTTATTGTTCTTTTTGGGAATTGGTCCTAAAATAAGCTGTTCTCTATGAAATCTGTTTGGTCGGTTGCCATGAGCCTTAGTTGCATGCTGACGACACCGAATAATAACCTTCTTGCATTTAGTTTTTCGGGTATTTCTTAGGAGCTGGCATAATATCAGCAAAAGTGCAACTGAAACCTCTTTTACTGGCAATGTCACGGTCACGGATCAGTTCCGAGAGAAAATGCTGGCAAATGTTTTCTTTGATGAGAGTAAAAGGCAGAATCCAAAAACCATCTGGATTCATATATTGGAATTTCTTTTCTCTCCTAAATCTGACTGTTCATCAGATAAAGAATGTTGAATGACAGCCAGTGCATTACAGGGCAGGTATCCAGGAGAGAGGTCCAAGTTATCTCAGAAACAGGGGCTGCATTTCACTCATTGGCCAAACTCGATCAGTGGTTTATTTCACTGCCAGGCTTGTAGTCATTTATATCACAGTGAGGTCAGTCAGTTTTGTTTTCCTTCTAGACGTGTGGTTTACAGAAGTATATATTTAGCATTGATAGCAGCTTTGATAGTGGATGGATCATTTAATATAGCAGTACATAAGATAAAAGAGTGTGATACGTAAAATCAACTGAAATTAGTATGATATTGAGCTTGTTTTTTAATACTGTACAATCCAAATATTATCTATCATTCATTAAAAGTATGATTTCTATGTCAAGAGCAACTCTTATCTGCCGGCACCTAATCAATATCCCTCCATTTGTTGCATATCCAGATGCCTATCCAAAGAGTCTCTTAAATGGCAATATTGAGTTTAGTTTATTGTCATGTGTGCCGAGGTACAGTGAAAAACTTTTGTTACGTGCTCACCAGTCAGTGGTAAGACAATGCATGATTATAATCGAGCCATTCACAGTGTACAGATGCATGATAAAAGGAATAACATGAATAACGTTTAGTGCAAAATAAAGCTAGTAAAGTCTGATTAAAGATAGTCCGAGGGTCTCTAATGAGGCAGATAATAGTTCAGGACTATTCTCTAGTTGTGGTAGGATGGTTCAGTTGCCTGACTATTGCATCGGTCTTCACCACCACTAACGTGGTTAGGCTGGCTGCTTTTCAGAGGCAACGTGAAATGTAGAAGGAATCAATCATGCAAAGTCTGGTCTGTGTGATGGACTGGGCTACATTTACAACTCTGCAATTCATTTCAGTCTTAGCAAAGCTGTTCTCAAACCAAGCTGTGATGCAACCCAACAGTATGCTTTCTGTGGTGCATCTGTAGAAGTTTGGAATTGTCATTGGAGACTTGCTGAATTTCTGCAGTCTCCTCAGGAAGTAAAGGTCTGCCTTCTGAGCTGTCACATCAATGTGGTGGGTCCATGACAGATTATTGGACTACTTATCTCAAGAACTTGAATGTCTCAACAATTTCCACTTCAGCGCCATTGATGCTAAAAGTAGTATGTAATCTACTATGCTTCCTGAAGTCAATAACCAGCTTCTTTGTCTTGCTGACATTGAGGAAGAGAGTATTGGCCTGACACCGTTACTGCGCTCTCTCTCTCCTTCCTGTATTCTGTCTTGTCATCATTGCTTGTGATCCAGCTCATCACAATGGGCGTTTCAATGCTATGCGTTCCAATGTGGAGATGGGGGCTCCGCCAGAGCCCAGCCTGTGAATGTGGAGCAGAACAACAGACAGCCAACCATGTCATCTCTGGGTGCCCGCTCTACCACCCACCAAATGGAGCTCAGGGCCTGGCAGACATTGACGCAGAGACAACAACCTGGCTGCTCAACACCCGGCTTGAGATCTAACTATTCCTTTGGTTTATGTTTCATCCGCAAGAAGAAGAACACAATGGTGTCATCTGCAAACTTGTAGATGGTGTTAGAGCCAAATTTGTCATGAATGTATAGGGAATATGCTGGAGGACTGAGAATGCATTCTTGCGGGGCATATTTGTGGATCATTCTGGAGGAAGTGTAGTCACGTATTCTCACATACTGTGATCTGTGGGTCAGAAAGTTGAGGATCCAATGGCCGAGGGAGGGGAACTGATTCCTAGGTCCAGGAGTTTAGAGATGAATTTGGATGGGATTATAGTGCTGAAGGATGAGCTATGGTCGATAAATAGGGGTCTAATGTGGGAGTCCTTGGTATCTAGGTGTTCCAGAGATGCGTTTAGGGCCAAGGAGATGGCGTCTGATGTGGACCTGTTGTGATGATAAGCAAAGTGCAGTAGAAACTGGCTGGCTAGGTTGCTCTCTCAAAGTATTTCTCTCAAAATATTTCACTATGATGGATGTTAGAGCCACTTGATAGCGTTAGTAAGTCATTCAACCTTAATTTTCTTCAGCACTAGGATGACAGTAGTCTTTTTGAAGCAAGTGGGGACGTCAGAATGAAGTAGTGAGAGGTTAAAAATATCTGTGAGTATCTCTGTCAGCTGATCTGCACAAGTCCTGAGGACATTGCCAGGGACTCCATCCGGACCAGTTGCTTTCTGTGGATTCAGGAATCCTCAGGAAATCCGATCTTACATCTGCCACGGTAACCGCTGGTACAGGGGCACCTGAGACTGGCGGAGCAGGTGATGTTCCTTTACCACCCTTCATGTTTAAAGCGGGCACAGAATGAGTTGGGGCGGTTGGAATGAGTGGGCGCATTGAATTCATCGGGGATGGACCCATTGGTGGCAGCGATTCTGCCCTCCTTTGCTTTGTAGAACATTATAGCTCACCCTCAAGGCTCCAGTGACCTGGGTTTGATGCTAACTTCCAAATTTCTGACCATGTGGATTTCACCTGGGTGCTCCGTTTCCTCCCTCATCCCAAACATATGACCGTTGGTAGGTTAATTTGCCATTGCAAATTACCCCCAGTGTAGGTAAGCGGTGCAAGAATCTGGGTGAAGTTGATTGATATGTGACAGAATAGGTTGCAGGGACTTAGTATGGGGTCTCTGGCGCTGTAAGGCAACAACTTAACTGTTACGCCACTGTGCCACCCCACATTTTTATGTTTTAATACAATATGAAATAGGAGCTGTATGAACACTGAAATCGTAATGCATTGTTTCATTGGCCTCAGACTACTCTCTTGGATAACCTCCCATCTTCTGACTTTCATAAAAGTCAGCCAATTCAAACATTTATTGCCTGAAAATAAACCAAGGCAGGATTTTTGACAGTGAATGGCAGGGCCTTGGAAAATGTTGTGGAGCAGATGAACCAAGGAGTATAGGTACATAGTTCCCTGAAAGTGGCTTCACAGGTAGATAGGGTGGTCAAGAAGGATTTCGCTACATTGGCCTTCATCTGTCTGGGCATTGAGTATAGAAGTTGGGATATTATGTTATGGATAAGACATTTGCAAGGCCACATTTGGAGTGTGGTGTTCAGTTTTGATCACATTGCTAGAAGGATGTTGTTAAGCTGGAAAGTGTGCGGAGAAGATTTATGAGGATGTTGACAGGATATGAGGGCCGTGAGCTTTAAGGAGAGGTTGGTCAGGCTAGGACTTTGTTCCATGGAACTCAGGAGTCTGAGGGGTGAGTCTTTTACCCAGGGTAGGGAATCAAGAATCAGCAGACATAAGTTTATGGTAAGAGGGGAAAGGTTTAATAGGAACCTGAGGGGCAAATTTTTCACACAGACGGTGGTGGCAATATGGAACGATCTGCCAGAGGAGATGGTTGAAAGACATATGAACAGATACACAGATAGGAAAGGATTAGAGGGCTATGGGTCAAATATGGGCAGTGTAGATGGGGCATCTTGTGCAGCACAGGCAAGTTGGCCAAAGGGACAGTGTCTATGCTGACTCTACCTGACAATTAAGCTCTTTAACTTCTTAATCTAGTTTTAATGTTGGACCAAAGAGTGGGCATTTAGCTGCTATCTGACAGTACATTATCAGTTTAAGAAAGCCTGGCAATGTTTCATTTAATTTACTGGCCATCTGGAGATGATAGGAATTTTTGCCAGCTGAAGGGAAGCAAGAACATCTTGAACGGGAATTGCTCTTATTGCACTGTCAGCAGGCAGAGGTATCACGAGTGTAAACTCCAAGTTCCTCTTCAGTTTCAGTCTTCACACAAAGATCTCTGGCAGGAGGGATATGATTTCTCTTTGGATTGAACCTCCTTCCATCACAACTCAATCCTTCTTTAGCCCCACCATATTCCATCAGGACTAAGATCCTCCCACTTGATCTAAACACACAGCCACAGGGGTCAGAAATGTCACCTACTTGTCTTGGCAACCCATTATTATTGAACTCGAAGCCATGTAAGAGCCTAGAGTATTTTATTATCAAACTGGAACAATGACATTCTTACTTGTAACAGCGCAACAGGTTTGCAACAACCAGTCTGAAGAAGGGTCTCGACCCGAACTGTCACCCGTTCCTTCCCTCCAGAGATGCTGCCTGGCCCGCTGAGTTAGTCCAGTATTTAGTGTCTATCTTAGGTTTATAAACATGGTACACAATAGACAATATGATAAACAAACATTAAAAAATGTTCAATAACGAATGAACTCAATACAGTGCAAAGAATAATGCAAAGCCCAAATTCCCTAGTGCCACCAAGGCAGTTCATACCTTACAGCTTAGTTGGAGTTCATAGTGAGACAGACAGTACCTGTGATGGTCTGTATATCAATTAATTGTATATCAATTAACCTAGAAAGGAGAAACATTGAGAAAAAAACATTACGTTGGTTCTGTTTTCTTAAGCCAAACCATTCCAGTCCACATCTCTACATCCCAACCTTCTTCAGATTACTCTAGCACTTTGTGACTTTTTTTGTAAACCAGAACCTGCAGTTCCTTGTGTCTGATTTAACCTAAATAGATGTTAGAAGAAAATATATTTTCATCGCTGAACAGTAAAGCATTTTGTCAAAGCCTTTTGCAAAATCACATCATTGGCCCACTTAGAAAAAAAAAGAATTTCAGTGATATTCAGCCAGCACAAATTAGTGGAATATTGGGAGATTTTTTGCGCAGTGAAGAGGTTAAGTTCCCTCAAGAATGTCTGGCTGCACATTTGTTCCAAGAACACAAAATTGCATTGAAGAGATTTAAAGCTGCTGTTTGTTCTCAGGCCAAATTTTATGAGCTATCAGAAAACTGTTAGCAAAGGCATTTTTATTTTGTAATAAAAGAACAGCTATATATATCCGTGTCACTACTCAATGTCATATTGCAATATGATGCCTGACATTGCAACCACCAATTTTATTTGGTCCTTTGAAGTACATTTCTGAAATATTTCTTAAATAAATTTCTGAAATATTTTAATGTTCTGCAAAGATCTTTTATTAATTTTTCTGACTGACATGCACATGCTAAATAAGTGCTTATGCTTAGTTCCATGGTCTTTTCTATTCAGCCAAATGCCATTATCCTTGTAGAACATTATTTGTTTTTAATGTAAAGACATCTAGTTACTTGGAAGCAGAGAAGATAAGTGTTCTGTAAGATGAGGGAAGTAAGTGTTAGCAATTGGCAAATTAAAGTTCACTTCTTCCTAAATCATGATGAGGAGAATAGATTTTCCCTTTGGTGTTAGATCTGAATTGATGAGGTTCCCTTTTTCATTTTGATCTTTCTTAGCCTCACAGCATTATTCTGGGTCAGGATTCATTCACATATAAAATAAGATAATGGAGATGGAGGAATTAGCCAATGTTCTAATTTCACAATTTCCAACCCAAAATCACCCCTGGCTTAAACATGAGCGATTGGACCTCATTAAACATCTGATACAAGTTATAAGTTTGAGTAGGATGGAAGGAGGAAGGGATAGAAGGGAGAAAAGAAAGATAGATTGTATTACATCCAATGACTTCATAACACACCGTCATTTTTCCTAGACCTCAAGTGTGCTGAGTCTCCAAAATCTTTAACCAATATGTCTAAACTGTAAAGCTTCCATATGCATCATTTTTCTGACATTCATATCTCCATTACACTACAGCCTCCAAATAAACTCTGAACTACATTGACTTGGGGGCATTGGTTTTGTCTTTTTACACTATAAAGGGCCTGTCCCACTTGGCCTTCATTTACGCGACAGGCCGGTAGTGACTGACACGCGCATCTTCATGCGTCAGCACAGCCGCCTGGAGCGTGTCTTTTCATCCCCCCCCCCCTCCCCCCCCCTTCTGCCCCCCTCCCCCCCCCCCCCCCCCCCCCCCCCCCCCCCAATATACCTGTTTGCTCCGTGCTCAGTACAAATGGTATTGGTTCCAATCGCTGTATTGTGGATGGTACCCCGCACTAAGGAATTGGCTAAACACATATTAATTAAGTGACTTTACGCGTTCCCATGGGGGTGTGGGATGGGGGTTCGAAATGAAGAGAACTTGACACGTTGTGAGTGGAGCTGGAACAAAAAATAAATAAACAGGTAAAATTCAGAGCCGACTCAGCGAATAAGCAAAATACCGAATATTGTTCTTTGACTCCCTGACCTTGCATTAAAATTGAGCCTTGTGCCGTGAACTCAATTATCGGTGCAGCTGCCCGTTGAATAAAATGTTTTAAACTCTGTACAAAAGTGTCAAGTGTCTGAATATTCACAATTTTTAATGAATCATCATCACATCAAACGTTGCAGATCTGCCTACCGCAATATGTCACCTACATTCTGTATACGGGCAAATTACTCAATAAAGATTACTTATTCTCTGGGGACTTTCTGATTTCAAACTCCATCGCAAAATGCACCCACATTCCATCATCAAAAGCATATACAATCAAGATATTCGTGATAGTTGATCCGTACACTACAGTACTGCACGTATGAGGTCAGGACGTCAGCGTGCGACTGCAATACATCCGAGTGCGTACGTGATACATCACGCCGGAGGCGCACAAAGATTTTGTGCATTATAAAATTCTGGAGCGTCGCGTGATACCGCGCGCAACTCCATACCCCTCCGCACTTCTCCATGCGACCGTTCCGCGCCACCCACACGCTACTCGTGCGTCCCAACACAACGATGAGGTTGCGTAAATGCCGCGCAAATGACTGCCAAGTGGGACAGGCCCTTTAGTAATTTTTGTTTTGTTTTAATGTATATATCTGCCCATTTATAGTTTAAATGAAGTTGTACCAAAGGGTCAGAATTTAACTGTTTGTACATAAGATATATACACACTGAACTTATTTTTCTCTTATTATATTGTTTGCAGAGTACTATATTTAGATATTCTGTTGTGCTGCTGCAAGTAATCATGTACTGCCTTTCTGCTGAATGAATAGCGCACAACAAAAGCTTTTCACTGTACCTCGGTACATGTAACAATAAACTAAACACGGTACATGTAACAATAAAATAAACTAAGTAAGAATTTCATTGTTCTGCCTGGGGCATTTGACAATAAACACTTGACATTACCATGCCATCTTCCTCCCCATCATTACCACTGCTATCTACCAACCCGTAGATCGCTGATCAAGTGATGGTTACCACTTTCTTTCCTCTGGCTTAATATTCCACTTCATTTTGTCTAACAGATCTTCTTTAGTTTGTCAATCAGTCCGTGCTTTTGGCTCGCTGTCTACTTAATGTCACCCATGACTGAATTTATTGCAACTACAAACTGCTGTGTTACAACATGGCTCTTGCTTAAAGATTCATTTTTATGGTGCACAAAGGTCATTTTCAAGGAAGTGCAGTACGTGCGCAATATTTCAGCAATTAAGTACATCTCTCTTGAGATTTTCCTTGGCCGTATTGTGACTTTGTGCCATAGGATTGGTGCAACAACTCTGCTCGAGTCCTGCATGTTCGGCCTTTCCACAACAAGCCTCGATGTTGAAAATTCAGTTGTGAGATCATATTAGACATACACATTAACTTGAGACACAAGTAAATGCTAAGACTTGCAAAGTAGATTGTAACAACCAATTAAGAACAACTTTTCTTTTAGATCTCAAGAGTACAGAGTTGTAGATATGTATGGTGTAGGTGTAGTGGATGTGGGCACTAGAGATGAAATGATCACCTCATCACCAGAATAATGTCTTTACCAATTGTGACCCTGTTAAGTCAAAAGTCTTTCACATATATTTCATATCAGATCATATCAGAATATTAAATATAGAATTTTTTTTTTTCATTTTTTTCCCCGTGTCTCTCCCTGATGAAGCGGGCGGCTGGCTAGTGGCCGCAACCTCTGAACCGCCCAACAGACCACAGGGAGAGGCCATTGCTGTCGGCTCGATGTTTGAAACCCCCCCGCTACCGCAAGCAAGGGGTGCCTTGATTCAGAGCCTGTAAATATAGAATTTATTCTGAATATATAAATTTAAATTAATATATAAATTTAAATTAATATCAGAAACCAGTACAGCGAAGGACAACAGAAATGAAAATGAAGATAAAGGGAAGAGATGAATGAAATGATTAGGTGAGAAGCGACTAAATGAAAGACAATGGTCTAGATTTTCCAGCGATTGCTAAAGAAAAGACTTCCACAGTTCATCTTGAGAACAGCTGGCCATTGACTTTTAGGTGGCTCATCAGCTGGCGCCTGTTTGAATTTGAGACCCTCTCAAGGGATCTTTGGAGTATGTGCGCAGGGCAACTAACGGGAAAAGAATTAGATTGATCATTGAGAGGCACAAATTCAATTTGCACCATTGCAGCTGAGGTATTTGAGCTCAAATTAAATAAATCTGGATTTATACACCAGTATATAGTTTAGTTGAGTTAAGAAATACAGCACGGAAACAGGCCCTTCGGCTCACCAAGTCCACGCCAACCAGCTATCCAGCACACACTTACACTATCCTATACACCTGGGACAATTTACAATTTTAAAGCCAATTAACCTGCAAAGCTGAACACCTTTGGAGTGTGGGAGGAATCTAAAGCATCCAGAGACAAGCATCACAAAACTAATAGATTTTGTTACTGATTCACAAATGCCCATCAGTGAAATAAATCTGATGATCTTATACAGTACAGATGACTTGCGACTCGAGGCCAATAAGAAACAGGTCAACAGCAGATGTTTTTCCAATGGCTCTTCATCCTGCTCCGGACCACCTGGATACAGCAGCACAAATGTCAGCTTGCTGTTTGTTGGATGTCGAGCTGTAATCAACAAACAGCAATTTCCACGCACCAAGAACCTGGGCCTCTGCACGTCTCTTTCAAACTGGATTCCTGACTTCCTCGTTTTCAGTTTTCGGTTTAAATACATTTCGTCTGCTCCACCGCGAAATCTACTCGGTACAGTATGTCTACTCTGAAGAAGTTCTCCTCCTTTGTCCGATGATAATTCAGCATCCATTCCCTTTGTCCTGTTTTTACACCTTCACACCTACTTATCTATGTATCTCCCTCCCCCCTGACGTCAGTCTGAAGAAGGGTCTCAACCCGAAACGTCACCCATTCCTTTTCTCTAGAGATGCTGCCTGTCCCACTCAGTTACTCCAGCATTTTGTGTCTATCTTCCTGACTTCCTCATCGGCAGTCAGTGCAGATCGGTAATAATGATTCTTCCCCACCGACGATCAACACAGGCGCGCCTCAGGAAGTCGTGCTTATCCCCTAAGTTCTACCTGTTTAACACCCATGACAGTGTGGTTGAGAGCAGCTCCAATGCCGTCGACAAATCAGCTGATACCACAGTGGTTGGCCAAATCACAGCAGGCATCGAGTCACCCTACAGTAGAGGGATAGAACAATTGGTTTACTGGTGATCAACACTGACCCTTTCACAAGTTCAAGTTCAAGTTCACATTTATTGTCACATGCACCAATTGGTACAGTGAAATTTGAGTTACCATACAGCCATACGAATAAAAATAGCACAATACACAATAGAGTTTAACATAAGCATCCACCACAGTGTGAAACGTTGATTCTGCTGTGGCGGATGTTTATGTTAAACTCTATTGTGTATTGTGCTATAAAGTTCAGTCATCTTCCTCTTTGTTCACCCGTGGTCGGGGCTATTGAACCCCCCGCAGTCGCCGCTACAGACGGCTCGATGTACAGGCCCTCTCGCCGGGATGAGCGAAACTCCAACGTCGGAAAGGAACGGAACACACTCAGCGGCTTGAAGTTTCCAAATCGGCCGCTTTCTACCGGCGACTGCAGCTTCCGAAGTCCACATGCCGAGCTGGGCGGAGCTCCAACTCTGGCGATCCTCGGCAAAAGATCCCAGGCCTCCGCGATGTTAAAGTCAGCGTTACGCCCGCGTCTAGAAGCTCCGCAAATCACAGATCCACGATGTTAAAGTCAGCAGGCCCAACACTCCAACACTGGCGACCCCCATCAAGGGATCACCCCACTCTGTGATGGTAATTGTGCTGTGCCGCTGCTGAAGCTCTGGGCCGGTCTCTGGTAGGAAAGGCAGCGCCAATCCAATTGGTAGGCCGCGAGGGGGGGAAAAGATGCGACACAGAGAAAAGATGCATGTCCATACAGGTAAGTGACTGAAAAATGGTTTCCCCCTACTCCCGCCCACAACCACCCCCCATATAAGACATACTAAGAAACATGAAAACATACATTTAGACACACAAAAAATAACAAAAACGGTGAAAGGACTAACAGGTGCTGGCGAGGAGGCCACTGCAGTGGCGCCACCCAATGTTCACACAAGTTCACACGTTATAGGAGTAGAATAGACCCATCGAGTCTATTACACCATTCACTCATGGCTAATCTCTGCCTCCTGATCCCATTTTCCTGCCTTCTCTCCATAACCCTTGACACCCGTTCTAATCAAGAATTTGTCTATCTCTGCCTTAAAAATATCCACTGACTTGGCTTTCACAGCCATCTCTGGCAATGAGCTCCACAGATGAACTAAGAAGTTCGTTCCACAGAGGACTAAAGAAGTTCGTCCTCACCTCCTTTCGAAATGAGCCCCCTTTAATTCTGAGGCTATCACCTCTGGTCCTTGAATCTACCACCAGTGGAAACATCCTTTCCACATCCACTCTATCTATCTATGCCTTTCATTATTCAAGGCCAAGAGCAAAGTCAGTAACACCGCCATCATGGAGCTTCAGTACGTGGACGACTGCGCCATTGCAACACACTCTGCAGGAGACCTCCAGGGCATTCAAAATGTGTTTGCCAAAGCATACAGAGCCATAGACCTAGCCTTAAACATCAAGAAGACCCAGGTCCTACATCAACCTCCACCCAACCAGCCGTCTACCCAGCCCACCATAAAAGGACGACACCACTCTTGAAAACATTGACCACTTCCCGTACCTTGGCAGCATTCTTTCCTCAAAAGCTGACATCGACTCTGAAGTTAGCCATCGCCTGAGTTCCTCAATTGTTCACGTAAGATATGTTCTTTAGTTGTTCATTGTAAACGCAATCAAATTCATTGATTCGTCCATATCTTTACAGTTTACCACAGTTGCCGCACCAAAATAAATACATTTCTGAAGCAATCAAAGAGTTGCAATGTGGAAAAAGTATTAACAGTAGATTAGGAATGTTGTTTTTTCATTCTCCAACTCTATAATCTACAATTTCTATAATTTTATATAATGATATAATGCACAGACAAGATCCCACTCTAAGAAACATCCTGTCCTTGGAGGAGTATTTGCTAGTGCTGTCGGGGAGGATTGAAGTAAATGTAGCAGGGGGATGGGAGCATGAGCAGAGAGATAGAGGGGTGTAAAATGAGGGTAGAAGCAATAGGTAGCAAGGTGAAAAGTAATAGTGGCAGGCAGACAAATCCAGGGCAAAAATCAAAAAGGGCCACTTTTCAACATAATTATATAAGGGGTAAGAGTGTTGTAAAAACAAGCCTGAAAGCTTTGAGTCTCAATGCAAGGAGCATTCGTAATAAGGTGGATGAGTTGAATGTGCAGATAGTTATTAATGAATATGATATAGTTGGGATCACGGAGACATGGCTCCAGGGTGACCAAGGCTGAGAGCTGAACATCCAGGGATATTCAATATTCAGGAGGGATAGACAGAAAGGAAAAGGAGGTGGGGTAGCGCTGCTGTTTAGAGAGGAGATTAATGCAATAGAAAGGAAGGACATTAGCTTGGAGGATGTGGAATTGATATGGGTAGAGCTGCGAAACACTAAGGGGCAGAAAACGCTAGTGGGAGTTGTGTACAGGCCACCTAACAGTTGTAGTGGAGTTGGGGATGGCATCAAACAAGATATTAGAAATACGTGCAACAAAGGCAACAGTGTTAATGGGTGACTTCAATCTACATATACATTGGGTGAATCAAATTGGCAGGGGTGCTGAGGAAAAGGATTTCTTTGAATATATGCAGGATAGTTTTCTAAACCAAGGTAGAGGAACCAACGAGAGAGCAGGCTATTCTAGACTGGGTATTCAGTAATGAGGAAGGGCTAGTTAGCAGTCTTGTTGTGCGTGGCCCCTTGGGCAAGAGTGACCATAATATGGTTGAGTTCTTCATTAGGATGGAGAGTGACATTGTTAATTCAGAAACAAGGGTTCTGAACTTAAAGAAAGGTAACTTTCAGGGTATGAGACGTGAATTGGCCAAGATAGACTGGCAATTGATTGTTAAAGGGTTGACGGTGGATATGCAATGGAAGGCATTTAAAGACCGCATGGATGAACTACAACAATTGTTTGGCAAAAGAATAAATCAGGGTAGGTAGTGTATCCATGGATAACAAGGGAAATCAGGGATAGTATCACAACAAAAGATGAAGCATACAAATTAGCCAGAAAAAGCAGCCTACCAGAGGACTGGGAGAAATTCAGAGTCCAGCCGAGGAGGACAAAGGGCTTAATTAGGAAAGGGAAAATTGATTAAATAGAATAGAGGTACACCAGTCATTGAAAGTAGGCATGCAGGTGCAGCAGGCAGTGAAGACAGCGAATGGTACATTAGCATTCATAGCAAAAGGATTTAAGTATAGGAGCAGAGAGGTTCTACTGCAGTTGTACAGGGTCTTGGTGAGGCCGCACCTGGAGTATCACGTACAGTTTTGGTCTCCTAATCTGAGGAAAGACATTTTTGCCATAGAGGGAGTACAGAGAAGGTCCACTAGACTGATTTCTGGGATGGCAGGACTTTCATATGAAGAAAGACTGGACAGACTCGGCTTGTACTCGCTAGAATTTAGAAGATTGAGGTGGGATCTTATAGAAACATATACATTTCTTAAGGGGTTGGACAGGCTAGATGCAGGAAGATTGTTCCCGATGTTGGGGAAGTCCAGAACAAGGGGTCATAGTTTAAGGATAAGGGGGAAGTCTTTTAGGACTGAGATGAGGAAAAAAAATTTCACACCGAGAGTGGTGAATCTCTGGAATTCTCTGCCACAGAAAGTAGTTGAGGCCAGTTCATTGGCTATATTTAAGAGGGAGTTAGATGTGGCCCTTGTGGCTAAAGGGATCATGGGGTACAGGATACTGAGTTGGATGATCAGCCATGATCATATTGAATGGCGGCGCAGGCTCGAATGGGCGAATGGCCTACTCCTGCACCTATTTTCTATGTTTCTATGTTACACAGACCACAGTTGTGTGAGGGGTTACGGGGAGAAAGCAGCAGTATGGGATTAGGATGGAGAAATAGATCAGCCATGATTGAATGGCTGAGTAGACGTTTTGGCGTAATTTTGCTCCCATTACTTATGAACATAAACACACATCTTTTTCTGATCTTTTCCTGAACAACGTGGAGTATCCTTCTTTAATTGTTGAAGTGGATTCAATGTTCTGACAAGATCAATAAGCAATCTAGCGGATAATTAAAATTACTGAGAAGTTACGAGTTCTATAATGTTTTCTGAATCTAACATTTCTTAATATTCCAGTACTGTACATCACAGAAACAGGCTGTTTGGCATCATGTGCCAAATGAAGCCAAATAGGCTAAATGTAGGGCAGGTGGGACTAGTGTAGATAGAGCAATTTGGCCAGCATGGGCAAATTCAGCCGAAGGGCCTATTTCCATGCTGTATGACTCTATAGTGGGCTACTCCTATTTTCCTGCATTTTGCCCATATCACTGGGAATGCTTATTATCCAAATGTATTTTGAAAATCATAATTGTATCTATAACTTCTGACAACTCATTCCAAATATGGACTATGCTCTGAATGAAATAACCACCTTGAGGTCCCCTCTCCACCTTGAAGTCTGAAGGTGGTGCAGGCTCGAAGGGCCGAATGGCCTACTCCTGCACCTATTTTCTATGTTTCTATGTTTCTAAAAGCTTTTCACTGTACCTCAGTACACGTGATAATAAACTAAACTGATTATACTGTAATCACAGTGATTGCACCTTTCGTATTCGTGAGCTCTACACAAATTGCCTCAGTGAATGAGTCCTCCAGTATAAATAAGTGTTATTGAGTTTCTGAGATACACAGACTGTCCCACTTAGGCGATTTTTTAGGCGACTGTCGGCAAATACGACAATGGAATTCACCGACAATGGAATTCACCTGTCAGCGCCGGCAACTTGGCGACACCCTACGTTAACCTGTCGACAACCTACTGCAGCACCTAAGTCAAGCTACGCTTATTGGCGTCAAACCCAGTCGCCACTGTCGCCGAAAAATGTTCAACATGTTGAAAATCCAGCGGCGACCAGAAAGATGCCGAAAGACTCTTTGGGCGACTGAGGAGACTACTCACGACCATACAGGCGACACCCCAGCGACCATGTGGCGGCAGCCTAGTCGCCTAAAGTCACCTAAAAAATCATCTAAGCGGGACAGGTCCATTAGCAATTCTGGAATTCAGGAATCCCTTTTCAATGCTGGTCTCAAACTTGAAGGAATCATTACTTCTGCTAATGAATCCTGCAGATTCACTGCAGGAACAGTGACACCTTTTGCGTCAATGAAGAGGAGGAAGGTAAGAATTATAGGCTTATTATTATCACAGGTACCGAGATACAGTGAAAATCTTCCTATTGAATCCTGTCACGTTATTCCCTTTATCATGTATCTGTACAGTGTGGCTGGCTCGATTGTAATCTGTTGGTTGGTTAGCACGCAACGAAAGCTTTTCACTGTACCTTGATACATGTGACAATAAACTAAACTAAACTAAACTAAACTAACTCATACCATACATTAATATTTAAGCCACATTTGTTTTCTCAAATATTTAAGTATTTGTTGTTAAAAAAAATTTCTTCCAAAGACTTAATAGAGTTTGAGTGGTCTTGCATGTATCCAAATTCCTGATTATTTTATGTGTAAATATTCTGTGTTCCCCTGGCTTTCATGGATGAGGGTCAAAATGATTTCTACAAGGAAAAAATCAATTTTGGCATTGGTTAAAATTCAGACTTTGTGATTAGAGGAACCAAAATTGCAAACCATTCTGCATGTGTAATTTCCATTAAGTTCTTATAATTGCAATAAGATTTCTTTACTATTACACTCTGGTTATGTTGTAATAAAGGCTAATATACTATTAGCTTTCCTATTTAAGATAGACACAAAATGCTGCAGTGAATCAGCGGGACAGGCAGCAACTCTCGGGAGAAGGAATGGGTAACGCTTCCGTTCGAAGCCGCTGATGAACCCGCTGACAAGGGAGGTGCCGTGGTAGTCTGGCGAGTTGACCTCTACCGAACTGAGAACAGACGGCAACTCTCGGACACCTCCTCCTACATCCTCGAACCATGATCCCACACATGAGCACCAGGCCATAATCCACAGTCCTAGAATTTCATGGTTTTATCTGGGACATATGACAATAAAACATTCTCTTGACTATTTTCTTCCTGGCTATCCATTGATTTGTGCACGTGAAGATTCCAGTTCTTCAGGAAAAACAACTTTTCTCATTCACCATTTAAAATAAAAATTGGGGTAATTGCTCTTATGCCTCCGTGATAACAAGAGCATCGTAGGCACATATCTTTATTCCTGAGATGCTTCAACATTTATAGTTGTAACTGCAAAGAACCTTGTTATAGAGTCATAGAATCACACAGTGTGGAAACAGGCCCTTTGGCCCAACTTGACCACACCGGCCAACAATGTCCCAGCTACAATTGTCCCATATCCCTCCAAACCTGTCCTATCCCTTCAAGCCTGTCCTATCCAAACCTGTCCTATCCTAGACCTGTCCTGTCTAACTGTTTCTTAAATGATGGGATAGTCCCACCCTCAACTACCTTCACTGGCAGTTTGTTCCATACACCCACCACCCTTTGTGCGAAAAAGTTACCCCTCGGATTCCTATTAAATATTGTCCTTCACCTTGAACCTGTCCCCTGGTCTTCGATTTCCCTACTCTTGTTCTTTCATTTTGTAGTATTTATTTTGTTTGAACATTGGGAGCCTGGGATCTCTCGCCGAGATCGCCAGTGGTGGAGCTCCATTAAGCGCGGCCTGTCGGCTTCAGAAGCCGCGGTCTCGGGTAAGGAAGCGGCCGTTCCAGGTTTCCCATGCCACTGTGAGGATTCTCCCGACGCCAGAGCACCATAATCCGGCGAGACTGGACTTTGTGCCTTCCATCATAATGGGAACCCTTGTGAGGGGATGTTTTAATGTTTAAATTTATTTATTATTGTTATGTTGTATTCTTCTTTTTTAATCTGCTTCAATGGCAATCTACATTTCACTACACCAATTGGTGTATGTGACTAATAAAGAACCTTTGAACCTTTGAAATGGCATTTCCTCAGGGTTTCTCTTACAAAGAATTCCCACTGTAACTGTCATATTTATAATTCATTGACTGTGGACAAACAATGTTGACAAAATAAATGTTATTTGTTTCTAAAAATCCGTATCCTTAATAAATGTAGGCATTAATCACAATCTGCAAGCCAAACTGACACATTGCAGAAAGATTACATGATTTAGGGTTGTAGCAGAAATATTGTAGCCTTGAAGGTACCACTTCGAAGGTCTTTACAATGGCAACTTAGACAAGTAAAAAATGGCAAGTTTATTTCAAGGTGGGCACTAATCATTTATCCCAAAACTAAATTCAACTAATTTTTGCTTCCACTGCATTAAAATTAAAATTAGATAAATGAACATCAACCCATTTTTAAACACTAACTCCACCAGGTCACTCCAATAATATTTGTGCTGCATTGAGGCTAATATATACTAGGTGATGCTTCTTTAGTCAGTTTTTAGACCTATGCCGTTGCAAAGATAGCCTTTCCAGATATCTCTATTCCTTAATTGTCATCTCCACATTATCATACCACCCTCCTCCTCCCTCCACTTATTACGTATATAATCCAGTTACAGTAGTAAAATCTGGTGCATTAGTTTCTTTAATGCATTGATTTACTTTCCATCTGCCAGAGGGAAACAATAACTTTATCTCTTGCTGCAGGAAATTTGTGCAGCCAACAGATCTTAACAGACCACAGTAATCATTCACAGATCCTATTATCTTACCAGATGGTCTGCCTGACCTTGTCTTTTGTAGGATCACAATTCAAAGTAGGTTGATTTTAATTATTTAATGCACTTTGGCGAGTTGAGATGAGTCGATTTCCGAAAAAAGTTTTATTATCGAAATGACGAAATCAACGGTGTAACATAACACAGCCAATACAAAGGTCAAACATCAACGGTGGTCGAGAACGGCTGAAGGGGCATCGCCCAGAAAGCGCGCAAACACAAAACCCCTCCCCACAGTCACACGACCGAAGCACCTGACCACAGGGTTCGATTACCCGCGGGCACCAGCAGGTGCCGCTCCAGGGCCCCCACAGAACCCGAGGCACGGAACCAAGCAGGGACCCGAATGAGACGACTGGAACATGTGGTCTGCGAAGGCTCTGCGGGCATTACAAGACGGCAAAACAGGGCCGGGAAGACGCGTTGACCGAGAAAGTGGTACGAATGTAACATGGGGGGGGGGGGGGGGGGGGGGGGGGGGGGGGGGGGGGGGGGGGGGGGGGGGCGGTGAAACAAAAACGGTAGCGGCGCGAAAAAGCAGCAGTAACAGTGGTGGATGAAACAGGCGTACTCAGTACGGGCGGAACGGCCGGTGGAGGACCTCTATGTCGCGGTGTAGCAACGACCACCAGGCTGTCCACATCCACATGGGCGGGCTTAGGACGGCTGATGGAGATGAACTCCTCCCGGCCACCCACGTCCAACGTGAACGTGGCGACTGCGGCTCGCAGCACCCTGAAAGGCCCTTCATAGACCCGCTGCAGCACAAACCGTGCCCGGGAAGTGGGGAAGGCGGTAACGTGCACACCCATTCACGGCTGATGCGATTTGCCCGCGGGCGGCGGGCAGGAAATCCCCGGGCACCTGCAAGGCCGAGCCATACTCGAGCTCAGCCAAGGAAGCAGCCAAATCATAGAAACATAGAAATTAGGTGCAGGAGTAGGCCATTCGGCCCTTCGAGCCTGCACCGCCATTCAATATGATCACGGCTGATCATCCAACTCAGTATCCCGTACCTGCCTTCTCTCCATACCCCCTGATCCCTTTAGCCACAAGGGCCACATCTAACTCCCTCTTAAATATGGCCAATGAACTGACCTCAACTACCTTCTGTGGCAGAGAATTCCAGAGATTCACTACTCTCTGTGTGAAAAAAGTTCTCCTCATCTCGGTCCTAAAAGATTCCCTTTTATTCTTAAACTGTGACCCCTTGTCCTGGACTTCCCCAACATCGGGAACAATCTTCCTGCATCTAGCCTGTCCAACCCCTTAAGAATTTTGTAAGTTTCTATAAGATCCCCCCTCAATCTCCTAAATTCTAGCGAGTACAAGCCGAGTCTATCCAGTCTTTCTTCATATGAAAGTCTTGACATCCCAGGAATCAGTCTGGTGAACCTTCTCTGCACTCCTTAGGCGTAGTGCGAATGCCAAGGAGGACCCAGGGCAATTGCTCCACCCAGTAAGCCGAGCCTTCAGTGCTGACTTAAGGTGCCGATGGAACCTTTCGACCAGTCCATTAGCTTGCGGGTGGTAGGCGGTCGTATGGTGCAACCGGGTGCAGTAGAGCTGTGCCAGGGCCGACCACAAGGAAGAGGTGAACTGGGCACCTCGGACCGTGGATATGTCGGAGGGCACCCCGAACCTGGCGATCCAGTGGGTCGCCATAGCCTGGGCGCAGGCCTCAACGGATGTATCCAAAAGTGAGATAGCCTCCGGCCACCGTGTGAAACGGTCCACGATGGTGAGCAGGTGCGTGGCGCCGTGGGACTGTGGCAAGGGGCCCACAAGGTCCACATGCACGTGCAAGGACCTACCCTCGGGGGCGGCAAAATCCTGCACCGGAGGCTGTACGTGTCGCTTGACCTTGGAGGTCTGACACGGGGCCCAGGGAGCTACCTGCTTACGGAGCCCGTGCCAGATGAACTTAGCTGCCAACAGGGCAGATGTCGCACGTATGGACGGGTGGGCCAGGCCATGGACAGCGTCGAAAACTTGCCGTCTCCAACTAACGGGGGATGATCGGGATGGTGTGCCCCATGGAGATGTTGCACAAGACCATGGTACAGGCCACATCGCAAGGCACTTCGGCTAGCTGGAGGCCAGTGCTGGGTGTGCGGTAGGCTGCCATACTGGTATCCGCCCGCTGCTCTGCTGCCAGCTCACAGCAGCCAATGCCGTGGTCGAGGGCTGAAACGGAGGGAATGGCGGGTCGGGACAAGACATTCGTGATGACGTTAAGCTTCCCGTTGTAAGTTATTGGGGCAAATCCTCCAATATAATGAAGAACTCGGATAAGGACATGGACATTTTAAAAAGACAGATTTGCTGGCTACAATGGAAACCCCCCCAATCCACAAAGAAAGAATCAGTTTCAAGTTTCAAACCTGTCTGGCCTGTGAACTTGGGCATCACACAACTTTGCGAATGGTGTGGGCAGGAAAGGCTGAGACGGAGATAACGAGATTATCTTGGATACACAAAGGAAGGAACCGAGCCTCAGCAGACGGTGGTAAACACGCCAGCAGCAAGCACAATCACCATTGTGGATGATCCATCCATCGAGACAATAGGAGCCCGTCCAGGCGATGGGATAACAATCAGGCTGAAGGATCATGACATCAGCAAACCCCTTATCATCGGAAGCCTATTGTTCATGCCAAATCGAAACTGGGAATCATCAAAAGAACCCTTTTATCCAGAGGACCACCTGGGGGTTTCAAAGGAAACTCAGGTATAAAAGCCGGAGTCAAGCCAGAACTCGCTCTCTTTCTGTTCTGCTGGACGACTCGTGAGCCTGCATCAACCTAGCTGTAAGTATCCCAGTGACCTGGTGAAGTTCCCGAAATAGGATAGAGGTTGAGAGAAGAAGAGGAAAGGGGGAGAATACTTGCAAGTAAAATTGTGTAAAGTAAGTTTTACGACGTGCCCGATAGTTTTCCGTCCATAGTCTTAGTTTAAAGCATAAGTTTAGCTACGTATTATGTAGTGTTGGTGAGATTCGATTCGATTGTTTAATAAAGCCTGTAAATTTTAGACTTGCTTTGTTTCTTGGTTTCTGTTTTCTCTCATCAGCACACTCTGTCAATTCAACCTTTTATCATATCCCACCATAATTCCGAGGTCTAGAACCCAGGGGAATCCCTTTTGTTGTATTCTCTCTCTTGGAAACCGCTCGAGTGGAGTGGTGGCCGTTTGACCCTCCGACAAGGGAAAGAATAACTCGGGCAGTTGGGCCCGCAGTGGAGTAAAGGGAAACGAAACCCCTACACCGTCTACGTGTCGGATATCCGTCATGAATTCCGAGACGTAGGCAAGGTATCGCAGCTGCCGGGCTGACCACGGATCAGCGAACTTACCTAGGGCGGAAGTAAGGGGCTTGTGGTCCATGAACGCGGTGAACGCGCGGTCCTCGAGAAAATGCCTGAAGGCCAGGTAGAGCAGCAGAAGCTCGCAGTCAAAAGCGCTGTCGTTGCATTCTGGGGCCCGCAGCTGTCGGTTGAAGAAAGCCTATGGTTGCCAGCGGCCGTCAACCAGCTGCTCCAGAACGGCACCAACAGCAGCATCTGAGGCGACGACGGTGAGTGCGGTGGGGGCGGACGCACGTGGATGCACCACCATGGTGACATTAGCCAAAGCCGCCTTCCCACCATCAAACTCTGCAGACCACACGAGATCCCGCGGCTTACCCGCCAGGCATCGGAACAGGAGGCGCATGATGGCAGCAGCCGCCGGCAGGAAACGGTGATAAATATTCACCATGCCGACGAACTCCTGCAGCCCCTTTGGTCGGGGAAACTGCCGGATGGCCTCAACCTTCACAGGGAGTGGGGTAATGCCTTGCGGGGTTACCTGGTGCCCTAGGAAGGAGATGGAATGAAGACCAAACTGGCACTTCGCGGGGTTAATGACCAGGTCGTGTTCACGGAGGTGCTGGAGCAAAAGAGGGAGGTGGGTGACGTGCTCTGCCTGCGAGGTGCTGGCGACTAGAATGTCATCCAAATAAATGAATACGAAAGGCAGGCCCCGTCCGACCTGGTCCATGAGCCGCTGGAACACCTGTCCGGCGTTCTTTAAGCCAAAAGGCATCCGAAGCCATTCAAACAGGCCGAATGGGGTGACCGTCGCAGTTTTCGGAACGTCATCGGGGTGAAAGGGGATTTGGTTGTAACCCCGGATGAGGTCCACCGTCTTCGAGGTGTGCGGAGAAGTCCTGGATGTGAGGCGCCGGATAACAGTCTGCCGTGGTTACCGCGTTCATGCGCAGGTAATCACCGCATTTTCTCCATCCCCCAGATGCTTTTGGGACCATGTGCAGCGGGGAGGCCCTTGGGCTGTCGGACTGCCGGACAATGCCCATGTCCTCCATGAGTTGGAATTCATCCCGGGCGATGCGCAGTTTGTCAGGCGGGAGGTGGTGCGCTCAGGCATGCACTGGAGGGCCCTCGGTGGGGATGTGATGCACGGCCCCATGTTCGGGGGCCGACCCGCTGAAACGGGGTGTAAGGAGCTCAGGAAAATCGGAGAGTAGGGCAGCGTACGGTCCCTCAACCTCGGCGACGAGGTTAAGCAGCGGGACTGGTGGGGGCGGGTTCCACGGTGCAGAGGAGCCCACGGACGACCGCGGAGTCATGTAACCGCCCCGTAAATCGATGACGAGGGAGAAAGCGGTGAGGAAATTGGCTCCCAAGAGCGACTGGGCAACGTCTGCCACGTTAAACGTCCACTTGTACGTGCGGGAGTCGAAAAGTGAGTGTAAGGGTCCGCATACCGTACGTTCGGATGTCGCTCCCGTTAACGGCCGAGAGAACGGGGCCCCGCTTACCAGCACGAGTGTCATGGCCGGTCGGGGGAAGGATGCTGATGATCGCACCGAAGTCTACCAGGAAACAGTAGCCTGAATGGCGGTCGCGGACTTAGAAGCTGTTGTTTGGGCCGATCGCGATCACCTCTACAGACGATCGGCCGAGGCATTTCCCTGAAACGTGCAGGGTGGGCGGCAGTGTCGAGCCTCCACGCTGCAGCGGAGGAGATAGTAACGCCAACGGTGCCTACCTCGAGTCCCGGGACACTGCTGTGGTTCTTCGCTGGAAGACGTGGGCAGGGCCTCCTCGCAGGCCCGCCGAGGCGATAGACGTGCTGTTGCAAGCATGCTGTTAATGGCGCAGATATCTTGGTGCTTGGTCGTCCAGAGCTCGTCGGCCCGTTCCGCGAGCTGCTGAGGATCGGAGAAGTCCGCGCCGGCAGCATGAGGTGGACATCGTCGGGCATCTGCTCGAGAAAAGCCTGTTCGAACAACAGGCACGGGCGACGGCCATCCATGAGTGCATGTCGGCCATAAGGACGGATGGCCTGCTATCCCCCAAACCGTTCATGTCTAGGATGCGGGCGGCACAGTCCCGGCGGCTGAGCCCGAAGGTGTGTAACAGGAGGGCCTTAAGGCCTTCGTATTTGGCGATCGCGGGAGGGTCCCACAGATAAGGCAGCAAACGGGAGGCGGACTCTTGCGGCAGGGCTCCCACCACATGGAAGTACCTTGTTTCGCCCACGACGATGCGGCGCAGATGGAACTGCACCTCAACGTGTGCGAACCACACTTGTGGCTGATTGGGCCAAAACACAGGCAGTTTGAGGCTTAAGGCGTTCTGATGGGCATTGGAAGCTGCGGCGGGAGCGTAGTTATCTGGCATGCTGGCGTCCAATTTTCGATTGGGCACGTCGGGGTCACCAATTTGGCGAGTTCAGACGAGAGTCGATTTCAAAATAAGTTTTATTATCGAAATGACGAAATCAACGATATAACACAACACAGCCAATACAAAGATCAAACCACAACGGTGGTCGAGAACGACTGAAGGAGCATCGCCCAGAAAGTGCGCGAACACAAAACCCCTCCCCACAGTCACACGACCGAAGCACCTGACCGCAGGGGTCGATTACCCACGGGCACCAGCAGGTGCCGCTACAGCATCTCATTATTTACTTACACTGACTACCATGAATCTTTCTGATATACTTACACCTTTAAACTCCAAAGGAATGCTCTTGATGACAAGGACTCCATCTCTCAATTATAATTCTTATCCTTCAAGAGTTTCATGAAAGAACAATTTAAGTTAGTTCAAATTCAATTTCCTGAGAAAATGATAAAAATAAAGATGTTCGAAGTAAATCTCTTTGCGCGTGTAAATTCCTCTCTGCTAAGGAGAAGGTGGGAAATGGCGGGCTGTTTTATTTTCAGGAAATAGTATTGAAGGAGATGCAGTTCAAAACTACACTGCCCTTTGTGGAATGAAAGTAAGTTTTACTGCATACTTTTCGACAGTGCTTTCTGCTATCTTTTTATGAGAAGGCAGAAATTGCAGGGTTATTGTGCTTGCTATGTTGCTACAAGTTGACAGAAGGAGTAAATAGTTTCTCAGACTGTAATTTGGCAGTACCTCAATTCAATCCACTCCATTTGTAAGGCACAATGGAAGTCATTTTCATCCAGACTCAGACTGAAAAATAGCACCATTTCTAAAAGAGGTCTGATGTCTGTTTGACCTGAAATCTTGAGAGTGACTGTCAAAGCTCCAGTTTAAAACAAACTGCTAATCTCGTAAAATAAATAACTTAGGTTTTACAGCAGTTGAGACAACTTCCATGTACTAATGCAAGGTCTCCAAACATTGCTCAGACTTTGGAGACCCAAGTTAAAGCTGGAAGTCACAGACACCTCTTCTCTTCACCTTGCCTCGCTGGCAGAAGGGCCTTCCTGCTTTTAAACAGGCAATGCTCGGCCACCCCTCACTGAAGATTAACATCAGGCAAAGCAAGAGATCTCTCGGGCAATATTTAGGAGGTGCAAAAATAACAGTTGCCTATGTTTAATAATGATTTACCCAATGTTCAATAATTCTTGACTTTTTATTGAGAAAGGAATGGTTAAGAAAACAATCACATCAACTAAATTAAAACTAACAATAAAGCTGCAAAATCCAGGGGGTGTGATTGGATTGTTAGCGCATCTTCCCCATCCAAAAATGGGCTATTATGGACTCCATCTTCCTGAGGTCATCTGTCGCAGGCCCTGTTTTGTTCTGGCCGTTTCTCGCTTCCAGTTCCCGTGACCCACACCCCTCCTACCCCCACTTCTATCATTCAGTCTGAAGAAGGGTTCCGACCCAAAACATCACCTATTCCTTTTCTCCAGAGATGTGCTTGCCCCGCTTAGATACTCCAGCGTTTCGTGTCTATGTTGGATACTTACCGCTGACTGGTGCTTCTAAAGATAAATGGGATCGACATCAATGTAACTTGCTGAATACAAGTGGATTAGACTAAACCCACGTATATGTTCAGCATGTGCTAGCAAAGGCCAATTTCGCCCTCACTTTCCAAAACAAAACATTACTTAACAAGAGGGCTTACAACAATCAGCACTGCTGCTGATGGCATGAGATTACTGGTATAACATTTGCAGTCTCTGTCACAGCCTATTTGTGAAGTGTTGGTGCTGTTGCCAAGTGTGGAAAACCCTTCCTTCCTCAGCGCACATCTCTCTCGTCCCTGAATCCCTGCTGAGTAAGAAGCTGTACTGGGTATAAGCAGGGGTACCCGGATGTGGCGCCGACAGACAAGAAGCCGAAGCAAAGAAGTCGAAGCCAAAGAACCGAATGGAAACAAGGCCGAAACGCCAATAAACCAAAAGAGTCCGAAGACGAAACGCCAACTAACCGAAAGGATGGGACTAACCGAAAGGGCGGGACGCCTAAAAGCCAACTTACTGAAAAGCTGCGTCGCCTAAAAGCAAACTTACCGAATGGCCGCTCTGTCGAAATGCCACCTACCCGAAAGGCGGCGTCACCTAACAGGCCAAAGGCAGTCTCACCAGCTGGGTCACTGTGTGACAGCAGTCTCACCGGCCAGCATCTCTGGAGAGAAGGAATGGGTGGCGTTTCGGGTCGAGACCTTTCAGACGCACTCTGAAGAATGGTCTAGGCATGAAACGTCACCCATTCCTCTCTCCAGAGATGCTGCCTGTTTTGTGCGTAGGAACTTGGATGCTTTCCGCAAGCACCGAGACGGTAATAAATAAACCGTCTGTCCCCGCGGCCGGGGTGAATCACCCGGTGTGGGTGTCAAAGTCTGGGGGTCGGAGGGGGGAAATCACCCTGGTGTGGAGGTTGGGGTCTGATGCCGGTGCATCGCGATCAGTGACTGAGGGGCACTCCCATGGGTGGAGACGGAGGAGAGAGAAGGGGGAGAGGGGGGGGGACATAGAAGGCGGAGAGAGAGAAGGGGGAGAGAGAGAAAGGAGAGAGAGGGAGGGGAAGAGAGAGGGGAAGAGAGAGAAGTGGAGAGAGAGAGAGGAGAGAGAGGAGGAGAGGAAGAGGGGAGAGAGAGGAGGAGGAGGGAGAGAGGAGAGAGAGAGAGAAGGGAGAGAGAGAGGGGGGGAGAGAGAGAAGAGGGGAGAGAGAAGGGGGAGATGGGAGCATGGGGTTCATTTTCTCACCCATAGGTGACTGGGCAATCTGAACCCAAGCACCAAGTTGAAAGTGGCCAAAGGTGTGCATCGCTCGGGACAGCCCCCACTCTCCCACGGCCACCCTCCGCAGGCTGCAGGTCGGGTGGAGCGGAGGTTTGGGACAATGTTCATGCCTTCACAGTGATGTGATGGACGGGGGGGGTCTGTACCAATCGCTGACAAGTCCCGTCCCCCAGCAACATCATGTCCGTTATTGGACGTTTCTGTTGAGCCTGTAGGCGATGCCGCCTTTCGGATAGGTGGCGTTTCAACAGAGCGGCCATTCGGTAAGTTTGCTTTTAGGCGAAGCAGCTTTTCGGTTCCTTGGCTTTTAGGCGTCCCGGCCTTTCCATTACTTTGCATTTAGACGTCTCTTCCTTACGGTTAGTAGGCGTTTCGTCTTCGTAATCTTTCGGATTATTGGCGTTTCGGCTTTGTTTCCATTCGGTTCTTTGGCTTCGACTTCTTTGCTTCGGCCTCTCGTCCGTCGGCGCCACATCCACACATGATAGGCAGACACTTGTCACCGTACCTGTTCCTCGCTCCACAACCAAATCCACTTTTCACTGTCAAATCCCAAAAACCTGTAATCTTTCAGACAATGAAGAATGTGGAGGAAGGAATGTGGTGGAACACTGCCAGTCCATCCAAACTGACGGTCTCTGTGTCTCGATCTCCCTGTCCCTTTCTCAGAAGCCCACTATCCTGTTCCCATCCTAGTAGTGCTTAAAAAGGAACTGCAGATGCTGGAAAATCGAAGGTAGACAAAAATGCTGGAGAAACTCAGCGGGTGCAGCAGTATCTATGGAGCGAAGGAAATAGGCAATGTTTCGGGCCAAAACCCATCTTCAGACCCCATCCTAGGAGTTCTCTTTTAAGAACTCATTCCTTTCTCTTATTTATCCCACCTCCACCGCATTTGTTCTTAAGACAAGGCCTTCCATTCTAGAATAATTAGAAATGTCCTCCTCCTTCAGGAAATAGATCCCATCCCCCAACTGTGGTTGATGATATCTTCACCCACATCTCCTGCATTTCTCATACATCTGCTCACCCCTCAGACAGAATAGGGATAGAGTCCCATTGGTCATCACCTTTCACCCCACCAGCCCTCACATCCTACATATTATCCTTTAATATCTCCGACAGCTACAATGCAATTCCATCAGCAATATCACTGTCCTCTCCTCACCCCTCTCTGCTTTCCGCAGGGATCACTTTCTCCATGACTCTGGTTCACCCATTCCCCCCGCACTACCCACCCCCCCCCCCCTCCGGTGCACTTTTACATGCAACCATAGGAGGTGCAACGCGTATCCCTACACCTCCTCCGCCAGCATCAAGGGACCTGCAGAAACCTTTCCAGGTGAGACAGAGGCTTACACACACCTCCTCCAACCGCATCTATTGCTTTCAATGTGAACTCCTACACATCGATGACACAGATGTAGTGACTGCTTTGTCAAGTAGCTGCGTTCTGTCTACTGAGAATTTTTGGACCTCTGAATGACCATTTCAATTCCCTTTTCTATTCCAATACTAGGTGACACAGTGGCGCAGCTGTAGAGTTGCTGCCGTACAGCGCCAGAAACCCGGGTTTGATCCTGACTACTGATGCTGTCTGTACGGAGTTTGTACATTCTCCCCATAACTGCGCGGGTGTTCTGCAGGTGCTCCGGTTTCCTCCCACACTCCAAAGACGTACAGTTTTGTAAGATAATTGGCTTCAGTAAAAATTGTAAATTGTCCCTGATGTGTAGGGTAGTGCTAGTGTACAGGTGCTAGTGTACAGGTGCTAGTGTACAGGTGCTAATGTACAGGTGCTAGTGTGCAGGTGCTAGTGTGCAGGTGCTAGTGTGCAGGTGCTAGTGTACAGGTGCTAGTGTACAGGTGCTAGTGTACAGGTGCTAGTGTACAGGTGCTAGTGTACAGGTGCTAGTGTACAGGTGCTAGTGTACAGGTGCTAGTGTACAGGTGCTAGTGTACAGGTGCTAGTGTACAGGTGCTAGTGTACAGGTGCTAGTGTACAGGTGCTAGTGTGCAGGTGCTAGTGTGCAGGTGCTAGTGTACAGGTGCTAGTGTGCAGGTGCGAGTGTACAGGTGCTAGTGTACAGGTGCTAGTGTACAGGTGCTAGTGTACAAGTGCTAGTGTACAGGTGCTAGTGTACAGGTGCTAATGTACAGGTGCTAGTGTACAGGTGCTAGTGTACAGGTGCTAGTGTACAGGTGCTAGTGTACAGGTGCTAGTGTACAGGTGCTAGTGTACAGGTGCTAGTGTACAGGTGCTAGTGTACAGGTGCTAGTGTACAGGTGCTAGTGTACAGGTGCTAGTGTACAGGTGCTAGTGTGCAGGTGCTAGTGTACAGGTGCTAGTGTACAGGTGCTAGTGTACAGGTGCTAGTGTACAGGTGCTAGTGTACAGGTGCTAGTGTACAGGTGCTAGTGTGCAGGTGCTAGTGTACAGGTGCTAGTGTACAGGTGCTAGTGTACAGGTGCTAGTGTACAGGTGCTAGTGTGCAGGTGCTAGTGTACAGGTGCTAGTGTGCAGGTGCTAGTGTGCAGGTGCTAGTGTGCAGGTGCTAGTGTACAGGTGCTAGTGTACAGGTGCTAGTGTGCAGGTGCTAGTGTGCAGGTGCTAGTGTACAGGTGCTAGTGTACAGGTGCTAGTGTGCAGGTGCTAGTGTACAGGTGCTAGTGTACAGGTGCTAGTGTACAGGTGCTAGTGTGCAGGTGCTAGTGTACAGGTGCTAGTGTACAGGTGCTAGTGTACAGGTGCTAGTGTACAGGTGCTAGTGTACAGGTGCTAGTGTACAGGGATCACTGGTCGCCGTGGACTCAGTGGGCCAAAGGGCCTGTTTCTGCACTGTATCTCTAAACTAAACTAAACTGACCCATCTATCTTCAGCCTCCTCTAGTGCCAGGATGAGGACAAAGCAAACTAGAGGAGCAACAGCTCATATTCCACCTCGGTAGTGTACAACCCAGTGGCATGAACATTGTATGCTCTAACATCAGGTACTCTGCTGCCCCCCGGTCTCACTATCCACCCAGAGCCTCCCACTAAACCCTTCCTTCCCATAACATCTTGCCCCCTCTCAGCTACTCTTTCCCATCCACTCCATCTGCCCATTCCCACACACACTCCTCCCATTGGGTATCCTCCTGCCACTCTTTCCAGCTGCTTACCCCACCTCCCCGATTTGGTTCTATAACCTACCTTCTTTTCCCATCAGATTCCATCATCTTCATGAATCACATCCCAGCCTCTGATGTTATCCCCACTCCCCCCATTCATTCAACTATCCATTCCCCTGCTCAATCCTATCCGCTCAATCTATCCCATTCCATTTCCCCTCCTTCCTCCCATCCATTCCCATCTACTCATAATCTATATTTCACACCCCACATTACTGTCTTATCCGATTCCATCACCTGCACCCATTTGTCTCCTCCACTGATCGCCATCTTCACCATCCTATCCTTCACTTGACCTGCCAGCTAATCAACTGCCCCTTATCTGGATCCACCGATTGTTTGCCAGCGCCGACTGACGGACGAGGACAGACCGCGTGGGAGTGAGGATGCTGCCACCGGGGGGAGGAGGAACAAAGGAGGGCCTGGCCTGGCTGGATCGCCGTGAATGAGGGGGAGGGAGAAGAAAAAACAGAGGTGGATTTGGCGCAGTATACTTTGTAACTTTGTCAGCGGCCTTTATGTGGTGACTATTGCACACCTTGGGTATGCGGGCAAGGAATTTCACTGTGGCTTGTCACATGTGACAATAAAGTACTCATTCATTGAGCTCGTTTCCCCTCTTCCATAGTTACCCTCATCTCTTTCTCTCTCCCCATCAATCCATTAGTCTGAAGAAGGTTCCTAGCTCTAATCGTTGTCTACCTATTTTCCTCAACAGATGTGTCAGCCGTCAAGCTCCTCCAGGAATTTACTTTCTGCTCAAGATTCCAGCATCAGCAATCTCTTGTCTCTCCAGGTCTGCCGACCTCCTTCCTGCCTAATCTCCAACATCACTGGGGATGGCACAGTGGAGCAGCGGCAGAGTTGCTGCCTTACAGTGCCAGATACCCGTGTTCGATCCTGATTACGGGTGCTGTCTGTAAGGAGTTTTACGTTCATCCCGTGACCGCGTGGGGTTTCTCGGGCGCTCTGGTTTCCTCCCATATTCCAAAGACGTACAGGTTGGCAGCTTAATTAGATTCTGTAATTTGGTCCTAGTGTGTAGGATAGTGCTAGTGTACTGGGTGATCTCTGGTCGACGTGGACTTGGTGGGGCAAAGGATCCATGCTGTATCTGTGAAGTCTAAAGTATAAATCACTCATTTAATTACTTGCCGAACTTCCACAGAAGCCACCTCTGCTGACACAGACACTCCACCTCTGCTGACAAAATCACACCTAAAAACCGAAGGTTCATATTACTTCCTTAACCAGGTGCTCTTCCTTTTAATTTTGCTTTATACGTGAAAGCATAATTTCCCCTTAAAATATTGTAGACTGCATGTCAATTGCTCTTAAGTTTGGCTTCATTGTATTTATGTATAGTATTATCTGATTTGATGATACCACTCAAAACAAACCTTTTTACTGCACCTCAGCACACGTGATAAAAATAAACCTAAACATAAATTATTGGGGGAAGTCACAATGAAAGAATTTCCTTGTTGTTGAATTCATTCAGATTATGATAAAGATGTGCGGCCAGTTCAGTGACTTTTGCTGTGATGTGCCGCCAAAATCCCTATAAACCAGCTGCCTGAATATAGCTTTACACAAAGCAATCCACAAAGCTTCTCGAAAGTCTCAGAATTTTTTTTCTGAACATTAAAGGTAATTCTCATAAAGATATTTAATGGCAGGAATGGGCGGAATATGAAGTCAGCTTGGATACAGAAGGCCGAAGTACCTGTTTCTGTGGGAGATGATTTCATGGCTCTGTGATTCTGATTATATTTCTATTTCATCAAAGGTTTCAAATTCGTATTTCAATAACCAAAAACTTGTTCTTGAAGGCACTTGTGGCAAGGATTATAATGGGTAAGGCCAAAGCAAGAGTCACTACGTCAAGGATGCCAGTAGCAACAGTGAATGAACTCAGATAAAGTTTAATATACTCTCTCCTTTGTCCGAATATATTGTCTCTAATTCCTTCTTTAAAAATTAGAACATTTTACTTTTCCAGAACACATCTGTTGACTTCTCTGAAAAAAAATTTGTTTAGGTAAATCCAGAAGGCAATAACGGAACCAATTTCAACAAAATCAATTAGCCTGTGACTAATGGTGTGCCTCAGGATCAGTGGTGGACTCATTGCCATTCATGGTTTATATCAACAACTTGGATGGGAATGATTAGCAAGTTTGCAGATGACACCAAAGTGGGTGGTATCGTAGAAAGCGAAGATGGTTATCAAACGTCATAGTAAGATATTGATCAGCTGGGCAAGTGACCTGAGGAATGGTTAATGAAGTTTCATGCAGATAAATGCAAGGTATCGCATTTTGGGAAGTTGAACCAGGGCATGACTTTCACAGTGAATAGCAGGGCTCTAGGAAGCCTGTGGAGCACATGGATATAGGACTGCAGGTACGTAGTTCCTTGAAAGTGGTGTCACAGATAGATAGGGTGTCAAGAATGCTTTTGGTACAATGGTCTTCATCAGTCAAGGTGTTGAGTATAGAAACAAAGACTGCAGAGGCTGGTCTGAAAAAGGGTCCCAACCTGAAATGTCACCTATGAGTCTGAAGAAGGTTCTGACCGGAAATGTCACCTATACTTTATCTCCAGTGATGCCTGACGCGCTAAGTTACTTCAACATTTTGCGTCTATCTATTTTTAGAATATTTTAGAATGCCATTCAGCCCATCAAGTCTATTCCACCAATAAATCATGGCTGATATATTTTTCCCTCTCAGCCGGTAAAGTACTAAAGTAAAGACTATGAATCTGTGATTCTAAATCTGCATTCTAGAAATCTGCATTAAAGTTAGTGAAATCTGTAAATACTCAGCAACCAGGTAATATTGATATAGGGCAGCCTATTTCATTTGTGTAATCACAAACCTTTGTGTAATCACAAACCTAGTTTCTTAAATTTTAAAACAGAAAATGTATAATAAGACACAATAAAATATTTTGTGGAGAAAAATTGTGAAGCGTAGCTAATGATAATAAGCATTATGAAATAATAAGGGACATACTGGGCATAATTATTGGCCTGTGTCAGTCTCACATTTTCATGGATTTGTATTTACCAAAGATTCACTGAACGTGTAAGAAGGGTTTTATAAGATCATTTGAGAAACTATTACATACAGGGCAACATGAGAGTCCAGAGCTGGTAGAATGTCGTGCCTTTAGTGAAATGTACGGATATTGAATGACTGAGAGTGAATGCAGGAGAGGTCAATAGGGTAGGTTAGTCTCATTAGATACTGAAAGCGAAAAAAAGGAAAAGAGATTTAAATATTTAAAAAGGACAAACAGATGACACGAAAACCCAATTATTTTTGATGATTAAAATTATAAGAAACATAAGAAATTAAGAAATGGACGCCCACTGTCTGTTCAGCAAGATCAAGGCTTATCTCATATCCCTTAATTCCCTTAACAGTTGTTCTATTGATCATTGGAAGCTAGTAACAGATGGCTGGCAGCCTGTGAATGGAATGGTACTAATAATTCTATTCGGGTACTGTATCCATTTTGTGAAAAAAAGAGTTGATTTGCAAGTCTGAGTATCAAATTAACTTACCGTCTTAAATATGATTGCCCTTGTTCCCCTTCTGAGCCGCCAAAGTTGAAATATATATGATGACCTAAAATAACGGTTAACAGGATCTTCCTGGTATGATTCACCCAGCATAATATGACAGCAGCATTTAGTATTGACTTTGGTTCAGTGGATAGCACTTCTGTCTCTGAGGCAAAGGTTTTGAGTTAAGGCATCTCTTCACACCCCAATGTGCTCCCCACTCTTGGGGGTGGGGGTAGGGGTGGGGGGTGCAACCCCTACAAGCCAACTGCCGATACGGGCTGCAAAGTACATTGAATGACAGTTCCCTAACCCAACCATACAATAGCACTTATTCAATACAAAGCGCTTAGAGGGAAACACTTTCATTAAGTAAAGAAACTTTATCACTGGGTAAAGAAGCATCTTTGGTGAGGCCCCTCTCTTGGACCAATCACAATTAGCAGCGGGAAGACTCTGCAACATTATTGTAACCCAACATTTACCCAACCAATCCCAAGCATGCTTTTGCAACAGGACCTAGCTCCTTCTGCAAAATCTCATACATATTAACAACTTGCAGGCCATCTGGACAGCAACCTCTATACAACCCCTTCCTAGGCTTCAGACTTTCTGGAGCCTTCCATATCACAGGGTCTTGCAGCTTTCTGCAAAGATGCCAAACAGGTTTTTTACAGATCTTTTAAACTGGCATCCTCCATTTTCTCAAGTACCCAAAATTTCTGATATTAACATTAGGACCCGATATTAATTCAAGAGGCAATTAAAATTGAGTGGGAGACCAATTTACTCCTTTCAACATCACATTCATTGCATGATAAAAAAAAGTGGGACCATAATCAAGTAGATTCAGGTTGGTGCATGTTATCACCCTTCAAGTGCTCAGAATCATTACAACTGCCAACACGGCACACACTTTACAGAGTAAAGAAAATTGTAACTGCTAGTGGGACGTTTCATGACTGTTCAGGGGCACAAGATGATAACTTCCTTACTTTAGTAATCTCCACCTGTATTTACGAAGATTCCTTTATTAATTGTTTTATTCAATGTTGTATTCATCACTTCCTCAAAGTGTTCGACCTCTTGCAATATTTAGGCATCTGATCACCCAGCCCGCACTGTTCCTGCACTCAAATGGATCATTCATGGGGTTCAAAATGCTTCCTGCCATGGCTTTGTAGATAGGTTTGGGTGATCCTCTGACAAATGGCATCAATTACATCTACTTATATAACCAATCTGCTTATTCACGCAGTTCTTCCAGGAAATCATTTGACAAAATTATGGTCCCAGTAGTTTCCATTTTAGCAACAGTTAGGCTGGAAGTGAATAAGAAGCAGAAATGTATATAAATATTTTACTACTTGGTGCAAGTGGCATGAGCATTTCTTTTGGAAATGGTCACTGTCATTTTCTCCTGCTGAGGTAGCCCATTAAATATTTGGGCGAACTTCCAACAAAATGCCTAATGCTTGATGCTGTCAAAACCAAAGACGGAAGATAAAGCCAATAGATGAAAGGCAGAGTGCATAAAAGGAACAAAAGAGATAGAATCTGTAGATGCAACAATATGGTGGAGATAAATTAGTTAGTACCTTAATGGACTTTTGCTCCATTAATGGACTAGCTTTTGCTCATGGATTGAAAATACAATCTTACAGCTCAGGCATGAATTCAACAATTTTCTGCCAATTTACAGAGAAGTTATGCCAAAACGAAATTAAATGGCACTGAAAAATATGGATTAATAATGTCAGCCTGGATTTGTTAAAGTGTTTTGTTTGACTAACTTGATTGAACTGTTAATTGAAACGCTCTAGATGAGGGTAGTGTGATTCATGTTATGTGTTATGAACTATTGAAAGCTATTTGGTAAAGTGCCTCACAAGAGAATCCTTAGAGAAACTGGAGCCCATTGTACAATAGTTAAATGAATATAAATCTGCCTCAGGAGTAGAAAGCTGAAGGAAGAGGTTAAGTGCCAATTCTACAAAACTGGAAGGGAATGTGAAGTGATGTCATCCAGAGATTGGGTCTGGAAACCCTCTTCATTTTTATCTGTTTAAATGACCTGTGCTTCCAAGTTTTTGAGGATATAAAGGAAATTTAAATATATGCAATGAGAAGAATAAGGTCAAACATCTGAACATCTGGGAGAATAAATACAGGTCCACCACCGATTTTCCGGCAGCTGGTGGTCCGGCTCCTCTTTTAGTCTGGAAAAAATCATGCCTTCCCCCCCCCTGGAGGCCCCCCGCAAATGTGGCGCCTAGGCCGGGTGTGGACGACTTTACGGGCCGGTATCTTCGCCGCCGCCCCCCCCCCCCCCCCCCCCCCCGCTGGTCCAGCAAACGGATAATCCACAAAGGCTCTCGAACCAAAGGTGGACCTGCAGTATAAATTGTCAATTGAGCAACTGTGGCGTAGAGCTGCTATTTGACAAGAACTGGACTCAAAGTGATGGGTTGGGTGGAAGAAATATAATCCGTATTGGTATATTACTGTTTGTATGACTGGTTTGGGCTCAGGAATCTGAAGTATACTTTACAAATCAACAGACATCGCCAAATGGAGAGGTACAGTTAATATTGAATAAAAATTGATGACAATTTCAAGAAGACATTAATTGACTCTCAAAATGGGTGAATAAATCAGTGGCACAGTGAAACAGCGATAGAGTAGCTACCTTACAGTTTGACCCTGACTATGGGTGCTGCCTGTACTGAGTTTGTACATTATCCTTGTGACCGCGTAGGTTTTCTCTGGACTGTCCGGTGTCTCCCACATTCCAAAGGCATGCAGGTTAATTGACTTTGGTAATAGTTCCTAATGTGTAGGATCCTAGTGTGTAGTGTAACATCGAATCAGTGTACATGCGATCACTGCTCAGCGCGCACTCAAGTGGGCCGAAGGGCCTGTTCTCGCGTTGTATCTTGAAAACTCTAAAACTAAAACTTAAACTGAACTAAAAGGCAAATTAATTTCCATATAGATAAATGTGGCACATCCGTTTGGAAGAATATGCATCAGGAAATAATATACTTTGAGATGATTTCATGCACCCTTAGGATTTTAAAAGTTTCAAAAAGATCACCCCTTCATTCTTCTGAACTCCAGAAAATAGAACAACCCTCTCTTCCAAAAAGCATCAGAGGGCATAGGTTTAAGGTGACAGAGGCAAAGTTTAAAGACGTTTTTTTTTAATCAGATGGTGGTGAGTGCCTGGAACATACTGCCAGTGATGGTGGTGGAGGCTGATACAATAGTGATGTTCAAGAGGCTTTTAGATAGATACATGGATACGCAGGGAATGGAGGGGTAGGAATTATGTGCAGGCAGATGTAGTTGTTTATCTTGGCATCATGTTCGGCACAGACATTGTGAGCAGAAAGACCAGTGCTGTGCTTTTCAATTTGCTATGTAACACCTTTGGATCTCCTCGTGCATTATGTTGGACTTGCTTGTAATTGGTGTTTTTGCACTAAAGTCGTGTTTTTTCATCCTTTTCTTTTCACTGCCATGTATAATTTTATGCATTATACATGTTCCGTGTGTTGTCTCGGTCTGTGTAACCTGATGCTGCTGCCCACAGCTTTTCCTTTGTACCTGCACCTCACTGTGCTTGTGCATATAACAATAAACTCTACTTCATGAACTGAAAAATCACTTTTACATTTTTCAGGTCTTCCGAGCTTTCCCTCTATTTGAAGTAAAACATGGCAGCTGTCTCATTTCCTTTTCAAACCAAGATGTTACTTTCATTGATTAGCACACCCTACCATCAAACCACCTAAACAAAGCTATGATGAGATTCCAACATCTGCAGTCTCTTGTGTCTGTGATGTGTGCTCTATTGGTGTTACATTCTGCGATTAAAGAACCTATAGTGAAAGTTTTATATCATATCAGCAGTTTTCAGAAGATAATTTGAGTATTGAGCAAGGGAAATGTTGTCTTTTCAAGAACATTAATTAATTAAATCCTTTCTGCATTAGTTTTATATAATATATATATATATGTGCAGGCAGATGTAGTTGTTTATCTTGGCATCATGTTCGGCACAGACATTGTGAGCAGAAAGACCAGTGCTGTGCTTTTCAATTTGCTATGTAACACCTTTGGATCTCCTCGTGCATTATGTTGGACTTGCTTGTAATTGGTGTTTTTGCACTAAAGTCGTGTTTTTTCATCCTTTTCTTTTCACTGCCATGTATAATTTTATGCATAATTCATGTTCTGTGTGTTGTCTCGGTCTGTGTAACCTGATGCTGCTGCCCACAGCTTTTCCTTTGTACCTGCACCTCACTGTGCTTGTGCATATATCCTTATCCTTAGATACACACATATAGTAATGTGCCCCCCTTGGTCATGACTGACCATGGGTGATGCATCCTAGTTTGCAGGTGATGTGTGGTCGTATGCAAGCCTGGGCGATGTCATATGGAGGACAGGCTGTTGCCCATGCAGCACGTCCCCCTCTCTCCATGTCGCTGATCGATCCAAAGGAACAGCAGGGCCGTTACAGTTTGGCACCAGCGCCGTCGCAGGAGCTGCCAGAGCGAGGTTGTAGACAACGATGAACTGCCTTAGGGGCTCCGACTCCGGATTTTCTTGAGGTTTACTTCACAAGCCTTTTCCATGACTGGATATGGCCACAAGGCAGTGGAGGTTTTAAATCAGAGTTTTCCCTCTCCTAGATGGACTGCCTTCCCAGGCTGACGAGCCCCATCTGCCTGAGACTCATGGGGGCGGGAGCGTCTACCTTCCCGTGCAGATCTGTAGCACCTGCCCACTGTATGTAATGTAATGTAATAGATATATATATGTGTGTAACTCTGATGCTGCATATGTGTGTATGTGTGTTTATGTATATAATAGTTTAGTTTTAGTTTTAGAGATACAGTGCAGAAACAGACCCTTTGTCCCACCGAGTCCACACTGACCTCCAAAGTGGATAACCTCACAATTATCAACATTATACTGCATCTGCCATGCATCTGCCCACTCACCCAACCTGTCCAAGTCACTCTGCATCCTCGTAGCATCCTCTTCGCAGTTTACACTGCCACCCAGCTTTGTGTCATCTGCAAATTTGCTAATATTACTTCTAATTCCTTCATCTAAATCATTAATGTATATTATAAATAGCTGTGGTTCCAGTACTGAGCCTTGCGGCACCCCACTAGTCACTGCCTACTATTCTGAAAGGGTCCTGTTAATCCCCACTCTTTGTTTCCTGTCTGCCAACCAATTTTTCTATCCATGTCAATACCTTACCCCCAGTACCATGTGCTCTAATTTTGCCCACTAATCAGTGTGGCACTTATCAAAGGCTTTCTGAAGGTACATCCATTAGCTCTCCCTTGTCCATTTTACTTGTTACATCCTCAAAAAATTCCAGAAGATTTGTCAAGCATGATTTCCTCTTCGTAAATCCATGCTGGCTTGGACCGATCCAGTTACTGCTGTGCAAATGCACTGCTATCTCATCTGCAATGAGATAGGATTAGTATTTTATTGATTTCTCATTTTACGATAAAGTGGCCTCAAGACATAACACAATGAAACAGATTTAATCAAAACCAGGATGGAAATAAGTAGGCAATTGCACTTGCTGGCTTATCACAGGTAATTGGACCATATAGAATTTATGTTACAATATATATGAAAATTTGGATGATGCATTCAGGAGAGTTTTTTTTAATTGCCCTGAGTTCATCAACAGTATTATGGAATTCTACACATCTGGCCACAAGTAGGAACATTACCTCAGGGATGCTTGCTACCTAAGTACTGGAAACTGTGAATACATTCTCATTCAAGATACAATTGATGGAATTTTGGACATTTAGGAAATCATGGGATAATGGGAAAGAGACAGGAATGTCAAATTAGTGACTGGCAGACCAAATTTAAGAGATTGTGTTGTGATGACACTGTGGTGGTGGGCCTGATCCCAGACAACGATGAGAAGGCCTACCGGGAGGAGGTGGCTGATCTAGCACTCTGGTGCCAGGATAACAGCCTCCTCTTGAACATCAAAAAAACAAAGGAGCTGATCATGGACTTTAGGAGGGCACATCATCCGAGGACGTACACTCCATTGAGGATAAATGGGGATCCTGTGGATAGGGTGAACTGTTTTAAATATCTGGGAGTCCACATCTCCGAGGATATGACATGGGCATCACACGCCTCAGCACTAGTGAGTAAGGCAAGGCAGCGCCTTTACCACCTCAGGCAATTGAGGAAATTCAGAGTGTCTCCGAGGATCCTCCAGTGCTTCTACGCAGCGGCAGTGGAAAGCATCTTGTCCGGGAACATTACCATCTGGTTTGGGAATTGTTCTGCCAAGGACAAGAAGGCTCTGCAGAGAGTAGTGCGTTCGGCCGAACGTACCATGGGAACTTCACTTGCTCCCCTGCAGGAACTATACATCAGGAGGTGCAACTCCAGAGCCAACAATATCATGAGAGACCCCTTCCACCCCTGCAACAGACTGTTCCAGCTGCTACGGTCAGGCAAACGCCTCCGTTGCCATACGGTGAGAACGGAGAGGTTGAGAAGGGGTTTCTTCCCAGAGGCCATTCGGACTGTAAACACCTATCTCACCAGGGACTAACTCTACTGAATGTTTTTCCTCCCATTATTTATTATGTAAAAGAATATGTGTGTTATGATTGTGTTTATAGTTTGTTTGGTTGTTTGGTTGTTTGTCTTTTGCACAAAAGTCCGCGAGCATTGCCACTTCCATTTCAATGCACATCTCGTATGTGTATGTGACAAATAAACTTGACTTGACTTGACTTGACTTGACTTGAATAATCTCATGTTCCTCGTTAATTAATCACCTGAACTTGCGGAGAGTGGTGAACACAGCCCAGTTCATTATTTCCTTCCTTGAAGTCCATCTTCATGATGCGAGGCATTAGGAAGGCTGGAAGTAGTGTCAAGGATGCTGACCACCCTGGCCATTCCCTTTTCTATCTTTTACCTTCTGTAAGTAGATACAGAAGCCTGAAGCGCTACAAATCAAGACTTAAAAACAGCTTCTTTCCCACTGCTATCAGACTCCTGAATCAATCACCTCTTTCACACCTCCTTCCGATAGGTGCTGCCATATATTTTTACACTTAATACTTCCTAATTTGGTTTGTTCTACTATAGCACTTTGGTACTTTTTGGCATCTATATTTCTTTCTGCACTGCTTCATGTTGTATTGCAATCTTCGCAGCATTCAGCTGTTTTGCATTTGTCATTGTATTTATTTTTATATCTTTCAAGAACCAGAGGTTACAGGTTTGAGGTGAGGGGGGGGAAAAATTAATAGGATCCTGAGGGGAAACGTTTTTACACAAAGGGTGGTAGGTATATGGAATGAGCTGCAAGAGGAAGTAGTTAAGCCAGGTACCATCACATTTTTAAAAAACATTTGGACAGATGCAAGGATCGGGCAGGTTTAGAGAGATATGGGCCAAAGGGAGGAAGGTGGGACTAGTGTCGATGGGGCATGTTGGTCAGCATGGGCAAGTTGGGTGGAAGGACCTGTTTCCACACTGTATAACTATGATTCTATGCCTGTATGACTATCATTATCACATACACCATTTACTCTATAAACTACATACAAACAAGGAATTTCAATTCACATTGGTGTATATGAATAATAGACTCAATTAAACTAGACTAAACACCTGGTGCAAAAAAACAAGTTGCAGGAGGAACTCGGGTGAGTCAGGCAGCATCTGTGGAGGGAACTGGCCAGTCAACGTTTTGGGTGAAGATCCTTTATCTGGGCTGAAAGAATAGACCCTAAATATCGCTTATCTATTTTCCTACACAGATGCTGCCTGACCTGTTGAGTTTTTTGAGCAGCTTCCATTATTTTTTCTGATCCCAGCAACCACAGACTCCTGTGCTGCCAGTAAACATCTGTTGTTAAAGTTTGAGGAAATTGGATTATCTATTCTAGTGATCAAATTCACAAAGGCAATTGATAAAGATAAGAAAATGCACTGTTTGAGAAACTTGAGGAGCAGCATCTGTAGGGAATTGGAATTATCCACGTTTCGATTTAAGACCTTGCATCAGGAACATAGTTACTGCTCAACCTGCTGGCTTCCCCCAGCAGACAGACACAAAATGCTGGAGTGACTTAGTAGGTCAGGTAGCATCTCTGGAGAAAAATAATAGGTGACATTTTGGGCCAGAACCCTTCCTCAGAGTTCCTGAGTGTAAGGATGGGTTCTGGCCAGAAATGTCACCTATTTATTTTCTTCAAAGATGCTGTCTGACCTGCTGAGTTATGCCCCTGTCCCACTTAGGAAACCTGAACGGAAACCTCTGGTGACTTTGCGCCCCATCCAAGGTTTCCGTGCGGTTCCTGGAGGTTCCCAGAGGTTTTTCTCAGTCTCCCTACCGGCTTCCACTGCCTGCAACCTCCGGCAACCACCTGCGACCTCCGGGAACCGCACGGAAACCATGGGTGGGGTGCAAAGTCTCCAGAGGTTTCCGTTCAGGTTGCCTAAGTGGGACAGGGGCATTATAGTCCAGCATTTTGGGTCTATCTTCAGCAAAAACTAGCATTCGAAATTCTTTACTATAGACATCCTCCAGCTGTATGTTTTTTAATCCAGGATACTGCTTCTGCAGTGTATTGTGTCTCCATTGACAACATTAATCTTGAGTCAATGCTCATTCCTGGAAGGGGTCAAATACCAATATCTTTAAATTAGGATGGACAGATTTGAGAAACTAGAATCATAGAGTCATGGAGTCATACAGCATGGAAATAGGCCCTTCTGTCCAACTGGTCCATGCTGACCAAGATGTCCCATCTAAACTGGTCCTATTTGCTCGGTTTTGGCCCATATCCCTCGAAAACGATGCTATCCAGGTACCTGTCCAAATGTATTTTAAATGTACTTATCGTACCTGCTTCAACTATCTCCTCTAGCAGCTCATGTTATGTACCCACCTACTGAGTGCAGAAACATAGCAGGACATTCTGTGGAATCTCAAGAATAGGAGAAGCCTGATTTAAGACTTAAGACTAAAAGCTGAAAAGCTCCAATTTCAGAAGCCTGATTTAAGACTAAAAGCTGAAAAAGCTCCAATTTAACCCAAACTGAGGAAATAACTTCTCTGTGCTTCAACTGATCAACTTATGGAATACACTGCCACCTAGTGTAATAAATACTGACCATTTTCTGTGATCAATTTATTGTGCAGTGCAAATGGAAAAACACATCAACTAAACGATAAAAATGTATGTTCAGATTCCCACAACAGATACTGGTTCTACTTGTTTTAAACTGAATAAACTGTTCTCATTATTTTTGAAAGCCTTAGATCTTATGAAAAAATAAATAAAATTACAAAGATTTATCATTTAAAAGGCTAGCCTATCCTATCATTGGTTACTTTCATCACATTAAGAAAGTAGCATTTTTAAATTAAAGCAATTTTAAAATATTCCCAGATTTTTAAGCAGTCGCTTTGTTTTGAATGCCATAAAAGGTATCAAATTGGGGAATTGAGAGAAAACTAAGGGAAACAGCACCCTCTGCCCAATGGTTCCAATCAATCATCTGTTCACACTAGTTCCATGCTATCCCCTTTTGTGTCCAATGTCCACATACTAGGGTTAATTTAAAAAGTCCGATTACCCCATAAATCCAAATGCTTTTGGAGCGTGGGAGGAAACTGGAGCACCCGGAGGAAACCCACATGGACACAGGAAAAAAGTGCAAACTCCATACAGACAGCAACTTAGGTCAGGTTCAAACCTCGATCTCGTTATTCAATACCAATGAGGAAAATAATTGCTGGGACATAAATAGAAATAAAAATACTGTATATTACTTAATGCAGAAAAAAAGGTCATTAAGATGAAGTTACAGAGCAGAAACATAATCCTATATACTGAAATATTATGTATCCACAAATTATGGTAATACCTTCTGAGTTCTAAGTACATCTGTGCATCAGACTTTGCCTCAGAAGAATCATAAGCTAATTTAATAATTTTCCGGCTAGCTATTTTGAAAAATCTGGAAATCTTAGTAATAATTACTTCCTCACCTAGAAAAGCATTAAGGAATAATTTAAACCAATTATTTGAATGCCTGTTGAGCTTTAAGTTAATGGCTCTGCTTTTGATCTGTGGAATGCCTTTCAGGCAATGTACATGCATCTGAAAACTTCTTAACAAGTAAAGAAAAGGAGGTATTTTTCAGGTTAAGGATACTTAAACTTTCAAGTTATTCCAATTCAAAAACAATTTTGGAATGTTGGAGTTATTCTGGTGAAAATTTAAATTCACTTGGTATTCGAAAGATTCAACTAAATCGTCATGGGGTAAATATAAATCCCAGCCCTGTCACTTCTGACAGTAAAAACGAGAGAATAATTTTGCAAAATATAAGCAGGTGATGCCTGCTAACCAAGAAAAGCGCGAGCAATGTTTATTTTATTTTACAATGTTGAACTGAAGCAACAAAAGGTTCCTTTTGCTGGCATGAACCAGACGTCTCTCGTAATTTATTTCCCTTAAAATTTTGTTTGAAACTATCCTATCTTTTAGATAATTGTGGTGTGTCCTTAAACAGCCTCAAGTCCTGGAAACAACCACAGGTTCTTGGCACACACTATGGCAGGGGCTGGTTTATTTAATGAGGCCTACACAAGGATGAAGAACGGACACAGAGAACCGAGAGAGAGTTGTGTAAAACTTTTGGCAATTGAGATCTCAGCTAAATATTTGGAAATGGCCAGCCCTGTACAATTTCAAAGATAAAATTAGCAAATTATATGTTTTTTTTAGTTGAATAAGAATATTTGACATGAGAATATTAGAGAATTTCAACAAAATCTGTTCACCTTATTGTAGGCGAAATAATACTGAAAGATTTCCGGTTTGGTTAAACAAATTACTTTAATTATAGATAGTAGTTGTGAGTTGCAGGCAATTTAAAACAAAAAACATTATGAGATGCACTTTATTTCTAAGAAGAATCATAACTTGATTTGAAAATAAGGTTTAATCAAACTTGCGTGCAGTCAATGTTATTCTAATGCAAAGTAATATTTGTGTGACATATTTTGTCCAGTCTCTCCACACCTTAGAAATTTGTTAAAAAATAACCTAAAAAAGCTTCAATTCAATTGAATTACAGAGGTGCATTAAATGTAAAGTCTGCTGTATTTGTTTACATTTAAGATGTTAACTTGACCACGTGGGTGTAAACCAGGACCATGGGCTTTAGTCTAAAAACAGCCTGTGGTTGGACTCACATTCTTGTGGTTGACTAACATCGCAAGAGTGAAAATGTTTGGACCAAACTTTGAATGACTCTATCTCCGTAGAGAAAGCAGTCTGGAAATTATTTTTCCCCAGGCTATTTATGATTATTTTGAAACTCTGGGAATTAATAAAAACAAAAGTGTAACATTTTAAAGCTGTCGTTTGGTTATTTGGAACCTTCAAAGTGGTAGCAGAAAGCAAAGCATTTCACATTTCTGAGGCCACTGTCTAGGGAGTTACTGTTCCTAGAGATATGTAAGAATGGCTCTGTTATAAATCCAAAAATGGAAAAATTAAAACGTTTTCTCTAAAGTATCAGAGGCTGTGGGGAAATCTGATAAAAGTATATAAATTTATGAGAGGCACAGATGGAGTAGACAGTCAGAAGCTTTTTCCCAAGTTGGACATCCAAGTTGCCGAACCAGGCCGTGATGCAACCAGTCAATATGCTCTCTACTGTACACTAGTAGAAGTTCAAGAGAATCATCTCTGACATACCGTATCTCCGCAATCTTCTCAGCAAGTAGAGTTCTATGTTTTATGTAATATCAGAAATATTTTTTATACTGGGAAGGTAGACACAAAATGGTGGAGTAATTCAGCGGGACAGGCAGCATCTCTAGAGAGAAGGAATGGGTGACGTTTCGGGTCGAGACCCTTCTTCAGACTGTTTTGGGTTGCGACACTTCTTCAGACATACTGGGAATCCTGGTTTGTCACTTGCGGTTGAAATGTAAATTACACCCTTTAAATAACAGTTTAAAAAAATCCTCACCCTTGTAAATTTTTAATAGAAAAAAGATGATTGTGCTGCTGCACGTCACGTTTTGATCTGCCGACGTTCAAGTACCAAGACAAAACTTATCGGAGTCGAATGTTAAGACAATGCCACTGCGATTCATCACCTGTCCTATTATTCATTTCATTGCTACATCCATAGAGACCTCCATCTCCTGCTGACTGCAATGCAACCTCACAAATGCAGTGAATCATATGTAATACACCTCAAGACTAACTATTTATCAATTTGCTCTGACTTTCCACAGGGCTGCCTCAATCGCCCATTATAACTTTGAAAGAACAATAGTAGTGTCCTAATTTATGTAGGCTGGGCATATAAATAAAGTATCTTTCTTATCTCATGTCAGTTTTAGTGACAGCTTATTAACTTATCCAACCGGCAGCCATAGGTATTGCTCATTGCATTGGGACGTCTCAGTGATGATAATAAAACCCACTGAATATCCACAGAAGTCCAGAAACAATGACCGTATTGGTCTCACAAAGCTCACGTTACCATAGTGCTGCCATAAACCACGTTATCTCTGGCTTACAGGACTCAATTTGAATCTTCAATCTGCTTCATGTCTAAAAAGTGTGAGGTAAGGCCATTCCTAATACGGATGTGCTGACTGCAGAATAGGAGCTTCTCTAGATGAAGAACATATTTCTATCCCGTGTCAAAATCCTTGTGTCCTGACCTCGTGGAATTCTACTCTCCTTCCAAAATATTTTTCCAATCAGAACCGAATATTGCATCCCAGCATCTTCTTGGCCAACGTAGTCCCTAGAATGTAGGATTGAGGACTCAAGGACAAGACTGCTTTACCAAAGGAAATGAGGGAATAGTGTGTCCTCTGATCCACAGAGACATGGCTTTCCCCCAGCTTTCCACACTCAGCCGTCCATCCTGAAGGATTCTCCATCCATCACGTGGTCCAGACAGTGGCATCAGGAAAATATAGAGGCGGCAGTGTCTGCCTCATGGTAACTTCTCGTGGTGCTCAGACGTAGCGATGCTGCCCAACTCCTGCTCCCCACACCAGGAACATCGAGCGGCAAAGTGTCATAATTTCTATCTCCAAAGGGAATTCACCTCCACCATCATGACTGGTCTAATCCCATCCCAAGCAGCCATCCAACACTTACGTCTTACCACAATGCCTCCCTCATCATAGACGGGAACTTCTAAACTACCACTAACAGGTTTTCTGAAGCACCAGGTATCAAACACCCTTGACCACTGCTTTTTCACGATCAAAGATGCCTCTCACTTCATTCTTCACCCTCACTTTGGTAAATCGAACTTCCTAGCTGAGCTCCTTCTTCCTGCACATAATCAGCGTCTGAAGACCATGGCTCCAGTGGTGAAGATTGCATAGAGCTAATCAGGGGAGGCAGAGGAATGACTCCACGACAGGTTGGAGTCGGTCGGCTGGCCAATATTTAAGGACTATCATAATGGTATTCCACAATGGCTGTAATGTGGATCGCTAGCATTTTTTAAAGCTCCTCTGTTTCATTGAACGCAGAAGAGACTGCAGATGCTGGAATGCAAAAAAAAAAAAAACTTCTAGAGGATCTTAGCAGGTTAGGTAGCATCTGTAGAGGGACCCCTGTGATGAAAGGTCTCGAGCCAAAACATCATCTGTCTGCTGAATTCAGTAGTCTGGTATTTGCTAGATTTCAATCGCTCTGATTGAGGAATACCTACTTCTCAGGTCCAATTCTCTGCTGTTTTATGTCAGTTATTTACAATCTTTTGCATCAAGCTAAATAGGATGTGTTAATTCAGAATCACGCATGCCACACTTTTGTTATGGGTCATGCTAATTCTACTTCTTGTGGAGCCTTAGTGTTGTACATGTAAACAGGTTTGTCAACCCATCTCGTCCCTGCCAACCATCAAGCACCCATTTACACTAATCCTACATGAATCCTACTTTATTCTTATCATGCAAAAGGACAAACTGCTGGTGGACGTCAACAGATTGAACCATCGGTGGGGAAAATTGAGTTGTCGACATTTCAGATTGAGCATCAGGACCCAAAGGAAGAGGGAGATGGAGAGGGAGAGAGAGTCAGAGGGAGGGAGACAGAGGGAGGGGGGTGGCAGGGTGAGAGAGACGGGGAAAGACGGAGCCGAAATGTCCACTATTCCTTTTGCCCCACAGATGCGGCTGAGTTCCACCAGCAGATGTTATTTTTTTTGCTTCAGATTCTAGTATCAGCTGTCGTGTGTCCTTATTGTCCCCATGTCCACATCAGCTTCTTCCAGACTCTACCACTCACCTACACATTGCTGGAAGTTTACCGAGACATATTAATCCACTAACCAACACCTTTTTAAGATGTGAAAGGAACTGGAACACATTGAGGAACACATTGCAGTCACAGGGAGAGCATGCAAACTCCACACTGACAGCACCGGATGTCAGTAGTGAACCCTAGTTGCTGACCTGAGAATGTAGCAGCCCCATGAACTGCATCACTCTGCGCCCATATATCACGCAAACAAATACAACTAGCAGGTATGTGGTTGACAGAGGAGCATTTGCCTGTGTAACACTCTCCTGACTCTGTTGAATGATATTGTATTATCGGGTGCAGTCTTTGCAACCTACACTTAAAGTGACACATCAGAATAGAAGCAAAGACTCTTCCAGCCACCTGACTGCTTGAATGAATGGATGCTGTAATAATAGGTTCTGACGGCCTTGGAATCTCTGGTGAGTTTCCAAGGCCGTCAGAACCTATTATTCCAGTATAGAGATACAGCGTGGAAACAGGCACTTTGGCCCAACGAGTCCATGCCGAACAAGTACTTGGTTCCACTGCGGCCTTGTGTTTGCAGAGGCCATAAGAAACCTTGAAAGCAACAGATAGGGGTTTCTGGAAGAAACTGTCTCGTGAAGAACATGAGGCCTGCGTCAGAGAGCTTATACCTTGTCGAAGTCTCCAAAGCACTCCTGCCTTATCCCCTTCTATATACTGAAGGAAAAGTTGATGGAGTTTCATCTCCTTGAGTATAATATTTGGCAACAGTGAATTACAATTCTGAGGTGTGACGAAGCAGGTCAAGCCTGGAATGGTCCTTAAATTACGAAGATGAGCTTGACCAAAATCCTGACCTCTAAGGATAAAGCAGTTTAATTCACGTGAGGTTTGATTTGGAAACAAAAGGCACAAATTGCTGGAGTAAAGCAACAGTTCAGGCAGCATCTGTGGAGAACAAGGACAGGTGATGTTTTGGGTTTGGACCCTTCTTCAAAATTACTCCAGTGGAGCAAACCACGATAATGATTTTGTAATGCAAGGATGTCCTATTTCTGTGAGAATTACTGTACTATCTGACCACATTTCAGCCCAGGACCTTTCTTAACTCAGATTGCAGTAGGGGGGAGAAAGTTGGAAAAGAGATGCAGGTGCAAGATGAGGCCTGACAAGTGATAGGTAGATCCAGGCAAGGGGGGTTTGATCGGCAGATGGGTGGAGTAGGTGACAAAGCCTGGAGGTATAAAGGAGATAAAAAGGTGTCAGATGAGGAACAAAGAGGTGTGTAAAGCCAGAGAGAGGGATGCAGATGAAAGGTGGCAAGGATGAAGTGAAAAGGGGATCAAAGGGAAGTTAGGTACCCGGGGAATGGAGATGAGTGCATGAAGGAGGGGGACGGAGCTGGGTGATGTGGGGGTGGGAGATAATGGGAGAAATGGGTGTGCACCAGGGTGGGGTGAGGTGGGTGTACATGAAAGAGATAAGGGGTCGGTAGTGGTATTACCTGTACTTAAAATTAGAGAATTCAATGTTCATATCATTGGTTTGTGAGCTAGCAAAGCAGAAAATGAGGTGCATGTCCAGTTTGCCAGTGACCTCACTCTGGCAATGGAGGGGGCCAAGGATGTGGATAGATGACGTTTTGAGTCGGGACTCATCTTCAGACTGATTCATCATCCATTCCCAAACCTTCATCTATTCATGTTGTCGGGAGATGAAACACTCTGAAGGAGGGTCCCGACCTGAAACATCATCTAATCATGTTCTCCACAGATGCTGCCTGAGGCATTGAGTTACTCCAGCACTTTGTCCTTTTGTGTAAACCAGCATCTGCAATTCCTTGTTTCTACATTTCTTTCTCCCCTTGTGTTTCCTGCGTGTGGCAGTGGTATCAAAGTTTGTGTTTTGCCATCCATGACCTTTGGAATTAATTTGCAATTAAACCACAAGCAAATAATGCTGAATATGTTCAGTAATGGGAAGATTAAATCCTGCATTGGGGAGAATAATGACCAGATGTGCACTGTTGAAAATTGTAATGGCTGTGACTGCAATGGAAATTGGTGTAAACAGGTCTAAATGGATGACATTTACCTCCCATGAATAACATGTGCATAATAGCCACGCATATCTTCATTTTCTACGCAGATGTCTTCGACAATGCAGCATTCCCTTTACAGTGCATGGCATTTTCAGTCAAGATGAAAAAGAATCACATTTCTCAAGCAATCCTCACAACCTCTAAGAATTGCAAAACATACAACATTGTGTTGTAAAATCAGCAAACAATTTGCACCAAATAAATTTCCCACAAGCAGTAGCGTGATAATAACAAGTTAATCTATTTCTTAGTGGTTTTGAATGAGAGAAAATTTTGCAAAAGGCAACTCCCATGCACTTCTTCAAAATTCCAGTCATCTACTATCTGAGGATTCGTAAATCCTTAAACCTTTGCCTTCTGGTTCTTGATTCCCCTATCCTGGGTAAAGGACTGTGCATTCACCCTATGAATTCCCCTCATGATTTTAAACTCTATAAGATCATCCCTTAGCCTCCTGCGCTCCAAGGAGTAATGTCTTAACTTGATCAATCTCTCCCTATAGCACAAGCCCTCAAGTCCTGTAACATCATTGTAAACCTACCACTTTTTTTCAGCTTAATGACATTCTTGCTATAGCAAGGTGACCAAAACAGAACATATTGATCCAAATGCAGCCTAATTGACATCTTGTACAACTGTAACATAATTTCCCAACTTCAATATTTCAATACTCAAGGGCCTACCATTCCCTGTGAAGAACCTGCCTGGTTTGATTTCCCAAAATACTACACTTCACACTAATTTGCATTAAACTCTGTTAGCCATTATTAGGCCAACTTGCCCAGCCGATAAAGATCTTGCTGCTGATAACCATCTTCACGGTCCACGATACCACTTACTTTGGTGTAATCTACAAACTTACTAATCATAACTTGTACATTCTCATCCAATTTGTTGATAACCGTATTTTCTGTCTACGATAACACCATTCCTTCAATACAACATTACTGGTGCAAAACCTTGTAACTATGACTGAAACCTGTGAGAGCTACAAGACAGGCCACAGCAAATGCCTCAGGAACAAGAGCTTTCCCATATTTGCAAAATGAATTAACGATGAACAACACACAGTTAAGGTTCTGAGGAGCTTGAGGAAATTTTTTATTTACTAGCACAAATCATTTCTTCTATTTCTTCTATTTCTTCAAAAGATCTACAAATGTTGGTGTCAGACAAAAGGACAAGGGTGGCACGATGGTGCAGCAGTAGAGTTGTTGCCTTACAGCGCCAGAGACCCTGGTTCGATCCTGATTACGGATGCTGTTTGTATAGAGTTTGTACGTTCTCCCCGTGACCCCATGGGTTTTTTCCGGGTACTCGGGTTTCCTCCCACATTCCAAAGATGTACAGGTTTATAAGCTAATCGGTTTGGTAAAATTGTAAATTATCCCTAATGTGTGTAGGATCATGGTCAGAAATCCTGGGGGACAGGGGGACACGTCCCCTCCATGTTTCGAGAGGTGGGAGACAATCCACACCATATTTTGTAATCCAGATTTTGAAATTCAGTGAAAAAAAAATCGATTAAAATCTCCACTTTCCGCAAGACAATGGGGGTGGGACTGATGATCGATGGCGCCGATTGGACGAGAGAGACGTCAGACAGCGGGCAGTGGGGGGGCGGGGCATGATGATTCAGCGAGATGACTGGAGGAGGAAGGTGTCGGTCAGAGGCGGAAGTAGGGGGGTGGGACTGAGGATAGAGCACGGTGATTGGAGGAGGGAGACGTCCTGGTGGAGCAAAGATCAAAGAGCGGAATTTGAATCGGCCCATTCGCGAGGCCTTTCATCGCCGGGCATGGCTTAAAATCGGCCGCAGGATCTTCCACTGCCTCGCGGCCAAATTGCTGCATCAAGGCGATCGAGGCTCCTGATGTTGAAGTCCCCTCAGGGCGATGGAAGATCCCGCGGCCAATTTTAAGCCGCACCGGGCGATGAAAGGCCCCGCGAGCGGGCTGATTCAAGCCCCATGATTTGGGGTGGACAAAGCTGCTGTTGCTGAAGTTCGGAGTCTGTCGCTAACCAGGTCAGCCATGTTACTGACCACAGGCCCCACGGCTGAAGCCTCGTGTGTGTGTGTGTGTGTGTGTGTGTGTGTGTGTGTGTGTGTGTGTGTGTGTGTGTGTGTGTGTGTGTGTGTGTGTGTGTGTGTGTGTGTGTGTGTGTGTGTGTGTGTGTGTGTGTGTGTGTGTGTGTGTGTGTGTGTGTGTGTGTGTGTGTGTGTGTGTGTGTGCATGTGCGGGCACCAAAAAGTGTGTCCCCCCCATGTTTTGATAGCGATTTCTGCCCGTGTAGGATAGTGTTTGTGTGCGGGGATCGCTGATCAGCACGGACTCGATGGACCGAAGGGCCTGTTTCCGCGCTGAATCTCTAAGCTAAACTAAGCTAAAGTGGGTACAAAGTGCTGGTGTAGCTCAGTAGGTTCCTGTCATCATTCTTGCACTGAGGTCTAAATATCAGAACCCATGACTCAAAAGCACCGTGAGGTAACTTCCATAAGATGATTCAAGAAGATGGTTCACCAGTTTCTCAAAACCAAAAAACACTCCCCTTGGCAGAGACTCTGACCCGCCGATAAATGAACAGAAAATAACTGCGGCAGCTGTTCTCTTGCTGTTCATATTTGTCTGTTCGGAGTTGAGTCAGAGATCAATTACCATTGAACTATAGCCGACAGCTAATTCTATATAATTTGATGTTGTTTCCGAATAACTCATCTTCGAGTTCTGTGAATGAGTCAATTGAATTGTCCAATTTGTCAGCAGAGTATTGAGTACATGTGCTGCACATCCTAATTATTCAAAATATAAATTAATTATCAACTTACGTATCTCATCTCTTTGTTTTTTTAAATAAATTTTGTGTTTTTATTCTAAATGCCTCTGTCCAGTCCCACAATTGTTAGTCGTTTTATCTACATCCTGCACTTAGTTGGCTTGGGAAAATTCAGCAACTGGTTGGTGTATTTTGATGGGAAATTCCATGTAAAGTCTTATCATACGCCAAGCAGTAAAGTTCATTTAGTGATCAAAATGACTTGCAAGATGGTCAACATTGGATTTGTGGCATGATTTCGAAACGACTCAATTCCCTGAAACCATGCAGAACTCACTGACTGCATCAAAGCCCCAGCTATGCCTGCCTCTTTGTAGCATACGTCGAACAATCCTTGTTCGAGGCATACCGTGGCCCTATCCCCAAACTCTACCTCCGCTACATTGACAACTGCATTGGTGCTACCTCCTGCACCCATACAGATCTCACTGATTTCATCAATTTCACCACTAACTTCCATCCGGCACTCAAATTCACCATGGACCATTTCCGACATCTCCCTGTTGTTTCTAGACCTCACTATCTCCATCGCAGGGAGCAGACTACTGACTGACATCTTCTACAAACTCACTGACTCCTATGGCTATCTGGACTACACTTCTTCCCACCCTGCTTCCTTTATGGACTCTATCCCCTACTCCTAATTCCTCTGTTCTCGCCACATCTGCGCCCAGGACATCTCAATCTTTAGGAAACGGGGGTTCCTCTCTTCAACTATAGATGAGGCTCTCATCAGGGTATTCCCTATATCCCGTAGCTCCGCTCTCACTCCCCATCCCCCCCACTCGTAACAAGGCGAGAGTCCCCCTTGTCCTCACATTCCACCCCACCAGCTGTCACATACAACAGATAATCCTCCGACATTTTCGTCCAACGGGATCCCACCACTGGCCACATCTTCCCATCTCCTCCCCTTTCGGCTTTCCGCAGAGACTGCTCTCTCCATAACTCAAGTTCAAGTTCAAGTTCAAATGAGTTTATTGTCATGTGTCCCTGTATAGGACAATGACATTTTTGCTTTGCTTCAGCACACAGAACATAGTAGGCATTTACTGCAAAACAGATAAGTGTGTCAATATACCATAATATAATATAATCTGAAGAAGGGTTTCGGCCCGAAACGTTGCCTATTTCCTTCGCTCCATAGATGCTGCTGCACCCGCTGAGTTTCTCCAGCTTTTTTATGTACCTACCATAATATAAATATATACACACATGAATAAATAAACTGATAAAGTGCAAATAACAGATAATGGGTTATTAATTCAGATTTTGTTGACTCTACTGTACACTGCACAATGACAATAAAGATTGAATCTGAATCTGAATCTGAATCTGAATTTAGCTTAGCCACAAAATCATCTCTCTGCTTATTCAGTGTAACTGTCACAAAGTTTTAGTTTACTAAACCTGAACCTTTAGTCAGATTTTGAGATTGCAATGCTATTTGTTCAAAGGTTAAAGCACTTTGCACTGATATTGACACCGAATTAAAGGATGAAAGGGTATCTTATTGAAACACTTTCACAACCTAATTCACGACCACTGCACAGTTTGCCCTTGACTCATACTCGCAGCATGGTCTTCACGAGGTCATAGGAGGCCATAGGTAGGTCGTAGCAGGGCATGATGCTAGTCGTAAGTACTCATGGCATCAAGTAGGTCGGGGCGTTTTTCTATCATGATGAAAAATGTCCACGAGTAAAAAAGGTCATGAATTAGGTCATGAAAGTGGGGCAGGCCCTTAAGGGTTTGGACATGCTAGGGGCAGGAAACATGTTCTAAATCTATCTATCTATCTAAATGGCGTAAAGTTGAGAAAAGGGGAAGTACAACGGGATCTGGGGGTCCTTGTACATCAGTCTATGAAAGTAAACATGCAGGTACAGCAGGCAGTGAAGAAAGCGAATGGCATGTTGGCCTTCATAACAAGAGGAATCGAATATAGGAACAAAGAGGTCCTTCTGCAGTTGTACAGAGCCCTAGTGAGACCACACCTGGAGTATTGTGTGCAGTTTTGGTCCCCTAATTTGAGGAAGGACATTCTTGCTATTGACGGACTGCAGCGTAGGTTTACAAGGTTAATTCCCGGGATGGCAGGACTGTCATATGCTGAGAGAATGGAGCAGCTGGGTTTGTACACTCTGGAGTTTAGAAGGATGAGAGGGATTCTCATTGAAACATATAAGATTGTTAAGGGCTTGGACACGCTAGAGGCAGGAAACATGTTCCCGATGTTGGGGGAGTCCAGAACCAGGGGCCACAGTTTAAGAATAAGGAGTAAGCCATTTAGAACAGAGACGAGGAAACACTTTTTCTCACAGAGAGTGGAGAGTCTGTGGAATTCTCTGTCTCAGAGGGTGGTGGAGGCAGGTTCTCTGGATGCTTTCAAGAGAGAGCTAGATAGGGCTCTTAAAAATAGCGGAGTCAGGGGATATGGGGAGAAGGCAAGAACGGGGTACTGATTGGGGAAGACCAGCCATGATTACATTGAATGGCGGTGCTGGTTCGAAGGGCCAAATGGCCTACTGCTGCACCTATTGTCTATTGTCTATTGTTGGGGGAGTCCTGAACTAGGGGCCACAGTTTTAGAATAAGCGGTAAGCCATTTAAGAATGGAGATGAGGAAACACTTTTTCACACAGAGAGTTGTGAGTCTGGGAAATTCTCTGCCTCAGAGAGCAGTGAAGGCCGATTCTCTGGATACTTTCAAGAGAGAGCTAGTTACTGATTGTGGATGATCAGCCATAATCACATTAAATGGCGGTGTTGGGTCAAAGGGCCGAATGGCCTACTCCCGCACCTATTGTCTATTGTCTATTGTCTAAATGACCTATTTACTGGAATAAGCCACAGTTATTCATTAAAATTTATATATCTTTAAATATTTTATTATCCTATCTTTTTGAAATTGAATTTGCAAGTATATATTTTTTACCTGATCCATGTATCTCTGCACTGAAACCAATACTCTTCACAACCTTTAACTTTTTCTAATTTAGTACAACATAAACTGTCAAATTCCTTGCCTCTGTCTGTGCTTCCTGTCTTTTACAAACTAGAGACTTGAAAACACACGTTAGAAATTACTGACTCAGTATTTGTCTGCTTCATTTCATCTGTTCTTGGATGCCTTATTCAGCTTTTTTTGGCAGGAGGCATTTGCTGATCTAAACAGGACTTCAATTTTAAGTTTGCACTGCACTGATTTGAACCTATTTTGCAGGCAGAGTTGGATTTAAATTAACATTGTGTACACTGAATTCCAGGCTAAGACATTGGTATGATCTTAGAAAGGTCTTAGAAAGGTCCTAATGTGTATGTGCTCATTCTATGCTGGAAGTGCACACACCGCCATATTGATTACAGTTCCCTTGAAAATATCCTGAATGCATGCCTTATTAGGTCTCTTGTACAGGTGAAACAGTGGGTGGTAAACATTTGTTTAAAATTCTTTCCCAAACCTCACTGCAAATCATTATGGCACATATTATTAACATTAGCTTGTTCAAATGTTAGCAGCCAAACAACAGCACAGTAGTGCAGCTGGTAGAGCTGCTGCCTCACAGTGCCAGAGACTCTGGTTTGATCCTCAGGTGCCCTCTGTGTGGAGTTTGCATAATCTCCCTTGACCGCATGGGTTTCCTCCAGATGCTTTGGTTTCCTCCCATATTCCAATTTGGATTTGTCGGGTAATTGGCCGCTGTATATTGCCCCTGGTGTGTATAAATAGGGTAACATAAAATTGTACATCAGTCTATGAAAGTAAGCATGCAGGTGCAGCAGGCAGTGAAGAAAGCAAATGGCTTGTTGGCCTTTATGACAAGAGGAATCGAATATAGGAGCAAAGAGGTCCTTGTGCAGTTGCACAGAGCCCTAGTTAAACCACACCTGGAGTATTGTGTGCAGTTTTGGTCCCCTAATTTGAGGAAATATATTCTTGCTATTGAGGGAGTGCAGTGTAGGTTTGCAAGGTTAATTCCCGGGATGGCGGGACTGTCATATGCTGAGAGAGTGGAGCAGCTGGGATTGTACAATCTAGAGTTTAGAAGGGTGAGAGGGTATCTCATTGAAACATATAAGATTGTTAAGGGTTTTGACACGCTACAGGCAGGAAACATGTTCCCGATGTTGGGGGAGTCCAGAACCAGGGGCCACAGTTTAAGAATAAGGAGTAAGCCATTTAGAACGGAGATGAGGAAACACTTTTTCTCACAAAGAGTGGTGAGTCTGTGGAATTCTCTGCCTCAGAGGGTGGTGGAGGCAGGTTCTCTGGATGCTTTCAAGAGAGAGCTAGATAGGGCTCTTAAAAATAGTGGAGTCAGGGTATATGGGGAAAAGCGGGAATGGAGTACTGTTTGGGGATGATCAGTCATGATCACATTGAATGGCGATGCTGGATCGAGGGGCCGAATGGCCTACTCCTGCACCTATTGTCTATTGTCTATTGTCTATTGTCTATTCTCCTTTATTTTTATACTGGCCGTGACTTCCCTTGTCAGCCACAGTCGTCCCTTACTCCCCTTGGAATCTTTCTTCCTCTTTGGAATGAACTGATCCTGCATCTTCTGTATTATTCCCAGAAATACATGTCATTGTTGTTCCACTGTCTTCCCTGTTAGGGTATCTTTCCAGTCAACTTTGGCCAACTCCTCTCTCATGCTCCATAGTCCCCTTTGTTCAACTGTAATGCCGACTCCTCTAATTTAGTCTTCTCCCTCTCAAATTGTAGATTAAAAATTATCATATTATGGTCACTTACCTCCCAATGACTCCTTTACCTCGAGTTCCCTTATCAAATCAGGTTCATTACACAACACTAAATCCAGAATTGCCTTCACCCTGGTTGGCTCCAATACAAGCTGCTCTAAGAATCCATCACGGAGGCACTCCATAAACTCCCTTTCTTGGGATCCAATACCAACCTGATTTTCCAAGTCTACCTGCATGTTGATATCTCCCATAACAACCGTAACATTACTTTTACGACATGCCAATTTTAACTTTTGATTCAAATTGCACCCTATATCCAGGCTATTGTTTGGGGGCCTGTAGGTAAGTCCCATTAGGGACTTACAAGTTTGCAGATGTCACCAACGTTGTGGGCTGGATGTCAAACAATTACAAGGCGGAGTACGGGAAGGAGGTTGAAAACCTCGTGTTGTGGTGTCGAGACAACAACTTTTCTCTCAATGTCAGCAAGACAAAGGAGATAGTGATCGACTTCAGGAAGGGAAGCAGTACACTTACCCCAGTCTGCATTGGCGGCGTAGAAGTACAGATGGTTGAAAACTTCAAATTCCAAGGAGTAAATATCACCAACAACTTCTCCTAGACCACCCATATTGAAGCAACGGCCAAGAAAGCACACCAACAACTCTACTTCCTTAGAAGGCTTAGGACATTCGGCATGTCCCCAACAGCTCTGACCAACTTCCACAGATGCGCCGTAGAATGCATTTTATTGCGATGCGTCACAGCATAGTTTGGGAACAGCTCCATCCAAGACCGCAAGAAATTGCAGAGAATTGTGGACGCAGCCCAGACCACCACATAAATCAACCTTCATTTACTCCATTTACACCTCACGTTGGCTCGGCAAGTCCACCAGCCTAATCAAGGACGAGTAGCTCCCTGGTCACTCCCTTTTCATCCCTCTCCCATCAGGCAAATGTGAAATAGCACACCTCCAGACTCAGGGAAAGTTTGTTTCCCAGTGGTTATATGACAACTGAGCCATCGAACCAATGACTAGAGACCAGCCATGAGCTATTATCTACCTCATTGAAGACCTTCGGACTATCTTTAATAAGAATTTATTGGAATTTTTCTTGCGCTAAACGTTATTCCCTTTATCATCTACCGTACCTTCTGGATGGTTCGATTGTAATCATGTATTGTCTTTCCGCTGACTGGTTAGCACACACAAATTGCTTTTTACTGTGTTTCGGTACACGTGACAATAAACTAAACTAAACACACACTTTACCCACAGCCACAAAGCTGCATGGTTAGACCTTTCTTTGTATTTGACTGTTCAACATGGCAAGTTAATGAAAACGCATATAATGCGCCTCTCCTTCCAATCAAAGCCTCTTGAAGATTTAATCCCAAACCCATTGCTGCAAATGATCTTGCTCATTTCTTCACCAAACTTTGCAGACGGAATGACATAGAACATAGAACATAGAACATAGAAATTAGGTGCAGGAGTAGGCCATTCGGCCCTTCGAGCCTGCACCGCCATTCAATATGATCATGGCTGATCATCCAACTCAGTATCCCGTACATAAATCCATGCTAATTTCATACAGCCCAGTGGTGCCAGGTTAAGTGATACAAACTGCATAGCTTGCATAAGACTGCATTTCCACAATTTGCACATAACAACATATTGGGATGAAGTCACATCAAGCTTAAAATCACAGCACTTTGCGGCTAAATTTCTAGACTCTAATCTTTTTGCGTGATGTCAAAATGAACAAAATGTTAACAGTTGGGTTCTAAATAATGCAATGTTAGCATGAAATGTATTAAATGCAACAAATGGACTCCAGTCATGTTTTCCATGTTATCTCTGCTGTGCTGTGGTGGCTCAGTGCTGATTATGATTGTGCTGGAATAGACATTCCACTCACATCTTTAACCTTCTTTTCATGTTGGCAATAACTATCTGCTGCTGCCGCTGCTTATTGATGAAAGGTACCTTACTCTCTGAATCGTGTAATGGTTTATATGATTTTTGATCAGTAGAATCTCACAAGGAAATTGTACCATTATGAAATATATTACTGGTGATCAAAGAAATCTTGTCAACTTTAAAGAATAAGTAGATTGGAAGTGGATAAAAGAATAGGAATCTTGCAGTTCCAGCTTCGTTTGGTTTTCCTTGTCTCTTTTGATTTGATATATTTAGATATCTTTCCCACTTGCACCTCCTCCAGCCCCACATTTGATTATTCATTCATTCCTTCACTTTCTTATTGAAGCAATTTATTTTTTTAGAATTTCATATTTACTCTATGAGATAGTTATACAGCGTGCAAACAGGCCCTTCTGCCCAATTTACCCATGCTGCCCCATGTACAGTAGTTCCACTTGCCTGCTCTTGGCCCATAATCCTGTAAACCTATCCTATCCATTCACCTGTCCAAATGTCTCTTAAATGTTATGAAAGTACCTGGCTCAACTCCCTCCCTCTGGCTGCTTGTTCCATATACCCACCACCCTTTGTGTAAAAAATGTACTCCTCAGGTTCCTGTTAAACCTTAAATCAGTGTTCTCTGGTTCTCGATTCCCCTACACTGGGCAAAATACTTTGTGCATTTAGTGGATTTATTTCTCTCATGATGTTGCACACCTCTATAACATCAACCCATATCCTCCTGTGCTCCAAGGAATAAAGTCCTCACCTGCTCAACTTCCCTCCATAGCTTAGGGAGCTACATTGAATCCCTGAATTTGAACCCCTTTACCCTTCCACCTATGATCTTCTTTCCCCCTTGTCTTCTCACTGTACCGCAGACCTCATCACCCTGATCCTTTTTCTCTCTCCCCACACATCCTTCCCACTGGAACCTCTTCCCCCTTTTGCTCACCACTTCACCTCCCTCTGCTGTTCTCATCTTCCACAACATTCAGTTTAACTCTCCATCTTCCTTTTTATCGGCTTCTGAAATCTGCTCCCTCATCATCTCCCAGCCTCAGTTGCTGTCTCCATCCATCCCTCCCCCACCTTATCCACTATCTGTCAATCAATCCCTTCCCACCTATATCCACATATTGCTTGTAGCTCTTGCCCTGCCACTCCCCTATCTCTTTATTCCAGCTACTTCAGTCCAGATGAAAGGTCTGAACCCAAAACGTTGACTGCCCATTTCCCACCAGACACTGCCTGCCTCTCTGAGGTCCTCCATCTGTTATCCTTGTTTCCCCAACAAAACATTCTGTTGGGATGTCAAAATTAACCAGCTGTGAATAAACCAGAAAGAGTTCATATGATTTATTATTTCATATCCTGCAGAAATAAATACTTGCATTTGTGTAATGCAATTCATGACATTAGGATGCCCTAGAATTCTGTATAGACAATGAACTACAGACAGTGCTAGAATAGAGTGCAGCAGCCAAATAGTCCCCCATGGCAGGCGGATCCAGAAGGTTAAGATGCACGTGATTAACAGTGACCTGGTCGTATGGATTCAGAACTGGCTCATTGATAGAAGACAAAGTGTGGTGGTGGAAGGACAATGCTCATGCTGGAGGACTGTGACAAGTGGAGTTCCACAGGGATCCGTGCTGGGTCAAGTTGTTTTTTTCGACCCACAATGTTTGTGCCAAACATGACAGACAACTAAATGCATTGTGCCACTAGGGGTGCCGCATTGAAGGCAGCCTCTGCCCACAGTCCATTTGTTTTTCAATCTTTTATTAATTTTGAGTCTGTTTTGAAGTGTGTTTTGGGGAATCTTTAACTTTTCTATGTGGGGGGCGGAGGGCAGGGTAAGGAGGAAACTGTTTCCCAGTCACATCCTGGCATGGACGCGACTATTCTCCGAGTCGCGTCCTCACCCCCCTCCTCGCAGCCTACCACCTGGATTGGTGCGGAATTTCCTGCCGGGGTCCGGACTTGAGCTTCAACAGTGGTGGCGCAGCGCTGGAGTCACCACTGAGCGGGCGATGCCTACCTGGATCGCCGTTTGGAGCTCCAGAGCATTGGTCCACTGCTCCAACATCGCTGAGCTGTGGTTTAGAGAGCTTCCAGCACGGCCGGCGCTGACTGTCATCGCGGAATCCTGGGGCCCTTTGCCGATGGTCGCCAGCGTTGAATCTCCGCCCAGCACGGCCTGCGGACTTCGGGAGCCGCGGACTCTGGTAGGAGGTGCCTGACTCGGATGTCCAAGCCGTTGAGGAGGTCCTCCAGTCCCGACATCGGACTTCCATCACCTCGGCGAGCGGGCCTGAACATCGGGCCACCCGGAGCGGCGACAGCAGGGGGTTCTGGAGCCCCCCCCCCGACCACGAGAGAACAACAGAGGAGGACGACTGAATTTTTGGAGCCTTCCCTCACAGTGGGTATTTGATCACGCTGTGTGGGGATGTCTGTGTTAAAAAACTATCGTGTCCTGTGCTCTTTATTATTTTTTTGTATGGCTGTATGGCGACCACACATTTCACTGTACCAATTGGTACATGTGACAAATAAATGTATCTTGAATCTTGAATCTGTCTGTACATGATCCATAACCCTCTATTCCCTGTACTTCCATGTGCCTATCTAAAAGCCTATTAAACGCCACTATCATATCTGCCTCCACCACCACCCCCAGGCAATGCGTAACAGGCCCCCCATTATGCTCTGTATAACAAAAAAATGCCCTGCACATCTCCATTAAGCTCCCGTCTCTCATCTTATAGCTATGCCCTCTTGTGTTAGATATTTCAAAGTTTCAAGGTCAGTTTATTGTCACATGTACCAATTAAGGTAGAGTGAAATTTGAGTTACATACAGCCATGTTAAGTGAAAAGCAACAAGACACACAACCATATAAAATAAAAGTGAACATAAACATCCACCACAGTGGCTCCCCACATTCCTCACTGATGGAAGGAAATAATCCAATCTTCTCCCCCTGGGAAAAAGGTTCTGACTGTCTACCTTATCTATGACTTTCATAATTTTATATACTTCTTTCAAATCTCCCCTCAACCTCTGATGTCCCACAGACAACAATCCAAGTCGAACCAACCTCTCCCTGCAGCATAAACCCTCTAAACCAGGCAGCATTCTGTGCAGCATAAACCCTCTAAACCAGGCAGCATTCTGTGCAGCATAAACCCTCTAAACCAGGCAGCATTCTGTGCAGCATAAACCCTCTAAACCAGGCAGCATTCTGTGCAGCATAAACCCTCTAAACCAGGCAGCATTCTGGTAAATTCCCTCTGCACCCTCTCCAAAACCTCCACATCCTTCCTGTAATAGGGCGACCAGAACTATACGCAATATTCCAAATGCGGCCGACCTAAAGTCTTATAGACATCTGGAAACACTTTCTTTCTCCCCTTCAAATGATTGCAAGGAATCTTGGTGAACGATTGCCTATCCGTGTCCTCCAGAGATGCTGCCTGACCCATTGAATTACTCCAGCATTTGTGTTTTGCTCCAGCATTGAAGACCTGTTTCTGCTTGGGGAACAGAAGCTCATGTTAACAAGTTTACCAGTCTCAGCATTGTATGCAGTCAGATCTCTTTCACCAAGCTAAAGTCTGTGCCCATTTAATCAAAGTAAGTTGGATACAATGAATAGATATGTTTCATAGTAAGTCATGCACAAGGTATTAGGTTGAGCTTTTTTTTTAATGTTATCTCTGCACAAAACAAGATCAGCATCATGCATTTATCTCATGCCCAGCTATCCGGAACTAATTCAAATGTGGATGAAACTCATCTGAGAGCTTCTTGTGTCCAACATGCTGCCAAAATAGAATAACAAAACATCAAATTTAAAACTCAAATCTCTTAAGACATTGTTTATCGGCGATATTTATCTCTTAAGACATTGTTTTGAACGAAAATATCTATCCTCTCTGTCAGCCATTTCTTCTACATGATCCCTTTTTATTGATTCAATTAAAATCATCTTTTGTCACAAAACACTCCTTTACTTTTTCAGTGACACTAATGTTCTTCTAATTGGATGCTGCAGAAAACACAGGGGAAACAAAAAATTGTCATTAACCTATCAGCACTCCAAATGAGAAAAGTTGTGATCACATTTTAGTCTGACATTTTATTCTTTGCCTTTCAATTCCATTGATTTATTTTCAGGGATTTATTTTACTTTTATTACTTGACAACTGCTTTGTTGGACAAACAATCCACTTGTTTTTGGTACAATTACACTTGTACATTAGTGTTATATGGTATTATGCAAATTTTGCTCTAAACTATCCTCTGGTGTACCTTCTATGCTTCAGAGGTTTTTCATAAATATTCCTCCTACTCCTCTATTTCCAAGTCTGCAACAAAATAAAGACATCTTATCCATCACCGATTTTCCAGCACCTTTGGTTCCAGAACCTTGCTGGATTATCCCGTTTGCTGGACCAAGAGTGTTTGAAAAGATTGCGGACGGAAGTAGGCAAGTCAAAGGTTGGCGACAGAAATCTGACTGTAGACAACGCAGACACCGTGGGCAGCACAGTAGTGTTGCTGCCTTACAGCGCCTGAGACCCGGGTTCGATCCTGACTATGGTTGCTGTCTGTAGGAAGTTTGTACATTCTCCCCGTGACCTGCGTGGATTTTCTCCAGTATCTCCAGTTTCCTCCCACACTCAAGACGTGCAGGTTTGTAAGCTGATTCAACTTTTACTTATCTTCATCTATTTATCCCTCCATTTTGTTAATACCATCTCCTTTTAGCTAGCTCTATTACAACTTTATTCATTCAACTTCTCCTGCCTGCCACCCACCAAAGGCCTTCTCCAATGCTCTCTCCACCCTTCGAATTTAAAACTTGTCTTCCATCCAGTTTTTCCATTGCTGGTGAGAGGTGTTTGAACTGAGAAATTAACTGTTTCCCCTTCCACAACTACTGCCTGGCCTGAATATTTCTACACTTTTATATTTTATGTAAGAAACAAATCTCATTCTATCTAGTTTCTTGCAGGTGATGGCATGAGGGAGCCACCAAGAATAAGGGGGGAGGCTTCGAGATCTAAGGGGGGTGGAGGAAAGGACCATTGGGGCAAAACAAAAATGGTACTTTGTAACTTTGTTGCCGCCCTTTGTACGCGTAGGGTTGCAAAACAAAGCATCTCACTGACTTATCACATGTGACAATAAAAGTATCTAATCTAATCTAATCAAAGTTCAACCCAACGAAAAATTAATTTTCTGAATGAATTTAGACTTTCAAGTCACACTCAGACTTCCAGAAGATCATTTTTTTTCTAAAATTACTAATAATTGAAAATAACAGTCCTTCACCCAGGGAGTACTCATTATCAGAGGACACCACTGAGTTTGATGGAGAAAATGACAGAGACAAAGTAAGGCAAGAAATGACACTCAGTCTTAATTGAATCTAATGGGATATAAACCAGACCTTGTGTAAGAAATGAAGGATGGAAGGAACCATCAATATAATTTTGTTATTCCTTAATAACTGTATCACCTTCTGTCAGCGACTCCTATCACTACTTTATTCAATCAAGCTCTCCTGCCTTCCACCCACCACAGGCCTTTTCTCAAGCTTGTTATTTTCTGATTGTTATTGCCATTCATTTTCTGCAAAGTTTTATTGTAAAACTAAGAATTCCTATTTGATATTATTCATACAAATGAAAACAAAATACTTTCCTGACTTTATTTTTCCAACACAAGAAACTCAGTAATTATTGATGGTAATCTGTTCATTGATTCATTGGTGACCTTCATCACAAAGTCTGATGACATTTTCCTTGTGTGTTTTATACCCTCCCTCTTGCAACTGCTTTTTATCTGATTCACGTAATTCACAAGGAAACTTGAACCGCACAGTTCAAAAGCTGGACATTGCATCATTACACGGGGGTAATTAGTGAATAATAGCTCTAGCCTTAAAATCATGTAACATGCGCCATTAAAACCATAGCTCGTCATAGCGATTTCTAATATCCCGCAGTTTTACGGATAATGGAAGCTGTAATCACAAATTAGGATTCAAGTGTCAGACCAGAACCTGTTATTAATTGAAATCTGGCTGCATTTTGTGTTAGGTTCAGCAGAACCAATACGTGAAAGCTCATCTCCATAGTTACAAGCTCTGATTTTATTTGATCTGTATTAATTTTTCCACAATTATTTCATTTCAGAGTAAGTAATTGGAGTATATTTTTGCAGTGTGTATTTCCTTATGATTTACAACGTGGCCTATCTCAGAGAACACCCGATAACTCTGTATTTATTAAGAACAAACATTTTCCAATGCGTTCATTTTAAATAACTTGCTTTGAATAACTTTTCATTTTTCATTTTAAATAACTTAAGCTATGACAGTATGTGAACTCAAAAGTATTATAAATAAACCAATAAAAATGTGGCAAATACATTCAAAGGAATATGCAGCAAAACTACATAGGAAAAGCTGGGACAAATAAAGAAAATGTGCTTCATTTATATTTTAAAGGCTGTTAGTTTGTGGTTAAATTTACCATGGAAGATTTTACTGACTCAAATACTTTGCATTAGTAAGGATTTCCATCCAAATGGACAAATATCTCTGCCATCACAGAACAATTGATCCAGCATTTCAGATGGATCCATTAAATGGCATAGATACACACATACTACACATTCTCCTCCCCTCTTGAGGGTTTAACTGAGATGTACCTTAAAAATATGTACTTTGTTTCTTGACACCAGCTCTTGTATGGAAAATAATTGTAACTACTTTAAATAGAAAAATCCTTGGGGGTCATCATCTGATTTTATTCTCCCAATAAGGTTTTTCAGCTCAGGTTGAGTGAAAAAGCACCAAATTCATCTAGTTTTTTGTCACAGTATTATATAATTAACATAGAGAATTTCTTCTGCTTTAATACCACTGCTGATTCGACTTGTATGCAGTGAACCTGGCCTTCACCTGTTAATGTACCTTGTGGTTCACCCGTGGGGAACACTTGGACTGTCTTTTGCAGCACGCACTCCTCTACGAAATTGCTGATGAAGTCAGTCACTGCAGTGGCATACTCATTCAGTTTGGCTGCAAAATTCCTGAATATCGACCGGTCCACTGACTCAAATTGTACAGATTTGAGGTGGGCAGACCAACTAGAGGACTGTTCATGGACATCTGTAGGATGTCATATGTGTCCTCAAAACCACCATTGGACAAATTTCTGTACTGGATCCTCCTGCTGCCACAACATTTTTGATTTGGTGGCATCGCAGCACAAAGGAAAGGGAGCCAGCAGCTTAAATTTAAGAGGGAGTTAGACGTGGCCCTTGTGGCTAAAGAGATCAGGGGGTATGGAGAGGAGGCAGGTACAGGATGCTGAGTTGGATGATCAACCATGATCATATTGAATGGCGGTGCAGGCTCGAAGGGCCGAATGGCCTACTCCTGCACCTATTTTCTATGTTTCTATGTTTAAGGGTTTGGACACGCTAGGGGCAGGAAACATGTTCCCGATATTGGGGGAGTCTGGAACCAGGGTCCACAGTTTAAGAATAAGGAGTAAGCCATTTAGAACAGAGACAAGGAAACACTTTTTCTCACAGAAAGTGGTGAGTCTGTGGAATTCTCTGCCTCAGAGGGCGGTGAAAGCAGGTTCTCTGGATGCTTTCAAGAAAGAGCTAGATAGGGCTCTTAAAAATAGCGGATTCAGGGGATATGGGGAGAAGGCAGGAACGGGGTACTGATTGGGGATGATCAGCCATGCTGGCTCGAAGGGCCAAATGGCCTACTCCTGCACCTATTGTCTATTGTCTATTGTCTAAATGTCACTGCCTGACTTTCTATTCGATTGGTAAAGATGAAAATCAAAGGAGCATCATTTAAACTGATGACTTACGTTCATACTTTTCATGTTACTCCAGAAGTTACATTTCAGAGCAGTGACTTCAAAGTACGTTGTTGCATATGTGATGTATTCTGTTCATTTGGCAGTAGTGTATTGCCACAGCCTTTAATCTTCCTGTTCATGATTTATTTTTAAAACTGCATAATTGTGAAAAATGTGCAAGATTGCACTAAATATGTTCATTTTTCATTAGAATTAATGCCAATCAATTTATTTCACTGTGGTTGCAGTTTCTTTCTTTACATAAAAATAAAATTAAACACTCTACTTTATAAAGAGTTGTTAAAATTATTTTCTTTAGTCGTTATTTTGTATTATCTTCTGAGGTTTGTGATATGTTGTTAAAGAGCAAATAGTATTATTTAAATTAAGGGTTAATGGTTATCAATGAATGGTGAAGGAAGTGTAAAATCGAAAGTCCTATTCATTTTAACGTCACAAATGTATCTAACTGCTCTTTATTACCTTCACTTGACAGATGACTCAGAATTACTTCCTTTGTTAGTACTCCTGTAGTTTTCCCATAATTAGCATTGTTAATGGCTCTATAATCTCCATAGTAGCCATTTTGGCCTTCAGCAGTTAATGGTATTGCATTACTTTCCATTATTTTAGTGTTACACCTTCGAAAAAAAGCAGTGATCTAAATCGTGAATAAGCACTTGTGTCTTATTTTGTCTTACTTATACCACACCCTATTGTTATAAGCAAAACTCTGCCATTTTCTCTTATTTATTCTATTGAGCTTGCTGTTACAGTGCAAAATATGAAAGAAAAACATCATTCAGTCAGAATAAAGAGTTTTGTATCACCAAAGCAGTTTGTAGAGAATTGTGGGCACAGCCCAAACCGTCACACAAACCAACCTCCCTTCCATTTACTCCATTGATACCTCATGCTATCTCGGCAAGGACAGCAGCAAATTTAAGGACGATTTGCACCCTGGCCACTCCCTCTTCTTTCCTCTCCCATCGGGCAAAAGGTATAGAAGTGTGAAAACGCACACCTCCAGATTCAGGGACAGTTTCTTCCCAGCTATTATTAGCAGCTGAACCATCCTATCGCAACTAGAGAGAAGTCGTGAACTACTATCCACCTTGTTTGGAGACCCTCGGATTATCTTTGATCAGGCTTTACTGGCTTTATGTTGCACTAAACGCTATTCCCATATCATGTATCTGTACACTGTGAATGGCTCGATTGTCATCACGTATTGTCTTTCCATTGACTGGTTAGCACGCAACAAAAGCTTTTCACAGTACTTTGGTACACGTGACAACAGACTAAACTGAACTAAACTAAACTACTCCATACAGTAGGTGGGACCAGTGTAGCTGGGACATGTGTGGCGTTGGGCCAAAGGGCCTGTTTCCAAACTGCATCACCCTATGACTCTATGACTCTATGACTAAAGATTGGATGAGATATGAAGTGATACAGAGAAATTAAAACAAAGATCAGTATTTTTAAATAGGATGTTGCTGTACAGGTAGCCCGTATAGATCAGCAAGCACATTGGTGTGGTGAAGAGGACTCAGGTTGGAGTTAGGAGGTGAGCAGGAGCGTTTTAATAAGTTTTTCGAGGTTGAAAAAAGTATCAAACCATATATAGCATTGCCTGCACTGAATGACCTGCAGAAACAAATGCTGGTTACAGAGATAAAAATAAGGTGGCTTGGCAATAGTTCAGACGTGTACTGAACAATTCATTCAAAGATGAATACTTGAAATAGTTTACCTCAGCCTCATACTGTCGTCAAAGAGAGGAATAGAGTTGGCATTCAGAGAAAATACAGATTTTGGCAGGGACAAATTATTATTCTTGAATGTTCCTACATTTTTGCATGCATCTGGCTCTAATCAGGTTTCTATTATCAATATTAATTATTTTAATCTAAAATATAAACAGAAGATGATGGATTATTTTGAGGTCAGGCTGTATCTGTGGCAACAAAATCAGAATTCCCTTCCCACCTGTGCAATAATTAACTAGCCTCTAAATTAATTTCATAGTGAGTAAAATTGTAACAACATTGTAAGGATTCTAAATATGGATATTTTCAATTGCATGAAAAAGATGAATGCCATATTCCTGCTTTCATAAATATAGTCCATATGAGCTGGTCAATTTTACTCTGATATTTCTGTTTCACATTTTAGTTTAGTTTAGAGATACAGAGCAGAAATAGGCCTTTCGGCCCACCGAGTCTGCATCGACCAGCGATACACTAGCACTATCCGACACACTAGGGACAATGTTATCAAAGCCAATTAACGTACAAACCTGCATGTCTTTAGAATTTGGGAAGAAACAGGGTCACCATGAGAAAACCCACACAGTCACAGGGAGAACGTACAAACTCTGTACAAACCGCACCCATGGTCAGGATTGAACTTGGGTCTCTGACGCTGTAAGGCAGCAACTTTACTGCTGCACCATCATGCCTCCTTAATTTTCTATTAGTATTATTCAATATTTCTACTTCTCTCCTTGCAGCCTGCATAACTGTGGATGGGTGGTGTGGTGGTGAGGAAGGGATGTCTTTGCTCTCTTGTTTGTGTATCTTTCTCTGATAATAAGAGAAAACAACACTGAAGTGAACAAAGCAGGGCTAATCCCGGGATATAAAGTGGTAGCAGAAGCCTCACATTGAAAGATGAGAAGATGTGGTTTTATCTGTTGCAATTTCTGCATGTAAAATTTGAAATATTGCCTCAATACCAGGTTCATTATTGAGGTAAATGGAGATAACCATTGGGAATTCCACTCAAGTCAGGGCAATTCTCTCATTTGAGAATTCTATCATTGCAATGAATAAGATGTCTATGAGTGGTATTGATGTGACACTGCAGAATCATTTTGACAAGATTGCACGTCACACAATTACAAAAATGAAAGTGCACGGAATTAGAGGCAATCTGTTGACTTGAACAGGAAATGACCCGGAGATAGGAAAGGGAAAGTAGGGATAATGAGTATGTACTCAAATTAGCAGGATGTGAGTCAGGATCCGTCATGTTCTGCAATAGATTTAAATTAGCAATTCAAGTTAGTGGAGCTGCAAATGTGGGAAATGAACCTTTAAGGTTTGCAAATGCTTCCATCAAGAAATAGTCAAACTCATGCACTGTCCTATGTTAAACAGGAAAACACTCTATACTTTTATACTGATGGACCACCCATGCATTTTTCTAGCAGCTGCTTTGTTTTGGCAGGCCCAACCCTATTCCCACATGGCAGTCTTCATACTGTGGATTAAAGAACAATGCTGTAATCCATATCAGACAGTCATATGGAATGATTTTGATTTAACGTATTTTTAGGAAAGTATTTGGGCAGCACAGTGATGGTGTGATAGAGTTGCTTCCTTACAGCGTCAGAGACCAGGGTTTGATGCTGACTATGGGTGCTGTCTATGCGAGTTTGCACGTTCTCCCTGTGACCTTGTGTGTTTTCTCCCACATTCCAAAGACGTGCAGGTTTGTAGGTTAATTGACTTCTGTAAAGTGCCCCTAGTAGATCCTGGTAGATGGTTGGCCGAAGTCCAAAGACGAAAAAAGAGAAGATGTGAGACAAAAGGATTAAAGGGTTGTAAATTGTAAAACCAAAGGAAGGAATATGGATGGGGGGAGAGGGGAAGGGGAGAAATAGGTGCAAGTCCAAGTGGGGCATAGGGGAGAGGGGAAGAAAAAAAGGGAGGGGGAGGGGGGAAGTTGTTAGAAGCTACCTAAAATTGGGGAAGTCAATGTTCATACCATTGGGTATGGAGTCATTCCAACAGGTCAAGTAGTGTCTGTGAAGGAGATATCAGAGGAAGCATTTGTGAGAATGTGCAACCTTGAATTTTCAATATTGTTTCACTTTAATTGTCAAACCCACTTCCAGTCTAATGACTTTGTTTACGGTACTCCAACAGTGCCTAATATAAACTTAAGAAATAGTCATAAACCTAAGAAATAGTCATTTTAATTATCGATTCCAGGTACAATGATTCTCAGCATGGATGCAGCTGTACTTTGTGGTATATTTTTCATTCTGTTTTTAACTCTTCTTTCACTAATTGGCAGTAATTAAACCACCTTAACAATTTTAGTCTGCACTGGGGCAGATATTACTCTGACTTTGCCACCCCTTTCTATAACATTCACTTTTCCTGGTCTAATGAAGGGTCCTCGACCCAAAACATTAACACTTTTTCTCTTCTAATGGATGTTGCCTGACCTGCTGAGTATTTCCAGGATTTTCTGACTTTATTTCTTAAAATCAACCTTCTGCTAAGACTTTTGGACAGCTGTCATTCCTAAATCTAAGCATGTTCTCATTAACAAGATGCCAGACATGTGTGTTTAGCCCATCAAACTTTAATTACATTGAACATTAACATCTCAATTATGTCTCCTGTCAATTATGCTGATCCTAAAATTTAACATATAACTCATTTTCAGCAATTTTCAACCAGTGACTTGTACATATCCCAGCTGTTAAAGCACAACGACCTTAGAACATACCACTTCAAATGTTGCTGTGATCTCATGTTTTCATCAAATTGCACCTGAATGCTGAATTCATTTTAAAAAGTAAACTCTCTCTCCCAAGAATCATATGTGTACCCTTACATTCTCCTTCACATCCATCCAAAGACCCAGCTACCATTTCAGGTGAGACAGAGGTTCACAAACAACTCCTCTAACCTCATCTACTGCATTCAGTCCTCCCAGTATGGCCTCCATTACTTCAGCGAGACAGAGAGACTAGGCGACAATTTCATTGAATATTTGCGCTCGGTCTGCCAAGGCCTTCTGGATCTCCCAGTTGCTAACTCCATTTTAACTCCCCTTCCCATCTTCATATTGACATTTCTATCCTGGTTCTCCTCCATTGCCAGAATGAGGCCACATACAAAATGAGCAGCACCTCATATTCGGTTTGGGTAGCTTACAATCCAATGATATAAACAATGAATTCTCCAATTTTGGGTAACATCCCCTCTTTTTTTTTATCCCTCTCTTTCCTATGCCCAGCCCTTTTCTGCATTCACTTCTCCCACCTTTACCTCCTCCACGCACTCCCGGTCCCTACCACAACAATCCCTCCCTCTGGCTTTACATTGCATTCATCTCCTTTTCTGACACCCCTTTGTCTTCTTTTCATCTCCAGCCTTTGCCAATCAAACCTCCCTCACCTGTATCCACCTATCACTTGCCAAACATGGCTCTGCCCCACCTCTGTTCCAGCTATCTTCTCCTCCCCCACCCTACTGTGATAAGTCTGTAAAAAGGGTCCCGACCTGAAACATCACCTGTTCATGTCCTCCAGAGATGTTGCCTGACCCATTGAGTTACTGTACTCCAGCACTTTGTGTTTTATTCAAAATTCCAGCACCCGCAGTTCCTTTTACCCATGCTTTTTTGAGCACTGGCCTCACAGCCATCTATGCTATTGTTTTTCAGGTCCTCAGCTAAATATTTCTTAATTACTCATCCATGAAGTAAGTGGTTTCAAAACGCTATCTGCACATGGGGCGGTTATTTCATACTTACAGCATCAGCAGGGTTGGATGCAGGACCTGTCATTTATAATAATAATAATAATAATAATAATAACTTTATTTATAAAGCGCTTTTAGACAACATCAGTTACCACAAAGTGCTGTACATGGGAAATCAACAAAAATTTATCATTTTGATGTTCCACCTCCTTATGGGCTAAGGTTGGTCTTGTATCCAAAATGTCGCCTTGACAAGTATCCGACTTTAGCCTTTGGACCTGCGATGATTGTGTTAAATTAAGTATTTCTAAAAATAAATATGTCAATTATCCTGCCTCTTCTGCGCCAAAAGAGATAAGAGTCTGACATTTGAAGTGAAGGATGGAAGGAAAGAGGAAACATATGTCAGATGTTACCCTCGCCCACCACAATCAACCTTTCCCTGTCTTTAAAAGACTTGGTTCTGGCACCATCTGCAGTTGTGACACCGGCTCTGAAACCACCACTACTCCTTAATGCATCTGCCAACACATACTGGCTAGACATGTCCTGTTGTGGAGTTCTCTCCTGTTATGATGATGGGTTCTGACCTGGAAAGTTACCTATCCATGTTCTCCAGGGATGCTGCCCCTGATCTACTGAGTTACTCATCCTTTTGTCTCTTTATCTCTTTCCTGTTGTAGATCTCTTTCTGGAGTATTTCATCGTTTTTTACTTTAGTCAACATCACGGACAGCACAGTTCAAGTTGCGAATCTTCTGTCGTTATTCACATGTTATCACACCCCACCGGTTTTCATAAATTGAATAAAAACGAGGATAGTGATGAAATGAATGATGGAATGATAGTTGTTAAAATGACCTCTAGCACTTAGTGTATGACACATCTGGTGCGATCAATAACTTTGAAGCTATAAAATAGAGATCACCAACCATAATGATGATCTAACTGCGACTGCATGAAGCTTTTGATGTACTCAGCTACCAGACCTCAGATGACACCTCTGTGTCTTTTACCAGTCCCCTGAGTAAAGTCTTAGTTCCGTTGTACACTTTAGAGTTACAAACATTAATGGAGGTCAGCCGTGAAAAAAAGCTTTAAAATATTCAGAGCCTTTGCTGGTACTTCCAAATCCCTGAAGTAACTGGAGTTGCTCTCTGAAAGCACCAAGCAGGCTTTTCTTGATCATGATCAATATAATTAGTTCTTGTTCAGTGAGGATTTGATGCATCTTTTTTACTCCTTTCACATTTTATAATTGTTTTTGAAAGTCTGGAATGTTTAAGAGCAATGATACATTCCTTTCCTTTTTTTCATGCCAATTGTAATGCTCCTTTTTTCTACTTCTCCTGAATTGTGTTGATTCTAAGGTTGGAGACTGAGAGGATTCTCGGGTGTGAGAAATCTTGTGGAAATTTTTATATGTTCAAAAGCAGCAGTCTTTTGATTGTGGAGGACAGGTTCTATAATTGGGCCTGATACGCAACCAAAGTCCGTTCACACAAACTTCCATTTGCAGCAATTAGAAGTGTTTTTTTAACTGATGCCAGGTTCATAGAGACCAATTATAGCACTCCCTGCCATCATTCCAGCTGACACGTGTTTACTTAGTATCAGAAAATCAAACATGTTACATATTATATCCAATTATTCTGTCTCAGCCAGTTATTGCCTTAATCAGCTTGAACATAGGAAAATCTCTAATCAAACATGCACAAAATAAAATACTTGGATTTTGGTAGTGCCTTTCATGTTCCTTCTTAAAGTCACAAAGCATTCTTTACTGAATTAAGTTATTTTTAAAGCAACATAAAAATAAACCTTATTGTTCCACTCGGCTGAAAAACAATTTAACCAACAATAGCAACAAAATGTCTCTCCAAAACAAACTCAAAGAGTTTTTTTTAGGTTTTGATGCCACTGTTTTCTCATTTGCTTGTTAATTTACATTGATTACTCCACCTAAACAACTGCTAAGCAAGTTCACAAGGCTGACAAAGGAGGAGTTGTTGTCTACAGGAAAGATATGGGGTCTGCTGTCAGGCTAGTCCTGTGTAAATCAATAACTAATCACCAGTTAAAAGCAGGATCTTGATAACTGCTAGAGACAGTTATTAAAGATGGGATAGCAGCACATTTGGAAAGTGGTGAAATCATTGGACAAAGTCAGCATGGATTTATGAAAGGTAAATCATGTCTGACAAACCTTATAGAATTTTCCGAGGATGTACCGAGGAGAGTGGTTTAGGGAGAACCAGTGGATGTGTTATATCTGGACTTTCAGAAGGCTTTCGACAAGGTCCCACATAAGAGATTAGTATACAAACTTAAAGCACATGGTATTGGGGGTTCAGTATTGATGTGGATAGAGAACTGGCTGGCAAACAGGAAGCAAAGAGTAAGAGTAAACGGGTCCTTTTCAGAATGGCAGGCAGTGACTAGTGGGTTACCGCAAGGCTCAGTGCTGGCACCTCAGCTATTTACAATATATATTAATGATTTGGACGAGGGAATTGAATGCAACATCTACAGGTTTGCAGATGACATGAAGCTGGGGGGCAGTGTTAGCTGTGAGGAGGATGCTGGGAGGCTGCAAGGTGACTTGGATAGAATGGGTGAGTGGGCAAATGCATGGCAGATGCAGTATAATGTGGATAAATGTGAGGTTATCCACTTTGGTGGCAAAAACAGGAAAGTAGACTATTATCTGAATGGTGGCCGACTAGGAAAAGGGGAGATGCAGCGAGACCTGGGTGTCATGGTACACCAGTCATTAAAAGTAGGCTTGCAGGTGTAGCAGGCAGTGAAGAAAGCGAATGGTATGTTAGCATTTCATAGCAAAAGGATTTGAGTATAGAAGCAGGGAGGTTCTACTGCAGTTGTACAGGGTCTTGGTTAGACCACATCTGTAGTATTGCGTACAGTTTTAGTCTCCAAATCTGAGTAAAGACATTCTTGCCATAGAGGGAGTACAGAGAAGGTTCACCAGACTGATCCCTGGGATGTCAGGACTTTCATATAAAGAAAGACTGGATAGACTCGGCTTGTACTCGCTAGAATTTAGAAGATTGAGGGGGGCAACTCACCCTTTGTTTCCTGTCTTATAGAAACTTACACAATTCTTAAGGGGTTGGACAGGCTAGATGCAGGAAGATTGTTCCCGATGTTGGGGAAGTCCAGATAAAGGGGAAATCTTTTAGGACCGAGATGAGAAAAACATTTTTCACACAGAGAGTGGTGAATCTCTGGAACTCTCCGCCACAGAAGGTAGTTGAGGCCAGTTCATTGGCTATATTTAAGAGGGAGTTAGATGCGGCCCTTGTGGCTAAAGGGATCAGGGGGTATGGAGAGAAGGCAGGTACAGGATACTGAGTTGGATGATCAGCCATGATCATATTGAATGGCGGTGCAGGCTCGAAGGGCCGAATGGCCTACTCCTGCACCTATTTTCTATGTTTCTATGTTTCTAATTCACCGTGAAACTAGAATCTGCATGTGAATATTGTAACGTGAATACCATATAATTCAATAAGAATTTAGGAACACCACAACATTTCTGAGTTCTAGCTGGAATATTCTCCAGTCTGAGAATTTAAGGCCTGGATAAACAAACTTGCTTGAGAAACTCACCCCTGCTGTACGAAACTTTCTTTGTAACCTGTCCCAATTTGAGCCGTGATCAAGAGGGCAACTGGACCCATGTGAATGCCAAAGTTACGGTGCAGGCCAAGCACACAAACCAACTTAATAGAACTCTTCTTCAAGCCCCGTGTTCCTCTAGCAGCTTGGGTTTTTTTTTTGCAAAGGAAATGTCAACATGATTATGAGTTCACACTTTTGACTTCTGAACTTCCGAGTCTGTTGATGTTACGATTCAGACCTTGACATCCACACCAAGTTCTTCAATAAACCTACTCAATTTTTTGTTCTATTATTTCCTTCTCTCTGACTAATCACAATGTCTGTACATAGACAGAAAATGCTGCAGTAACTCAGCGGGTCAGGCAACATCTCTGGAGAAAAGGATTAGGTGACGTTCTGGGTCGAGATCCTCCTTCAGATGGGATTTGACCCAAAACGTCACCTATTCGTTTTCACCAGAGATACTGCCCAACCCGCTGAGTTACTCTGCATTTTATGGATATCTTCGGTGTAAACAAGCTTCTGCAGTTCTTTCCTACACATCATGTATACATTTGCGTGCATCTGTCAGCACACATGCAGCATCACTGAAGAAAGGGAATAGATGATGTTTCGAGTCGAGACCCTTCTTCAGATCCAACTTCATCAATCTTGACCCGAAAAGTCACCTATTCCTTTTCTCCAGAGATGCAGCCATGACAATAGACAATAGGTGCAGGAGTAGGCCATTCGGCCCTTCGAGCCAGCACCGCCCTTCAATGTGATCATGGCTGATCATCCACAATCAGTACACCGTTCCTGCGTTCTCTCCATATCCCTTAACTCCGCTATTTTTTAAGAGCCCTATCTAAATCTCTCTTGAAAACATCCAGAGAACCAGCCTCCTCCGCCCTCTGAGGCACAGAATTCCACACACTCACAACTCACTGTGTGAAAATGTTTTTCCTCATCTTCGTTCTAAATGGCTTACCACTTATTCTTAAAATATGGCCCCTGGTTATGGACTCCCCCAACATTGGGAACATGTTTCCTGCCTCCAGCATGTCCAAGCCCTTAATAATCTTATATGTTTCAATAAGATCCCCTCTCATCGTTCTAAATTCCATAGTATACAAGCCCAGCCGCTCCAATCTATCAACATATGACAGTCCCGCCATCCCAGGAATTAACCTCGTGAACCTATGCAGCACTCCCTCAATAAAATAATGTCTTTCCTCAGGTTTGGAGACCAAAACTGCACACAATACTCCAGGTGTGGTCTCACTAGGGCCCTGTCCAAATGCAGAAGGACCTCTTTGCTCCTATACGCAACTCCTCTTGTTATGAAGGCCAACATGCCATTCGCTTTCTTCATTGCCTGCCATACCTGCATGCTTAATTTCAGTGACTGGTGAACAAGGACACACAGATTCCGTTGTACTTCCCCATTTCCCAACTTGGCACCGTTTAGATAATAATCTGCATTCCTGTTTTTGGCACCAAAGTGGATAACCTCACATTTATCCACATTAAATTACATCTGCCATGCATCTTCCCACTCACCCAACCTGTCCAAGTCACCATGCATCCTCATAGCATCCTCCTCACAGTTCACACTGCCACCCAGCTTTATGTCATCTGCTATTGTTAGCTTTAATCCCGCCATCCAAATCATTAATATACATTGTAAATAGCTGCAGTCCCAGCACTGAGCCTTGCGGTACCCCACTAGTCATTGCCTGCTATTCTGAAAGGGACCCGTTAATTCCTACCCTTTGTTTCCTGTCAGCCAACCACTTCTCTATCCATGTCAGCACTCTACTCCCAATACCATGTGCCCTAATTATGCCCACTAATCCCCTATGTGGGTCCTTATCAAATGCTTTCTGAAAGTCCATGTACACTACACTCTCTCCCTTGTCCATTTTCCTAGTTACATCTTCAAAATACTCCAGAAGATTAATCAAAATTATTTCCCCTTCGTAAATCCATGCTGACTCGGACCGATCCTGATACTGCTATCCAAATGTGCCGCTATCTCATCTTTTATTATTGACTCCATCATCTACCCCATCACCGATGTCAGGCTAACTGGTCTATAATTCCCTGTTTTCTCTCTGCCGCCCTCTTAAAAAGTGGGATAACATTAGCTACCCTCCAATCCACAGGAACTGATCCTGAATCTATAGAACATTGGAAAATTATCACCAATGCATCTACAATTTCTAGAGCCACTTCCTTAAGTACCCTGGGATGCAGACCATTAGCCTTCAGTCCCATCAGTCTACCCAACACCATTTCCTGCCTAATGTGAATTTCCTTCAGTTTCTCCGTATCCCTATGTCCTCTGGCCACTAGTACACCTGGGAGATTGTTTGTGTCTTCCCTAGTGAAGACAGATCCAAGTACCTGTTCAACTTGTCTGCCATTTCCTTGTTCCCCATGATAAATTCACCTGTTTCAGTCTACAAGGGTCCAAATTTGGCCTAAACTATTTTCTTCCTCTTCACATACCTAAAGAAGCTTTTACTATCCTCCTTTATACTCTTGACTAGCTTACCTTCGTACCTCATCTTTTCTCCACGTATTGACTTTTTAGTTATCTTCTGTTGCTCTTTAAAAGTTACCCAAACCTCTGACTTCCCACTCACCTTTGCTATGTTATATTTCTTCTCTTTTATTTTTATACTGTATACTGCCACGGTCGCCCTTTACTCCCATTGGAATCTTTCTTCCTCTTTGGAATGAACCGATCCTGCACCTTCTGTATTATTCCCAGAAATACCTGCCGTTGTTGTTCCACTGTCATCCCTGCTAATGTATCTTTCCAGTCAACTTTGGCCAACACCTCCCTCATGGCTCCATAGTCCCCTTTGTTCAACTATAATACCAACACCTCCGGTTTACCCTTCTCCCTCTCCAATTGTAGATTAAAACTTATCATATCATGGTCAATACCTCCTAAGGCTCATTTACCTCGAGTTCCCTTATCAAATCCGGGTCATTACACAACACTAAATCCAGAATTGCCTTCTCCCTGGTAGGCTCCTGTACAAGCTGCTCTAAGAATTCATCACGGAGACACTCCCCAAACTCCCTTTCATGGCGTCCAGTTCCAACCTGATTTTCCCAGTCTACCTGCGTTAAAATCTCCCATAACAACCGTAGCATTACTTTTGCGACATGCCAATTTTAACTCTTAATTCAACTTGCACCCTATATCCCGGCCAGTTTGGGGGTCTGCAGATACCGACCCGCTGAGTTACTCCAGCTTTTTGTAACAAACTATCATTTTACAGATGTTTGCTGGGTTAGAATTGCTAAGAATGCAACATTAGCGTGAAACATTGATGATGATTCAATTTCCACTACACAAATGCATTTCGTTGTGTAAATGCATTTCGTTGTCTCTGTGCTGTACACTGACAATGACAATTAAAATTGAATCTGAATCTGAATCTGAATCTGAATTCAATCTGATCGTAGTTAAAAACAGCAGTCACGAATTCTCAATGGAATATGAAGGCTCATAATGTGAATGATGAAAGAGGAAGGTAATGAAGAGAAAGCTTTCAAAGGGGAAAGATGACTCAGACAGCAAATAGATACACCAGGTGATGCACCACCAATACATTTGGAATGTCGGAGGTTTCAAAGGTTTCAAAGGTCTTTTATTGTCACGTGTACCACTTAAGGTGCAGTGATATGTGAATTACCATAGAGCCATACCAAAAAAAAGCAACAAGGCACGCAACTACATAAAAGTTAACATAAACATCCACTACAGTGGATTCCCCACATTCCTTATTGTGATGGAAGGCAATAAAGTCTAATCTTCTTCTCTCATTCTTCTCCCACGGTCGGGGCAATCGAAGCTCCCGCAGCCGGTGGCCGAAGCCCCCGCATCGGGGCGATCAAAGCTCCTGAGGGTTGGAGTCACTGACCAGAGACCGTCGGCTCCATGTTGTTAAATTCCGCAGGCACCTGCACGCACCCTCGGTAGAGCTCAGAGGTCGACCCCTGGCAAAGGGATTGTGGGCTCCACAATGTTAACGTACCTTAAGGTGGAGCTCTACCGATACACTAAATGTATCTTATCTTATCTTATCTTCCGGTCGGTCTCCAGCAAAGGCCGGCAACTGCTCGATATTAGGCCGCAGTGCGGACGGAGACACGATACAGAAAAATAAAATCGCATCTCCGTCATGGTAAGAGATTAGAAAAAGTTTCCCCCAACCACACCCACCCCCCCACCCCCCCCCACATAAAACAAGCTAAAGAACACTAAAAACCCATACTAAAAACAACAAAGAAGAAAAAGACGAGGCCGCCATTGCTGGCGCCACCCGGTGGTCAGAAGTAAGGTTTAGGGGAGACTTAATACATTTATATAAAATGATGAGAGGCATAGATAGGGTAGGCAGTCAGAACCTTTTCCCCAGGGTGAAAATGTCCAACACCAGCAGGCATAGGTATACAGTGAGAGGGGAAAGTTTAATGGAGATTTGCAGGACAGGTTTCTTTTTACAGAGAGTAATGGGAGCCTGGAATTCATTGCTAGGAGTGGGGCTGGCGGCAGATATGATAGTGGTGTTTATGAGGTTTTTAGATAGGCACATGGAAGTGCAGGGAATGGCGGGACATGGATCATGCACAGGTAGATAAGATCAGTTTAACTTGGCATCATGTTCGACACAAACATTGCGGGCCGAAGGGCCTGTTCCTGTCCTCTACCGTTCTATGTTTTATGAGATGATACTCTCACAGCACACTTCTTTCAACATATCGTTATAGTTATCTGACTATAAATTGTAGCTAACCTATAAAATTCTGCTGGTATATCTCATCTCCAATATGGTGAGCAACAGAAAAAACGAAATCTAAACAAGAACAGCACTTGCAGTTATGGGGAAAATGACAACGTAGAAAAAGGAGGGTGGCCTGACAGTCTCTAAACTTGCACTAAGATCCAACAGAAAAAGCAATCTTAGAGCATTTGACATTTGGGGGAGAGTGCCAGAGACAGGAATGCCCTGGAAAGGACACACGACATTCGGAGAACTGCTCATCATCTGCTGTCACATGTTCCTCATACAGATTATCACCCAGAGAGTTGTGAATTTATGGAATTCCCTGCCACAGAGTGCAGTGGAGGCCAAGTCACTGGATGGATTTAAGAGCAAGTTAAATAGAGCTCTAGGGGCTAGTGGAGTTAAGGGATATGGGAAGAACGCAGGCACGGGTTATTGATTGGGGACGATCAGCCATGATCACAATGAATGGCGGTGCTGGCTCGACGGTCCTGAATAGCAACATTTTTTTAATATTTTAATTGCAGGGAAACCTTACGTTGAAGGTGGTGGAAATGTCGCAGAATGATCTGTTGGATACGGAGGCTGGTGGAGTGAATGGTAAGGACTATGGGAACTCAAATACTTTATTGCTCCCTTATCCCAAAGGGGTGTTGGTAGATGTATTGGCATGTTAATTATCCCCTAGCATAAGGGTACTACCCCACAGCATAAAGAATCAAAGGGAGTTGATGGGTGTGTGAGAGTGAATAATATAGAGACCACTGTGGAAATAAGGAGAGGGAATGGGGCCACTGAATGAAGAAAATTGGCTCTGTCAGGGGCAACAAGGACATGAAATGACCTCCATTGTTGTCCTAATAAGTAGCCAATGTTCTTATTTGCTCTGCAGTATGATTGTGGCTTGCACAGTTTATATGGACTGGAGATGCCTATTAAAACCTGAGAATTTCCTTTAGATTTTAGACAAACAGTGTGGAAACAGGCCCTTCGGCCCACCGATCACCAGCGATCACCACATAGATAGATATAGATATGCCATTTATTGTCACTATACATGTACAATGAAATTAAAAGCTGCTCGTACTCAGTGCATACATATAATTTAGTACAAAAAACAAGAAACAGAAAACAAAAACAAAAGGGAGAGGGGGGGGGATAGGTGCACAATTCTGCGGCGCTATATACATATCTATAAAGGCAAAATGGTGAAGGAGATGTTTAAAGATTATATTAAATATTAAAAATGTTTTTAAAAAAATGTTAAAAATTACATACACTCACACTACCCTACATACGAGGGACAATTTACAATTTGCAGAAGCCATTTAACCTACAGAGCTACAAGTCTTTGGAGTGTGGGAGGAAACCAGAGAAAACCCATGCAGTCACAGAGAGAATGAACAAACTCCATACAGGCAGCACTGGTGGTCAAGGTCGAACCCAAGTCTCTGGCGCTATAAAGTTGCAACTCTACCGCTGCACCACTGTGCTGCCCTCTTATCTCCTCCCAGGTATGGAGGAATAGTATTCACACGATGGTCCATAACTTAACATGGAAGCTGCACATTATAACCCAGAGGTCTATCCGTAGTCCTACACTCTTATATCCTTTCTGTTAAAAGATTGTCAAGCTGTCTTCATTTAAATAGTTCTGTCTTCCCAATATTTAATTGCTGATATTTAGCTCTTTCTCAAAACAGCTAAATAGCCAGTAAAAATAAAATAAAAAGGCAATTCTTTCAGTTCTCCTCTGCTTGTCTGATGCATTATACATTTTCCCTAATCCCACTAAAGTTAACTTCTGAATCAATCCTAGAACACATTACATTGCACAATTCCAATCCATTTGTGTTTATTTGTAGTTCGATTGCCTACTCAGTAGCATTTATAGTCAGCAGACTTACGAATGAAATGTACCTATTTTATGTCATTTAAAAAAACGTATTCAATCATTGAACAACCTACAAAAACATAAATATGTTTATCTCATGCTAATCAGTGATCTGTGTTTGCTTCAGACATTTATTTCCAACAGTCTCATACTGCTACAGCACATTGGAACACTAATGTCTTGTGGTAGGGTTTTGTATTTCAACCTTTCCGTTGGGATTTTCCATTATGCCATTTTATTTGACGCCAGACCAACTTGTAAACCATGCTGTCCACTTCCCGAGTTTAGATTAACCCTGCTCAGAATACCAAAACATTCACTGGAAACCTGATATATGATTGTCAGTAAATAATAAAATTGGAAAAGATATGGCCATAGGCAGCTACAATTATGACTTTTAAAAGACATTTGTACAGATACTGTATATGGATGGCAAGGTTTAGAGAGTTATGCAGCAAATGCAGCTGTGGTGCAGCAGTAGAGAAGCTGCCTTACAGCGCCAGAGATCCAGGTTCAATCCTGAGTATAGTTGCTGTGTGTATGGAGTTTGTATGCACTCCCTGTGGCTGCCTGGGTTTTCTTTGAGATCTTTCCGTTCCTCCCACACTTAAAAGACGTAAAGGTTTGCAGGTTAATTGGCTTCGGTATAATTGTAAGTTGTCCCTAGTGTATGTAGGATAGTGTTAGTGTGCAGGGATTGCTGGTTGCCGTGGACTCGGTGGGCCAAAGGGCCTGTTTCCGCACTGTATCTCTAAACTGAACTGAACTAAATCTTCTCTAAGTTCATAAGTTATCGGAGCAACATTAGGCCACTTGGCCTAGCAAGTCTATTCTGCCATTCAATCAAGTGCTCTTGATTGGGTGATCTATCTTTCCCTCTCAACCCCATTCTCAGGCCTGCTCCCCATAACCCCTGACACTCGTACTAATCTTCTGTAGCATAATTACATCCTTCCTATAATGGCACGAGCAAAATGACAAACAATTCTCTCGGTGTAGCATAACAAATGTTTTATGATCTCCATGATATTATATCATGCACAGATGCTGTCTTTCAACGCCAGAGACCCGTGTTCGATCCTGAGTATGGTTGCTGTCTGTACGGAGTTTGTAAGGTCTCCCCGTGTTTTCTCCGGTTTCCTGCCACATTCCAAAGATGTACAGGTTTATAGGTTAATTGGCTTGGGTATAATTGTAAATTGTCCCTAGTCTGTGTAGGATGGTGTTCGTGTGCGGGGATCGCTGGTCAGTACGGACTCGGTGGGCCGAAATGCCTGTTTCCTCGCTGTATCTCTAAATTAAATTAAACCAAATTAAAGGCGACTAGCCCAATAGGCTGAACTAACTGAAAAGCGCACTTCCACGATTTACAGCTCGTCAACTATATGACTATGATTCACCTGTTTGGATAGGGTTCCCTCTGATGTAAAACTCCAGACCAACCCATTTCATCTGTCTCACTCCAATTCAATGTCCTGAGCCGAGACTGAAAACATGTTTCCTGTTGCCAAAATAGAGATGGCCAGTGAAAAAACAATGTTGCAGTACTGCGGTGCCTCAAATAGCAGCTCTTGCTCCACAGTTTCAGGATCCACTTTCAAACCTGACCTCAAGTGTAGTCTACATAGAATGCCGTCTATAGCGGTCGTTTTCAGACCCCGACAACAAGAAAAAAATGAAGGGATATCTGACCATTTCTCACTGCAATGGAAGCGATCGATATCCCTCCGCTACAGACGGCACTATGTACAGCCTCCCCCCCCCCTGCCCGCCCGTGGAGATGATCAGCGGCTCCGTGTTCGCGAATCGGCCGCTTATTAATTGAGACCACGGCTTCACTTTACCGCGAGTACCTATGTCCCACGGTCGGAGCACTTTTTCCCAGTAAATTTTCGCAGGCAGCTCCGAGATTAGCTGTTAAAAGACTTATTACTCTACAACAGGCTGGCATTAGTGACAATGTTTAATTTACTGTGTTTTGGATACATATAGTTTAGGCCCTCAATTTCATAAATGAATGAAGTAAGTGAATGAATGAAGTAAGTGAATGAATGAATGAATTTATTCACATTACAAAAGGGTGCAATTAAATTAATTAAACTCCATACAGATAGATTTTCATATATTCAGACTTTAGATCTTACCTTTTAGTTAGAGTTGGTCCCTGGCTGTCTAAATCGTTGTGTTCCAGGACCTCAGCTGGGACTTTGCTTTCAAGGCTTTCTTGCACTTTAATCCACTTCGCAGCACTTTCTTGAGCCTTTTTAATGTTTTCCCACTAAATACAATTACCTGCTGCAAGTTTCCACGACCTTTATTCCACAGAACAACAAATCGGAATCTCCAGTAAAACAGGCATCTGTGAAGCCCCCTTAGCCATTTTGTGTGCTAGCCTGAAACAAAGCGCGTGATTCCACGATAATCCCCATAGCGAAGAAACCAGTGGTTGCCTGCCTAAATGACTACCGCCCTGTCGCCCTGACCCCAATAATAATTAAGTGTTTTGAACGCCTGGTGAAACCCCACATTACTGCCCGCCTCCCCTCATCGTTAGACCCCCTCCAGTTTGCCTATCGCCCCAACCGTTCTACAGAGGATATCATCTCTACCACGCTGCACACACTACTCACGCATCTGGAAAACAATAACACATATGCCAGAATCCTGTACATTGACTTCAGCTCAGCGTTTAACACCATCATCCCACAGAGACTTGTGGAGAAACTAACCCTGCTGGGCCTCAACACCACCCTGTGTCACTGGATCTCGGACTTTCTGACAGAGAGACCGCAGTCAGTCCGTGTTGGCAAGAACACTTCAGGCTCGATCACGCTGAGCTCCCCTCAAGGCTGTGTGCTCAGCCCGCTGTTGTTCACATTGCTCACACATGACTGTGCTGCCAGATTCAGGAACAATAAGATCATAAAATTCACGGATGACACAACAGTGGTGGGACTCATCAGCGGAGATGACGAATCAATGTACAGGGAGGAAGTAAAACAACTAGTGGACTGGTGCGGCAAAAATAATCTAGAATTAAATGTCGACAAAACGAAGGAGATGGTTGTCGACTTCAGGAGGGCGCAGCCAAAGCATACACCCCTCAACATCAGTGGCACTGCAGTGGAGAGAGTGGAGAGCATAAAGTTCCTCGGTGTGCAAATTACAGACAGCCTCACCTGGTCCAGGAACACCACTGGGACCGTCAAACAGGCCCATCAGCGACTGCACTTCCTGAGGAAACTAAAACAGGCCTCACTCCCCACCAACATCCTCAGGACTTTCTACAGGGGTACGATGGAGTCTGTACTCACGTAGTGCATAAATACGTGGTACTCCACCTGCAACTGCTCGGACAGGAAGGCTCTGCAGAGGGTAGTGAGGGGAGCAGAGAGGATCATTGGCGTCTCCCTACCCTCGGTACAAGAACTGTTCCAGAGCCGCTGTCTGAAAAAAAGCTCAGAGAATTGCTAAGGACAAACTGCATCCCCTTCACATACACCTGGATCTCCTACCATCAGGCAAGAGATATCGAAGCATCAAAGCCCGGACTACAAGACTGCTAAACAGCTTCCTACCACAGGCTGTGAGGCTGCTAAACAGTCACTCTGTACTCACAGTCACTTGATTCTGCAGCTGGCACGGACACTTTAATAACTGGCACTGGCCACTTTAATAACTGACACTGGCCAATTTAATAACTGACACTGGCCACTCAAATCAGCTGCCCCGGACATTTTTATGATTGGTTTATTGTATTTTAACGTTGTGTTTTACCTGCTTTTAACTATTTATTTATTTATACTGTTCCATCAGGAACTGGATTGTTTTTAGTGTTATTATGTGTGAAACGTTTTAAATTTCATGTGCGATGCTCCGGTATTCCCTAGGAAACGTCTTTTCATTTTGCACTGTACAACCGTTGCTTGCAAGATGACAATAAAGGTTGATTGATTGGCCAACTGGCAGACAACTCAATGTTAAACGTGCTTTGATTGGACTAAAAATTACCCGAAAATTTTCCGGTTTTTTCTCTAATTTAATAAAAATGTGCAAGTCTTCTTCATATCAAGTTTCAGGGGTGATTTATATTAAAAAATGTACACAATATGTGAAAATTTCATGTAGTTTGGTGACTTGGGTCACGAAACTGCAGAATAAAGCTCCTCAGCCCACAGCCTAAAATGACCTTCAGCTTTTTAGTATTTGCACAGCCTACCTTGTATACTTAGAAAATCCAAAGTCCTCTATCTGCAATCACAACTTCAAGTTCCCTCAGTTAATAGTTAAGTCTGTAAGTTATCTATGCACAGCCTTTTGTTATTTTTTTCTATTCATTCATTTTTATATTTGTACTTGCAGATCAATCATTCCCCCATCACCGGGGGAGTGCTTCCACCTCGCTGTCAATCCAGCGCGTTTCAGCAGGACATATGGTGCAGAAGAAGTTGTAGGAAGATTAATTGTCCTGGTCTGATAAAACAAAAAGTCAAATTAGAGTATTGCAAAGCAAGATTGAAACGGACTTTTGTAAACGAGTTTATTATGTTGATCTCCATGGTTTAACAATGTCGCAGTTAAAAGTAGTTTATTGAGAAAAGGGTTAAAACAATCTAACACTTAGTGACTTGTATTTGATGGCAACAGTAACTTCCAAAAGATTGCATTCCATGTCTGAAATTTCAACAACTGTTTTCCCACTTGTAATTATAAAAGGAAGGCAGCTTCAACAAAGTTTCTAATTCTAATTCCACAGTAAAGCAGTGTTCACCTAACAACATGGATTTGTGCCTGGAAGGTCTTGTTTAACTAATCTTCTTGAATTTTTTGAAGATGTTACTCGGGAAATTGATGAGGGTAACGCAGTGGATGTTGTGTATATGGACTTCAGTAAGGCCTTTGACAAGGTTCCTCATGGAAGGTTGGTTAAGAAGGTTCAATGGTTGGGTATTAATGGTGGAGTAGCAAGATGGATTCAACAGTGGCTGAATGGGAGATGCCAGAGAGTAATGGTGGATGGTTGTTTGTCAGGTTGGAGGCCAGTGACGAGTGGGGTGCCACAGGGATCTGTGTTGGGTCCACTGTTGTTTGTCATGTACATCAATGATCTGGATGATGGTGTGGTAAATTGGATTAGTAAGTATGCAGATGATACTAAGATAGGTGGGGTTGCAGGTAATGAAGTAAAGTCTACAGAGAGATTTATGCCAGTTGGAAGAGTGGGCTGAAAGATGGCAGATGGAGTTTAATGCTGATAAGTGTGAGGTGCTACATCTTGGCAGGACAAATCAAAATAGGACGTACATGGTAAATGGTAGGGAATTGAAGAATGTAGGTGAACAGAGGGATCTGGGAATAACTGTGCACAGTTCCCTGAAAGTGGAATCTCATGTAGATAGGGTGGTAAAGAAAGCTTTTGGTGTGCTGGCCTTTATAAATCAGAGCATTGAGTATAGAAGTTGGGATGTAATGTTAAAATTGTACAAGGCATTGGTGAGGCCAATTCTGGAGTATGGTGTACAATTTTGGTCGCCTAATTATAGGAAGGATGTCAACAAAATAGAGAGAGTGCAGAGGAGATGTACTAGAATGTTGCCTGGGTTTCAGCAACTAAGTTACAGAGAAAGGTTGAACAAGTTAGGCTTTATTCATTGGAGCGCAGAAGGTTAAGGGGGGACTTGATAGAGGTTTTTAAAATGATGAGAGGGATAGACAGAGTTGACGTGGAAAAGCTTTCCCACTGAGAGTAGGGAAGATTCAAACAAGGGGGCATGACATGAGAATTAAGGGACTGAAGTTTAGGGGTAACATGAGGGGGAACTTCTTTACTCAGAGAGTGGTAGCTGTGTGGAATGAGCTTCCAGTGAAGGTGGTGGAGGCAGGTTCATTTTTATCATTTAAAAATAGATTGGATAGTTATATGGATGGGAAGGGAATGGAGGGTTATGGTCTGAGCGCAGGTATATGGGACTAGGGGAGATTATGTGTTCGGCACGGACTAGAAGGGTCGAGATGGCCTGTTTCCGTGCTGTAATTGTTATATGGTTATATGGTTATAAACTGACCTTTACCAATATTAACCATCACCAAGAACAATGGGGAACTGCAGATGCTGGTTTATTCAATTCAAGTTCAATTCAATTCAATAATTTTAAGTAAGCCCTGCATTCCCTCTCTCACCGCCTCCACAACCCTAGAAATCCTACTAGTTCAACTGTTCTCATCCTTGTATACCTTCATTATCAACTCATCCCCAGCCAACAATGGGCTATTATAGGCTCCACTATTCCTTGGTCATCTGTTGCCAGCTCTGCTTTGTTCTGACCTTTCCTTGCCTCCAGTTCCCTCCCCTCTACTGAAATGCCACCCGAACCATTGAGTTACTCCAGCACTTTGTGTCTATCTAATGAATGTTAAGAATACTTTTGTTACTTTATGTCATCGAAAAATAATATTAATACAATTAACTAACAAAAGTTGAAATGAAAACAACGATAAACACAAAAATATATAGCTTTTTGTTTAAAAGAGCCATAAAACATGATTTCAGTCTGAGGTTGCCAGCATTAGCAGAGGAGCTATTTTGGTTTTCTGGCCAGCCGAACCCTACATGAAAATGAAGCAAGCCCAGCTGCTCACCATGACATCCCTTTAAATCCACTCACAATATCTCTGTTAGCTGCCCGACCATCCCCTTCTAAACAGGAATATCTTTCCCGAAATCTCTTTCTTATCGTATAGTCAACAATTGTGTTGTTTGGAGGTGACCTAAAAAAGGGCATTAAATCACTTTGCTGGAAGTGAAATCATACTTAACAGTTCACTCTTATTTGTTCAGTGATATGCTAGTATAACGATGAGCAAATAGAGCACTGGTTAGCTGTGTCCTTTAGCGTACAATATTTTTTTGCAATGTCACAATCTCACCGACTCCATGACATTGGAGTCAGAGGTTTTACCTCTTGGCTGGGAATGGTCCCTCAAGTAGTTACTGAATATTGACTTTATTTCTGAAAAGCAGAACTCAGGGTATATTTTTTCATGGAACACGGTGCTGGGGAAAGCTCATCGGATCAGGCAGCATCTCTGGAGGACAGGGATCTCTGGACCCTTCTTCAGACTGAGTGTAGAAGTGGGGGGGGGGGGGGGGGGGGGGGGATAAGCCGAGAAAAGAGGTGAAGCAGAACAAAGCCAGGCAAGTGGGAGTTAAGGTGGGAAGCAACCGGGAGATCCAGCAGTCTTTATTCTTGTCATGTGTACCAAGGTACAGTGAAAAGATTTATAATAATAAACAAAATAATACTAAAGCTCTATGTCCTGAAGTTCTGCTCTTTCACCTGACCAGCCTCTGCATCCAGCACATCATTCGCCAGCATGTCCGCCTCCTGCAAAGTGATCCTACCGCCAATCACACCTTCCCATCCACACCCCTTCCTCCCATGGTGGGAGGAAACTTAATCAAGATATTTGTGGGAGTCAGTGGATTTATAGTAGACATCAGTCGAAAGTCTGTGATGGAGGCAGAGAGATCAAGAAAGGAGAGAGATGTAAGAGATAGTCCAAGTATTTTGTAATAGTTTTAGAGATACAATGCGGAAACAGGTCCTTCAGCCCACCGAGTCCATGCCAACTAGCGATCACCTGTACACTAGTTCTGTCCCATCATACTAGGGACAATCTACACAAGCCAATTACCCTACAAACCTGTACATCTTTGGAATGTGAGAGGAAACCAAAGCACCCAGTGTGCAAAGTACTTATGATACATTCATTATATATCATAACAAGTACTTTAATTGTATACATACTGAGACCATCGAGATGAGTACTGTAGGCTCCGAATCGTAAGTTAAACTCAACACACAACATGGCTGCACGCATGCACTAGGTGGCGGTGGTGTGGGAAACCTGACATGGATTGTGGATCAGGTCACCAGCAGCAAATCCAGAGATGGATCAAATCAGCAATACTGTTTGATCTACATCCCCCTTCTTGGGCTTTTGCCCAAAGGGCAAATATAAAGCATGCAAGAGTAATATGTATATAAAGCTGTAAAAAATAACCATCATCTACAGTAAATCAATGGAGGATATACTGCAAGTAATATAAGTAACATTGGTTAGAGTTAATTTGAGTCCAAGAACTTATTGAATCAAATAAGACCATGGTTCCGGACACACCTTCTTGGCCATGCCCATGCAGTCATACCCCTCCTGGATTTGGAGACGGACCACCTGACTCTCCGACAACCCTAGAACGGTCGTAGTACATCTTCTGCGTCAGTTTTTTACGCTGCAGACGCGTCCGAACCACCTTGAGCTTGCAGACGTGTGGCTGGAGCAGCTGCTTCGTGACTGGATGAGTAGTCCTGGCCTGTCTCGACATGAGTCGCTGAGCCCTCGAACAGAGTGTGGGATCACATGGAATGTTGCGGAGATTGAGAAGAACCAAAAACACGTCAGACCCTGCCATGCGGGACCTCTCCATGAGCTCCTTTGCGCTGCAGACAGCTCGCTCAGCAAGCCCGTTCGACTGGGGGTTCTCCGGACTGCTGGTGATGTGCTTAAAATCCCATTCCTTTGTAAAGTCTTTGAAACGCTGACAAAAGCTGTAGGGAGCAGATCGATCTCAAACCACAAATAAGAGTCAACCAGGACCAAGTATTTGTTGCCATGCCAGTCAAAAATGTCAGTAACCACCATAGACCACGGCAAGTCAGGAATTGTGTGCTGTAAAAGGGGCTCTTTCTGTTGATGTTGGAGCCATGCTGTTGCACACAACACAGGACTGCACCCTCTGGCGTACATAATCTGATATGGCAGGCCAGAAAAACATGATCTTTGCTCATTGCACCGTAGCTTCAGAACCAGGATGACCTCCGTGTACTGCGTCAAGGTACTTCTGATGGAGTGAAACCTGGATCACTGCCTTATGGCCCTTTTTGATAACCCCGCCTTCAATAGCCATAAAGCAGTGATACTGGCTCCAATTGATGTGTTATGGACAGAGGATGGAAATGACTATCTGAATGAGGGGCATATGACAGCAGACAGTGAGCAGTTCTGCGATCAGAACTTTGTTTCTGTACCTGCAGAAGGAGTGCCAATGGGGCTGGTGCCGATGACGAAGACCCCTGTGAAGCCTGTCGACAAATCCCCTGTGAGTACAAGGAGCATACTTGCACGGACCACTGCAGCTTGTCATGAGAAGTTGCAGTAATTAACAAATCATGCTGTCACTCAAAGGTACACCTCCGCTGTCCGATTCTGCTATCGAAAACAAGTGAGTCAGGTTTTCTGAATCTTTCAACCATGACTGAGACTATGAAATGCCATGTAAACAACAGCCAAAATCAAACCGAAATCCCACTTCTGACACCATGTGTAAAGTACTTATGATAAAGAGTCATTATATATCATAACATGTACTTTAATTGTATACATACTGAGACCATCGAATTGAGTACTGTAGGCTCCGAATTGTACGTTAAACTCAACACACAACATGGCTGCCCGCGTACACGAGGTGGCGGTGGTGTGGGAAACCTGACGGATTATGGATCAGGTCATCAGCAGCAAAACCAGACATGGATCAAATCAGCAATACTGTTTGATCTACACCCAGAAGAAACCCAAGCGATCACAGAGAAAAAGTATAATCACGGTACAAACAGCACCCACATTCAGGATCGAACCCAGGTCTCTGGCACTGTAAAGCAGCAGCTCTACCACTGAGCCACTGCTGTGATAATTGAGATAAGGACCAAGATTGCAGGCACACAATGCATAACATTATAACAAAATTATCTTGTTGGGAATCCACAAAAAAAAACATTTTCTCTTATTATCAAAACTCTGCAAAACATATTTAAGGTACATTGTAGTGGAGCCTGCTGGTGCACGCAGATATCGAACCCGGTGTTCGGAAGCCGCGATCACGTGACTCGGGAGGGGCTGCTGTTTTTGCATGGTTTCGCTTTCATGCCACAGTTGTTTAGCTGATCACCGTTGTGATCAGACGTGTTTGCAGAGACCTGTTTGCCAAGGAGCGAGTGTGTAATAAAAACCATTAAGAAAACTTGGTCATCGTTTCTGCATCCACTAAAGTGGTGACCCCGACCTGTCCATCCGTCGTTAGACAAGAGATCATGCAGGAGGAATATGTCTCTGCAGAATCGGCCGGCACAAGGCAGGGCGCTCACTGGGCATCAAGCTACCTTCCTTTTGGCCAGATCAGCCTCAGGTGTGGTTCACCCATGTAGAGGCACAGTTTCATCTGCATAAAATAATAGTGGATGATACGATGTATTTTCACGTGGTGGGAACTCTGCCACAGGACTGTGCCTCGAGGCTGCTGCCGTATATCAGAGACCCGCCGACGATCGCAAAGTACGAAGGTTTGAAAGCCCTACTGTTACATACCTTCGGTCTCAGCCATAGAGACAGGGCGGCGAAGATCCTGCACATGGACAGTGTTGGCGATCTGCGTCCATCCACCATCATGGCGAAGATGCTGGCCCTGATGGACAGGCATCGCCCGTGTCTTGCGTTCTTGGAGCAGATGCCGGACGAGGTCCGCTTGATGCTCGCCGGGGCCGAGTTCAGTGATTCCCAGAACCTCGCAGAGAGAGTCCACGAGCTGTGGACCCACAGATGGTGGGACGTCATTCTTTCACCCGCCCCACTGCCATGGCGAGAGTGTAACCGAGACGACATCGGGAAGGTCAGGATCCGCCCAGTGCCGAAGAAGCATCGCTGCAGCCGGAGGTGTACAGCCGACGATGTTGGTGTTACTACCATCTCCGTTATGGTGTAGAAGCCCGAAGATGTCAAAGCCCCTGTTCGTTTCAGGGAAATGCCTCAGCCGATCGCCCATAGAGGCGAATGTGATCGGCCTGAATAAACGCCTCTACGTCTGTAATCGCCACTCCTGGTCGACTTCGGTGCCATAACCAGCATCCTGCCACCGACCGCCCAAGATACCCGCGTCAGTAAGGTAGGACCCGTCCTCTCGGCCATTAACGGGAGCGACATTCGATCTTATGGTACGTGGACCCTGGACATAAATTTCGACTCCCACCCATATAGGTGGAAGTTCACCGTTGCTGATGTCGCCCAGCCGATATTGGGGGCCGATATTGCACGCGTTCTCCCTGTTAGTCGATGTGCAGGGCGGGCGAATGGTTCTGTCATCGGACCTGTGCACTGCCAAGCTGCGCAATCCGTTCATGCCCCAACAGCAACTCGACGAGGTAGTTGAGATCCAGAAACCTTTCACAGCCCTTCTCACTGTATTCTCAGGGTTGCTCACGCCCCAGTTTGATGGGGTCATGCCGCATCATGGCGTGGTCCACCACATTCCCACCGAGGGCCCACCGTTGTTCCATTTTCTGGCGGGCAAGCCCAAGGACCTGGTTTGGTCCAAGGAGGCAGGTTTAACTTTCAAGGGGGCTAAGACAACGCCACCATACTGGTACACCCGAGGGCATCAGCCCTCACAGCTCTCACCGTGGCCACATCCGGCGTAGCGGTGGGCACTGTCCTCGAGCAGTGTTGTAGGTAACCGCTGGGTGCCGTTGCCGTTTTTCAGCTGGCAGCTGCGGGCCCCGGAGATCAAGTACAGGGCTTTTGATCAGGAGCTACTCGCACTTCACCTAGCGATCCGACATTTCAGTTATTTCCTAGAGGGCCGCGCATTTACTGCATTCACGGACCACAAGACGCTAACGTTCGCTTTGAATAAGGTGTCCGACCCCTGGTCTGCCAGGCAACAGCGGCACCTCGCCTACATATCCGAGTTCACGTCTGACATTCGGCATGTGGCGGGGAAGCTGAACGTGTGGCCAAAGCGCTTTTGCCGCCCTCTGCACCTGTTACCCCCGGTTATGTTTCACCGGTCTCCTCTGTTACGCCTGTCCCTCGTTCACGTTTGTCGCATCCCTCGGTTCTGTTCTGCCGGCCCCGAATGTTATGCTCGCCCCGCGACCTCGGACTACACGTTCCGGCCGAACCGCTCGGTTACCCATGCATTTCCGTACCGCGGATTGTGGGGGGGGGGGGCATGCAGCGGCGCCTAATGGTGCACGCAGATATCGAACCCGGCGTTCGGAAGCCATGGTCACGTGACTCGGGAGGGGATGCTGTTTTCCCGCGGTTTCGCTTTCGAGCCACAGTTGGTTATCTGATCACCATTGTGATCAGACGTGTTTGCAGAGACCTGTAAGCCAAGGAGCGAGTGTGTAATAAAAACTGTTCAAAAAAATTGGTCGTCGTTTCCGCATCCGCTAAAACATCATGTATCTGCTATTCCCGGCAAGTATTAATATATGGAAATCCCTGTGATTTTCCAAGAATGTAGAAAACAATTTCCTAAAGTAATCATATCAAAAGTTACATCCTTGCAATAATACAAGTATCCAAAGCTCCTGATTATTTAATTTTAATATACAATGTTGAACATTACGATAAATCACCAATGAATAGCTACATAAACATAATTTTGTTATCATCTTCAGCTTATCAGTAATTCCACATGAGTCTCGTACGTGTGATATCAAATACAATCGGACCTCAAGAGCAAGAGAGATCATTTTTAAATGGTGTCACAAGGATGGAAGAAGGTTTTCGACAAGGTCCCACATAAGAGATTAGTATACAAACTTAAAGCTCACGGTATTGGGGGTTCAGTATTGATGTGGATAGAGAACTGGCTGGCAGACAGGAAGCAAAGAGTAGGAGTAAATGGGTCCTTTTCACAATGGCAGGCAGTGACTAGTGGGGTACCGCAAGGCTCAGTGCTGGGACCCCAGCTATTGACGATATGTATTAATGATTTGGATGAGGGAATTGAATGCAACATCTCCAAGTTTGCGGATGACACGAAGCTGGGGGGCAGTGTTAGCTGTGAGGAGGATGCTAAGAGGCTGCAAGGTGACTTGGATAGGCTGGGTGAGTGGGCAAATGCATGGCAGATGCAGCATAATGTGGATAAATGTGAGGTTGTCCACTTTGGTGGCAAGAACAGGAAAGTAGACTATTATCTGAATGGTGGCCGAATACGAAATGGGGAGATGCAACGAGACCTGGGTGTCATGGTACACCAGTCATTGAAAGTAGGCATGCAGGTGCAGCAGGAACTGAAGAAAGCGAATGGTATGTTAGCATTCATAGCAAAAGGATTTGAGTAGAGGAGCAGGGAGGTTCTACTGCAGTTGCACAGGGTCTTGGTGAGATCACACCTAGAGTATTGTGTACAGTTTTGGTCTCCTAATCTGAGGAAAGACATTCTTGCCATAGAGGGAGTACAGAGAAGGTTCACCAGACTGATTCCTGGGATGTCAGGACTTTCATATGAAGAAAGACTGGATAGACTCGGTTTGTACTCGCTAGAATTTAGAAGATTGAGGGGGGATCTTACAGAAACTTACAAAATTCTTAAGGGGTTGGACAGGCTAGATGCAGGAAGATTGTTCCCGATGTTGGGGAAGTCAAGAACAAGGGGTCACAGTTTAAGGATAAGGGGGAAATCTTTTAAGACCGAGATGACAAAAACATTTTTCACACAGAGAGTGGTGAATCTGTGGAATTCTCTGCCATAGAAGGTAGTTGAGGCCAGTTCATTGGCTATATTTAAGAGGGAGTTAGATGTGGGCCTTGTTGCTAAAGGGATCAGGGGGTATGGAGAGAAGGCAGGTACAGGATACTGAGTTAGATGATCAGCCATGATCATATTGAATGGTGGTGCAGTCTCGAAGGGCCAAATGGCCTACTTCTGCATCTATTTTCTATGTTTCTGTGAAAGAGGTTAAGAGAAGCCTAAAGGGCCTGCCCCACTTAACCATATAACCATATAACAATTACAGCATGGAAACAGGCCATCTCGGCCCTTCTAGTCCGTGCCGAACACTTATTCTCCCCTAGTCCCATCTCCCTGCGCTCTACCTGACCATAACCAGCCATTCCTTTCCCATCCATATAACTATCCAATTTATTTTTAAATGATGAAATCGAACCTGCCTCCTCCACCTTCACTGGAAGCTCATTCCACACAGCTACCACTCTCTGAGTAAAGAAGTTCCCCTCATGTTATCCCTAAATTTCTAGCCCCTGCAATTTCTACACTAACTTCCCTCAATGTCCTAGGGAATATCCTGTCCGGACCTGGAGACTTGTCCACTTTTATATTTCTCAAAAGTGTCAGTACTTCCTCGTCTTTGAATCTCATAGTTTCCATAGCTACTCTACTTGTTTCCCTTACCTCACGTATTTCAATATCCTTCTCCTTGGTGAATACCAAAGAAAAGAAATTGTTCAATATCTCCCCCATCTCTTTTGGCTCTGCAGATAGCTGTCCACTCTGACTCTCTAATGGACCAATTTTATCCCTCGTTATCCTTTTGCTATTAATATAGCTGTAGAAACCGTTTGGATTTACTTTAATTTACTTGCCAAAGCAACCTCATATCTTCTTTTAGCTTTTCTAATTTCTTTCTTAAGATTCTTTTTACATTCTTTATACTCCTCAAGCACCTCATTTACTCCATGCTGCCTATAATTATTGTAGATCTCTCTCTTTTTACGTGTCCTTGGCATGCAAATTACACGACGTCGTGGTCGTGTTGAGCCGCAACTGTCCTGCGAAGGACACGCGCGATTTCATGCGCCCGCACAGCCGTCTGGAGCGCGTGACGTCATTTGAAGATGGGCACAAAGCTGGAGTAACTCAGAGGGACCGGCAGCATCTCTAGAGAGAAGCAATGGGTGACGTTTCGTGTCGAGATTCTTCTTCAGTCTGTAAAGAAGGGTCTTGACCCGAAACGTCATCCATTGCTTCTCTCCAGAGATGCAGCCGGTCCCGCTGAGTTACTCCTGCATTTTGTGTCTATCTTCAATTTTCTTCGCCCCGCTCTGCGAGTAGAAGTGGGGGCGGATCCGGACCGCAACGGCCGTGAGCCGCAGGCCGAGTTTGGCGATCATTTGCCTGCTTCTGCTGCTGTTGGAGGTGAGATGTTGCGTCGCGCCAGGGTCTTGGGCCTGTCCCACTTTGGCCGTCAGTTCCGCGACAGGCCATTGGCACGCAAAGATTTTGTTCGCTACAAAAATTTCGTTGCCCCGCGCGATGTCGCGCACAACTACATACCCCTCCGCGCTTCTAGGTGGGACCGGCCCCGTGCGGCCATACGATGCCCGGGCGCCTCAACGCGGCCACGAGGTCGCGTAATTTGCATGCTAAGGACACGTAAGTGGGACAGGCCCTTAAGGAAAGAATTCCAGTAATGAAAATAGAAAAGGCTGGGGTAATTTTAGAACAGGTCAGGCAGCAACTGTGGAGAAAGAAACTGAGTCAAAGGGTCTCGGAAATTGTTAATTTGTTCCTCTATCCACCGATGCCAATAGAATAGTCTTTCTATTTTTAATTCACATTTCCAGATTTACAGTACGTGTTTTTATTCCCACTTGCTGAGAGAATTGCAGTACTTTGAGATCAGAAAACGTAAGCACCATTGTTGATGTGATTGCATTTGGGGATGATCACCCAGGTGGATTGGTGCAGAAATTTCAATACGTTTTTGGAAGGGAGACGACAAATATGAGAAAGAGGGCCATGAAGAGAGCATTGCTTCACATTTCATGATCAGGTTCTGCAAGATAGATAGCACAGGGTCAGAACTGAATATTGCACAGCTCTCGTTGTGTACAGGCATAAACTACTTATGGCGACACAGTTGCGCAGCGGTGGAGTTGCTGCCTTACAGCGCCAGAGACCTGGGTTCTATCCTGACTATGGATACTGCACGTTCCATGTGAGTTTGTATGTTCTCCCCGTGACCATGTGGGTTTTCAAGTTGAATTTCAAGTTGTTGCAACTGTTTAATAAATCTCCTCCTGCATCATTCCAGCATGTGTTTCAACTCCTTTTCTAACCTGGATGTTAGAGCTAACAGCATGCGCAGCACTGCAAACAGCATTGCAACTCAAGACCCCACCTATCTCTTTAGTCTTTATTATTTCAGTAAAATAACTTCACAATTCAAAAACACACCAATGTTTACTGCTCAAGTACAGGAAACAATGCCTTGCCAGAGTAGAAGTAGCAAGTGTTATATTAGGTCATTGCATTAGAATTTTAAATGTGTTTACAGAACTGAGGGTTATAAGAAGTTAGTAATTTATGATGCGATATCAGCTGGTTAAATTGGCTTTCTTTCCGTTGGTGTAAAATGTAATGATTTTGGCAATAGAACCTTGTAACTGATTGCCAAACCAGAGCTTTGTTGAATTTAGTCCATGCTAGACATATGGAAGCATTACCCAACAGGAGAGTGTAAGTGGAAGAACAGAATGCCATTTTACTTAATTCTACTAATCTGAAGTCTCGTTCTGCACACTGGAACAGTAATGTCCGAATGTAACAGGGCTTAGAATTATTGCAACAGTCTGGAAAAAACATCCTGATTTTGATGAATTTATTTTGGCATGTGCTGACAGGAATGTATAGGAATCTCAAGTTGCACAATCCTCCTCAGAGTTTTCACTCACTGAGCCTCTGGAGGGGGCTAAGAAATTTTCCATGTCCAATTTATATCTACGTGCAGCTGTAAACTTGCGGTTAATTCATTTAGGAAAATGGGGGGACCAAGGAAGCGGTAAATGTTAGCTTAAGAAATGAATTGCATTTGAAGCACCTCGTGTCTTTCTGCAATAGTTTGAATGTATCTTATTATAACCAAAAATCATAAAATATTTTTACATGGTACATTCATTGAGCACAAAGGACCTGCCATTCATAAAATCTTTTCAAAACATTCATTAAAGTAAACAGAGCAAATTTGACAGATTTCATGCTGATAATTTAAATCTATTTCATGCTAAAAGTCTATGAATTGAAGTGCAATTCATCCTCACTTGAAGGATAAAATGAGTGCTACAAAACAGCAGTGTGTTTTGCTCTTTGTTTTTTAATTTATATTAAGTTTTATGGAATACAAAATTTGTACTAGAAATTAGATTTCACCCTTTTGGTCTTCTGAACGGCTACTGCATGGAGTACTAATGTCCATTCAATTTTCCCACAAAAAAAATAATGAAATGGGGCCCAAATGATTTAAGAAAGTGTTAAAGGTCCGTCTCACTGCGGCGACCTAATTGGCGAGTTTAGAAGCGTTTGCCCTCGACTCATGCTCGCAGCATGGTCGACAGGAGGTCCTTGTAACTCTCCTTTATGCTCGAGAGTAGTCCCCACGTACTCGAGGCCTCGGCTAGGTCGCGGCGTATTTTTCAACATGCTGAAAAATGCCCGCGAGTAAAGAAAGCTCGCCATGGAAAAAATCTATATTTTTTTACTCGTAGGTTTAGTCGAAGTAGGTCGTAGTAGGTCGGCATGTTATTCGTAGGTAATTGAGGGTAGTCTAAGGTAATCGAAGGTAGTCGAAGGTAGTCATAGATAATCTTCAACATAGTCTAAGGGAGGTCGAAGGAGGTCCTCTTCACTCTCTGCTATTCGGTGTCCAACTTTCCCGAAGCTAGTGGAAGCTAGTCTTCAACATAGTCGAAGGATGGCGAAGGAGGTCTTCTACATAGTCAAAGGAGGTTTTCAATGTGACACTTTTTCAAACTCTCCCAAACTCTGCTAAACTCGCCAATTAGGTCGCCGCAGTGGGACAGCCCCTTTAGTATTGTTTATGCCCAGAAACATGCTCTAAGATGGGATATGGGATTTGGGTGACTCCCAAAGTGGCTTTACTCAGATTAGTACAGCTACAGATACATTGATGGGTCCCTTTATAACCATATAACCATATAACAATTACAGCACGGAAACAGGCCATCTCGGCCCTACAAGTCCATGCCGAACAAATTTTTTTTTCCCCCTTAGTCCCACCTGCCTGCACTCATACCATAACCCTCCATTCCCTTCTCATCCATATGCCTATCCAATTTATTTTTAAATGATACCAATGAACCTGCCTCCACCACTTCCACTGGGAGCTCATTCCACACCGCCACCTTTCAGAATGGTTCGGTGCTGGGACCGCAGCTATTTACAATATACTTCAATGATTTGGATGAAGAGATTCAAAGTAACATTAGCAAATTTGCAGATGACACCAAACTGGGTGGCAGTGTGAAATGTGAGGAGGATGCTATGAGAATGCAGGGTGACTTGGACAGGTTGGGGGAGTGGGCAGTTGCATGGCAGATGAAGTTTAATGCAGATAAATGTGAGGTTATCCACATTGGTATCAAAACCAGGAAGTCAGATAAATGGCGTTAAGTTGGGAAAAGGGGAAGTACAACGGGATCTGGGGGTCCTTGTTCATCAGTCTATGAAAGTAAGCATGTAGGTACAGCAGGCAGTGAAGAAAGCGAATGGCATGTTGGCCTTTATAACCTGAGAAATCAAATATAGGAGCAAAGAGGTCCTTCTGCAGTTGTACAGAGCCATAGTGAGACCACACCTGGAATATTGTGTGCAGTTTTGGTCCCCTAATTTGAGGAAGGACATTGAGGAAGGAGTTTGTAAAATGTGTGCAGTATAGTTTTTTGCAGCAATACATAGAGGTGCCTACTAGAGAAGGGGCGGTACTGGACCTCCTGTTAGGAAATGAAACAGGTCAGGTGGCTGAGGTATGTGTTGGGGAACAGTTCGGGTCCAGGGATCACAATACCATTAGTTTCAATATAATTACGGAGAGTGTCAGAACTGGACCTAGGGTTGAGATTTTTGATTGGAGAAAGGCTAACTTTGAGGAGATGCGAAAGGATTTAAAAGGAGTGAATTGGGACATTTTGTTTTATGGGAAAGATGTGGAAGAGAAATGGAGCACATTTAAAGGTGAAATTTTAAGAGTACAGAATCTTTATGTCCCCGTTCGGTTGAAAGGAAATAGAAATAATTGGAAAGAGCCATGGTTTTCAAGGGAAATTGGACACTTGGTTCGGAAAAAGAGAGAGATCTACAATAAATATAGGCAGCATGGAGTAAATAAGGTGTTTGAGGAGTATAAAGAATGTAAAAAGAATCTTAAGAAAGAAATTAGGAAAGCTAAAAGAAGATATGAGGTTGCTTTGGCAAGTAAGGTGAAAGTAAATCCAAAGGGTTTCTACAGCTATATTAATAGCAAAAGGATAGCGAGGGATAAAATTGGTCCATTAGAGAGTCAGAGTGGACAGCTATCTGCAGAGCCAAAAGAGATGGGGGAGATATTGAACAATTTCTTTTCTTCGGTATTCACCAAGGAGAAGGATATTGAATTATGTGAGGTAAGGGAAACAAGTAGAGTAGCTATGGAAACTATGAGATTCAAAGAAGAGGAAGTACTGACACTTTTGAGAAATATAAAAGTGGATAAGTCTCCAGGTCCGGACAGGATATTCCCTAGAACATTGAGGGAAGTTAGTGTAGAAATAGCAGGGGCTATGACAGAAATATTTCAAGTATCATTAGAAATGGGAATAGTGCCGGAGGATTGGTGTACTGCGCATGTTGTTCCATTGTTTAAAAAGGGTTCTAAGAGTAAACCTAACAATTATAGACCTGTTAGTTTGACTTCAGTGGTGGGCAAATTAATGGAAAGGATACTTAGAGATAATATATATAAGCATCTGGATCAACAGGGTCTGATTAGGAACAGTCAACATGGATTTGTGCCTGGAAGGTCATGTTTGAGTAATCTTCTTGAATTTTTTGAAGAGGTTACTCGGGAAATTGATGAGGGTAAAGCAGTGGATGTTGTATATATGGACTTCAGTAAGGTCTTTGACAAGGTTCCTCATGGAAGGTTGGTTAAGAAGGTTCAATTGTTGGGTATTAATGGTGAAGTAGCAAGATGGATTCAACAGTGGCTGAATGGGAGATGCCAGAGAGTAATGGTGGATGGTTGTTTGTCAGGTTGGAGGCCAGTGACTAGTGGGGCGCCACAGGGACCTGTGTTGGGTCCACTGTTGTTTGTCATGTACATCAATGACCTGGATGATGGTGTGGTAAATTGGATTAGTAAGTATGCAGATGATACTAAGATAGGTGATGTTGTGGATAATGAAGTAGATTTTCAAAGTCTACAGAGAGATTTAGGCCATTTGGAAGAGTGGGCTGAAAGATGGCAGATGGAGTTTAATGCTGATAAGTGTGAGGTGCTACATCTTGGCAGGACAAATTAAAATAGGACTTACATGGTAAATGGTAGTGAATTGAGGAATGCAGTTCAACAGAGGGATCTAGGAATAACTGTGCACAGTTCCCTGAAGGTGGAATCTCATGTAGACAGGGTGGTAAAGAAAGCTTTTGGTGTGCTGGCCTTTATAAATCAGAGCATTGAGTATAGAAGTTGGGACGTAATGTTAAAATTGCACAAGGCATTGGTGAGGCCAATTCTGGAGTATGGTGTACAATTTTGGTTGCCTAATTATAGGAAGGATGTCAACAAAATGGAGAGAGTAGAGGAGATCTACTAGAATATTGCCTGGGTTTCAACAACTAAGTTACAGAGAAAGATTGAACAAGTTAGGTCTGTATTCTTTGGAGCGCAGAAGGTTAAGGGGGTACTTGATAGAGTTCTTTAAAATGATGAGAGGGATAGACAGAGTTGACATGGATAAGCTTTTCCCACTGAGAGTAGGGAAGATTCAAACAAGAGGACATGACTTGAGAATTAAGGGACAGAAGTTTAGGGGTAACATGAGGGGGAACTTCACTCAGAGAGTGGTAGCTGTGTGGAATGAGCTTCCAGTGGAGGTGGTGGAGGCAGGTTCGATTTTATCATTTAAAAATAAATTGGATAGTTATATGGACGGGAAAGGAATAGAGGGTTATGGTCTGAGTGCAGGTAGATGGGACTAGGGGAGAATGAGTGTTCGGCACGGACTAGAAGGGCCGAGATGGCCTGTTTCCGTGCTGTAATTGTTATATGGTTATATGGTTATATTCTTGCTATTGAGGGAGTGCAGCGTAGGTTTACAAGGTTAATTCCCAGGATGGCTGGACTGGCATATGCTGAACGAATGGAGCAGCTGGGCTTGTACACTCTGAAGTTTAGAAGGATGAGTATTGCGTACAGTTTTGGTCTCCTAATCTGAGGAAGGACATTCTTGCTATAGAGGGAATACAGGGAAGGTTCACCAGACTGATTCCTGGGATGCAAGATTGTTCCCAATGTTGGGGAAGTCCAGAACAAGGGGTCACAGTTTAAGGATTAAGGCAAAATCTTTTAGGACCGAGATGAGAATTTTTTTTTTCACATGGAGAGTGGTGAATCTCTGGAATTCTCTGCCACAGAATGTAGTTGAGGCCAGTTCATTGGCTATATTTAAAAGGGAGTTAGATGTGGCCCTTGTGGCTAAAGGGATCAAGGGGTATGGAGAGAAGGCAGGTACAGGATACTGAGTTGGATGATCAGCCATGATCATATTGAATGGTGGTGCAAGCTGGAAGGGCCGAATGGCCTACTCCTGCACCTATTTTCTATGTTTCTATGTTTCTATGAGAGGGGATCTCATTGAAACATATAAAATTGTTAAGGGTTTGGGCACATTGGAGGCAGGAGACATGTTCCCGATCATGGGGGAGTCCAGAACCAGGGGCCACAGTTTAATAATAAGGAGTAAGCCATTTAGAACAGTGAAGAGGAAACACTTTTTCTCACAGAGAGTGGTGAGTCTGTGGAATTCTCTGCCTCAGAGGGTGCTGGAGGCATGTTCTCTGGATGCTTTTAAGAGAGAGCTAGATAGGGCTCTTTAAAATAGCGGAGTCAGGGGATATGGGGAGAAGGCAGGAACGGGGTACTGATTGGGGATGATCAGCCATGATCACATTGAATGGCGGTGATGGTTCGAAGGGCCAAATGGCCTACTCCTGCACCTATTGTCTATTGTCTATTGTCTATTGTCTATGGTCTATGGTCTATTGCACACTAAGCAGAGAAGATCACCATGCATAGGAAGGAACTGCAGCTGCTCGTTTACACAGAAGATAAACACAAAATGTTGGTACACAAACTCAGTGGGTCAGGCAGCTGCTCTGCAGAAAAGGAACAGGTTTGAGACCCTTCTTCAGACAGAGAGCCCGACTATTTTCTGAGGAGGTGATGAAGGTAATCTATGGATGTTGTATACATAGATTTATTAAAGCATTTGATAAAGTCCCCCAAGGTAGATTGATCCAGGATTAACGGTCTTCTTCTTCTTGCGTATGGCATGCACAGCCTAAAGTTATTGGGACAACTTGTTCTATTTGAAGATCAGTCTGAAGAAGGGTTTCGGCCCGAAACGTCGCCTATTTCCTTCGCTCCATAGATGCTGCTGCACCCGCTGAGTTTCTCCAGCATTTTTGTGTACCTTTGTTCTATTTGATCTTATTTGATTGTGCACACCAGGCTGATTGCATTCGTTGAAACAGGGCAGACCACATGAAGGTTGCAATCTCCCAGCCCAGGATTAACAGTGACTTGTTCACATGGATTCATAACTGACTTTCTGATTTAAAAAAAACAGGATTGGGGTGAACAGACAATATTCAGGCTGAAGGTCTATAACCAGTAGTTCCACAGGGATCTGTGCTGGGATCTCTGCCGTTTGTGATATATATATAAAAACATGGACAGGTTGGTGAGTAAGCTTGCAGGTCAAATATAAGGGAAAAACATACAATTAATGGCATAATGTCAAAAAGACAAAGGAGATAGTGATCGACTTCAGGAAGCAAAGCAGTACACATGACGGTGCCAAAGTAGAGAAGGTTGAAATCTTCAAATTTCTAGGAGTCAATAGTACCAACAACTTCTCCTGGGCCAACATCATATTGAAGCAACAAACAAGAGAGCACACCAACACCTCGACATACTGGCAAATGCACCATAGAAAGCATTTTATCAGGATGCATCACAGCGTGGTTTGGGAACAGCACCATCCAAGACAGCAAGAAATTGCAATGAATTGTGGACCCAGCCCAGACCATCACACAAACCAACCTCCCTTCTATTGACTCAATTTATATCTTGTGCTGCCTCAGCAAGGCCGGCAGCATAATCAAGGATGAGTTGCACCCTGACCACTACTTCTTCTCCCCTCTTCATCAGGCGAAAAATATAGAAGTATGAAAACGCACACCACCAGTTTCAGGGACAGTTTCTTCCCAGATGTTATCAGGCAACTGAATAATTCTACCACAACCAGAGAGCAGTGCTGCATTACTATGTACCTCTTTGATGGTCCTCCGTCTATCCTTGATTAGACTTGCTGGATTTGCCTTGCACTAAACGTTATTCCATTATCATGTATCTGTACACTGTAAATTGATCAATTGTAATCATGTATTGTCTTTCTGCTGACTGGTTAGCACGCAACAAAGAGCTTTTCACTGTACCTCGGTACACGTGACAAAAAACTAAACTGAACTGATGTACAGAGGGATCTTGGGATCCAAGTCCATATCTCCCTGAAAATGGCAACACAAGTAGATAGAGCGGAAAAGGCGGTATATGGTATGCTTGCCTTCACCGGTAGGGTCATTGAGTACAAGATTTATGGGCCTGTCCCACTTAAGCGACTTTTAAGGCAACTGCAGGAGACTAGGCAGTCACCACATGTTCGCGGATGGTTGCCGGGGAGTCGCGTTCATGGTCGTGAGGAGTTCCCGCATTCTGGGAACTAGTCGCGGCCTCATTATGGTCGCCGTGAATTTTTCAGCATGTTGAAAAATTAGCGGCGACTAGAATGAAGCCGCCGTGGAGAGTAGCGAGAATTCTCGAGCCGTAGGTGGGTCGCCAGGAGGTCCTAATTGGTCGCCAGGAGGTTGAAGGTTCTCGGAGGTTCTCGCAGGTTGTAGCCGGCGCTGACCGTTGAATTTCATTGGCTCATTGGGGGAAAAAAAGGTAAGCAGTAGTTTTCAGAACCAAGGACATGTTAAATGTTTGCCGAGCTTCACAGCCGTGTATCTCTAGCCTCGTAAAAGTTGTCTCCACTCCTTCTCCCCACCTCTTTTAAAGGACTTACTGTACACTGTGCTTTAGCCATCTTAATTACAGCACCAACCTTCCTGTTCATCGCGGTGTGTGTCTGTATCACCTTGGCTTTGCACCGTGTGACTATTTTAGACAGGGCAAGCAGAGTGAGCGCAGCCTAAAAAATGAACACGGGGTGGTAAAGGAACCGAAGTGTGTGTGTTCCACTCTGACAATCGCCGTTCCAGTTCCCGTTTTTTCAGGCGACTGCCAGCAATTTGACAGTCGCCGGCATTCTGCTGAAAAATCACCTAAGTGGGACAGGACCATTAGGAAGTTAAGTTCACAGGATTTTGGTTCGGCTGCATTTGGAATATTTTAGTGCAGTTCTGGTTGCCACATTACGGGAAGGAAGTTTTGGATATGAGGCATATGCTTCCTTTCATAGATCATGGAATTGAGAGTAAAAGTCAGGAAGTCATGATGGACCTTTATAGAACTTTGGTTAGGCCACATTTGAATGATTGCATGCAGTTATGGTCGCCCCCAATGCAGGTTGGATGTAGAGGCTTTGGGTAGTTTGCAGTGGATATTTACCGGAATTATGTCTGGATTTGGGGGTATTAGCTATAGTGAGAGGCTGGACAGGACTTGGATTGTTTTCTCAGGAATGCAGGAGATTGTATGCAGACCTGATAGAAGTATATAAAATTATGACAGGCATTATGAGACGGCTATGAAAATTATGAGACGGTTGGAGCCTTTTTCCCCAGGGTTGAAAAATCAAATACTATTGGGCATAGCTTTAGGATGAGAGGGACCAAACTTGATGGAGATGTGCAGGGCAAGTTTTTTCATGCTGAGAGTGGTGAGTGCCTGGATCGTGCAGCAGGGTGGTGGTGGAGGGACATACAACAGTGGCGTTTGAGAAACTTTTGTATATGCATTCGGAAAATCAGGAAATTAAGGGATATGGATTATGTGCAGATAGATAAGTGTTGGTCTGGGCATCATGTTTTTCACAAATATTGTAGGCTGAAGGGACTCTTCTTGTGCTATGTTCTATGTTATACCCAAATCCATGTGCTGCCTCATATACCGATGATCATACCGGTCTATGTGCGGATACAGACGGAACAGTCCACAGCAGGGCCCTGAGAGGTTACAATCCCGAGGATGACAACAAAGAGCATCTGAACAGTCAGAGCAAGGGTTCAGGCAGCCTGCTTCTCCCCCTCCCCCGCTAAGCCTGTAGCAATTGCTGCCTGTAAGACTAACAGGAAAGGAATGCTTGGAGGTGCACAATGATGGGGTCTAAGTCCATAACTCCCTGAAAGTGGCAACACAAGTAGATAGAGTGGAAAGGGCGGCATATGGCATGCTTGCCTTCACCGGGTAGGATCATTGAGTGCAAGAGTTAGGAAGTTTGGTTGTAGCTTTATAGGACTTTGCTTTGGCTGCATTTGGAGTATTTTGTGTGGTTCTGTTTGCCACATTATGGGAAGGAGGTTTTGGATATGAGGCATATGCTTCCTTTTATAGATCTGGGCATTGAGTATAAAAGTCAGGAAGTCATGATGCAGCTTTATAGAGCTTTGGTTAGTACACATTTGGAGTATTGCATGCAATTCTACCCCCTGCTAAATATACAGCTATTGCACCCTGTAAGACTAAAAGAAAAGGAAGGCTTGGAGTTGCACAATGATATACTCAGCTGCCTTTTAAAATGTTACATTAAACATTAATGAATTTAAGGTCAGCAAGCAAAACAAAGCAATTCACTGTACCTCAGTGCACGTGTCCATAATCATAAACCCAAACCAAAATAACTTCCTGCACTTCACCCAGGGGAATGGCTTCCAATCTCTTCAGTAGCACCTAATAAAACCATTGGCTCAGCAGGAAACTTTATCCAGTTTCAATGGGAAAATATGTTTCTCTTTCTTTGAATGCTTTCTATTTATTGGCCTTACACAAATATTATTGCTTTCATAACTCGCCCGACTTTACTATGCCTGGCTGCTGGGTGATGGTACCTTTTAAGCTTGTCTGACAGTGAATAGGAAGCTGTGAACTAATAGAAACTAATGGATGCAATCGAGGGGTGATCAGTCACTTGAAAGACTGCACAACACAAGAGTGTTCAAGAGTTCAAGAGTTCAAGAGAGTTTATTGTCATGTGGCCCTGATAGGACAATGAAATTCTTGCTTTGCTTTAGCACACCAGAACATAGCAGGCACGAATACTGAACAGATCAGTGTGTATATATACCATTGAATAAATATATACACACATGAATAATTAAACTGATAAAGTGTAAATAAACAGATTATTGGCTATTAATGTTCAGAGTTTTGTCCGAGCCAAGTTTAATAGCCTGATGGCTGTGGGGAAGTAGCTATTCCTGAACCTGGTCATTGCAGTCTTCAGGCTCCTGTACCTTCTACCTGAAGGTAGTGGGGAGATGAGTGTATGGCCCGAATGGTGTGGGTCCTTGATGATGCTGCCAGCCTTTTTGAGGCAGCGACTGTGATAAATCCCCTCGATGGACAGGAGGTCAGAGCCGATGATGGACTGGACAGTGTTTACTACTTTTTGTAGTCTTTTCCACTCCAGGCGCTCAAGTTTCTGAACCAAGCCACAATGCAACCGGTCAGCATGCTCTCTACTGTGCACCTGTAGACGTTAGAGAGAGTCCTCCTTGACAAACCGACTCTCCGTAATCTTCTCAAGAAATAGAGGCGCTGATGTGCTTCTTTATGATTGCATCAGTGTTCTCGAACCAGGAAAGATCTTCAGAGATATGCACGCCCAGGAATTTGAAGCTTTTGACCTTTTCAACGATCGACCCGTTGTTATAAACAGGACTGTGGGTCCCCATCCACCCCTTTCCAAAGTCCCCAATCAGTTCCTTGGTTTTGCTGGTGTTGAGGGCCAGGTTATTGTGCTGGCACCATATGGACAGTTGCTCAATCTCACTTCTGTACTCTGACTCGTCCCCATCAGTGATACGTCCCACAACAGTGGTGTCGTCAGCGAACTTGATGATGGAGTTTGCACTATGAACGGCTACGCAGTCATGCGTGTAGAGTGAGTACAGCAGGGGGCTGAGCACGCAGCCTTGAGGTGCTCCCGTGCTGATTGTTATTGAGGCTGACACATTTCCACCAATATGAACAGACTGTGGTCTGTGAATGAGGAAGTCGAGGATCCAATTGCAGAGGGATGCGCCGAGACCCGGTTCTGTGAGTTTGGTAACCGGCTTGGAGGGGATGATTGTATTAAATGCCGAGCTGTAATCAATGAATAACAGCCTGACATATGAGCTTTTGTTGTCCAAGTGGTCCAGAGCAGAGTGGAGAGCCAGCGTGCCGGAGGAACTCGACGGGTCTGGCAGCAGCTGCGAAGGGAATGGACTGATTATGTTTCAGGTCGAGACCCTTCTTCAGATTGTGTGGAATCGGTCTGAAGAAGGGTGCAGACCTAAAACATCGCCTGTCCATTCCCTTCACAAATCTGGCTGACTTCTTCCGGCACAGTATGGTGTTTTGCACCAGATTCCAGCATCCAGCATCTGTAGCTCCTTGTATCTCCTCTTGTGAGACCACCTTGTGCCAGTGAGACTGGAGGGGGAGGAAGTGAAGCTCGATTGATAATTTTCCTTTTCCCATAGATCGAATTATTAACATCTGCAAGTTTGCAAATGACACAAAGCTGGGTGGCAGAGTGAGCTACAAGGAGGATGCTATGAGGCTTATGGATCAAGTGGATAGTTGGGTGATTGGGCAGATGCTTGGCAGATGCAGTAAAATGTGGATAAATGGAGGTTATCCACATTGGTGGCAAGAACAGGAAGGCAGATTATTATCTGAATTGTGTCAGATTATGAAAAGGGGAGGTGCAATGAGATCTGGGGGTCCTTGTACATCAGTCACTGAAAGTAAGCATGCAGGTACAGCAGGCAGTGAAGAAAGCGAATGGCTTGTTGGCCTTCATTGTGAGAGGATTTGAGTTTAGGAGCAAGGAGGTCTTACGCAGTTGTACAGTAGCCCTGGTGAGACCGCACCTGGAGTATTGTGTGCAGTTTTAGAAACATAGAAACATAGGTGCAGGAGGAGGCCATTCGGTCCTTCGAGCCAGCACCGCATTCATTGTGATCATGGCTGATCGTCCCCTATCAATAACCCATGCCTGCCTTCTCTCCATATCCCTTGACTACACTAGCCCCTAGAGCTCTATCTAACTCTCTCTTAAATCCATCCAGTGACCTGGCCTCCACTGCCCTCTGTGGCAGGGAATTCCATAAACTCACAACTCTCTGCATGAAAAAGTTTTTTCTCACCTCAGTCTTAAATGACCTCCCCTTTATTCTAAGACTGTGGACCCTGATTCCGGACTTGCTTCACATTGGGAACATTTTTCCTGCATCTAGCTTGTCTAGTCCTTTTATAATTTTATAGGTTTCTATGTGACCCCCCCCCCCCCTTCTAAACTCCAGTGAATACAAGCCTAGTCTTTTCAATCTTTCCTCATATGACAGTCCCGCCATCCCAGGGATCAATCTCGTGAACCTACGCTGCACTGCCTCAATCACAAGGATGTCCTTCCTCAAATTAGGAGACCAAAACTGTACGCAATACTCCAGATGTGGTCTCACCAGAGCCCTATACAACTGCAGAAGAACCTCTCTACTCCTATACTGAAATCCTCTTGTTATGAAGGGCAACATTCCATTAGCTTTCTTCACTGCCTGCTGTACCTGTAAGCCAACTTTCAGTGACCGGTGTACAAGGATGCCCAGGTCTCGCTGCATCTCCCCATTACCTAACCCCATTGAGATAATAATCTGCCCCCTTGTTTTTGCTGCCAAAGTGGATAACCTCACATTTATCTATATTATACTGCATCTGCCACGCATCTGCCAACTTACTCAACCTGTCCAGGTCACCCTGCAACCTCCTAACATCCACTTCACAGTTCACACAGCCACCCAGCTTTGTGTCATCCGCAAACTTGCTAGTGTTGCTCCTAATTCCCTCTTCCAAATCATTAATATGTATGGTAAACAGTTACGGCCCCAACACCGAGCCTTGCGGCACTCCACTCGCCACAGCCTGCCATTCTGAAAAGGACCCATTCACTCCTACCCTTTGCTTCCAGTCTGCCAACCAATTTTCTATCCATGACAACACCCTACCCCCAATACCATGTGCTCTAATTTTAGTCACCAGTCTCCCGTGCGGGACCTTATCAAAGGCTTTCTGAAAGTCTAGATAAACTACATCCACTGGCACCACTTCATTCATTTTACTTGTCACGTCCTCAAAAAATTCCAGAAGATTAGTCAAGCATGATTTCCCTTTCATAAATCCATGTTGACTTAGACTAATCCTTTTACTGCTATCCAAATGCCCCATTATTACCTCTTTAATAATTGACTCCAGCATCTTTCCCACCACCGAAGTCAGGCTAACTGGTCTGTAATTCCCCGTTTTCTCTCTTGCTCCTTTCTTGAAAAGTGGGATAACATTAGCTATCCTCCAATCCACAGGAACTGATCCTGAATCTATTGAACATTGGAAAATGATCACCAATGCGTCCACTATTTCTAGAGCCACCTCCCTGAGGACCCTGGGATGCAGACCATCAGGTCCGGGGGATGTATCATCCTTCAGTCCCATCAGCCTACCCAATACTATTTTTCGCCTAATGAAAATTTATTTCAGTTCCTCTACCCCCTTAGATCCTCTGTCCTCCAGTACATCTGGGAGATTGTTTGTGTCTTCCTTAGTGCAGACAGATCCAAAGTACCTATTCAACTCTTCTGCCATTTCCATGTTGCCCATAATAATTTCACCCGTGTCTGCCTTCAAGGGACCCGCATTTAACTTTGCTACTGTTTTTCCCTTAACATATCTAAAGAAGCTTTTACTGTCCTTCTTTATATTTCTGGCCAGCTTCCCTTCATACTTCATCTTTTCAGCCCGTATTGCCCGTTTTGTTTCCTTCTGTTGTCCTATGAAAGTTTCCCAATCCTCTGGCTTCCGGCTACTCTTTGCTGTGTTATACATCTTTTCTTTTAGTTTTATTCTATCCCTAACTTCTCTTGTCAGCCACGGTTGCCTCCTACTCCCCTTAGATTCTTCCTTCCTTTTAGGAATGAAATGATCCTGCGTCTTCCAGATTATACCCAGAAATTCCTACCATTGCTGTTCCACCGTCATTCCTGCTGGGATCCCTTTCCAGTCTACCTTGGCCAGCTCCCCTCTCATGCCTTCATAGTCCCCTTTGTTCAACTGCATCACTGACACTTCCGATTTAACCTTCTCCTTCTCAAATTGCAGATTAAAACTAATCATATTATGATCACTACCTCCAAGCGGTTCCTTTATCTCGAGTTCTCTTATCATATCTGGTTCATTGGACAACACTAAATCCAGAATTGCCTTTTCTCTGGTCGACTCCATTACAAGCTGCTCTAAGAATCCATCTCGGAGGCATTCTACAAACTCTCTTTCTTGGGGTCCTGAACCAACCTGATTTTTCCAGTCTACCTGCATATTGAAATCTCCCATCACCATAGTGGCATTACCTTTGTTACATGCCAGTTTTAACTCCTGCTACAACTTACACCCTACATCCGGGCTACTATTTGGGGGTCTGTAGATAACACCAATTAGTGTCTTCTTGCCTTTACAATTCCTCAACTCAATGAGTCTACTTCGTCAGTCCCTATGTCTTCCCTCGCAAGGGACTGAATTCCATCCCTCACCAGCAGAGCTACCCCCCTCCTCTGCCCACCTGCCTGTCCTTTCTCTAGGATGTATAACCCTGAATTTTAAGTTCCCAGGCCCGATCCTCCTGCAGCCACATCTCAGTAATCCCCACAAAGTCATATCTACCAACCTCTAACTGAGCCTCAAGCTCATCTACTTTACTTCTTATACTTTCGCGCATTCATATACAATACTTTTAATTCCTTACGCATCTCACCTTTCACATCGATCCCTATTACACTTGGCCATACTCTCCTATCCCTTTGTGAGCTTCCTTTCTGAATTAGGAGACCAAATATTTGGCCTCCTAATTTGAGGAAGGACATTATTGCTATTGAGGAAGTGCAGCGTAGGTTCACTAGGTTAATTCCCGAGATAACGGAACTGACATATGATGAAAAAATGGGTCGACTGAGCTTGTATTCACTGTTATTTAGAAGGTTGAGAGGGGCTCTTATAGAAACATATAAAATTATTAAGGGATTGGACACGCTAGATGCAGGAAACATGTTCCCGATGTTGGGAGAGTCCAGAACCAGGCGTCACAGTCTACGAAAAAGTGGGAGATCTGGGGAAAAAGCAGGAACGGGGTACTGATTTTGGATGATCAGCCATGATCAAATTGAATGGCGGTGCTGGCTCGAAGGGCCGAATGGCCTACTCCTGCATCTATTTTCTATGTTTCTAAATGCAAATATAGGGAAGCTATATTTCAGCTGTATTGGACACTGGTTGACCATATTTCTTAGAGGTTTCAATCTGTGGGCTCCTCGTCCAATTGTCCTGTCCCAAACCTCCCAGTGATTACCTGGCATATCCATTCCTGCAAACACTCCCTAAATATGATCACCAGAAAACAATGATGTCCTCCCATCAGCCCACTGGACGAATCTCCACTGTCAGTCAAACAGTGCTCATTGTCAAAGAGTTCTGGAGTAGCTCAGCAAGTCAGGCAGCATCTCAAAAGCATATGGATAGGTGACGTTTCACCTCTCTGTATTCTCCTGAGATGCTGCCTGGTCCGCTCAGCTGCTCCAGCACTGTGTCTCCTTTGCTAAGCCTGAGTTAAGAGAGGTAGATAGATCAGCTATGATTGAATGGCAGAGTAGACTTGATGGGCTGTATGGCCTAATTCTGCTCCTATCAATTATGAACGTATGAGCATCTGCAGTTCCTGATCATTGTCACATTCCTAAAATGTTTATGATAGAGACAGAAGTTTAGAGCAGTTAAGAAAATGCCTCATTTTATTTCAATGCTTCAATGGCCACTGAATGATTTGCCTTTGGTATGTAGGTGAGTGATAGAAGCCAGGGAAAGTTGACAGAAACGTGGGGAGAGTAAATCGTGATTCGTGAAAGATTGGTGTAATTGAGTACTTGATGGTTGCCATGGAAATGGTGGGTCAAATGGGGCCCCTCTGTGCAGCATGATTCCATGACTGTGATATTGACAGGAGCTTATCTTGAGTTCTGTACACATATTAATCTCCTTGCTTAAGGAAGGTTGTTTATGCATTAGGAGCAATTCAGAGCAGTTTTAGAATGGGCATGCTATATAAAGAAGCATTAAACAGGTCAGGCTGGTACATTGAACTTGTAAAGAATAATAAGGGACAGTTTTAAAATACAGTATATAAGATCCTGGAGGGTCTAGACAGGGTAAATATGAGGAGGTTGTTTCTGCTTGTCGGGAAATTTAAACCGAGGTTCACTGTTTAAAAATTAATGGTCACCCATTTATAACAGATGAGATTAAGTTATTTTCTTTCCCCAAAGGGTTTTGCAATTTTGGAACTGATTGGCCACCTTCTGTGCTGTATGTATGTATGTTTATTTGTTCCTATTTACATAGCTTAAGTCTGCAGTTCCCAATTGCTGTCAGTAATCAAGTTGTAGGTAATATTTTACCAGGTTGTTCATTAAAATGTTACATTACTTTTTAGAAACTTTTGTTTAGCATTTTAGAATATGATACTTATATTCCAAACTTTGAAAATGATATAGAATTTCAAGGTCTCTTATTTCCATCAGTCTACTATTGGTCAATCAGCCAGTACCAGGAGGAAATTTGAACAAATATCACAGCTCTCGACGCTTGTAGATAAATAGGGCATAGCCCAATATAGAGAGGTATTGATCTCAGATCATCCAAAAGAGATCACAAATGTCAAATTCTATCCCCCACTTTTTAAAAGCTGTATTTCAGACACACTATATTCTGTCAAATAGCGACAGAGTATAGCCTATAGCCTGTAATGCACTTTGAAAGCAATCTGCCTACATTTATGAAGCTGGTAGTATTGAGCCAGCAACAAAGTGACATTTGGAGTGCTGCTTTTAGGTTTCCATGTAACAAAATGGCTTGTGAAAGTACAAATTACGTAAAATGGACAGGTGCAGTTAAGTACTATGTGGATGGAAAGAGTTGCTGCAATTAGTAAATTGTTCAATAGAGTCAAAGCATCAGCATAATTTTCGTTACCAGGTGGAATGGAAAACTCACGATGTTGGTATGATTTCAGCATTAAATTTACTTTCATCATTCAGCCATACTAATCTTTACAGCCACATCCACTTTCACTATTTGTAATAGAAAACCTCCACAATAACAATGATTATTCTCCAAGGAAACACAACATCTTCCTATAGACTTCTTCTTCTTGCGCATGGCATGCATAGCCTAAAGTTGTAGGACAACTTGTTCTATTTGATCTTATTTGATTGTGCATGCCAGGTTGATTGCATTCGTCGAAACAGGGCGGACCACGTGAAGGTTGCTTCCTGTAGACAAATGATTAATATATAGATGTTAGGGTTAAAATATTATCAGGAAGTAAAATTTGACTGAAGCTATCCTCAGTATAATCTAAGATGGTTTGTGAAGTAAAGTATGTAGAACACATCCCAGTCCAGCATTTACAGTAAGTTTCTATTTTTGTATTTGACAGGGTGCTAATCAATTTAAATATTTGAAGTTACTGCATTTAAAGAACTACTGGCATATGATTATTTTTTTTTCATTTTCACATCAAAGGAAGACTTTTACAATCTTACAGGCTTAAGAAACATTCATCTGTAAAGAATATATTTTGGAAACATGCTGAGTTTTGGTTCGAGATCAAATGCAGATAAACAAGGTGCTTAGGACAAAATCTGGAGGAAATCCAATCTCTAAAGACAGACTGGAGAGTCTGCTGTATGGACGGTGTTATGTGGAGAATAAATATAACTCTCAACAGAACATATGTGGCTAATGGAGGCTGGTATTGTCAAAACATTTAATAAGTATCCAGACAAATACTTGAGCAGTCAGGCACAGGAGGATGCAGACTAAGTGCTGGTAAAGGAGATTAGTATAGATGGTTCTTTAGTAGTCTTTTGTCAGAAGGTAGTTAATCTGTGGAACTCATTGTCACAGAGGGCTGTGGAGGATAAGTCAGTGGATATTTTTATCACATCCACATCAGAGATAAACAAATTCTTGAGTAGAATGGGTGTCAAGGGTTATGGGGAGAAGCAGGAAAAAAGAGGCAGAGATCAGCCATGATTGAATGGCGGAGTTGACTCAATGAGCCAATCTATGACATGAACTTATAAACTTGTGGGTCCTTGACTGTAGGGTAGGGTCAAGGAAAGAGCGTTCACGTCGCACCCCTGTTTCCACCAATCTTTCCACCACTATGCACAAGAAGCACAAGAAGCGCAAGTGCAAGACGCCTTTGTATGCAGTTGCCGAGAAGTGTGTTCAGCTCTGGCTGAACAATTCTGATTTTGTTTCAGAAGGAACTGCAGATGCTGGAAAATCAAAGGTAGACAAAAATGCTGGAGAAACACAGCGGGTGAGGCAGCATCTATGGAGCGAAGGAAATAGGCAACGTTTTGGGTCGAGATCCTTCTTCTTCTAATCTTGTGATGTGCACTCGATAAAAAGACTGTTTCTGTGCTGCATGACATCTCTCTCTCTTTCTCATCATGGATTCCGATAGCATAAAAAATACTGAAAGCATGTTCAATATACAGAGTTTACTTTCTGGAAGAAAGATATATGTTTCCATTGACTTACATGTGCATGGAGATGGGGTATGTGTATGCAACTGCAGAAATTGTAATTCCAACTAGGAGAAATTATAGTCCAATGGTATGAACATTGAACACTCCAATTTTAAATAATACACTTCACTCCCCCTGTCTTTCCTATTTCTCCTCTCCATTACTCCACCATAGTGCACATCCATTTCACTCTTCTTCCCCCTCTTTACCCTATCCCCCACCTTCCCCACCCTCCCTGACCTTTTCCCCCTACATCGCTCCCTCTGGCATTACATTTAACTCCTCTCCTTACTTGATACCATCTTACCTCATTTTCATCTCCAGTCTTTGTCCACCCATCTGCCAATCAAAACCTCCCCTCATCTGTATCCACCTATCACTTGTGTAGGAAGAAACGGAAGATGCTGGTTTAAACTGAAGATAAACACAAAAAGCTGGAGTAACTCAGCAGGACAGGCAGCATCTCTGGAGAGAAAGAATAGGTGACGTTTCGGGTTGAGACTCTTCTTCAGACTTAGAGTCAGGGGAAAAGAGAATGAAAAATATCGATGGTGATACAGAGAGATAGGGTCCCTCCCCCACCCTAGTCATTGTACTAGTTTCACTGTCATTCTGGTGAGTTTCATTGTCTGGATAATTTGTTTACACCTAGCCCACAGCCAACAATGGACCATTACTTTTTAGTATATCTTTCATTAATTTATTCTATATCTCTCTAAATCACCGTCAATATCTCTCTTTTCCCTTTACCCTGACTCTCAGTCTGAAGAAAGGTCTCGACCCGAAATATCACTGATTCCTTTTCTGAAGAGATGCTCCCTGACCCACACAGTTACTCCAGCTTTTTGTATCTATTTCCACTTTTCACTTGCCAGGCTTTGTCCCACCACAATCTCTTTTCCACCTTTCCCCCCTCCCTACTACAATCAGCCTGGAGAAGGATACTGTTCCAAAACGTCACCTATCAATGTCCTTCGGGGATGTTGCCTTACCTGCTTAGTCACTCCAGAACACTCTGTTTTTGCAGGAAGCCAGCAGTTCAGTGTTTCAGCCCAGATTCCTATCCTCGGCTTGGTCACCTAACAAGCAATGTCTACCACTCCCGGCATTTTGGGTATAAGACAGTTTTGAAATCTACAGCTGAAGTGTTCATCTCACTAAGATAAATAGCACTTGGTTTGCAGACTACTTTGCCTTGGTGAATGAAATGGAGAATACCACTTGTGGTTGAAAATTGTGAAACAGCAATACACTTCATGCTGCATTTGGAATGGAGTCACTGTAATCAAGGGCCTTTTTCACCCCGTCAGAAGGCAGAAGACACAAAAACTTGAAACCACGTACCATCAAATAGAGTAACAACTTTTAACCTCTGATATTTGACCACTGAGTGGTCCTCTCATTAAGCTAGGCTGTAGTCCCGCTTGATAGATTTTTTTCTCTGTAACTGTAAGATAGGGTGGATATGGAGAGGATGTTTCCAGTAGCGGGAGAGATTAGGACCAGAGGGCACAGCCTCAGAATAAAAGGTTGTTACTTTAGAATGGTGATGATGAGAAACTTCTTTAGCCAGGGGGTGGTGAATCTGTGGAATTCATTGCCACACACAGCTGTGGAAGTCAACATTGGGTATTTTTAAAGCAGAGATTGATAGGTTCTTGATTAGTCGGGGGGTTAAATGTAATGGGCGGAAGGCAGGAGAACGAGGTTAAGAGGGAAAAATAGATCAGCCACGATCGAATGTTGGAGCAGACTCGATGTTTATGATCTTATGGTTACAAATAATCCAAATTCAGCGATAGCATGATGCAATTTGTTTTTAGCACAGCAGATGTATTGAATATTAATATATTCACTTTGGAATACTTTTACTTTCTATAATGTGATGATCATTTCAACGATAATATGATATTTCAATAAATCTTAAATCATTGAACAAAAACATTGTTATGTGTTTCTTTTCCATAATGGCCAAATATTGTCACCATTACGAGAAATAAACATATCTCAATCTGAATATAATAATTTTCAGTATATATTTGTTATGTTGAAAGTATGTGATGCAAAATTAACATTCTTAATAGAATTGGAGATTATGTAATTTTCATTAAATTGTTTTTGCATCACTTTGCTGTTCCTTATGGAAAGGGAGATCCAACTTACTGAACATATGGAGGATTATCAGTTGGTGCAACTTAAATACTTTCTAAGTTCAGAATGTCCTGTTTTACTTAATTAAGTAGTTTGGAAAGCCAACCATTTTATATGACCCCAAGATATTCCAAAGCAATTTGCAAACTATGAATAATGTTTTGAAATGTAGTCGTAGTTGTCAAACAGGGAAATGCACGTCAAAATTATGCTCAGCACAATCATTGGTATAATAATTTTTCTTTGGCAGATCCTTGGGATTGAGGATGATTTGGTATTACATGGATAAAACCAATATAGACATTGTCAACCCTTCAACAATTGGGGCAGATGGTCCCTCATGAGGTAGACAAGAGGATAGTTTGCCTCTTTTTGATATCTGGGCTTCCGTAAGCTAACAACACATGGATTCAAGCTTCTAAATACTTACCTTCTCCAGCTGGAGAGACAAGAGGAACAACACATGGATTCAAGCTTCTAAATACTTACCTTCTCCAGCTGGAGAGACAAGAGGAAACAACCTCCTCACTTCCCCAGTTCATTAAATCCTGTTGTAGCCTTAGATAATTTTATTCACTGTCCACTATACCACCAATGTTGGAATCATCTGCAAAAGTACTACCCTTGCCACCTACATTCTCATCCAAATCACGGTGGCACAGCAGTAGAGTTGCTGCCTTATAGCGAATGCAGCGCCAGAGACCTGGGTTTGATCCCGACTATGGGCGCTGTCTGTACGGAGTTTGTACGTTCCCCCCGTGACCTGCGTGGGTTTCTCCGAGATCTTCGGTTTCCTCCCACACTCCAAAGACATACAGGTTTGAAGGTTAATTGGCTTGGTAAATGTCCCTAGTGGGTGTAGGATAGTGTTAAAGTGCGGGGATCATTGGTCGGCGTGGACCCTGTGGGCCGAAGGGCCTGTTTCCGCGCTGTATCTCTAAACTAAATTAAATTAAAAAATATAGTGATCGCTGTGGCACACCACAGGTCACAGGACTCCAGACTGAAACACAACCCCCTACTGCCATCAGTTTCACTGCCATGAAACCAAGTTTGCGTCCAATTAACTAGTTGGTGAGGATATTGTACTTTATCAAGGAAACTTTGAGCACATCTTTAAATTGTCTGCTCTGTAAGCCTGAATGAATGAATGAATTGATGAATGAATGAATAGATACTTTATTGTCACATCTCAGACCCGCAGACCCTCAACATAGGAGCAACGCAAGGCTGCGTACTATCCCCTCTCCTCTACTCTCTCTACACCAACGACTGCAGCTCCACAGTCTCCTCTGTCAAGCTTCTCAAGTTTGCGGAAGACACAACCCTGATTGGACTGATCCAGGATGGGGAGGAATCTGCCTACAGACAGGAAGTGACACAGCTGGCATCCTGGTGCCATCACAACAACCTGGAGCTCAATGCTCTTAAGACAGTGGAATTGATTGTAGACTTTAGGAGAGCTCCCCCTCCCCTCACCCCACTCACCATCAACAACACCACAGTCACATCTGTGGAGTCTTTGAAGTTCGTGGGAACCATCATCTCCAAGGACCTTAAATGGGGGGCCACCATCGACTCCACAGTCAAAAAGGTACAACAGAGGATGTACTTCCTGCGGCAGCTGAGAAAGCACAATCTGCCACAGGCAATGATGGTCCAATTCTACACGGCCATCGTAGAGTTTGTCCTCACCTTCTCCATCATGGTCTGGTTTGGCTCAGCCACCAAGCATGACATCTGGAGGCTGCAGCGAATCGTCTGATCAGCAGAGAAGATTATTGGCTGCAACCTTCCCTCCATTGATGAACTGTACACTGCAAGGGCCAGGAAGCGAGCGGGTAAGATCATTTCTGACCCCTCTCACCCTTGCCACAAACTCTTTGAATCACTTTCCTCTGGAAGGTGACTCCGGACAGTCAAAGCTGCCACAGCCAGACATATAAGCAGCTTTTGACCACGAGTACTAGCTCTACTCAATAACCAAAAATTTGTAGCCTCCTTTTGCACTGGTATTTTATTTAATTCACATGTTTAATCAATAATGTTTTAATGTTTTATTGTTAATGTTTAATGTTTTATGTGTAATTCATAACTCTCACTGTATGTCATATTGTCACTTGCGGGTAGAGCACCAAGGCATATTTCTTGTAGGTGAATACTTGCCAATAAACCTATTCATTCATTTTCATTCATTCATTCACATGTGAAAAGTCACAGTGAAATTCATTGTTTTGCGTACCAAGATTTGCAAATAGTCGCCACATAAAGAGCATCAACAAAGTTACAAAGTACTACTCCAGGTCCTCCTTTGTTCCCGGCAGAATCTCCTCGTCGATCGCGGACCCGACCTCCTCCAGGTCCACTCCAAACGCCTCTGCAGTGCCGAACCAGGTTTCAGCCATGGGGCTCCTCTGACCCAGGCTCATGTGCGGAGGTCTGTCGACACAGGCTCCGGCCACAGGCTTCACCGCACAGCTTCTTCATGGTCTCTTGGGAGGCATCTGCTGCCGCCTCTCCAGAAATATCTTCCTGCACATCAGTAGACTCCCAGAGTACGGGAGTTTACTGATGTGCATGCAAACAAAATGGCATGTTTCATGTAGCCAACTAGCAGTAACCAATATCAGTATCCCGATTACAATAATAATATGATTAACAACATTTTGTTTGTTAATTTCAGTGTTGCTTGGAGGTATACATTCATCAGGATACCAGAAGAACTATCTGCTCAAAGAATGCACTGCACTCACTTACATCCACATGGGAGGACAAAATGGGCCTCTTCCACAGAGCATCGTGAGAACGCAGAGCACGCCTTCAATGTAGTACTGAAGCATCAATGCCCAAGTCACTTCAGCACATCTGGAACCATCCTCAAATCCAGCAAGTCAGTATTAGCTGCTGCTGCCGCCTCATGTTATATCCAGTATATTTCTATCTATTTTTAACTCAATGTGATTATAATTTACTTTTTGAGCAATTATTTCCCAATGGATGGTTAGTCTGAATTTTGCCATATGTCAATAGTAAAATATTCAGTATGGTTGAAATGTAATTAATTCCCAAGATGAGCTTCAGAATACATCTGGTGGGATTTACTCTTATTTTGAATGTTCTCACTTGTTTGCTATTGCCAACAAATTGCACACAGCAATTCTTACTGTAAGTTGAAAACATAGAAACATAGAAATTAGGCGCAGGAATAGGCCATTCGGCCCTTCGAGCCTGCACCGCCATTGAATATGATCATGGCTGATCATCCAACTCAGTATCCCGTACCTGCCTTCTCTCCATACCCCCTGATCCCCTTAGCCACAAGGGCCACATCTAACTCCCTCTTAAATATAGCCAATGAACTGGCCTCAACTACCCTCTGTGGCAGAGAGTTCCAGAGATTCACCACTCTCTGTGTGAAAAAAGTTCTTCTCATCTCGGTTTTAAAGGATTTCCCCCTTATCCTTAAGCTGTGACCCTTTGTCCTGGACTTCCCCAACATCGGGAACAATCTTCCTGCATCTAGCCTGTCCAACCCCTTAAGAATTTTGTAAGTTTCTATAAGATCCCTTCTCAATCTCCTAAATTCTAGAGAGTATAAACCAAGTCTATCCAGTCTTTCTTCATAAGACAGTCCTGACATCCCAGGAATCAGTCTGGTGAACCTTCTCTGTACTCCCTCTATGGCAAGAATGTCTTTCCTCAGATTAGGAGACCAAAACTGTACACAATACTCTAGGTGTGGTCTCACCAAGACCCTGTACAACTGCAGTAGAACCTCTCTGCACTTATACTCAAATCCTTTTGCTATGAATGCTAACATACCATTCGCTTTCTTCACTGCCTGCTGCACCTGCATGCCTACTTTCAATGACTGGTGTACCATGACACCCAGGTCTCGTTGCATCTCCCCTTTTCCTAATCGGCCACCATTCAGATAATGGTCTACTTTCCTGTTCTTGCCAAGACCCTGTACAACTGCAGTAGAACCTCCATGCTCCTATACTCAAATCCTTTTGCAATGAAAGCTAACATACCATTCGCTTTCTTTACTGCCTGCTGCACCTGCATGCCTACCTTCAATGACTGGTGTACCATGACACCCAGGTCTCGCTGCATCTCCCCCTTTCCCAATCGGGAAAGGGGGAGATGCAGCAAACCTTCTATAATAAAAGGAATGTGTCCCAGCCCCCAACGCACAATCAATGCGACACTGCAATCCGGAGAAGGCAAGAAGTGAAGTGGAAGAAAGCATATCAGGCTTTCCAGGAGCATCTACTTTCTGCCTCCGTCCTCTCACCTTAAACCCAAGTGCTCTTGTAATTGGCACTCCCGCCATAGGAAAAAGATATTTGCTGTCTCTCTCATCTATCGCCCTTGGAATATTTTACATTTCGATCAGGTCTTCCTTCAGCCTCCTCTGCAGTAGGGAAACAAACTCAGCCTATCCAGTCTCATGGGCGGCACGGTGGCGCAGCAGTAGAGTTGTTGCCTTACAGCGCTTACAGCGTCGGAGACTCGGGTTCGATCCTGACTGCAGGTGCTGTCTGTAAGGAGTTTGTACGTATTCCCCGTGACCGTCTGGGTTTTCTATGAGGTTTTTCTGTTCCTCCTACACTCCAAAGACGTACAGGTTTGTAGGTTAAAATTGGCTTTCGCATAATTGTAAATTGTCCCTAGTGTATGTAGGATAATGTTAGTGTGCTGGGATCGCTGGTCGGCATGGACTCAGTGGGCCTGTTTCCACTCTGTATCACTGAACTGAACTAAACTAAATCTTCTCTAAGTTCATAAGTTATCAGAGCAACATTAGGCCACTTGGCCTAGCAAGCCTATTCTGCCATTCAATCAAGTGCACTTGATTGAATGGATCTATCTTGGGTGATCTATATTTCACTCTCGACCCCATTCTCATGCCTGCTCCCCATAACCCCTGACACTCGTACTAATCGCACAATTACATCCTTCCTATAATGGGACGAACAAAATGACAAACAATTCTCTAGCTGTAGCATAACAAATGTTTTATGAAGCTGTAACATGTCCTCCTGGATATTATATTGTATGCCACTTACAATAAGGGCTAGATGGGGCACTAAGGGCCACTAATAACAATAACATTTATTGTTCACCACCTGAAGAACAATGGAGGACCCGACATGAGGGGAACACCGTGAGGAGGTGTAGTGGGGGGAGAACTAAGGGGGACCTGGCGTGGAGGTACTTTGTAACATTATAAGCGCCCTTTATGGGCAATGATTTGCATACCTTGGGTGGAGCAAAGCAAAGAATTTCACTGTGACCCGTGACCTGTTCATACATACATTCATTCATGCTTTCATTCATTCATTCAAACATTCAATCATACATTCATTCATTCAATCATTCATTCATTCATAGTGAGCTGCATTCTTGATCCACTGCACTGCTACCAGTGAATGTATTTCTATGATGGAATTGGGGAGGATGTTTCAGGACCTAGACCCAGCAATGAAGGACTGCTGATATACTTGCGAGTTGGGTTGATATGTGCAGGAGCAAAATGGAAAGGCCATGCATGGAAAGGGCACGTGGAGTTGGTGTTTGAAGTAACAGGTGATTTATTGACTGGTGCTTGCGCACCAGGAGGTCAGCTTCAGCCTTTTGCTCCAGCAGTATGTGGCTTGTACAAGAAAGTGGTTGAGTCGATGGTAACGCAAACTCAGTAGCCAAAGGGCCTATTTCTGTGCTTTGTTTTTCTATGTGACTATGTGTTGCATAAAACATGAGCAACAAATTGATTATTTTGGTGCTTCCAGACACAACCTGGAGGAAGTCAAAGACAAAGAGGTCAACACTTGTAGTACCCATGACTACAACAGGCTGTGCAGTAAATGGCATGTCATGTTGCCAAAGGCAACACAACTCTGTGGTTGCCTCTTTAGGGATCATGAGCAATTCTGCGCTTCTCTGAAAAGATGTAAACCTACATTATCACCGCTGTATTAAACCTGGGGGAAGGTGGGAAGTTTAGGAATTCCTATGAACACATCTTCCATTTGGGGTTTTAGGATTCTTCCCCCTGCTTGCAGTACCCCCATCATATTAGGTCACAAATAATGGTACAGAGAAGCTTGCTACTTGGGGAAATAGGTTTTGTATTTTATTGAGAAAATTATTATTGCATCTATTTCCAAAGCCAATCTTTGCCACTGCAAAGGTTGAAAGGCAAGACCAAAGACATATATTATGAGAAAAAACAACCTTCTGATAATTATGTTTTAAAATCTATTGTTTTCTCAAAGACAAGCCTTTTGATTCAATTTATGTGCCTAATTTGTGTTGGGTCAAGCAGACTTTGTATATGTGGACAGATTCCATTTGGGGTTTCCTTAAGTTACTGAGATCAGTTCAGGGATTAGAGCCATGGACTCTTGTTCTGAGTATAATCATGGAGACAAGCTCATGATTTATTCCAGACAAGCTCAAACTAAAGCCAAAGATAGAACACACCAAAAAGATTAGCCAACAAAAAACACAGTGCCAGGAAGGCAGGAAGTGGGATGTCAGAGCAGTGTAAGCTGTGCCCAACACTCTGGGTAACAACAGATGGGACCCAGCTTCACAAATAAGCCTCCTACCTTTGTCTGACAATTGTCGCCAAAACCACAGCCAATGACTCCCGAATTAAAGAATACACCAGGATAGTTTTGAATAATTGCAAATTGCAGGATTTTATAATAGTTGCATTTAATATACTGTTGAGTGATCCTCAATTTAGCAATCAGTCGGCTAGGCAATGGGCAGGAGATGCATTAACTTGAATCCAAAAATAATATTGATGATGGGGATATTGCTTAATGCCTTGAACCAGGCTATTAAACCCATCACCCCTGTGATGACACAAATATCACATCCATCAAATACTTTCCCCCATTTATCTCCTATAAACAGCACCATTAAACAGAGAGGGGACAGAAAGAAGAATATATTTTAGCTGTGGCAGACAAGGAGAGGAAATACCTTGAGATTCTATAGGTATATTTTACTTCGGAGTCACGTGAGTGACTACGTGAAAGAAACCCGCTACGACGCATGCGTGTTATATCGCATACACGCATTGAACGAGTCAGACATGGGAGAGGACGTCTCCCTAGAGGGAAATGCAAAGAAGCAGGTAAGAGACTGCAAAATTTTTCCCACTTACCTTGCAGGTAGGAAAGGCAAGAAGCTGCGGGAGCTGGAGGGGAGAACTGCGGAAACAGCGCAGCCAGCAGCCAGCAGCAGCCGATGCGCGAATCCTCCGGAGAGGATTCCTAAACGGCTATTTTTAGCAGCAGAACAGCTGTGCCCGACGTCGCTCCCCGCACCGGCAAGATTGACTGCTGCGGGGCGGGAAGCGAAGCAACACGTCCCGGGGGTTTTTCAGACTAAGCAGTCTATGTTGGAGCAGTCGCTAGCGGCTCTGGTGCCGATTTGAAGCGGCTGCGGGACCCGGAAGAGAGAGAGCCGACATCTGGGACAGCAGCCCAAGGACCTACGCTACGGGGTCCGTGGGGCTGCGGGAGGAAGGACGTTCCTCCCAAACGACAGGCTGAAAACCAGTACAGGTAAGAACAAATTTCACTTACCTTTGGTTCTTTTTCCAGAGTTTGCTGCTGTATTCTGAAGAGCAGCAGGCAGCCAGCTAAGGACGTCAGGGCAGAGCCACAGGTCGTTACTGCTGTGTTCTGAACAGCAGGCAGCCAGCTACTGATGTCAGTATAGAGCTGAAGTGCTGCCACACAGAGTTTTGCTGCTGTTTAATGACCAGCAGCAGGCAGCAATGAATGTCGGCACCAGCATCTCCCATAAGGGAGCGAGTGCCAAACTTCACCCTAAATGGGTAGAGGTGCCCGTGAGTACCAGGACCATGGGAGTGCCCGTAGGCATGGGGACCGGCTGCGGGAAATACCGCGTGCGACTAGTGCCAGAGAGCACCAAGGTCGGCAGGAGCGGTCCCATATATATTAAAGCACCCGCGACGACTAGTGCCCGAGAGCATGTAAGTCGGCTGGAGCGGTGGCTGGAGGAAATTTCTCCACAGTGGCAGGCTCCGGGATTGGAGGTAGCCACAGTGGGCAAATAAATATAAGTCCCACAGCAGTTTCCCATAAGGGCTGCATGAAATGTCAGACGCCTCTGAGGAGGGTATGGAAGGTCTGACGGGGTAAAATCTGAGCAGGTGATGGAGCCACTTTCCCCTATTGAAGGGGGGGATAAAACAACCTGCTGAACATGATGAGCCAGTACTGCCAGCAGAAACTCACTGAGAATGATCTCGAGAAGGATGGCTGTGAGTATTGAAGGACTGTGAGTCCACCCATCAACTTCAAGCTAAATATTTTGCTGAAGTGTTGGCAAGGCTTTTATACCCCAGGATATTGTGATGCTCTTAATGTAGCCATTGTTACAGGTGCATTTGCAGACATGTTGGAAGGCCGTTAGGAGTCGGGATATTAAAATCCGTAATACTCTGGAAGGTCTCATGGCGGGCATAACAGCTTTGGCCCGCATGTTAAAAAAGGTGGACAAAATTAGTAACCACAAGGATGCCATTAGCACTATTTTTTGCGATGTGCAGTTTGAAAGGCCATTCAGCCAGCTATAGACCCTAGTTCGCTATACTATGTAAGCAAAGGGCTATAGACCCCGTTATTTGGGGGGGGGGGGGGAGACCTGTCTAAACAGGTAAAAGAATTGGCGAGGAGGCTCGACTTTGGGGCTGATTAGAGCATCCAAAGGATATCTGGGGAAGACATTAACCTTATGTGCATCCTAAGAGAGGTAGTGTTTTGTAATTATACTACAAAGAATTGGGCAGAGGTACCCAGCAGCAGCGTCCTGTTTAGGGTTTGGCCCGGGACGACCACTGTGGAAGATGCAATAGTCTCTACGTCAGCATCTACCCTAACATTAACCTTTAGGCTCTCCACAACCGCGTATGAAACCAAGAAAATAACTTGGTTACCACCGATAACCATGGAGGTAGGTGAATTTGGGGCTCCAGCATTAATAGGGAGCACGGAAGTTGGAGGGACATTGCAACTTCATGTTGAAGCTTGGTGTAATATATCTATGGACAGATATATCCTTAGCAGTTTTAAGGGATATCTGATAGAGTTTCTACACAAACAAAACCCTCCAGTACAACATAAACCGGACAGATATACATGCTGGTAATGGAATAAACCAAACCTGAACAACAGGATTTGTCTCAAACATCTTTATTAGAAATAAGAAAGATGGGGGTTGCCGTATTATTATGGATTATCAATACTTCACAATGTTGTGCAATATATTCATTTTAAAAATGGATACTTTTAGCAGTGCTAAAGACTTAGTTTTCAGCAGGCTACTGTATGGCAAGTATTAATCTTTAAGATCCTTGCTATTCAATATCCAAAAGGTGGAAAAATTTTAAACCAGCGTTGGGACTGCTGCAACACCAAAATCATAGAGTAATGGTATAGTTGGATGATATCCTTATTGTGGGAATAACTTATGAATCGGCATGTTAGGCAGTGGTTGCCACTAAACAATTGTTTGAACAGCTGGGATTCATTGTCCATCCACTTAAGTCAAAATTGACACCATTAACACATTTAATATGTTAATGACTTTACTAATATGGAAAGCCACAGAGTTCAATGGGCTCATAATTATAGAGGTCATTTATTTTGGCCAATGGAGCTAATGATAGAAGCTATAAAAGAATTACAATGTTGGGAACACAATGTTAAGTATTGCTCCAAACCCAATAGTTATTCACAACCCGTCTGTGCTATTACAAACAGATGCCAGTGCAATTGGTTACGGTACAACTGATACCATCTCGAGCTATGGGGGAGATGGAATATATAAGAAGCTAACCTACATAACACTAAGGGTTAGAAATGTTAAGTGCATTTCATGGGCTAAAATCTTATTGCTCAGGAATGAAACTGCAGCATGTTAGATGGTAGATAGATAATACCTCGGTGATGGCATATATAAGTCATATGGGTGCAAAGATATCAACATCTTGTGATGAATTGGCAAATTCAATTTGGCAATGGTGTGTCCAAAGGAATATTTGGTTATGGGCTACGTATCTACCAGGGATACTAATTCAGTGGCAGACACCAGGTCACGAAAATTTATTGAAAGTACTGAATGGATGTTGGATAGAACGGTATTTGCTAAAATCAGTAAAGTATGTAAGGCCGGATATTAGAATTGCATCCAGGGTTAAATCACCAGTTACCGAGGTATGTATCATTGGTACCAGATCCTGAGGCAGAAGCTACAGATGCTGTTTCACTGCACTAGGGGGGGGGGGGGGGGGGGGGGAGGGTTTTATTTATGTATTTCCTCCTTTCTACTTTATCAATTGGGTACTAAGGGAAATTCAACAGGAATCGGCATCTGGGATGTCTTAGTACCTGATTGGCTTACCCAACTATGGTTTTCCGGGGTACAGGACATGGTGCTGGAACCATGTATAACGGTAAGACATAGTCCTAAGTGGCTGGTGCATCCAGTAACTGAGGATAGCTATCCATGTCATAGAAAATATTGATTTAGTAGGTTGTAGACTCTAAAACACCACTACGGGACATGGGGCTATCAAAAAGAACTGTGGACATGATCACAGCAGCACAAAGAAGGTCTACACAAAAACAGTATTTAGGTCATATTAAAAATGGACTAATTACTGCCATAATAACCTTCTGGACCACAGAAATAAGGATGTTCCAGCGGTGCTAGAGTTTCTCACCAGCCTGCACTATGGAGGACTGAGTTACAGCACTGTGAATAGTGCCAGAAGTGCATTGTCAACTTATTGGTGGCAAGGAACAGTAAGACAGTCTGTGGGATCACATCCTCTGGTAGTTAAAATTTTAAGAGGCAATGTTAACACCAAGCCACCAAAAATAAGATACAACTATATCTGGGATGTAAGTGTGGTCTTGACCTTGCTAAGGAATTGGTCGCCGGCTACAGCATTAAATCTGGATAAACAAACTAGAAATGGTAATGCTGATGGCGCTAGTCACAGCGCATAAGCTCCAGTTGTTGCAAAAAATAAGACTGGATGGCTTCACTATGGCGGCAGGAAGTTTGGGGTTTGTGATCCAGGACCGTATTATTAAACAAAATAGGCCAGGATCAGCGGGGCAGGTCATAGAATTGATGGCCTACCCGGAGGACAAACGCCTCTGTATAGTGAAGCACGTTTTGTTATACAGTGAAAGTACAAAGGCTATCAGAGGCAAGGAATTGGCGTTTAATCAGCTATAAGAAACTGTACCATAGAGTGTAACTCAGACCATTTCGCGGTGGCTGAAATATGGGTTAAGATAGGCGGGAGTGGACAATAACATATTTAATTATCACTCCACCAGGGCGGCAGCTACATCCGCAGCAAAACGCCTTGAGGTATCCATGGACCATATCCTCAGGATTGCAGGATGGTTGTCGGAGAAAACGTTTCAGAAATGTTATAACAAACCAGTTAGCAGTATGGGAACGTTTTCGGGGAACATTTTAAGTTCTGTATGATAATTTATCCCTGAAGAATACAGGGTTATGATTTGAATTAATTCGATATTATTTATCATTTCCATTAAATAATTGGTATGAATGTTTTGAATATAATTAACAATTTCTCCCTAACTACCAAGGCAGTTGTGAAGCATGGACTCGTTTCCACGGCACGAGGTCACAGAGCTTTGAAATCTTTCACGTAGTCACTCACGTGCCTCCGAAGTAAAATAGTAAGATTAAACGAGAACTTACCAGTTTGAAGTTTGATCTTTATTTTATGAGAGGAACGTTGAGGGAATACGTGCCCTCCGCTCCCACCCTCGAATGGTCATATCTTAAACTGGTATCTCTTTAATAATCTTACTATTTTAGGTCATTATAGTGTATCTGTGACCTCACACCGCTGCTTTGAAGGATGACACGCATGCGTCGTAGCGGGTTTCTTTCACGTATTCCCTCAACGTTCCTCCTCATAAAATAAAGATCAAACTTCAAACTGGTAAGTTCTCGTTTAATCTTACTATTCATTTTCATGTGATAGGACCAGAATTAGGTAATTCAGCCCATCAAGTCTACTCCGTCATTCAATCATGGCTAATCTATTACTCCCTCCCAACCCCATTCCCCTGCGTTCTCCCCATAACCCCTGACACCCATACTAATCAAGAATAGTAAGATTAAACGAGAACTTACCAGTTTGAAGTTTGATCTTTATTTTAACAGATGTGTCACAATACATAGGCGGGTATCTGTTGGGTATGCTCGGAACTCTAGATTAAGGCCTGACGATCCTGGCCTGTTTTGTTTCACTAATTCCAAGATGTGAAAAATTATCTTGTTGGTTGATATAACCATTGTGTCCAGTCGTAATTTATGTAGGGACTGGACCCGTTGTGCCGAGACTAGTGCCATCAGCATGATTGTTTTTTGTGTCAGTGACGAACCCCTAAGCAACGTAAGGACAACACTAACATCCCAAATCTGGGAATACCTTGCTCTAGGAGGATTCATGTTGAAGATACCCCTCATTAGCTTGGAAACCAGAGGGTGAGGTCCAACAGTGTGCTGTTCTAACCCCTGCCACAAGTATGCTGATAGGGCACTCCTGGCATAGTTAATGGCACTGTAGCTGAGACCTTCATCAAAATGTAGGCTAGCCAGAAATTCCAGAACATTAGTTACAGAAGCTGTATTGTACTAAATATTAGTCCTTGTACAATATATCTCCCATTTTCTGATGTATGAGAGATGTTGCTTCTTGGTGGATTCTCTGTATGCTACTGTGATCATATTCATGGTTCGGTCCGTCAGCCCCAGGTCCAGAAGCGGTCTTTTTAAACTCTGCAAATTAACAGATTGATCTTGTCATGGCATGAGTGACTCTCACCTGTCACAGGATGGACCAACAAATCCGGTTGTTTGGAGACGGACATACATGGTTCAGAGACCATGTCGAGAACCCCAGGGAACCATGGCTGAGTAGGCCAATCGGGTACCATCAAAATACCTGACGCAGAGTGTTGTTGTATTTTGCGTAAGACCTGACTGATGAGGCAGAAGGGGGAAAATGCATAGAAAAACAATTTTCCCCAGTCCAGCGAGAAGGCATCCATCGTTGCTGCCCCAGGGCCTGGTTCCCAAGCAACATATGTTGGCAACTGGTGATTCAGCCTAGATGCGAATAGATCGAGATCTGGAGTTCCATATTGCGTTACAATATCAGCAAATACTTTGTGGTCCAACATCCATTCGGAGTTGTCATTAAATTTTCGTGACCTGGTGTCTGCCACTGTATTGACCTTACCTGTTAGGTAAGTAGCTGATATCCAAATATTTCTGTTGACGCACCATTGCCAAATTGTATTAGCCAGATTGTCACATGATATCAATTTGATTCCACCCATATGATTTATATATGCCACCACTGTGATATTATCAATTTGTAGGCGAACATGCAGGTGATGCATTTTTGAGCAATATGCCTTTAGTCCATAAAACGCACCCAACATCTCTAAATAATTTATACCCAGTGTTTGCAGTAAAGATGATTCATGTGCATCCCATCTACCACCACACCTGGATATGGTATTAGTAACACCCCAACCGTGAGCGCTGGCATCAGTTTGTAATATAACTGATGGGTTGTTGATAATGATGGGGCTGGAGCTATGCCGTATGTTTTGCCTCCACCATTGTAATTCCAAAATTGCTTTAGCTGGTAATTGCATTTGTCGGTCGAAATGACCAGCATGATGTTTGAGTGCTTGCACCTTTGCTCTTTGTAAATTTTGGTAATGCAAAGGTCCAAACTGTGTGGCTGGAAAGGCAGCCACAAGTTTTCCAATCACCCTTGCTACTTGGCGAATAGATGGTTGACTGATGGCAACAAGGCTGTTGCAGGCCTCCATTAAATCTGCTGCCTTGCCCTGTGGCAAAGTTACAGACATGTGGATAGAGTCAACAGTGAACCCCAGATAATCCATACTTGTAGAAGGCGTCAACTTAGATTTATCTGGATGAATGATAAACCCCAGTTTTTCAAACAAGAGTTTTGTAGCTGATACAGCTGATTTAGCTAAATCCAGGGTTTTCCCCACAATTAATATATCATCGAGATATGCCATGACAATATGTTTCTATTTTCGGAGAAACGCCAAGGCTGGTTTTAATATTTTAGTAAATAGTCTGGGGGCTGATGTTATACCATTAGGTAATGGTTTATACTGTCAGTGCTGCCCCATCCGGTTAAACTTCAAATATCGGCGATGATCCTTGTGTATAGGTACCGAATAGTAGCATCTTTTAAATCGACGCAAGCCATGAAGTAACCTTCGGAAATCAATTGTTTGGCAGTAACAAAGGTTTCCATTTTGAAGTGAATATACTTTACAAACGTATTCAGTTTAGTCAAATGAATGATGATGCGGCATCCACCATCTTTTTTAGTTTTTGTGAAAATATCGGACACAAATTCTAGAGAGTCGAGTTGGGATCTCTCAATTACTCCTTTGGCATATAGCCTACCCAGCCCTGCATGACCTTCCAGTTTTTCCTGTTGTGAAAGTACAAACACTCAGCTAGGTGCATGTTGAACTGGGGGAATGTCTTTGTGAATAAATTCAATTTCGTATCGCTGTAGTATATAAGGGGCAGAAGTTATAGACTTCCATGCCTCCCAAAACACGTGTAACCTACACCCAGTTAGTATAGAACTTACACCCCCTGTGTTCTGGAAGGAACCAGACCCACCTACCTCCATGGTTACCAGTGGAGTGTTCATTTCTTCCGCTTCTGTCCCTTCGGAGGTAGAGGCGCTGGAGTGCGGAGTTGGCGCATCTTCCACGAAGCTCGCTCTGGGCCGTGGCCTAAAAAAGACCTTTGTGTTGGTTGTGCGGCCTTCGTGCTTTCACCAGCATCCTGGTATCGTGGCCTGCTGGTGGATGCGTAGGGGTGCTGCCGCCAGAGATAGGTCCTGCTCGATGTTGTCGCTTTCATGAGCCCGACGGCTTTTGCTTCTTCGTCGAGCTCTTTAACCTGCTTAGACAGGTTGCCCCCAATTAGCAGTATTGGTGGTTGTGTACTGCTAGTTTTACACAACCCTACAAATTTGGGGTTCAAAGCAGGTCGGATGGCGTTTTTTCTTAGGCAGTTGATTTCAAACTGCGTATTGCAGAGAAGTGCAAGTGCATCCTGTTGTGTCTCTGACATCTCTGTGCCGTCCACCGACCGAGCAAACGGCGTTATTCCCAAAGCCAACAGCTTGAGTATTTTCTGCATCTTCCCCTCTTGGGTTCGGATGCCTGAACCGATGTACCCCCAGGTAGAATTGTTCACTGCAGGAACATTAAGTGAGACACAGTTCTCTGGTGCCATATGTTTGGCAGTTGTTTTATTCAAAACTTGTTCCTGCAGCTGGTTGAATGAAAGGTAATCAATGCTTGCTGCCAGCTTTGGCTGTAACGGCTGTCCCATTTGCACTGGCATCGCAAACTTTGAGACCACCCGGAGCAGCTTTTGTGGATCCTGCACCCCCAGCACACTCGCGGTGTCTTCAGCCAATCTTCGGGGCCAGCCCAGCAATGGCCCGTAATGCTCCCCTCTGTCGAGGGAGATGCATTATGCAGCCCTTGATAAGGTGCTGCCATGGGTGTTCCAGGAACCCCATGGTGACAATACTCCATATCGCGAGAATTTACCAGTTTGAAGTTTGATCTTGATTTTATAGAAACATAGAAACATAGAAAATAGGTGCAGGAGTAGGCCATTCGGCCCTTCAAGCCTGTACCACCATTCAATATGATCATGACTGATCATCCAACTCAGTATCCTGTACCTGCCTTCTCTCCATATCCCCTGATCCCTTTAGCCACAAGGGCCACATCTAACTCCCTCTTAAATATAGCCAATGAACTGGCCTCAACTACCTTCTGCGGGAGAGAATTCCAGAGATTCACCACTCTCTGTGTGAAAAAAGTTTTCTTCATCTTGGTCCTAAAAGATTTCCCTTTTATCCTTAAACTGTGACCCCTTGTTCTGGACTTCCCCAACATCAGGAACAATCTTCCTGCATCTAGCCTGTCCAACCCCTAAAGAATTTTGTAAGTTTCTATAAGATCCCCTCTCAATCTTCTAAAGTCTAGCGAGTACAAACCGAGTCTATCCAGACTTTCTTCATATGAAAGTCCTGACATCCCAGGAATCAGTCTGGTGAACCTTCTCTGTACTCCCTCTATGGCAAGAATGTCTTTCCTCAGATTAGGAGACCAAAACTGTACGCAATACTCCAGGTGTGGTCTCACCAAGACCCTGTACAACTGCAGTAGAAACTCCCTGCTCCTATACTCAAATCTTTTTGTTATGAGGAGTTACAATGAGCGATTACGTGAAGAAGGCCGTCATCCCACTTGGCGGGTCATACTTCAAAGCAGCGGTATGGAATCACAGAAACAAATAGATGACCTGAAAATAATAAGATTTTGAGAACTAGAACTACCATATGACCTTGATAATATGAGAGTGGGAGCGGTGGGCACGTAATCGCTCATCGCAACTCCTCATAAAATCAAGATCAAACTTCAAACTGGTAAGTTCTCATTTAATCTTACTATTTTACTTCGGAGTCACGTGAGTGACTACGTGAAGATTTCAAAGCTCTGTGATTTCATGCCAGAAATGAATCCATGCATTACACACTGCATGAAGTGACCATGGATGAGTGAAAAAAGATTCATGCATTCAAACATGACTTGGTTTGTTGTGCTGATGCTTAATCATCCAATGAAAATAATAGTGACCTCTTTCATCCAGAGGAAACTATAAACAGTCAAAAAATGGAGTTGGCAAATACCCCTGATATGACAGCAGGTTGCATTTAAAGTTGGTAAAGTATGTTCATTTGACCATCCTGCAGCTGCTAGGATGTGGTCCAATGGAAACGTACATAATCCTTTGAGCTGATGTGGTAGCAGCCCCGGTGGAGTGTGTGTTGAAAATATTAGTATTGACTACTGCATTCGCCAAAACCTGTTTTACCACCTGGAGATGGTAGAATAAACCTCTTATGAAGTTTATATATATATATATATTTTTTTTTTTACTAACAAACATTGTTTCGTTTGGAGCCTTTGAGGCTCTAAGTGATCCAGACTGTTGTGTAACCCTGAATATTAAGTTCCGAGGCACAATCCTCCTGCAGCCACATCTCAGTAATCCCCACAATGTCATATCTACCAACCTCTAACTGAGCCTCAAGCTCATCTACTTTACTTCTTATACTTCGCGCATTCATATACAATACTTTTAATTCCTTACGCATCTCACCTTTCACATCGATCCCTATTGCACTTGGCCATACTCTCCTATCCTTTTGTGAGCTTCCTTTCCCGTTAATTCTGGGGTCATTAACCGTCCCTTTATTCTCTTTCCCTTTAACTCCGCCCTCGACTATCCCATTTGACACCCCATTTGAATGTTGCCAAGTTTTCCTAAAAGATTTACCTGAGTGTTGCCAAGTTTTCAGAGCCTGAGCTAGAGGGAGAGATTCAAAAGGCCTGGACTTTATTCCTTGGAGTGCAGGAGAATGAGAAGTGATCTTATTGAGGTGTATAAGATGATGAGGGGAATTGATAGGGTTGGCGAGGTCATAGGTTTAAGGCGCGAGGGGAAAGATTTAATAGAATCCTAAGGGCAACATTTTTTTTTACACAGATGGTTGTGGTTATATGGAATGAGCTGCCAGAAGAGATAGTTGACGCAGGTACTATAATAACATTTAAAGGACATTTGGACATGCACATGGATAGGAAGGGTTTAGAAGGAACTTGGGCCGTGCAGGAAAATGGGATTGGAGTGAATGGGGCATCATGGTCAACATGCGCAGGTGAGGCCAAGTGGCCAGTTTCTGGGCTATATGACTATGAACCTGTGTAGACATTTGCTCATACATGGTTTTAGACAGAACTGTTGGAGGTTTTCTTGCATTTATACAAACACAGAATGAAAGCAAAATTTCCATTAAAAAAGACCACGGAAAAAGTGATAACTTCTAAATAGCAAAACCCAAGAATGCATTCTTTGATAGACACAAAAGGCTCGAGTAACTCAGCGGGACAGGCAGCATCTCTGGAGAAAAGAAATGGATGCATTTTCAGGTCATGAACCTTCTTTAGGCTTCCCGCTGAGTTACTCCAGCTTTTTGTGTCTATCTTCGGTTTAAACAAGCATCTTCTTACACAATGCATTCTTTGAATTATTCCATGAGAACTGTTGCATTATATTTGACTAGAATTGTTCTCATTCAAACAGAGGAGATAAAGATTTAACCAAGGAATGTACATTTAGAATGAATGGATAGGCACAAACTATTCCCCTTTGATAAAGGGTACATGATTAGAGTTAAAGTAATTAGCGAAAGGATTAGAGGAGTGGTAAGGAGAATGTTTTACAATTAGAGTGAGATGCGTGTTAGGAGCTCAATGCTTTGAACGGTGGTGAAGGGAGGTATTCTCTGTTTTAATAAGAATCCAAATATAACTTCACAAAGATATATCTATAAAACCAGATACAATCAGATTCATTCGTGTCATAAACTTTCTATGATACTGTATATACCGGACATGTTACCTGAAAGGCTACTGACCGTGAGCCAGGAAGGACATTTAGGCTTTAGGCTCTCTCATGAATCTGTGGAATTCTCTGCCACAGAAGGCAGCGGAGGCCAATTTATTGGATGTTTTCAAGAGAGAATAATGCCCCTGTCCCACTTTGGAAACCTGAACGGAAACCTCTGGTGACCTTGCGCCCCACCCAAGGTTTCCATGAGTCGCTAGAGGTTTTGGTCACTCACCTGGAAAGCCTCCACCGAAGCGTGAGCTGCATCTACTGACCAAAGATCCTTCAGGATCTTTCCTACCAACCGCACACACACACACACACACACACACACAAACACATCGCGAAGGTGGGGGCCAGGGACAGTGGAGGAGCGTTGTCTGCGCGATGAAGAGGAAGGTAAACGGCTGCCACAGAGCACGGTAAGTCCTTTAGAGAGCACAGGAGGGAGGGAGAGGGGAAAGAAGGGGAGAGAAGGACAGCGAAGGGGAGAGAGAAGAGGAAGAGAAGGGAAGAGAAGGGAAGAGAAGGGGAGCGAAGGGGAGAGAAGGGGAGAGAGAAGGGGGAAGAAGGGGAGAGAAGGGAGGGAGAAGGAGTGGAGACAGTTTAAAGAAGTTTAATAAAGTTAGCGGGCATTTTACCTTCCGGCGGATCTTCTAGGTCCTGAAAACCAAAGATCCTACAGGATCTTTGCTGAAAACTCCAGTGAGCCAATCAAAATGGCCGGTCAGCGAAGGAGATGGCCTTCGACTGCCTGTAAGTAAATCACAACCCCATTCCTCTGGCTTCAACCAAACGGCAACCTGTTTTTAGTCGAGGCCGGTTTTGAATTTTTTTAAATAATCGCAGGAACACAGAAGAAGCCTCGACTATGCAGAAACCACTTTCGACCATTAGGGAGAGTGACCAAAACCTCCGGGAACCTCACGGAAACCTTGGGTGGGGCGCAAGGTCACCAGAGGTTTCCGTTCAGGTTTCCTAAGTGGGACAGGGGCTTTAAGATTTAGCTATTAGGGCCAACAGAATCAAGGGATAAGGGGGAAAAAGCTGGAATGGGGTACTGATTTTCGATGATCAGCCATGATCATATTGAATGGCGGTGCTGGCATGAAGGGTCGAATGGCCTACTCCTGCACCTTTTTTCTATGTTTGTTTCTATATCTCAACCAGTGCAGTTACAATGGGCAGATGCTTATGTTTCCAGGATTCTATGACACTAGCTGATAAATTTGCCAAAAGTTTCTAGTTATTTTCAAGCCATTCTTGATTACATCTCAGTCATCGTTTCTTTAATGTTAAGGCCACTGAACACACGACAGCCACCACAAAAATCCATTCCGTTGCTTTTCAGTTATAAATAAAGATATGATATAAATGTGCAAACATCGCAGATGGGTAAGGAACATGATGTACTTTTACTCATTAAGTTGCTGAAAGATGTAATGTGTCTGCTATGGAGCGGCACATATGGACTTACTCATTCAACTATTTAATTGCCATTTCACCAGAACAATAAATAAGAAAATGTGGAGAACATCTCTGGAGATGTTCAAATTCAGGGTTCCGACCTGAAGCATCGCCTATTCATTTCCTCCACAGATGTTGCCAGACCAACTGAGGTACTTGTGTCCAGCACTTTGTGGGTTTATTTGGTAAACCAGCATTTGTAGTTCCTTCTGTCTCGCACTAATATCTTTGTTGTTTTTTTTTACATTGTTGTAAATTACACAGAATTTGCTCCCTAAGGAAACATTGGTAATTGGGTGAATTGCTGGTGTTCCAAGTTATTTCCCACATCCACTTCCAACATGTTTTGGCAATTGTTCATCTGAATTCAGTCTGAGGTCACACTTCTGTTCATTAAATTTTAGTAAACATGGGCAGCACAATACAATAATTTTTTACGAGGAAAGAAAATCATTGACTGAAGCAGCGATTCAGTTGTTTTCAGCCAGTTTCTGGCACCAGCCATCAAGAATTTCTCTTCTCACAGAATAGCTTTGTGTCATGTTTCCCCATTAGCAGTTCTGGTCGCCACATTGCAGGAAGGAGGTGGAGGTTTTGGAAAGGGTCCAGAAGAGATTTACCAGAATGCTGCCTGGGTTAGAGGGTGTAAACCAGAATAAGAGGTTGCTCAGACTCTCTGAAAGGTTAAGGGGAGACCTGACAGAAGTTTATAAAATTATGAGAGGCATTGAATCTTTTTCCCGAGGTAAAAATGTCAAAGATTGGAGGTCATAACTTTAAGAGAAAAGAGGAAAAGTTTAAAGGAGATGAGCGGGCAATTTTTTTTCTTTGCATGGTCTGGTGGGACTGGTGGGTGCCTGGAACACCTGTGATGTGGTGGAGGCAGATACCATGGTGGTGTTTAAGAGGCTTTTAGATGGACACATAGAGGTACAGGGAACTGATAATGTGTGCATGAGACCCTAGTGGCTGTACCTAATGAAAACAGGTACGCCCTCTTGGGAGCTGTCGGAGCAGACGACGCTTCCAGTCTGAGCAGCGGACATGTCGGTGGCTCCAATCCTAGCCATGAGACTCGGCCGGCGAGACTGGCGTCGAGCAGGACCATAGTGGTGGGCGACTCCATTGCCGAGGAGCGGACAGGAGATTCTGTGGCGGCAGGTGAGACTCGAGGATGGTCTGTTGCCTCTCTAGTGCCAGGTTTCAAGATGTTTCAGACTGATTTCAAAACATCCTCAAGAGGGAAGGTAGGCAGCCAGAAGTGGTTGTGCATGTGGGTACAAGCAACGTCGGGAAGAAGAGGAAATAGGTTTTGCAACGTGAGTTTAGAGAGTTAGGAAGAAGGCTGAAAAGCAGGACTTCTAGGGTGGTTATCTCTGGATTGCATCCAGTACCTCGTGCTGGTGAGGGCAGGAGATAGGGGATCTGAATGTGTGGCTGAGTGGAAGGTGCAGGGAGCAGGGATTTAGATTTATAGACACTGGGATCTCCTCTGGGGTAGGGGTGCCCTGTAGAAAAGGAACAGGTTACAACTTAACTGGAGGGGGACTGACATTCTGGCAGGCAGGTTTGCTAATGCTCCACAGGTGGGTTTAAACTAAATAGTGGGGGGGAGAGGTTGACAAATTCGGAGTATAAAGATGGAGTTAATGGGGAAGAGAGTACAGGAAAAGTTACGAAAGATACCCGAATTAATGCAATGGAAAGTTCAAGAAGGGATAAGAGAGTAAGGTCAGGTGAAATGGGAACCGGTGTGAGAGGGGAGATGAATACCGAATAAAAAGTGTTATACTGTATATGAATGAGCAAAGTATAAGAAATAAAGTGGATGAGCTTGAGGCTCAGTTAGAAATTGGTAATGCCCCTGTCCCATTTAGGAAACCTGAACGGAAACTTCTGGAGACTTTGCGCCCCACTCAAGGCTTCCGTGCGGTTCCCGGAGGTTCCCAGAGGTTTTTGTCAGTCTCCCTAATGGTCAAAAGTGGGTTCCGCTACTTCTATGTTCCGGCGACTATTTCAAATAATTCAAAACCGGCTACGACTAAAAATAGGTTGCCGTTTTAAAAATTGGTACGTTTTAGTCGAAGCCAGTTGCGATGTTAGTTGAAGGTGGTTGCCGGAGGTTTCAGGTAGTGGAAGGTCTTACCTTCCACCACCTGCAACCTGCAACCTCTGGCAACATCTATGGAGCGAAGGAATAGACCATGATTCAGGTCGAGACCCTTCTTCAGACTGAAGAAGAGTCTCGACCCGAAACGTCGCCTATTCCTTCGCTCCATAGATGCTGCCTCACCCGCTGAGTTTCTCCAGCTTTTTTGACTACCTTCGCTTTTCCCAGCCTTTGCTGTTCTTTCTTAAACTCAAGTCATAGCCTGCTCTATTTTTCCAGAGTATTACTTACCACTTATCAGTCCACACTGGAATGGTGTCTGATATTTGCTGCATGTAAGGTAGGGGCTGCTGATTTATTGTACAAAATCATTAGAGGAATAGATTGGGTAGACACACAGAGTCTCTTGTCCAGAGGACAGGAATCGAGAACCAGAAGACATAGGTTTAAGTTGATGGGTGGAAATTTTAATAGGAACCTGAGGGATTACTGTTTTACCCAAAGGGCGGTGGGTGTATGGAACGAGCTGCCGGAGGAGGTAGTTGAGGCAGGTACTATTGCGACGTTTAAGAAACAGTTAGACCTGGATAGGACAGGTTTAGAGGGATATGGGCCAAACTCAGACAGGTAGGACTAGTGTAGATGGGACATGTTGGTCAGTTGGGTCGGAAAGCCTGTTTTTACGCTGTATGACTCTATGCTGAGGTGTTGCAAACCAAACTGAACATTGTACAATCGATACTGAACATCTGACTTCATGACAGAGGGAAGGTCATTGATAAAACATTTGAAGGAGTTTGGGTCTACCCTGAGGAACTCCTGGAGTAATGCCCAATGGCTGAACTGATTCACCTCCAATAAACACAACTTTTGTGTGAAATGTAACTCCATCCAGTGAAGTATTTTCTCATTGATGCCCGATTTAATGCACAATTAACATACTTTTACAAGCTGATTTATAACTCTTTTTGTTGGTAACACTTTCACTGTGGCAGCAAAGAATACTTTTAGTACTGCTGACAAATCATCTCCCCTCACTGTCGGCAAACCTTTACAATGTAAATTAGTACTTTCTCCTTTGAATTTGAAGATTGCAGGTCCAAATTTGGCTTCACAAAACTTAGTTCAGTGTCCACCCTCTCACGTCCCTGGAATGACGAGAAAGCACACGTTGGAGATGCTGTATTTTAATTGTGCCATTATAACTGGGCTCTATTTTCTCTCTGGGAAGATTAGAATTAGAATTAGAATTAGAATTAGAATTAGAATTGGAATTAGAATACGTTTATTGTCATTGCACAACAACTGTACAACAAAATTCCATTGCATCTCCTTCAGTGTGTACATAGAAGATACAAGATATTCAATAGCACTATTATTGTTTGGACTGACATCTTCAACCTGTCACTTGCCGAAGCAGTTGTCCCCACTTGACTTAAAGCCACCTCCATCGTGCCAGTGCCAAAACACTCCACTGCGGCAAGCCTCAACGACTTCCGCCCAGTTGCACTTACCCCCATCATCACCAAGTGCTTCGAGAGGCTGGTCCTGGCACACCTCAAAAGCTGCCTACCCCCCACACTGGATCCCTATCAGTTTGCCTACCGCAAGAACAGGAGTACGGAGGATGCCATCTCAACGGCACTTCACTCCGCCCTCTCCCACCTTGACAACAGAGACACTTATGTAAGAACGCTGTTCATCGATTACAGCTCAGCATTCAACACCATTATTCCATCAAAACTGATCACCAAACTCGGTAACCTGGGCATCGACCCCTCCCTCTGCAACTGGATACTGGACTTTCTAACCAACAGACCCCAGTCTGTGAGGTTAGACAAGCACACCTCTTCAACCCTCACCCTGAACACCGGCGTTCCTCAGGGCTGTGTGCTGAGCCCCCTCCTCTACTCCCTCTTCACCTATGACTGCACACCTGTACATGGTACTAACACCATCATCAAGTATGCAGATGATACAACGGTGATTGGCCTCATCAGCAACAACGATGAGCTGGCCTACAGGGAGGAGGTCCAGCACTTAGCAGCATGGTGCGCTGACAACAACCTGGCCCTTAACTCCAAGAAGACCAAGGAGCTCATTGTAGACTTCAAGAAGTCCAGAGGCGGCACGCACACCCCCATCCACATTAACGGGACGGAGGTGGAACGTTTTTCTAGCTTCAGGTTCCTGGGAGTCAACATCTCCGATGACCTCTCTTGGACCCACAATACCTCTACTCTGATCAAGAAGGCTCATCAGCGTCTCTTCTTCCTGAGGAGACTGAAGAAGGTCCATCTGTCTCCTCAGATCCTGGTGAACTTCTACCGCTGCACCATCGAGAGCATACTTACCAACTGCATCACAGTATGGTATGGCAACTGCTCTGTCTCCGACCGGAAGGCATTGCAGAGGGTGGTGAAAATTGCCCAACGCATCACCGGTTCCACGCTCCCCTCCATTGAGTCTGTCCAAAGCAAGCGCTGTCTGCGGAGGGCGCTCAGCATCGCCAAGGACTGCTCTCACCCCAACCATGGACTGTTTACCCTCCTACCATCCGGGAGGCGCTACAGGTCTCTCCGTTGCCGAACCAGCAGGTCGAGGAACAGCTTCTTTCCGGCGGCTGTCACTCTACTAAACAACGTACCTCGGTGACTGCCAATCACCCCCCACCCCCCCCCCCCCCCCCCCCCCCGGACACTTATTATTTTTTTCTTATTCAAATCGTTTGCTATGTCGCTCTTCAAGGGAGATGCTAAATGCATTTCGTTGTCTCTGTACTGTACACTGACAATGACAATTAAAATTGAATCTGAATCTGAATCTGAATCTGAATCTGAATCTGATTACAGAGAGGAGGTTCAACAACTCATCAACTGGTGTGATATCAATAACCTTCAACTCAATGTCAATAAAACAAAAAAAATAACTGTGGACTTCAGGAAGAAACAGACAACACACACTCCACTTACCATCAATGGCAGTGCAGTGGAGTCTGTGAAAAGCACCAGGTTCCTGGGAGTGCACATCACAGATGATCAGACATGGTCCATCAACACCATCTCCCTAGTCAAGAAGGCACAGCAACGCCTCCACTTCCTTCGACAGATGAGAGCTGACCTCCCCCTTCTGCCCTCACGACTTTTTACAGAGGTGCCATTGAGAGCATTCTTACCAGCAGTCTCTCAGTCTGGTATGGCAGTTGCTCTGCTGCTGACCAGAAGGTCCTACAGAGAGTGGTGAGGACAGCGGAGAAGATCACCAGATCACCCCAACCAGCAATCCAGGACCTATACCCATCTCGCTGTCGCAAGAGAGCAAGCAATATCATCAAAGACACCACCCACCCAGCACACAAACTGTTCACCCTCCTACCTTCCGGTAAGCGCTACCGCAGCATGCGGAGCAAAACCACCAGATTCAAAAACAGCTTTTGCCCTCAGGCCATCAGACTACTCAACACACTTAAGAAAATTCCATGAACAGTACCCAAACAAAGACAAACAAACTGTGAAAATAACTTTGGCTCAATGTCTCCAGTACGAAATTTGCACTTTTTCTATATTGCACCTTTCATTGTTGCACCCTTTTTAAAATACCTCAAAGTTTTTGCTACATTTTGGCACACTGTGAATATTTTAATATTTTAAATAATGTAATGTCTATTGTCTATTTTTATTGGTATGTTGTCTGTCTGTGTTTTTAATATTACTTGCACATTTGGAGTATGGGGAAACGTAATTTCAATCCTCTGTGTAACTACTGTTGCATAATTGAATTGACAATAAAGTTTACTTTGAACTTTGAACTTTGAACTTTGAACTTTGAACTTAAGAACAGCAGGGTGATATTGCCAGTGAAATATTTAACCAATATTTATACATATACATATATATATTTTAAATTGGTTGTTTTTATCATATTAATGTCGATAAGATCAATCCATGCCCAAATTTGCTGCCATGCTTCAACATCTGCTTATGACGAATTTTGATACAATAAATTAGAAATTGATTTGAAACTTAAAGTCACCAGCAATGTTACAAGGAGTTCATTAAACAGTGAATTATTAAGACATGAGAAAAAAACGTGTAATCAGAATTTCTCATCACATTTTAGAGTGATAATATTTTAAATTAAAACATACAAGAGATAAGTGCATTGATTCACTAAAATAGAAAACAAGCTTTTAAGAGGGAACTGCAGATGCTGGAGAATCGAAGGTTACACAAAAAAGCTGGAGAAACTCAGCGGGTGCAGCAGCATCTATGGAGCGAAGGAGGGAGGAGTCGAACGTGAAGTTATTGAGGGTAAGGACCAGCTCCGCTAGGCGGAGGAGAGTGTCAGTGGCTGGGTATGGGTTGCTTCTCTGGTCGAGGAAGAACCGGAGGGCTGTGAGACCATCGTGGTGGGGGATGGAGGTGTATAGTGATTGGACGTCCATGGTGAAGATGAGGGGGTGAGGGCCTAGAGAATTGAATGCGCGGAGACGACGGAGAGTGTCTGAGGTGTCTTGGACATAGGTAGGGAGGGATTTAACCAAGGGTGATAGGATGGAGTCAAGGTATTTGGAAATGAGTTCGGTGGGGCACGAACAGGCAGAGACAATGGGTCTTCCGGGACAGTCAGGTTTATGGATTTTAGGGAGAAGGTAAAATCGGGCTGTGCGGGGCTGGGGAACGATGAGGTTGGAGGCTCGGTCGGGTAGGGCATTGGAGTGGATGAAGTTGGTGATGGTGCTGGAGATGGTGGCCTGGTGCTCGTCAGTGGGGTCATGGTCCAGGGGTAAGTAGGAGGAGGTGTCCGATAGTTGGCGCGTGGCCTCAGCTTTGTAGAGATCGGCGCGCCAGACTACCACGGCACCTCCCTTGTCAGCGGGTTTGATAACCAAATCTGGGTTGTTGCGGAGTGAGTCGATGGCAGAACGTTCATGTGGTGAGAGATTGGAGTGAGACAGGGGAGTGGAGAAGTTGAGGCGGTTGATGTCGCGACGGCAGTTATTGATAAAAAGTTCTAAAGCCGGAAATTGGCCACGAGGGGGGTTCCACGAGGAGGGGGTGCGTTGGAGACAGGAAAAGGGGTCTGAAGAAGGGTTTCGGCCCGAAACGTTGCCTATTTCCTTCGCTCCATAGATGCTGCTGCACCCGCTGAGTTTCTCCAGCTTTTTTGTGTAACCCTAGAAAACAAGCTTGTTCAGAGTCACATCCTCATAATGTGATCCTTCTGAATTATTGAATTATTTCAGTGCCATGACCTTTCACCTTTAGCAGACTCTCTTTTGACTTTAAAAATTCAAATGCTAGCAAAGATCTGAATGCGTGGACTCTAAGATAATGCGGTGACATGCATTATATCATTCAATTAACATCTCTTACTGTACACATTTCTGCTGGTAATGCCTTCTCTGGGGTATTGTGGGTTACTAGTAGGGTTAGTTACTGGTTGGGAAGCAAGTAACCAGATGTGGCTAAGGCAATCTAAACATTGGTGGAATACAAAAACGTTTGTTCCCTGGGCGCTCACTGAAGCCTAAGCTTGTTCTCCAATGATTTGGTTGAAGGAATAGAGATACATACAGAGATACATTTTGAAATGAGATGAGATATGATTTTGGATAATACTTTCTTACAGTTTAGTAGATGATCTAACTGTGTTGTGTAACCCAGTTAAAGGATTCAACAGAGCATATATGTCCCCTAGTTGGGAAACCTACAACAAAGGGACACAAACAAAACTTGTAGCTATTCAGAAGCAAGATCATAAAGTGTTGTTTCATTCATATGAAGAGAAAATATGGAACTCTTCTCCATCCCAAAAGTTAAGAATGGTGAGATATGGGGGGGGGGGGGGGGGGGGGGGGGGGGGCAGATGGTGGAGGGCTTTGTAAGTGAGGATCAGGATTTTGTAGGTGATCCGGTGGGAGATGGGAAGCCAGTGGAGTTGTTTGAGGACTGGAGTGATGTGATGCCAGGATTTGGTGTGGGTGATGAGTCGGGCGGCTGCGTTCTGGACCAGTTGGAGTCGGTTGATGTAGGTGGAGCTGATGCCAAGGAGAAGTGAGTTGCAATAGTCCAGTTGGGAGGAGATGAAGGCATGGATGAGTCTTTCAGCAGCGGGAGGTGTGAGAGAGGGCCTGAGTTTGGCGATGTTGCGGAGATGAAAGAAGGAGGTTTTAATGACATGGCGGATGTGAGGCTCAAGGGAGAGGGTCGAATCAAAGATCACGCCAAGGTTGCGGGCCTTGAGAGATGGGGAGACAGTGGTGCCGTCGATGGTGAGAGTGGGGTTATTGATTTTGTTGAGTGTGGCTTTGGAGCCTATGAATGGTGCCAGAACAGCAACCTTGCTCTCAACGTCAGCAAGACCAAGGATCCCATTGTTGACTTTGGAAGATGAAGGGCAAGGAGCCACAAACCAGTCTTCAACGGCAGGTTGGCGGTGGAGGGAGTCAACACTTTCAGGTTCTCAGAATATAGTATACAGCACAAGAACAAGCCCATTGCCCCACCATGTCTGTGCCAAACTTGATGCCAAAACCAATTCTTAATGCCTGCAAATAATGCCTATCGCTCCATCTGCTGCATATCCTTATACCTATCCCAAGTCTCTTTAACAGAGTCAGAGAGTCATAGATTAATACAGCACAGAATCAGGCCCTTTAACCCAACCTGCCCATACCGACCAAGATGCCCCATCTCCACTAGTCCCACCTGCCTGCGTTTGGACTATATCCCACTAAACATTTCATTTCCATGTACCATTCCAAATGTAATTTCAATGTTGTTCAGCTTGTTCCATATACCCACTCCCCTCTGCATGAACAAGTTACCCCTCAGGTTCCTACTTAATCATTCCCCTCTCACTTTAAACCTATGTCCTTGGATCTTATTTCCACTTCTTTCACCCTATCTATTCCCCTGATGATCCAATACACCTCTATAAGATCATGCCTCATCCTCCTGTTCTCCAAGGAATAAAGTCCTAGTTTGCCCAGCCTCTCCCTGTAGCTCAGGCCCTCAAGTCCTAGCAATGTCCACGTAAATCTTCTCTGCACTGTCGACAGCTTAACAGCACCCTTCCTGCAGCAGAGTGACCAAACTGAGCACAATATTCCAAATGTGGTCTCACCAATGTCTTGTACAATTTAACATAACATCCTAACTTACACAATCAATACACAATCACGGTGAAAGCCAATGTATTGCAAGCCATCTGACCACCCTATCTACCTATGATGCCATTTGTAATGCCTATGAAAGAAGCATTCCATATATCTGTTTTACCACTCTATCTACTTGCATTGCTACTTTCAGTGAGTTATGGAATTGGACCCAAAGACCCCTCTGTACACCAATTCTGTTAGAGCCATTCCATTAATTGTTTACTTTCCCCTTACATTCAATCTTCCAAAGTTCAATACCTCACACATGCTCAGATTAAATTCCATCTCCCATTTCTCCACCCATTTCTGTCGCTGATCTATAACCTGCTGTAAACTTTGACATCCTTCCTTACTGTCTGCAACCCCAGCAATCTTGGTGTCATCTGCAAACTTATTGATCAAACCATCTACATATACAGCCGTCATTTATATGGATATCACAAACAGCAGAGGTCCCAGCACAGATCCCTCCAGAACTACAGGTCGCAGACCTCCAGCCTAAATATTGAGAATTTTGAGTGCATACATCAGGAACACATGGAAGCCCGAAGTGAACAGCAGAGTGAGCACACCAAATCACCAAACACTTATCCAGCAATGCTGCAGGTCAACTGCTGCCCCATTTGAGCAAGGATCTGCAGGTTCCACACTGATTTTGTATTTTGCCTCAGGACCAGAGTGGATGCAAGTCATACTTGATCCCAAGAGGAAAAAGAAAGAAAAAAAGTAAACAAATATAAAGAAGAGATGAAGGGAACATGTGGGACCTGGCAAGTGATTGGTGAATTAAGGCAATTAGGGGTTGATTGGCAGATGAGGAGAGATGGTTGAAGATGGCTTGAGGAGAGTGAGCAGACAAAATATTGCAGATATGAACTTGTTATGAAAGTAAAAAATGGGGGTGTAAGTGAAGGGAGGGGAAGAGGAAACTAGGGGACATGGAAGATAAGTGAATGGTGGGGGTGAACAAAATTGGTGAGAAAGAACAGGGGGAGTGTAAAGCAAGGTGTGTGTAAGAGCGAGCTTGGGTTAATTAACAAGAGGGAAGGTGGGGGAGGATTTTCATCAGAGAATTCAATGTTTATGCCATCGGGTTATATGCAAATGTGAGATGCTGTTCCTCAGTTTTGCCTGGAGTCTTACTCAGTCAGTGGAGGAGGTCGGCGAGACCAAGCGTGGACTAGGCTGAACACGTACACTTCATCCACCAGGCCTTACTGGAGTTCGCCGTTGCTCGCCATTCTAATTGTTCTACCCACTCCCATGCCGACCTTCCTCACAAGGCCATGAGGAATGCTGAGAGAGTCATCAGAAACAAGCTGGAGGCTCAATTTAATCAAGCAGATTCCAGGGAACTGTGACAGGGCCGAAATACCATCACAGGCTACAAGCTAAAGTTGACAGTCATCATTGATTGCAACAGATTCTACTAGATGAACTTATTGCCAATTATACCCAGTTTGAACAGGCAAACAAAACTCCACCTAGGCACATTCCCCAACCACCACTGGCTCCATCCCATACAGGTCAGATCAGCTTTCATAAGTGGCAGCTGACCCAGATGGAGTCCTTGCTCTTGTCTGAACTTGTGTGACAATCACAGTTCACACTGATTATATGGTCAAGTACAACTTCAGTTCGATCTTCAAGTTCATTGATGATACTGTAGCGGCGCCTGCTGGCGCACGCAGACATCGAACCCAGCATTCGGGACCCCTCGCGAGTCACGTGACCGCGGCTTCTGAACACCGGTTTCGATATCTTATTGCGCCAGAGACTACTTGAAAAAACACATACAAGGATATCAAATATTCATTGCTTCATCTAGTAAATCTAGGGTTAGAGTTTGATATCCTTGTATGTGTTTTTTCAAGTAGTCTCGAATTTGAAGGTATTTAAAATTTTGGTTATTTTTCAGGTTGTATTTTAATTGTAATTGTTGAAATGATAAAAGGTTTCGCATTTCATACATATCTCCAATCCTTTTAATTCCTAATTTTTCCCAATAGGTATACGTTTTATCAGTGAGAGATGGTTTGAATGAGGGATTATTAACTATTGGAGATAAAAGCGATAAGTTTCTTAATTTCAAAGTCAGTTTTATTTGTTTCCAAATTCGTATTGTGTTGTGGATAATTGGGTTCTTCTTATATATTGTATTGTTCAATTATATCGGGGAGAAGAGGATCGCTCCTATATTAAATGAAGAGCAGTCCTCTTTCTCCATTCTTATCCATTCTACCTGTTGGGCAGAGCTGTCCAATCAATAAATTATGTTTTTAATATGTACTGCCCAGTAGTTGTATAAAAAGTTCGGAAGTGTCAGTCCCCCAGATTCTTTTGGTTCTTTTGGTGTTTTCTTTGGATTCTGTGTGATCTGTAGTCCCAAATGCAGTTTGTAATATTGGAGTATAATTTTTTTAAGAAATGTTTTGGTAAGTATAGTGGTATTGATTAAGTATACAGGTATAATATCTGTGGTAAATAGATCATTTTTTATGGCATTTATTCTGCCTATTACAATACAATACAATACAATACAATACAATACAATACAATTTATTTGTCACTTGAACCTCATAGAGGCTCAAGTGAAATGTTGTTTCTGCAGTCATACATACAAGAAAAAAAAAGACCCAAGACACAACACAATTTACACAGACATCCATCACAGCGCATCTCCACCTCGCTGTGATGGAAGGCAAAAAAAACGTATCTCTCAGAATATTCTTAAAGACATCGGCAGTGTTTTCCAGTATTTAATCAACGCGTTCAATTTAGTTAATAAAGGCATAAAATTTGATTTATATTTTCTAGTAATTTGGATACCCAAATACTTGAATTTTCCTGTTGCACTGTGGTTGGATACAAAGCTGGAGTAACTCAGCAGGATAGACAGCATCTCTGGAGAGAAGGAATGGGTGATGTTTCAGGTCGACATCCTTCTCCAGTCTGAGGAAGTGTCTCAACCTGAAACGTCACCCATTCCTTCTCTCCAGAGATGCTGCCTGTCCCACTGAGTTACTCCAGCTTTTTGCATCTATCTTTGGTTTAAGCCAGCATCTGCAGTTCCTTCCTACACGTGACCCAGTGTGGTGCTAGGCCTGGCTTTGAGGCACAGCCGGGAAGGGATAAATCAGACAGAGCCATGTAATGGGAGACTCGAGGGGGACAGACAGCAGATTTTGTGGCAGCAAACAAAATTCTAGAATGGTGTGTTGCGTCCCTGGCACCAGGGCATAGGATGCCTCAGAGTGATTGCAGAATATTCTCAAGGGGGAGAGTGAGTGGCCAGAAGTTGGCACAAATGACATGGGTGGGAAAAAGGATGAGGCCCTCTGCAGTGCATATAGGGTGTTAGGCAGAACATGAAAAAGCAGGACCCTGAGGGTATTTATCAATAGATTAACCCTAGTGCCAAGTGCCAGTGAGGGTAGAAATAGGCAGATAAAACAGATTAACATGTGGCTCAAGAATTGGTACAGTGGACAGTGATTAAGATTTTTAGACCATTGGGACCTCTTCTGGGGTAGAAGTGACCAGTGCAGGAGAAACACGATGCATCTGAATTGGAGGGGGACTAGCATGGTGGCACAGCGGTAGAGTTGCTGCCTTATAGTGCCAAAGACCCGGGTTCGATCCTGACTACAGGTGCTGTCTGTACGTAGTTTGTATGTTCTTCCCCGGGTGCTCTGGTTTCCTCCCACACTCTGAAGACATACAGGTTTGTAGCTTAATTAGCTGTGGTAAAGATTGTAAATTGTCTCTAGTGTATAGGATAGTGCAAGTGTGTGGGGATCGCTTGTCAGCACAGACTTGTTGGGTCGAAGAATCTGTTTCCATGCTGTCTCTCTAAACTAAACTAGTATCCTTGCAGGGAGATTTGCCAGTGTTACTTGGGAGGGTTTAAACTAAAGAGGCAGTGGAGTGGGAGCCGAAGTAATAGGTGAGAAATTGGAAGGGGTGAAGGGATAGTCAGAGGTTAGGGGCAGTAAGTCTCAAAGGGAGGACAGGTAGGGAGAAGTGAAAGAATCGGATGATGCTGTGTTTATTTCAGTGAAAGGATTATTGCGGAGAAAGACAATGAACTTTATTCTCCTGCGGGTGCTGGAAGGGGCGTTAACTTCACGGTGCTTGACAGGTGAGAAGACCAATCTGCTGATCTCTTGATTTTTTAAACCTTCATGACTTTTGTAACCTTCCACCGATCGGAACAAAACTTGGTGCGCTTGGAGGGGAAGAGAGGAGAACAGTGAGTAAGGTGGTGAAAAAATACTGGCGATAAAGGGTACCGTCTTTGTGAGATTTTTTTTTAAAGCAAACCGGAGTGGTCAAGGTGAGAGTTTTAGTAATAGTATTGGAAAGATGGAAAGATGGAAAGATGGAAAGAGGGAAAGGTAGTTAGATCGATAGTTAGATCGAAGATAGTAAGATAGATGATAGAAGATAGAAGATAGAAGATAGAAGATAGAAGGTAGAAGAAGATAGAAGATAGAAAATAGAAGATAGAAGATAGATTGTCTCAGGTGAAATGGGTCCTGTTGGTTTTACCAAATCCAACAGAGAGAATTATCCTTTATACCTAATTAAATAGCACGAAATGTACAAAGAAACTGGGCATTGACTTCTGGCTTGGACAACCTGGCTGACATCCTGCGAGCCTGTTAATTCTTTGCTGAGAGCAGACTGCAAGCCAACCTTACTGTGAGCCAAACAACAATTGCAGTTGAATGCATTCCAACCGCATGTCAGCAGAATAAAGATGCATCACAGGTTATATTTCAATAACCATCCTGCTAGAATTAAGATTGAAGGTAGATGACAGAGCAGATCCTCTCGGTTGCTTCAGCAAATACAGCCAACTGTCATGCTGCTCCAACGTTGATGGGAAAAATGAATTCCATTGTCTGAGCCTCTGCTATGCCGGAGCATCGATCACCATACAATAGATGAGAGAGTATTTTGATGATTTCCTGTATTACCTCTTAACAGTAGAGTGCAATTCTGTTTTGATGTATTCAAAGTTAAATGTCTCCAATAAAATGTTCCTTGGAGATGTGTTGGCACCTTCTAATCGTCTCACCTATGTGGCCTCCATTTGCTTTCAGACAATGTGGTTCTTTCAAAAATAACAAAGTAATGAATCATTGCAACTATGTACTATGCTTCAGCTTTAACTTATAAGGTAGTGTATTTAATTTTGAGTTCTTGGTCGACATGAGTTAAATCATGCTCGATAAAATGCAAAACAAATTTGTCGTCGTTTTCAATTTTTTTTCTCCCTCCCTCTCTCCATCACCCCAAAATATGGTGAGATCTCTCTGAATACCAAGGTCTGACCTCCTGCGAAACGTTGGTTTTAATTACTCGCACATCTGCAGCCGTGATTTCCATTGCATGGAGCTTAACATCTGCTATTCCCTTTCTAAACCTCTTTCTACACTTTTAAGAGACTTAATGAAAGCATGTCCATCCAAAATTGTGTGTGTCCTGGTGCCTGTCTTTGTTTGATAGCATCCCTCTGAAATGCCTTAGACAGTTCTTTAACCTAAAGGTACAATGTTGTTTGTTACAGTTTTGGCAATGCTGGAAATTTTCCTTTTCTAATGATGATGCTCATGGTGATAGCTGCATTCAACGTTATGCTGAGATTTTGTTTATGTTGTTGGATGCTTACGATAAATGTAATGCATGTAATCATTAAACTCTTATCGATGATGTAAAATAAAAATACCTCAGTCAAGGTCAAACAGCACAGACACAGGCCCTTTGGTTCAACTCATCCATGCTGACCAACATGCTCCATCTAAGCTAATGATATGTCCATGCATTTGTCCCACATCCCACTGTCTTTCCTATCCATGCATCTGTCCAAGTGTCTTTTTAATGTGGTTATAGTTTCTGCCTCAACTAACTCCACGGGCAACTTGTTCCACATACACTCTAAGTGAAAACAATTACTCGTCAGGTTCATATTAAATCTTGTCCCTCTCACCTTAAAGTCCACTTTTTTTTGATTCCCCAACTCTGGGGAAAAAGACTGTCCATTCTCCCTACCTATGCCCCTCGTGATTATATACACCTCTATAAGATCACCTGCCTCCTGGGCTCCAAGGAATCAAGTCCTAGCCTGTCCAACTTCTCCCTATGGCTCAGCCCCTCAAATCCTGGCAACATTATTTTTAAATCTTTATGTCCAAGACATCTGTCCTATAGCATGGCAAACAAAATTGAACAGTGCTTCAAGTGTGGCCTCACCCATGTCTTGTGCAACTGTAACATAACATCCCAATTTCTACACTCAGTTCCCTGACTGGTGAAGGTCAATATACCAAAAGCTTTCTTGACCACCCCGTCTACCTGTGACACCACTTTCAATGAGTGTTGTACCTGCACTGCTAGATCCCTCTGCTCTACAACACTACCCAGGGCCCTATCATTTGTCATTAAGGTCTTGCTCCAGCTTCACATAAAATGCAACACCTCACACTTATCAACAATAAACTGCATTAGTCATTCCTCAGCCCACTTGCCCAGCTGATCAAGAGCCTGCTGTAATTCCTGATAACCATCTTCATTATCTACTGTCTGTAGAAGGGTCTCGACCCGAAACTTCACCCATTCCTTCTCTCCAGAGATGCTGCCTGTCCCGCTGAGTTACTCCAGCTTTTTGTGTCCATCTTCATTATCTACTGTCTGACTGTCCATCTGATTACATTGTATCTCTGTTTGCTTTGTTGTCACCTTCTCCTAGCTAACAATGGTCTATTCTACATTAACTACAGATAATTCTCTGACATTTTCGCCACCTCCAATGGGATCCCACCACTGGCCACATCTTCCCATCTCCTCCCCTTTCGGTTTTCTGCAGAGACCGCTCCCTCCAGAACTCCCTGGTCAATTCATCCCTTCCCACCCGAAACACCCCTCTCCTGGCACTTTCCCTTGTAACCACAGGAAATGCTACACTTGTCTCTTTACACCCCCTCTATTCCATCCAAGGACCCAAGCAGTCTTTCCAGGTGCGGCAGAAGTTCACCTGCACCTCCTCCAACCTCATCTATTGTATCCGCTGCTCTATGTGTCAACTTCTCTACATCGGTGAGACCAAGGGTAGGCTTGACGATTGCTTCGCCCAACACCTCCGCTCAGTTTGCATTAACCAACCTGATCTCTCGGTGGCTCAGCACTTCAACTTCCCCTCCCATTCCGAACCCGACCTTTCCGTCCTGGGCATCCACCATGGCCAGAGTGAGTCCCACCGCAAATTGGAGGAACAGCACCTCATATTTCGCTTGGGCAGTTTACATCCCAGCGGTATGACCATTGACTTCTCCAATTTCAGGTAGTCCTTGCTTTCCCCTTCCTTCCCCTCCCATTCCCAGCTCTCCCACAGCCTACTGTCTCTGCCTCCTCCTTTCTTCTTCCCGCCCCCCCACCCCCACATCAGTCTGAAGAAGGGTCTCAACCCGAGATGTCACCTATTCCTTCGCTCCATTGACGCTGCCTCACCTGCTGAGTTTCTCCAGCACTTTTGTCTACCAACATTTTCCTTGATATGCATCTCTTTTCATCTCTTATACTTCCTTATCTCTGTATTCCCCTCTGCCCTGACACTGCCTGAAGAAGGGTCTCGACCTAAAATGTCACCCATTCCTTCTATCCAGAGATGCTGCCTGTCCTGTTGTGTTACTCCAGCATTTCGTGTCTATCTTCACTATCTACAATATCATCCACTTCAGTGTAATCTTCAAATTTACTAACCATACCTTGTATATTCTTATTCAAATCATCGATATAAAGCACACACCGCAATGGTACCTTTTCGAAACACATTGAGCCAGGAGTCATTATCATTATGGCATCAGGGAAAAGTATCATTATTCTATGGGGCCTGCCCAGTGCAAAATTCAATGTTGCATATGAATATAGGCACAGTAGAATATACATTGGGCCCTTTGTAATAACAAAGGCCTTCAGTAAGAATAGGAACCTAAGTCATGGGTCTTGGATCGTGGAGTGCGGAAGCCTCAATAGGCCCCGACCACTGGTGAACATGGGGGAAGTGGACTGAACTTTGCTGCCTTCCCTCACAGTGGGAAACATTGATCCCGCTGTGGGGGGATGGTTTTTATGTTTAATGTTAAATTCTATAATGTTGTGTTTATTTTATTTGTGTGCTGCAATGGCAACTCAGATTTCACTGCACCAATTGGTGTATGTGACAATAAATGTCCTTTGTCCTTGTCCTTTGAATCATGTTACCGGGCAAACATGGGGTAACAATGGGACGAAGGCATGAGTTCCATGAGTGGGCAGTTTTTCTATAAAAATTTGATGGGTTAGCAATCAAAGGTATCAAGTACTGTGTGGTTTGAGCGTTGGGTAAGTAGAGAACCTCAAAGGACCCAACTGCAGAATGGTTCCAGACACCAGGCTCCAAATCCATGGCATTTGTCAGGCGGACCCCCTTTCAGTCCCACTGGTGCAGGTTTCACATTTATTGTCGTTCACAAGCCATGAACGCATAACTTCGTTTTACAGAGTTAGGATTCCAAAAGTGCATTCTCAGCGGTTAGACACTACTATTTCGTATCCAAGTCTTCTATCTACAAGTGAAACATGTACAGAAGACGCTTAAGGAATTTCCTGTTATTCAAGAACAATGCAGTCAGTGGACAATTGCTTTTAACGATCAAATTTCTAGGAAAATTATTTGTGCGATGCAACATTATACATGGAATTCCTCAGTCATATTTCTTAGAACTCAATATACATTTGCAATTGTAACATTCAGTGCTACGTATAACTTCCTATCCTTGAAAAGGTAACAAGGTCATGGGTTAGAGAGAGCAGAACTGATTTTAAGGTAGAACAAAGAACTGCTGGTATCCAAAATTAAAAGTGCTGGAGTAACTCAGCGGGTCAGGCAGCATCTCTGGAAATCCTGTCTTCCAGCTTTCTTCCCCCACCACCACAATCAGTCTGAAGAAGGATCCCACCCTGAAACATATCCATGTTCTCCAGAGATGCTGCCTAACCCACTGAGTTATTCCAGCACTTTGTGACTGATTAATACAAAGTTATTCTCTCATCTTACAATAGTCAGCTTCACTCATAATTATCTGATCATTAACTTCTATGGAGTCAGGACTGAGATGAGATAAATCTATTCATCCAGAGGACGATGAGCCTTTTCTCAGACTGGATAGCATGCAAACAAAAGCTTTTCACTGTTCCTTAGTACACGTGAGAATCATAATAAACTCAACAAAGATTGAGGCTTTGGAATTCTTTACCCAAGATCCAATCCCGCTGTATATTCAGAAGAGAAACCAAAAGAACATTAGATACTGGAGGAACCAAGAGAAATAGGCTTAGTACAGAAGTTGTGGCTGCGGCTTGATCTTACTAAGTGCCAGAGCAAACACGAGGAACAAAATGGCCTCCTCCTGATTCGATTATTTATGTCTCCATGTTTATGTAGTGAGCTGGCTTTAGTGTGAGCTTTCACAGATGGAAAGTCATTGCCACTTCTCCATTACTGCTCCCTCTTCGAGTTATCCCATTCCACTCAAATACTAGTGCAAAGCATGAAGGAAAATCCAGGTCTGGTATCTAAAGTATCACCGTGCCTTTTGTTACAACTGATGGCAGAAACCAAATTATCCAGTCCACACTAAAATTGGAGGCAATGTTTTGTAAAAAAAAAAAGTGAATTGAACAGTGAAAGTCTGTTAAAAGTATGTATAATGTGGTAATAATATTTAGTTGTCCGACTTTTCACTGCTGCAAGATAAAAAGAGCCTTATGTCGTGATTGACTGCAGGTTTCCCCATGATACATCTCGGGGTACAATGAAGACTCAGTGACTCATACCAAGGATTAAAGTTAAAAATAGTGGTATGTAAACGTGCCTATTGCTGGCCAAGGTAAACTCAGAACAGAACTCAATTTGTTGTGTATGCCTACAGCAGTCTAGTACAGAAAATTTGTGAATTATTTACAGGGATCACATTGTGTGCATTTCTTAGAGACACCACTACATAGTCCAGAGGAAATGCTCCTGTGCCATGTAGTATTATAAATTGGTCTGCGGTCAAAACTGCATTTAAATTGGACTAAATTTAGTAACAGGCTAAGCGAGGTCATTTGAAACCAAATATCTCTACTGCAAAATATTTCTGGAATTTGAAAGTATGGAGAAGAAAACAGTTTTTAAAATAAGGAATGATGTGCCATAATTTTTTAAAAAGCACGGGATTCAGATCTTGCATTACTGAAAAAGCAAAAACAGTCAGTTTTACAGTAGGTATTGCTTTCTGCAAGTTAATTTGATACTTCACATCGATTGGTAGTCATATTCAATTAACTCAATTGAATCTTCTGCTGCTAGTTAAGGAAAGATAAAAAATACTGTGGGAAAGAAGGTATTTGGTATGGTCAGGCATTGAGTATAGTGTCAGAAAGTCATTATGCAGCTTTATAGGGCTTTGGTTAAGTTGTATTTGGAGTATTACGTGGAGTTCTGGTCACCCCAATACAGGAAGGATGTGGAGGCTTTGGAAAGGGTGCAGAGGAGGTTTACCAGAATCATGCCTGGATTAAGGGGTATTAGCTACAGGGAAAGGTTGGACAGATTGAGATTGTTTTCTCTGGAATGCCAGAGATTGCAGGGATCCCCTGATGGAAGTTTATAAAGTTATGATAAGCATAGATAGGGTGGACATCAATCAGAACCCATTTCCCAGGATGGGAAAATCAAATACTAGAGGGCATAGCTTTAAGATGCGAGAGGCAAAGTTTGCAGGAGATGTTCGGGGCAATTACACAGAGGGTGGTGAGTGCCTGGAACGGCTGCCAGCGTTGGGGGCTGAGGCAGTTACCATAGTGGCATTTAAGAGACTTTTGGATAGACTTATGGATATGCAGGGAATAGAGGGATATGGATTATGTGCAGGCAGATAAGAGTTGATCTTGGAGCTATGTTTGGCACGGAGATTGGGGGACAAAATCGTGTACTGGGCTGTACTATTCTATGATCCATATTCTACACTAACATTTCTTTGCACGAGTAATCATCTCTTTTTTTCTCCTCCTTAGGTTAACTGACCGTGCTTACACTTTAGCCTCTCTCCATTCTCTCTTGCTCCTTCGAGTTTCTGTCAATTTCCAGTTCTCTCTCCATTAGTGGGTGAAGTTTCCAGTCCAAGTCCTTTTCCATTTTACTCTATTCTTTTGTCTCTTCACATTTTATGTCCCTCAGACCATGAATTGTCTTTTATTTTATTTCCTGCTTTGCTCTTTGTCATTTTAATTTTGAGCTGCAGAAGGTGCATGTTTGTGCTGATGACTGGTGGTTGAGAGATGAACTTGGTTGAATGGCCACAGTTTTCTGCCGTCGTTAAAAATAATAAGATTGCATTTATGTAGAATCTAAATTTCCACATGCCCCAGAGTGCTGTACAGTCATATAATTATTTTCAACAATAACCACTGATTCGTGGAGAGAAACTAAATTGCATGCAGGGTCCATCAACAGCAATAGTAAAATTAATGAATTCTCAAGGAATTTTCTCAACTTGCTCTGCCATTTTAAATGATTTATGAACAATAACGCCATCCCTTTGCTCCTGCACCCCTTTCAAATATTAATGATCTGGATGCGGGAATTGAAGGCAATATCTCCAAGTTTGCGGATGACACTAAGCTGGGGGGCAGTGTTAGCTGTGAGGAGGATGCTAGGAGACTGCAAGGTGACTTGGATAGGCTGGGTGAGTGGGCAAATGTTTGGCAGATGCAGTATAATGTGGATAAATGTGAGGTTATCCATTTTGGTGGCAAAAACGGGAAAGCAGACTATTATCTAAATGGTGGCCGATTGGGAAAGGGGGAGATGCAGCGAGACCTGGGTGTCATGGTACACCAGTCATTGAAGGTAGGCATGCAGGTGCAGCAGGCAGTAAAGAAAGCAAATGGTATGTTAGCTTTCATTGCAAAAGGATTTGAGTATAGGAGCAGGGAGGTTCTACTGCAGTTGTACAGGGTCTTGGTGAGACCATACCTGGAGTATTGCGTACAGTTTTGGTCTCCAAATCTGAGGAAGGACATTATTGCCATAGAGGGAGTGCAGAGACGGTTCACCAGACTGATTCCTGGGATGTCAGGACTGTCTTATGAAGAAAGACTGGATAGACTTGGTTTATACTCTCTAGAATTTAGGAGATTGAGAAGGGATCTTATAGAAACTTACAACATTCTTAAGGGGTTGTACAGGCTAGATGCAGGAAGATTGTTCCCGATGTTAGGGAAGTCCAGGACAAGGGGTCACAGCTTAAGGATCAGGGGGAAATCCTTTAAAACCGAGATGAGAAGAACTTTTTTCACACAGAGAGTGGTGAATCTCTGGAACCCTCTGCCACAGAGGGTAGTTGAGGCCAGTTCATTGGCTATATTTAAGAGGGAGTTAGATGTGGCCCTTGTGGCTAAAGGGATCAGCGGGTATGGAGAGAAGGCAGGTACAGGATATTGAGTTGGATGATCAGCCATGATCATATTGAATGGCGGTGCAGGCTCGAAGGGCCGAATGGCCTACTCCTGCATCTAATTTCTATGTTTCTATGTTTCAGAACAATGTCGTTCAATCCATTTGCCTTTCTTCATTTTTCCCACCAAAACTCTTATATGTTTCCATAAGAATCCCTCTCATCCTTCTAAATTCCAGAGTATACAAGCCCAGCCGCTCCATTCTCTCGGTGGGCTGAAGAGCTTGTTTCCATGCTGTATCTCAAACTCAAACTAAACTAAGTTACCAATAGTTCTAACTTTCACCTCTGTTTTAAATTTAAATTCAAGTTCATGACTTCCATCACACCAGCAGTGTTTAAAATACAAACAGACAAATGTACTACATTGGTGAAATCAGTGAAAACCTGTTCTTGGGGTTTTCCACACAAAATCCAGCATTTTACTCCCATCCTATCTGGGAATAGTTTGTGGCCCATGTCTCCTGATCTCAACATATAGGAATGTCATTCCATTGCACTCCCGAGTCCTTTATTTTGAAAGCTTGAATCTTTTATAATTTATGACTTTTTTTTACAATAATTCTCCAATATATAACGATTGAATAAATCCAAAAGAAAAATATTAGAGATGCTGGACATCTAGACCACATAAATACTAGCTACAATTGGCAATTCAGTGTAATTCTTGAATAAAAAAATCCGTGTGATTTTGTGAAATACAAATTGAAGAATCAATAAACCCTGACACAGCAGATGAAAGAGGTGGGCCAGCAGGGATAAGGCATTTGGCCTTAAACTAAATCTGTGAAACAAACAACTGTTCTTGGAGATGTCAGATGGGCTGATTGCAAAAATGTAATCAAGAAAGCTTTCCTCCACCCGCATGCAACACATAGCTACTAGTGGCTGTGGATCTATTACTCTTTATTCAGCACAGCCAGAAACTAGTTTGAGATGAACAGGTGTTATTTGCTTGTGATTTTTAAGTCTCAGCAAGATTAATTTCAGTTCCCACATGGGGACAGTTCTAAAAATGCTCCTGTACGAACAAAATCTGCTTCAAATTGCTATCTATTTTTTTTAACCATCAGACCTAATTTGCCTTCGTCATATTGCTTGTTTGGATATCCTTAGATCCACTGTGGGATGCAGGTGAATGAGTCACTGCACTTAACTTTCTTTAGCTGATTACATTATTAAAATTATTCCTGCAATCTGTGCTTAGAGTTTCATCTTTATTTGATTTTAAGAACTCAAGCATTACCTTCTATACTATAAGCTGTTTTCTGTCTTCATATTCTTCCCCTAGGTATAGTAGAATTTTTCTGATTCTTAAAATTAATTTAACAAAACGAGTAGGATGGTCATCAGTTCTTGATTTGTGCTTCTATCATGTGTCGTTTATTCAGAAGCAGAACAAAAAATATTTCAGGACGCACCTCTTACCTATGACTAGAAATAAAATATAAGTAGATATGAAGCTGAACCCACAAAATCAAAAGCAAAATAATATCAGTAGAAACAAGGAATTGCAGGTGCAGGTTTACCAAAGAAAGACACAAAGTGCTGGATTAATCCAGCGGGTCAGATAGAATCTCTGGAGAAAAAGGATGGGTGGATTTTTTTAAAGTACAACAGATACAACAAAATCTTAGGCTGTGTATCCTTCCAGATTTCACTAAAACAAAAAGCTAATTTAAGAAAATAAACAGGAAATTTTTATGGTAAGCCTCCCAGATGTCAATAGTCAGAAGTAATATCGTGCAGCCAGTTCATATTTTGCACCATACCCATTGGGTATTGGTCAACCTCAAGCAAGAAATCAGGAATTTCATCAGCAATACAGAAACAGCTTGTGCCGGCTTGTTCCATAGACTGAGAGAACTAAAGTGACAACAGCCCATCAATAGAGAGAACAAATTAAAGTACAATCCTGATAATACAACTAGGTAATGGAGGCCAGACCTATAATCATTAATTTTATAATTTTATTTAAAACAAACTGCTATATAGAACGGCTTCTCTCATTTTCCGAACGATAATATTGATTGATATTTTCTTTCTAAAAGTCATGATTTTGACAAATTGGCTTTCATTTTATTAAAGTGGATTTGAAATAACTAAATAATACTTCTGCCCTTTAATTTCATTTCCAAGAATCAAGACAAAGAATCAAAAGAATCAAACATAGAAACCATATAACCATATAACAATTACAGCACGGAAACAGGCCCATCTCGGCCCTACAAGTCCATGCCGAACAAATTTTTTTCCCCTTAGTCCCACCTGCCTGCACTCGTACCATAACCCTCCATTCCCTTCTCATCCATATGCCTATCCAATTTATTTTTAAATGATACCAATGAACCTGCCTCCACCACTTCCACTGGGAGCTCATTCCACACCGCCACCACTCTCTGCGTAAAGAAGTTTCCCCTCATATTACCCCTAAACTTCTGTCCCTTAATTCTGAAGTCATGTCCTCTTGTTTGAATCTTCCCTATTCTCAAAGGGAAAAGCTTGTCCACATCAACTCTGTCTATCCCTCTCATCATTTTAAAGACCTCTATGAGGTCCCCCCTTAACCTTCTGCGCTCCAGAGAATAAAGACCTAACTTATTCAACCTATCTCTGTAACTTAGTTGTTGAAACCCAGGCAACATTCTAGTAAATCTCCTCTGTACTCTCTCTATTTTGTTGACATCCTTCTATAATTTGGCGACCAAAATTGTACACCATACTCCAGATTTGGTCTCACCAATGCCTTGTACAATTTTAACATTACATCCCAGCTTCTATACTCAATGCTCTGATTTATAAAGGCTAGCATACCAAAAGCTTTCTTTACCACCCTATCTATATGAGATTCCACCTTCAAGGAACTATGCACGGTTATACCCAGATCCCTCTGTTCAACTGTATTCTTCAATTCCCTACCATTTACCATGTACGTCCTATTTTGATTTGTCCTGCCAAGGTGTAGCACCTCATATTTATCAGCATTAAACTCCATCTGCCATCTTTCAGTCCATTTTTCCAAATGGCCTAAATCACTCTGTAGACTTTGGAAATCCTCTTCATTATCCACAACACCCCCTATCTTGGTATCATCTGCATACTTACTAATCCAATTTACCACACCTTCATCCAGTTCATTGATGTACATGACAAACAACAAAGGACCCAACACAGATCCCTGAGGCACCCCACTAGTCACCTGCCTCCAACCCGATAAACAGCCATCCACCATTACCCTCTGGCTTCTCCCATTCAGCCACTGTTGAATCCATCTTGCTATTCCTGCATTTATACCCAACATTTGAACCTTCTTAACCAACCTTCCATGAGGAGCCTTGTCAAAGGCCTTACTAAAGTCCATATAGACAACATCCACTGCTTTACCCTCGTCAATTTCCCTAGTAACCTCTTCAAAAAATTCAAGAAGATTAGTCAAACATGACCTTCCAGGCACAAATCCATGTTGACTGTTCCTAATCAGACCCTGTTTATCTAGATGCTTATATATATTGTCTCTAAGTATCTTTTCCATTAATTTGCCCACTACTGAAGTCAAACTAACAGGTCTATAATTGCTAGGTTTACTCTTAGAACCCTTTTTAAACAATGGAACAACATGCGCAGTACGCCAATCCTCGGGGACTATTCCCGTTTCTAATGACATTTGAAATATTTCTGTCATAGCCCCGGCTATTTCTACACTAACTTCCCTCAATGTCCTAGGGAATATCCTGTCAGGACCTGGAGACTTATCCACTTTTATATTTTTCAAAAGTGTCAGTACTTCTTTTACTTTGAACCTCATAGTATCCATAGCTACTCTACTAGTTTCCCTTACCTCACATAATTCAATATCCTTCTCCTTGGTGAATACCGAAGAAAAAAAATTGTTCAATATCTCCCCCATCTCTTTTGGCTCTGCAGATAGCTGTCCACTCTGTCTCTCCAATGGACCAATTTTATCCCTCCTTATCCTTTTGCTATTAATATAGCTGTAGAAACCCTTTGGATTGACTTTCACCTTACTTGCCAAAGCAACCTCATATCTTCTTTTAGCTTTTCTAATTTCTTTCTTAAGATTCTTAAGAAACATAGAAAATGGGTGCAGGAGTAGGCCATTCGGCGCTTCGAGCCTGCACCGCCATTCAATATGATCATGGCTGATCATCCAACTCAGTATCCTGTACCTGCCTTCTCTCCATACCCCTTGATCCCTTTGGCCACAAGGGCCACATCTAACTCCCTCTTAAATATAGCCAATATGGCCTCAACTACCTTCTGTGGCAGAGAGTTCCAGAGATTCACCACTCTCTGTGTGAAAAATGTTTTTCTCATCTCGGTCCTAAAGGATTTCCCCTTTATCCTTAAACTGTGACCCCTTGTCCTGGACTTCCCCAACATCGGGAACAATCTTCCTGCATCTAGCCTGTCCAACCCCTTAAGAATTTTGTAAGTTTCTATAAGATTCCCCCTCAATCTTCTAAATTCTAGTGAGTACAAGCCAAGTCTATCCAGTCTTTCTTCATATGAAAGTCCTGACATCCCAGGAATCAGTCTGGTAAACCTTCTCTGTACTCCCTCTATGGCAAGCATGTCTTTCCTCAGATTTGGAGACCAAAACTGTACGCAATACTCCAGGTGTGGTCTCACCAAGACCTTGTACAACTGCAGTAGAACCTCCCTGCACCTATACTCAAATCCTCTTGCTATGAATGCTAACATACGCTGAGGAGAGGAGACCACGCAATACGCTTGAGAGGGAGAGATGAAAGAAGGAGATGTCAGGCAAGCTGATTCAGTGCGATGCTTGCAGTATGTGGGAGGTCAAGGACACCGCTGGTGCCTCTGGCTGCTACAAATGCGAAAAGTGCATCCAGGTAGAGCTCCTGAAGGGCCGTGTTGGGGAACTGGAGAAGCAAGTGGACGACCTCCGGTTCGTACGAGAAACGGAGTCGTTCCTCGACAAGTCCTACAGTACGATTGTTACACCTAAGGTACTGGAAGAGAGAAGGTGGGAGAGTGAGAAAGGGAGGGAAGCATGGAATGCCAACGTCCCCGGGTGGTGTACCCCTTGTAAACAGGTTCATCCACTTAGAAGCTGTTGGCACAGAAGACGTGAGCGGCGGACTGGCTTGCGATGCGAATAGGGATGTTGAGCCAAAACCAAAAAGGCCTAAGGCAGGCAAGGCCATTGTAGTGGGAGACTCCATCGTGAGAGGTACGGACAGGGGTTTCTGCGGCAACAGACGGGATGCGAGGATGGTGTGCTGCCTTCCCGGTGCCAGGATCCAGGATGTCACGGACAGAGTGCAGAAAATCCTCAAGGGCGAAGTTGAACATCCGGAAGTGGTAGTGCATGTCGGCACAAACGATGTCGGAAAAAAGGGGATGGATATTCTGCAGCGTGACTTTAGAGAGCTCGGAAAAATGTTGAAAAGCAGGACCTCCAGGGTTGTTATCTCCGGTTTGCTTCCAGTTCCCCGTGCTGGCGCGGGCAGGAACAGGGAGATACGGGACCTGAACGTGTGGCTGAGGAACTGGTGCACGGGGCAGGGATTTAGATTCTTAGATCACTGGGATCTGTTTTGGGGTAAGGGGGAACTGTACAAAAGGGACGGATTGCATCTTAACAGGTGTTGGACCAGCATTCTGGCAGGCAGGTTTGCCACTGCTACACGGGTGGCTTTAAACTGAATAAGGGGGGTGGGGTGTTGAATGGGATAGTGAAGGATGGAGTTAAAGGGAAAGGGTTTCTTAAATGTGTGAGCGTAGAGACAGAGGGGTGTAAAATGAGGGTAGAAGCAATAGGTAGCAAGGTGAAAAGTAAAAGTGGCAGGCAGACAAAACCAAGGCAAAAATCAAAAAGGGGCACTTTTCAACATAATTGTATAAGGGGTAAGAGTGTTGTAAAAACAAGCCTGAAGGCTTTGTGTCTCAATGCAAGGAGCATTCGTAATAAGGTGGATGAGTTGAATGTGCAGATAGCTATTAATGACTGTGATATAGTTGGGATCACGGAGACATGGCTCCAGGGTGACCAAGGCTGGGCGCTGAACATCCAGGGATATTCAATATTCAGGAGGGATAGACAGAAAGGAAAAGGAGGTGGGGTAGCGTTACTGATTAGAGAGGGGATTAATGCAATGGAAAGGAAGGACATTAGTTTGGAGGATGTGGAATTGGTATGGGTAGAGCTGCGAAACACTAAGGGGCAGAAAACGCTGGTGGGTGTTGTGTACAGGCCACCTAACAGTAGTAGTGAAGTTGGAGATGGTATCAAACAGGAAATTAGAAATGCGTGCGACAAAGGCAAAGCAGTTATAATGGGTGACTTCAATCTACATATAGATTGGGTGAATTAAATTGGCAGGGGTGCTGAGGAAGAGGATTTCTTGGAATGTATGCTGGATAGTTATGTAAATCAACATGTAGAGGAACCAACGAGAGAGCAGGCTATTTTAGACTGGGTATTGAGTAATGAGGAAGGGTTAGTTAGCAATCTTGTTGTACGTGCCCCCTTGGGCAAGAGTGACCACAATATGGTTGAGTTCTTCATTAGGATGGAGAGTGACATTGTTAATTCAGAAACAATGGTTCTGAACTTAAAGAAAGGTAACTTTGAGGGTATGAGACGTGAATTGGCCAAGATTGACTGGCAATTAATTCTAAAAGGGTTGATGGTGGATATGCAATGGAAGACATTTAAAGACTGCATGGATGAACTACAAAAATTGTTCATACCAGTTTGGCAAAATAATAAATCAGGGAAGGTAGTACATCCATGGATAACAAGGGAAATCAGGGATAGTATCAAAGCGAAGGATGATGCATACAAATTAGCCAGAAAAAGCAGCATACCGGAGGACTGGGAGAAATTCAAAGACAAGCAGAGGAGGACAAAGGGCTTAATTAGGAAAGGGAAAATAGATTATGAAAGAAAACTGGCAGGGAACATAAAAACTGACTGCAAAAGTTTTTATAGATATGTGAAAAGAAAGAGATTAGTTACAACAAATGTAGGTCCCTTGCAGTCAGCAACAGGTGAGTTGATCATGGGGAACAAGGATATGGCGGACCAATTGAATAACTACTTTGGTTCCGTCTTCACTAAGGAAGACATAAATAATTTGCCGGAAATAGCAGGGGACCGCGGGTCAAAGGAGTTGGAGGAATTGAGTGAAATCCAGGTTAGCCGGGAAGTGGTGTTGGGTAAATTGAATGGATTAAAGGCCGATAAATCCCCAGGGCCAGATAGGCTGCATCCCAGAGTACTTAAGGAAGTAGCTCCAGAAATAGTGGATGCATTAGTAATAATCTTTCAAAACTCTTTAGATTCTGGAGTAGTTCCTGAAGATTGGCGGATAGCAAACGTAACCCCACTTTTTAAGAAGGGAGGGAGAGAGAAAATGGGGAATTACAGACCAGTTAGTCTAACATCGGTAGTGGGGAAACTGCTAGAGTCAGTTATTAAAGATGGGATAGCAGCACATTTGGAAAGTGGTGAAATCATTGGACAAATTCAGCATGGATTTACAAAAGGTAAATCATGTCTGACGAATCTTATAGAATTTTTCGAGGATGTAACTAGTAGCGTGGATAGGGGAGAACCAGTGGATGTGGTGTATCTGGACTTCCAGAAGGCTTTCGACAAGGTCCCACATACGAGATTAGTATACAAACTTAAAGCACAAGGCATTGGGGGTTCAGTATTGATGTGGATAGAGAACTGGCTGGCAAACTAATTGGTGGCCGATTGGGAAAGGGGGAGATGCAGCGAGACCTGGGTGTCATGGTACACCAGTCATTGAAGGTAGGCATGCAGGTGCAGCAGGCAGTAAAGAAAGCGAATGGTATGTTAGCTTTCATTGCAAAAGGATTTGAGTATAGGAGCAGAGAGGTTCTACTGCAGTTGTACAGGGTCTTGGTGAGACCACACCTGGAGTATTGCGTACAGTTTTGGTCTCCAAATCTGAGGAAGGACATTATTGCCATAGAGGGAGTGCAGAGACGGTTCACCAGACTGATTCCTGGGATGTCAGGACTGTCTTATGAAGAAAGACTGGATAGACTTGGTTTATACTCTCTAGAATTTAGAAGATTGAGAGGGGATCTTATAGAAACTTACAAAATTCTTAAGGGGTTGGACAGGCTAGATGCAGGAAGATTGTTCCCGATGTTGGGGAAGTCCAGGACAAGGGGTCACAGCTTAAGGATAAAGGGGAAATCCTTTAAAACCGAGATGAGAAGAACTTTTTTCACGCAGAGAGTGGTGAATCTCTGGAACTCTCTGCCACAGAGGGTAGTTGAGGCCACTTCATTGGCTATATTTAAGAGGGAGTTAGATGTGGCTCTTGTGGCTAAGGGGATCAGGGGGTATGGAGAGAAGGCAGGTACGGGATACTGAGTTGGATGATCAGCCATGATCATATTGAATGGCGGTGCAGGCTCGAAGGGCCGAATGGCCTACTACTGCACCTAATTTCTATGTTTCTATGTTTCTAAACAGGAAGCAAAGAGTAAGAGTAAACGGGTCCTTTCCACAATGGCAGGCAGTGACTAGTGGGGTACCGCAAGGCTCAGTGCTGGGACCCCAGCTATTTACAGTATATATTAATGATCTGGATGAGGGAATTGAAGGCAATATCTCCTGGTTTGCTGATGACACTAAGCTGGGGGGCAGTGTTAGCTGTGAGGAGGATGCTAGGAGACAGCTAGGTGACTTGGATAGGCTGAGTGAGTGGGAAAATGTTTGGCAGATGCAGTATAATGTGGATAAATGTGAGGTTATCCATTTTGGTGGCAAAAACGGGAAAGCAGACTATTATCTAAATGGTGGCTGATTGGGAAAGGGGGAGATGCAGCGAGACCTGGGTGTCATGGTACACCAGTCATTGAAGGTAGGCATTCAGGTGCAGCAGGCAGTAAAGAAAGCGAATGGTATGTTAGCTTTCATTGCAAAAGGATTTGAGTATAGGAGCAGGGAGGTTCTACTGCAGTTGTACAGGGTCTTGGTGAGACCACATCTGGAGTATTGCATACAGTTTTGGTCTCCAAATCTGAGGAAGGACATTATTTCCATAGAGGGAGTGCAGAGACGGTTCACCAGACTGACTCCTGCGATGTCAGGACTGTCTTATGAAGAAAGACTGGATAGACTTGGTTTATACTCTCTAGAATTTAGGAGATTGAGAGGGGATCTTATAGAAACTTACAAAATTCTTAAGGGGTTGGACAGGCTAGATGCAGGAAGATTGTTCCCGATGTTAGGGAAGTCCAGGACAAGGGGTCACAGCTTAAGGATAAGGGGGAAATCCTTTAAAACCGAGATGAGAAGAACTTTTTTCACACAGAGAGTGGTGAATCTCTGGAACTCTCTGCCACAGAGGGTAGTTGAGGCCACTTCATTGGCTATATTTAAGAGGGAGTTAGATGTGGCCCTTGTGGCTAAGGGGATCAGGGGGTATGGAGAGAAGGCAGATACGGGATACTGAGTTGGATGATCAGCCATGATCATATTGAATGGCGGTGCAGGCTCGAAGGGCCGAATGGCCTACTCCTGCACCTAATTTCTATGTTTCTACGTTTCTATACCATTCGCTTTCTTCACTGCCTGCTGCACCTGCATGCCTACTTTCAATGACTGGTATACCATGAAACCCAGGTCTTGTTGCATCTCCCCTTTTGCCAATCGGCCACCATTTAGATAATAGTCTACTTTCCTGTTTTTGCCACCAACGTGGATAACCTCACATTTATCCACATTATACTGCATCTGCCATGCATTTGCCCACTCACCCAGCCTATCCAAGTCACCTTGCAGCCTCCTAGCATCCTCCTCGCAGCTAACACCACCCATCCATGTCTTCCGCAAACTTGGAGATGTTGCATTCAATTCCCTCGTCCAAATCATTAATATATATTGTAAATAGCTGGGGTCCCAGCACTGAGCCTTGCGGTATCCCACTAGTCACTGCCTGCCATTCTGAAAAGGACCCGTTTACTCCTACTCTTTGCTTCCTGTTTGCCAGCCAGTTCTCTATCCACATCAATACTGAACCCCCAATCAAGAGTGTTTAATTGGAATGCATTACGGAGGTTGGATGAATTTCTTGATATGCGTATAGATAGAAGCACATCACGATGGGACAGGAACCATGGTCAACTTGCTCCTACTTGTACCTTTTTGTTTAATGTGTAGGTAAGCAAAATTGGTAAAAGCTAATACTTTGAATTCCTGAAGAATCTTGTAAGCAGGGTCCAAGACCATGTACAAAATAATCCGCTGGGAAAAACCAAAAAAATCCAAAGTACACCAAACTAAAAACACTATGCCCTGTAGCCGGACCCAGCTCCAATGCAGTCTTTAAATTTGCCAATGACATCACCATCCAAGTTCCTCAAACAGCACATCACCTCAACACAGCCTCCTCTCCATACCTTGCCTTCCTATTATTGGCCAATGAACCAATCAAACTATTGCTTTTAACTGTTCCAATTTTGGGGGGGAAAAAATTTCTTCATTTTGCAAACAGGTGCTTTTATTAATTCTCCTGACAAATTTTCAACAAAGATTTCTCTCCTTTGAAAACAAATGCTCCTCAACTCTCTCCTCGTTTTCTAAAGGTAATAAGAAGCTTCCACAATTCTGTGCCTTTCCTTCCTTTAATGTGTCACTGGGTCTCTCAATGAGCCAACCAAACAGCTGCTCCTCGACTGTCCCACCATGACACCACAATATGGTGCCTCTTGCATGCAGGCTCAGCAGACTATTTCTTGAGTGTCAACTGTTTTAAATTTCTTTGATTGTCAGAGGGATCTTGACACTACACAATTATGTTTTAAAAAGGAAGTGATCATCCAGCAACAGCGTGAACAGTTTAATGAGTTGAAAACTGCCGACCAACCTATATCTTACGTTTGCCCATCACTGCTGTTTATGGCACACATTAAATCAAACCTACCAACCTTCCACTACAATTCACCTACAGCCGCAACAGGTCCATAGCTAGTGCCATCTCCCAGGCCCTATACTCAACCCTGGAATACCTGGAAAAAGACACCTGCTCCAGACTCGTATTCATCAACTATAGCTCTGCTTTCAATACCATTCTCCCAATCAAGCTCATCGTCAAACTCATGGAACTAGGAGTCAGCGCTCCCTTCTGCAACTTAGCGGGAGGCACAGGGGTGCAACAGTAGAGTTGCTGCCTTACGGCGCCAGACACCTAGGTTTGATCCTGACTACGGGGCTGTCTGTATGGAGTTTGCACACGTTCCCTGTGACTGCGTGGGTTTTCTCCGGGTGCATCTGTAAATTGTCCCTAGTATGTAGGATAGAACTAGTGTATGGGGTGATTGTTGGTCGGCGCCGGCTGGCCTGTTTCCACGCTGTTTCTAAACTAAACTAAATTGTATGTACGGCTTCCTGACCAACAAACAGCAATCAGTGAGGATAGGAAACAAATCATCCTCTACAATAATTCTCAACACTGGTGCCCCACATGGATGCGTTCTCAGCCCCCTACATAGTCCTTGTACACACACAACTATGCAGCAAAATACCAATCTAACTAAATCTACAAGTTTGCAGACAACACCACCATAGTGGGCCAGATAGTAAATAGTGATGAGACAGAGTACTGAAAGGAGATTAAGAACCTTGTAACTTGGTTTAAGTTTAAGTTTAGTTTATTGTCACATATATTGAGGTACAGTGAAAGCTTTTTTGTTGTGTGCTGTCCAGTTAGCAGAAAGACCATACATGATTACAATCTGGCCATCCACAGTGCACGAATACAGGATATAGAATTTAATGCAAGATAACGTCCAGTAAAGTCCAATTAAAGATACTGCGAGGGTTTCCTATGAGGTACAGGAGATTATAGGTCAGGACTGCTCTCTAGTTGGTGATAGGATGGTTCAGTTGCCTGATAACAGCTGGGAAGAAACGGTCTCTGAATCTGGAGGTACGCGTATTCAAACTTCTAACACTTGTCTGATGTGAGACGAGAGGAGAGAAGAGGTGCCAAGGTAACAACCTCTCCCTCAATGTCAGGAGATTGTGATTGACTTCAGGAAGCAAATCAGTACACACACCCCAATATACAGTAATGGTGCTGAACTAGAGATAGTCCAAAGCTTTAGGTCCCTAGGAATAATTATCAGTGGAATAGTGATTGTGGGAGATTTGAATTTTCCACACATAGACTGGGAAACACATTCTGTAAAAGGGCTGGATGCTTTGGAGTTTGTAAAATGTGTGCAGAATAGTTTTTTGCAGCAATACATAGAGGTACCTACTAGAGAAGGGGCAGTGTTGGTCCTCCTGTTAGGAAATGAGACAGGTCAGGTGACGGATGTATGTGTTTGGGAACACTTCGGGTCCAGTGATCACAATACCATTAGTTTCAATATAATTATGGAGAAGGTCAGAACTGGACCAAGGGTTGAGATTTTTGATCAAGTATCAAGTATCCTTTATTGTTATTCAGACTTTTCAGTCTGAACGAAATTTCATGCCTTGCAGTCATTACATAGAATAAAATAACAAAACACACAATAAACACAGATTTAACATCCACCACAGTGAGTCCACCAGGCACCTCCTCACTGTGATGGAAGGCAAAAGTCTTAAGTCTTTGTCTCTTCCCTCCTTGTTCTCCATCTGCGCTGAGGCGATCCAGGCCTCCAATGTTGTGACCCTGCCGGGTGATGGTAAGCAAGTTCCGCAGCTGAATCCGAGCTCCGCGATTGGGCTGGTACAAACTTTGCGGCCCGGGGCGGTCGAAGCTGCCGCCCTCCAGTCCAGCAGATGAAGCTGTTGTTACGGGAGCTCCGGAAAAACAGGTTACCAACCTGTGACCTGCGAGCTCCCAACGATGTCGTCCACTGGGCCCACGGCCAAGCCTCCGAGGCTCCGGTTGGGTCGCCGCCGCCACTAAGCTGCCACAGCCCTGAAGTCGGGTGCCACCGCCGCAACGCCGCCACAGCCCTGAAGTCGGCCAGACTCGCGTTGGTAAGTCCTGGCTGGCTCTGCCTCCGGAGCCTCGAGGTCGGTCCTAGTTGGAGACTGCCATCTCCGCCATTAGGCCCCCCCCACACATACACAACCTAAATAAACTAAAATTAACTAAAACTGGACAAAAGAAAACAAACAAAAAAGAAAAAACAGACGGACTGCAGGCGAGCCGCAGCTGCTAGGGCTTGATTGGAGAAAGGCTAACTTTGAGGAGATGCGAAAGGATTTAACAGGAGTGAACTGGGACATTTTGTTTTATGGGAAGGATGTAGTTGAGAAATGGAGGACATTTAAAGGTGAACTTTTAAGAGTACAAAATCTTTATGTCTCTGTTTGGTTGAAAGGAAAGAGTAAATAATTGAACATTTCATTCGGAAAAAGAGAGAGATCTACAATAATTATAGGCAGCATGGAGTAAATGAGGTGCTTGAGAAGTATAAAGAATGTAGAAAGAATCTTAAGAAATAAATTAGAAAAGCTAAAAGAAGATATGAGGTTGCTTTGGCAAGTAAGGTGAAAGTAAATCCAAAGGGTTTCTAAAGCTATATTAATAGCAAAAGGATAATGAGGGATAAAATAGTAAGATTAAACGAGAACTTACCAGTTTGAAGTTTGATCTGTATTTTATGAGGGGTTACGATGAGGGATTATGTGAAGAACCCGCTCAGCACGCATGCGCGGCATACTTCAAAGCAGCGGTGTGGAATCACAGATAGACACAGTTATTGAAGTAAACATAGTAAAGACAAGGAGACATCAGTTTATCAGTTTGACCCATATTATTGTGGGTGGGAGCGGAGGGCACGTAATCCCTCATCGTAACTCCTCATAAAATACAGATCAAACTTCAAACTGGTAAGTTCTCGTTTAATCTTACTATTTTACTTTGGAGTCACGTGAGTGATTCCATGAAGACTTCAAAGCTCTGTGATTTCAAACTGTGTAACAGGTATTATTTCACGCACTGCCGAAGTCCTTGAGGGAGGAAGTGTGTTATCGTAATCAACCAATGAATCTGTTTATAGAAAAACACAATGGTATTATTTAACAATAACAATAAAGAAATTAATTGCTCCCCTGGGCTTAAATTAAATATTTGCAGTCTGTAAAATCTTTTCTGCAAATAAAACAGGTTTTGCCAATGGCTTATTATAGAATTTCTGAATGGTCTTTCCCCCCACCATCCTGCTGTAGCCAGGATGTGGTCTATAAGCACGTCCATTCTTTTAGCCGTCGACGTGGATGCTGCCCTGGTGGAATAAAATTTGTACATGTTAGTGTTTATCCCAGCAGTTTTTAGCACCTGCTTGAGCCATCTCGCAATGGTTTGGCTCGACACCCGACCATAAGGTTTTTTATGACTGACCCACAAGGCTTTTCATCTCCCTCAAATATTTTGGTTGTGTCTATGTAGGATAGTAGGTGGGTCATGGCACATAACCGTGGTTCTGGCGGGTTAGCCCGGAATTCCACGACTGGATTAGGTGTTCCTGGTCTGCTCTGTTTGATCAGTCTCTGGATAACGACAGAGATCTGGTCTGGAGCTGTGAGTATGGTGTCCAGTCGCAATAGGTGTAGTGACTGGACGCTCTGTGCAGATACAAGTGCCATCAACATGAGTGTTTTTGAGCATAGATGTTCCAGTTTGAGGGATCTGGCTGGTGGCTATCCCCTGAGGTATGTCAGGACCACACTGACATCCCATGTATGGGTGTACCTTGGTCTAGGGTTTAGAGTTGTAAATACCCTTCATTAGTTTGACCACCAGCGGTTGCGACCCCATGGCCTGTTATCCTGGAGCTGGTTTTAAATAGACAGACAGGGCACTTCTAGCTGTGCTGATGGCTCTGTAGCTGAGTCCTTCATCGTGGTGAAGATTCGCCAGGAATTCCAGTATGTTGGTAACTATAGCGGTTGAGTAGGTGGTTCCTGTATCCAAGCAGTACTTCTCCCATTTTTTGATGCTGGACAAGTGCTGTTTTCTAGTGGATGTTCGGAGGGACGCTGACATGGTGTCGACAGTTTGTTATGATAATTCCAGTCTCAGAAGTGGTTTGTGCAGAATCTGTAACCCAGGAGTTTGATTTTTTCATGGAACGGGTGGCTTGCGCCCGACACTGGGTGTTAATAACACTGGGTCACTGGGGAATACCATCGGAGCTTCAACAACCATGTCATGGAGTATTGGGAACCATGGCTGTGTAGGCCAGTCGGGTACTATCAAAATACCTGAAGCAGAGTTCATTTGTACTGTGTGTAGTCCCCGACTGATGAGGCAGAAGGGAGGAAATGCATAGAAGAAGAATTTCCCCAATCTAGCGCGAAAGCATCAACTGCTGCTGCCTCAGGGTCTGGTTCCCAAGCGACATACATAGGTACCTGGTGATTTAGCCTTGATGCAAATAAATCGATATCTAGCGTGCCATATTTGCTTGATAACTTTTGCGAACATTTCTTTTTGGGGTTTTAACATCCATTCGATGTTGTCATTAAATTTACGTGACCTGGTGTCTGCCACTGTATTTAGCTTACCTGGCAGGTAAATTGCTGATAGCCAAATATGTCTTTGGACACACCATTGCCAAATTGTCTTGACCAACTTGTCGCATGATACCGATTTTATGCCGCCCATATGGTTAATATAGGCCACCACCGTAGTATTATCTATTTGTAACCATACATGCAAGTGCATATCCTTTTAAACCATAAAAGTCACCCAACATCTCTAGATAATTAATGCCCAGTGTAAGTGGTAACGATAACTCTGGGTTAGTCCATCTACTACTTGTGCTGGATATAGAGTTATTCGCTCCCCAGCCTTGAGCACTGGCATCTGTTTGTTTTTGCCCACCACTGCAGTTCTGATATTGCTTCAGTGGGTAACTTCATGACACGGTCATAATGACCTGTATGTCGTTTTTGGTGCAAAGATTCGAATTATGTAGCCGGAAATGCTGCTACCATTTTTCCAATTACTCTGTTACTTGTCGAGTAGTTGGTAGTTTGTTGACCATTAAATTGTTGCATGATTGTGCCAATTCAACTATTTCGTCTCTTGGCAATGTTACAGTCACGTAGAGTGAATTAATTGTAAAGCCCAAGTAGTCCATGATAGTGGATGGCTTCAACTTAGATTTATCTGGATGTAAGACAATCCCAGGGTTTTGAATAAGTTTGGTAGTTGATACAGCTAACATAGTCAATTCCATGGTTTTGCCTACCATTTAAGATATCATCAAGATATGCCATGACAATATGTTTTTGTCTTCTGAATATTGTCAGAGCTGGTTTTAGTGTCTTGGTCAACAATCTTGGGCTGATGTGAACCCATTGGGTAACGCTTTAAACTGCTATAGCTGCCCCATCCAGGTAAATTTCAGGTATCTGCGATGATCCCTGTGAATGGTACTAAATAGTAAACATCTTTAAGATGAATGCTTGCCATGAAGTATCCTTTGGAATTTAGTTGTTTGGCAGTAACAACCGGTTCCATTTTGAAATGTATATACATAACAAACATATTTAGTGAAGTTAAGTCAATGATGATGCGACATCCACCATCTTTTTTGGGTTTAGTGAATATATTTGATACGAATTGCAAGGGTTCAGGTTTTCCCATGATACCCTTTGTAATTATTCTCACCAGTTCAGCTTGTCCCTCTTGTTTCTTTAACGGAGAGGGGAAAAATACCCTCTGGGGTGAATGTTGACCTGGTGGCAATTTTTCTAGTATGAATGTATTTGTATTCACTAATGCCATTGAGTATATACTGATCACTCGTGATAGACTGCCATGTGTTAGTATTATTCTATACACTGGTAGGAACAAGACCCACCTACCTCCATGGTTATGGGTATTCTTCTGTTTCCTGCCGGTCCAACGAGTGTTGCACATCGTCTGACGTGGCGGTGATGTTGGGGGGTGGCACATTTTCCATGGGGTCCGCTCTGGGCCCTGGTCTAAAGAAGACTTTCGGTGATAGAATGCGGACCCCGAGCTTTCATCAGTCCCATATGGTAGACGTTGACTTATGGATGTGATGGGGTGCTGCTGCGTAGGAATTACTGTTTTTGGTTTGCTCATCCCGGCCCTGCCCTCATGAGCCGAAAGTTTTGTAAAACCTCTTTCATGTCCTTCATATGCTTTGTGAGGTTTTTGCCAAAGACCAGTGGGTCTGGCTCAGTGGCTGGGGTATGCACAACCCCGCAAATGTAGGATTTTTATGGCACGTCTTATGACTTGTTTACGAAGGTTGTGGTCATCTCCGTATTTGTCCACGGAACGAGGAAAACGATGTGATGGCTGACGTCAGGCTTTTAACGGCCTCCTGCACGTGGGGTTTCCACGTAGCTGTCCACCACACCTAGCAGCTCTTCCTGTTCCTGCACCCCTTGCATACTCCCGAGATCTTCAGCCATTGCCCCTGTTCAAGACCAGCCCAGTCCTGGTTACCAAAGCTATCCTCTGGAAAGGAGGAAGCAATGGACAGTGCACAAGGCACTGTGGAGGGAGTGCCTGACCTCCCTCTGAGAGAACGCCCCTCCTGGGGTGTACCTCGCTGGAGCTCCTGCTCCAGGAGCCGCTCCATGCGACTCAGGCGGCTGTCTCTCCCCCGCCTGGGTGCAGAGATGTCCCCGTCCAACAAGTCGGAGCCACCGGCCGGATGCCTCTTCCGTGGCGTTACTTCCAGCCCGCTGCTCAGGCGCTAGCGGGGCTGGGCTTGGCACAGTGTCGGGATAGCGGAGCGCTGGATAAGCGGTCCTATCGCCTTGTTGCTGCCGCCCCCCCCCCAGATGGAACGCTCCTCTGTGGAGTCGAGCGGGGCTGGGTAAGCGGTCCTACTGCCTTGTTGCTGCCCCCCCCCCCCCCCTCAGTCCGTGGAGTCCAGCGGGGGACTGTTCTGTGCTGCCCCCCCCCCCCCCCAGATGGAACGCTCCCCCGTGGAGTCAAGCGGGGGACAGGTTTGTTCTAGAGCCTTTCTTCTCTGCCGGAAAGCAGAAGGCTCCCTGTGAAAGAAACCCCCGACCTCAGCTTACCTGACGGTCCGTTCTTTCACCTCCGTAGCGGGAGCACCTGACTCCCGCTGTGCCGCTGTTGCTCTGCTGAACGTAATGCCGCGCATGCGTGCTGAGCGGGTTCTTCACGGAATCACTCACGTGACTCCGAAGTAAAATTGGTCCATTAGAGAGTCAGAGTGGACAGCTATCTACAGAGCCAAAAGAGATGGGGGAGATATTGAACAAATTCTTTTCTTCGGTATTCACCAAGGACAAGGATATTGAATTATGTGAGGTAAGGGAAACAAGTAGGGTAGCTATGGAAACTATGAGGATCAAAGAAGAGGAAGTACTGACACTTTTGAAAAATATAAAAGTGGATAAATCTCCAGGTCCTGATAGGATATTCCCTAGGACATTGAGGAAAGTTATTGTAGAAATAGCAGGGGCTATGACAGAAATATTTCAAATGTCAAACCGGAATGGTGCCGGAGGATTGGCGTACTGCTCATGTTGTTCCATTGTTTAAACAGCGTACTAAGAGTAAACCTAGCAATTATAGACCTGTTAGTTTGACGTCAGTGGTGGGCAAATTAATGGAAAGGATACTTAGAGATAATATATATAATCATCTGGATAAACAGGGTCTGATTAGGAACAGTCAATATGGATTTGTGTCTGGAAGGTCATGTTTGACTAATCTTCTTGAATTTTTTGAAGAGGTTACTAGGGAAATTGATGAAGGACTTTAGTAAGGCCTTTGACAAGGTTCCACATGGAAGGTTGGTTAAGAAAGTTCAATTGTTGGGTATTAATAGTGCAGTAGCAAGATGGATTCAACAATGGCTGAATGGGAGATACCAGAGAGTAATGGTGGATAACTGTTTGTCAGGTTGGAGGCCGGTGACTAGTGGGGTGCCTCAGGGATCTGTGTTGGGTCCACTGTTGTTTGTCATATACATCAATGATCTGGATGATGGTGTGGTAAATTGGAATAGTAAGTATGCAGATGATACTAAGATAGGTGGTGGTGTGGATAATTAAATACATTTTCAAAGTCTACAGAGAGATTTAGGCCATTTGGAAGAGTGGGTTGAAAGATGGCAGATGGAGTTTAATGCTGATAAGTGTGAAGTGCTACATCTTGGCAGGACAAATCAAAATAGGACGTACGTGGTAAATGGTAGTGAATTGAGGAATGCAGTTGGTAGATAAAGCTTTTGGTGTGCTGGCCTTTATAAATCAGAGCATTGAGTATAGAAGTTGAGATGTAATGTTAAAATTGTACAAGGAATTGGTGAGGCCAATTCTGGAGTATGGTGCACAATTTTGGTCGCCAAATTATGGGAAAGATGTCAACAAAATAGAGAGAGTACAGAGGAGATTTACTAGAATGTTGCCTGGGTTTCAGCACCTAAGTTACCGAGAATAAAGCCCTAACTTGTTCAACCTTTCTCTGTAGAACAAGTTAGGGCTTTATTCTTTGGAGCGCAGAAGGTTAAGGGGGGACTTGATAGAGGTCTTTAAAATGATGAGAGGGATAGACAGAGTTGACATGGATAAGCATTTCCCACTGAGAGTAGGGAAGATTCAAACAAGGGGACATGTTTATAGGCATCAACATTCAAGGTTTCAAGTTCAAGAGCAATATTGGGCAGGATTCCTCCGAGTTCCTACCCTGTCCAGATTTGCTGAGTGCTCCCCCAACTGTCTGAACTTACTTCGTAGATTAACTTGGCTTGGCTTACATATATTTATATCCAAGGCATCTCATATCCTTCTTTTAAAATAACGCAATAAAACTTACACTGGTAAACAACAGGGATACTTCACAACAAGAAATATGTTGCAATCTAGAATCAAACAGCCTGCATCATTTGAATTCCCACTGTCAAGTCTCTGTTACATTTGGAGGGCCAAATTTGTTCCAGGCTGACACTATGGTGCACATCCAACTGTATCAAGCACCCAGCTGGAAGGCTCAGGGCTCACTCATAATTGGACATTGTGCTGTAGCGGCACCTACTGGCGAACGCTGGTATTGAACCCGGCGTTTGGAAGCCGCGGTCACGAGACCCAGGAGGGGCTGTTTGTTTTTGCGCGGTTTTGCTTTCGCGCGGCAGTTCAGCACTGACCACCGATGTGGCCAGACATGTCGAGAGAACCTGTTTACTGAAAAGTGAATTTTCGAATAAAGATTAATTTAAAAATTCAGTTGTCGTTCTTAAGACTGCCAAATTGGTGACCCCGACCTGTCTAGCCGCCGTTAGACAAGAGAATTATGCAGGAGGACAACGTTCCCGCAGAATTGGCAGGGCTCAACAGCTTTCAAATTGCCATCGTTTTGGCCTGACCAACCTCGGGTGTGGTTTGCCCACATTGAGGCACAGTTTCAACTGCATCACATCGTAGCGGACGATACTATGTACTTCCATGTGGTGGGGGCATTGCCGCAGGACTGTGCCTCGAGGCTGTTGCCCTACATCAGGAACCCCCCGACCATCGCCAAATACGAAGGCCTGCTGCTCCACGCTTACGGTCTCAGCCACAGTGACAGGGCAGCAAAGCTGCTGCACATGGACTGTGTTGGTGATCGGCGGCCATCAACCATCACTACGAAGATGTTGGCCCTAATGGACGGGCACCGCCCATGTCTGCTTTTCGAACAGGCGTTCCTGACGAAGTCCAACTAATGCTCGCCGGACCTGATTTCAGCGACCCCCAACAACTCGCGGAGAGAGCTGACAAAATTTGGGCACACAGACGGCGGGACGTGTTTGCTTTCGCCCGCCCCCTGGTCACACAGCGGGTGCAGCCAAACCGACATCAGGAGGAAGAAGAAACCCAGCCCAGCGCCGAAGAAGCATCGCCACAGCTAGTGGTCTACAGCCAACGCCGCTGGTGTTACTACCATCAACGATATGGCCCAGAAGCGCGAAAATGTTGGAGCCCCTGCTCGTACCCGGGAAATGCCTCGGCCGATCGTCCATAGAGGCGAACGCGATCGGCCCAAACGAACGCCTCTACGTCCGCGATCGCCATTCCGGCCACCGTTTCCTGGTGGACTTCGGTGCCCATGCCAGCATCCTGCCTCCGAGTGCCCGAGATATTCGCGCTGGTAAGGTAGAACCCGTCCCCTCGGCTGTTAACGGGAGCGACATTTGCACTTACGGCACACGGTCCCTGGACTTAAATTTCGAATCCTGCCCATACAGGTAGGAGTTTATCGTTGCTGACGTCGCCCAACTGATCCAGGGGGCCGATTTCTTGCACGCGTTCTCATTGTTAGTCGATGTGCGGGGCGGACACATGGTCCCTGTGTCGGACCCGTGCCCTGCCAAGCCACGCGTTCCGTCCACGCCCCTACAGCAGCTCGACGAGGTAGCTGAGATCCAGCAACCTTTCGCAGCCCTGCTTGCGATTTCCGAGGGTTGCTCACGCCCCGGTTTGACAGGGCCGCGCCCCGTCGTGGCGTGGTCCACCACATTCCCACCGAGGGCCCAAGGTTACACACCCGCACGCGCCGCCTCCCGCCCGATAAACTGTGCATCGCATGAGACGAGTTCCAGCTTATGGAGGACATGGGGATTGTCTGGTGGTCAGATAGCCCTTGGTCTTCCCCACTACACATGGTGCCCAAAGCGTCTGGGGGTTGGAGACCTTGCGGTGATTACAGGCGTTTGATCGCGGTAACCACAGCAGATCGGTACCCAGTCCCGAACATCCAGGATTTCTCAGCTCATCTGGAAGGCGCAACCTTTTTCTCGAAGGTTAACCTTATTTGCGGGTATAATCAAGTTCCGGTCCATCCCGACGACATCCCAAAGATGGCCACCATCACCCCTTTCGGCCTTTTCGAATGGCTAAGAATGCCTTTTGGCCTGAAGAACGCTGCTCAGGCGTTCCAAAGGTTAATGGATCAGGTCGGTCGGGGTTTGCCGTTTATATTCATCTACCTCGATGATGTTCTTGTGGCCAGCAGCTCGCAGGCAGAGCACGTCAGGCAACCACCTGTTTTTCGAACGGCTGCGCAAACAAGAGTTGGTGATCAACCCCGCGAAGTGCCAGTTCGGATTGCGTTCCATTTCTTTCTTGGGTCACAGCATTACCTGCCACGGTGCGCAGCCACTGCCCGAAAAGGTCGACATCATCCGTCGCTTCCCGAGACCCATATCCATCAAGGGCCTGCAGGAATTTATCTGGATGGTAAATTTCTACCACCAATTCGTCCCATCAGCAGCCGCCATCATGCATCCGTTGTTCCAATGCCTGGCCGTTAAGCCCAGGGACCTGGTCTGGTCCGAGGAGGCGGAGAAGGCATTTGAGGGGACTAAGACTGCATTGGCCAATGCCACTATACTAGAACACCCTAGGGCGTCAGCCCAAACAGCCCTCACCGTGGACGCTCCCGACGTCGCAGTAGGCGCAGTCCTCGAGCAACGCGTAGGTAGCTGCTGGGTGCCGCTGGCATTTTTGAGCAGGCAGCTGCGAGCCCCCGAAGTTAAGTATAGCGCTTTCGACCGGGAACTCCTTGCATTCTACCTAGAGATCCGCCATTTCCGTTATTTCCTGGAGGGGTGCGCGTTCACCGCATTCACAGACCACACTCCACTCACGTTTGCGTTGACCAAGGTATCTGATCCCTGGTCTGCCAGACAGCAATGGTACCTTGCCTACATTTCCGAATTCACGTCCGATATTCAGCATGTGGCGGGGAAGCTGAACGTTGTGGCTGATGCGCTGTTCCGTCCAGCACTGCCCGAAGTTTCGGCGCTGAGTCTAGGCGTAGATTAAGAGGAGCTGGCCGCTGCCCAACAGGCAGATATCGGTATAGAGGTTTACTGCAATGCTGAATCAGGTCTCAAGCTGGCTAAGGTGCTTTGCGGCACCACCGGCGTGCGAATCCTTTGTGATATCTCCACAGGCGAAGCCTGCCCCATTTTCCCGTTCGCTTGGAGGCATCGGATCTTCGACACTATCCACAGCCTAGCGCACCCGTCCATTCGCGCTACCTCTGCCTTGGTCGCGGCGAAGTTCATCTGGCATGGGCTAAGGAAGCAGGTCGCAGCATGGGCCCGTTCCTGCATCACATGCCAGACTTCCAAGGTGCAGAGACATGTGCACCCGCCGGCATCCAGGATTTCACCGTCCCGGACGGCAGGTTCCTGCACATCCATGTCGACCTGGTGGGTCCCTTGCCGTGTTCGCGCGGGGCTACTCACCTACTGACTATCGTGGACAGGTTTACCAGGTGGGCGTAGAGGTGATACCATTAACGGATACCTCCGCTGAGCCATCGTCTCGAATTGGATCGCTCGTTTCGGGGCTCCCTCCGATATCACTACCGATCGTGGGGCCCAGTTCACGTCCTCCCTGTTTGGCGTAGCTGTACAGCGCAAAGCTGCATCAGACCACCACGTATCACCCAGAGTCCAACGGTTTGGTTGAGCGTTTCCACAGACACCTCAAATCGGCGTTGAAAGCTCGACTCACCGGCCCAGATTGGGTCGACCAGTTACCTTGGGTCCTCCTCGGCATCAGAACTATGCCTAAAGAGGACCTAAGAGCCTCCTCGGCCGAGTTGGTTTATGGCTCAGTTTTGCAAGTTCCTGGGGATTTCCTGTCCGTCCCCCGGGAAATAGAGGTCCCAGCTTCGGCGTTGTAAGCTGACCTTCGCGAGCAGGCGCGCGCTTTGGTCTCAGTTCCCACTTCCCGGCATGGTTCATCTGCGGTGCATGTTCCTACTATGTTACGGGATTGTGCTTATGTTTTTCTCCGTAGAGATGCTCATCGCTCGCCGTTGGAACGGGTGTAATAGGGTCTGTACAGGGTGCTGAGTACTGGTGTCTCGACGTTTACGTTGGACATGGGTGACAAGGAGGAGTTCGTTTCCGTGAGCCGCCTTATGCCAGCACACGTCGACGAGGATAGCCCAGTAACAGTGGCCACTCTGTGGCGTAGAGGACGTCCACCGGCCGTTTTGCCATCCTCTGCACCCCGGTTATGTTTCTCCGGTCCCCTCTGTTACGCCTGTCCCTCGCTCGCGTTTATCACATCTCTGCGGTTCTGTTTTGTCGGCCCCTACTGTTACGCTCGCCCCGTGACCTCGGACTACGCTTTCCGGTCTAACCGTCCGGTTACCCGTGCGTTTCTGTACCGCGGATTCTGGGGGGTGTGGGCATGTAGCGGCACCTACTGGCGCACACAGGTATCGAACCCAGTGACTCGGGACAGACTGGTTGTTTTCGCGCGATTTTGCTTTCGTGCGGAAGTTCAGCGCTGATCACCGACGTGGCCAGACATGTCGAGAGAACCCGTTTACTGAAAAGTGAATTTTCGAATAAAGATTCGTTTAAAAGTTCAGTTGTCGTTCTTAAGACTGCAAAGTGCCTCATTTTGGAACATCTGCTCGTGCTCACTGTTCTTCAGAGACAGTCTGACTGCAGCCAACAATCTAATTTTAGCATCATGTCAATAAAACTACAGCTTGGTTGTTGTCAAGAGGAGACTCTTCAATTTACCACATATAACAGCTGAATGTTTGGTCAGAAAATATCACTGGTCTCCTTGGTAATTGCATGCTCCACAGTCATTCTTTCACAACAGATGGATCACAGGCCCGACTGCAGATTTTATCACATTTTATTGAGCCTCCGTCATGTTTGCATGGAGTTAGTTGCCCACAACCATCCAGACCTGGTATTGTCAACCATCTTCTATAACAACCTGTATTCTATACATTACTTGGTTAGACGCATGAGATGAGATGGTGAAGCTACAGGTTGGAGCCTCAGTAAATAGACTTGTTTGCATCATTTCTGCTTGTGTTGTCCAATTCCACCTGTACATTGGCAAAGCCTCTGTTATTCACAAATGCTTCTTGTTTAATGTAAAGGACCTCAATTTTGACATCGGTCAAACAGTAAAGGCCTGGCACCATGAAGCAACCTACCACTCAGTTGAACGCTGCACTTGTTTATGCTATTATTAAAAGCCACCTCTTTCTTTCTAAAGGATTGACCATAACAAACAAGTGGTTCAACTTCTGACCTTTGTTTAACTATTTTTTGGTTGGTTGAAAGTGTAGAAGAAATATAGAACATTCTCCCCCTCCCAATTTTTTTAAATTTATGATGAGATCAAATAAACAGTTTGCACTGTGGGTGTTAGATTTGGGAGGAGATCTTATTAAGGACAAGAACCATGGTGGAGGTTAAAGGTGAGGTACAGATGAACCATTCTCTTCTTAAATGGCAAAACAGAGTCAATTGACTGAATCCACCACTCCTATTCTTATCAGTGATAGGAGAAGAATTAGGCCATTCGGCCCATCAAGTCCGCTCTGCCATTCAATCATAGCTGATCTGACTTTTCTGCTCAACCCCATTCCCTTGCCTCCTTCCCATATCCACTGACATCCGTACTTATCATGAATCTATCTGTCTCTGCCTTAAAAAATATTCCTTGATGGCCTCCAAAGCCTAACCCTAACCCTAACCCTTCTGTGGCAAAGAATCCACAGATTCACCACCTTCTGACTAAAGAAATTCCTCCACATCTCCTCAAGAGTCAAGTCAAGAGTCAAGAGTGTTTTATTGTCATTTGTCCCGGATGGGACAATGAAATCCTTACTTGCTGCAGCAAGTATGTATATAGCACCGCAGAATTGTGCACCTATCCCCCCCCCTCTCTCCCTTTTGTTTTTGTTTTCTGTTTCTTGTTTTTTGTACTAAATTAAATGTATGCACTGAGTACGAGCTGCTTTTAATCGCATTGTACATGTATAGTGACAATAAATGGCATATCTATATCTATCTACAACAGAATATGTGATAATGTAAACATTGTACACAACGGGGAAAGAGAAAATATTCAATAAATAACAGACAATAGACAATAGGTGCAGGAGTAGGCCATTCGGCCCATCAATGCAAATATTACTGCACTAACAAATATAGTGCAGTAATAATATAGTCCTTTGTACTCATCTCCTTCCTAATGGAACAACCTTTTATTCTCAGACGGTGACCTCTGGTCCTAGACTCTCCCACTAGTGGAAATATCCTCTCCACATCCACCATATCTACTCCTTTCATTCGTTATCACCTTCTCCAGAGCCAACAATGCACCATTGTGGGCTCCACCTTTCCTTGATCATTATTGCTGGTTTTGATTTGTCCCTTTGCACACCTTTCATTCATGTGTTCTTTGCACCTGTCCATACCTCTAGTTTCCCCTCCCCTGACTCCCAGTCTGAAGAAGGGGCTCGACCCAAAACTTCACCTACTGCTTTTCCCTAGAGTTGCTGCCCGACCCAATGAGTTACTCCAGCATTTTATATTTATCTTTGGCATGAGTTAGACACAGGATAAACTACCCAGTCATACAGTTGACAATAGACAATAGACAATAGGTGCAGGAGTAGGCCATTCAGCCCTTCGAGCTAGCACCACCATTCGCTGTGATCATGGCTGATCATCCCCAATCAGTACCCCGTTCCTGCCTTTTCCCCATATCCCCTGACTCAGCTATCTTCAAGAACCCTATCTTGCTCTCTCTTGAAAGTATCAAGAGAACCGACCTCCACCGCCCTCTGAGGCAGAGAATTCCACAGACTCACAACTCTGTGTGAAAAAGTGTTTCCTCGTCTCCGCTCTAAATGGCTTACTCCTTATTCTTAAACTTCTAAATTACTTATCCCTTATTCTTAAATTACATAGGTAGACACAAGTGCTGGAGTAACTCAGCGGGTGAGGCAGCCTCACCCGCTGAGTTACTCCAGCATTTTGTGTCTACCTTCAATTTAAACCAGCATCTGCAGTTCTTTCTTATACCGTTGCATAGCACAGACACAGGCTCTTCTGCCCACATTCCCATGCTAACCATCTATACCAAGGGTGGGCAACCTTGTTCTGCATAGGGGCCGGGTCGCATGTCTGTGAGCGGATGGCAGGCCACATCTATCATGTGTACACATGGATCTTGCCCCCATCCCGCCCCGGATGGCAAGCATCAAATTCCATGTTCACAGAAGGTAGACAAAAAATGTTTCCTGAAAAGGGCTGAGTAGTATTAATGCTATGGTAACTTCCACAGTAGGGTTGTAGATGTCTCAACTCATCACCAGCCAACCTCCTGAAGCAGAGATGTCAAAGACAGATCTCCTCAGGTTTGTCCAAGATGGGCCAGAATGTGAAGGAGCAACATCAGCCTGGAATGAGTAAACAGGAGTGACCTGCAAGTGTACCTGGGTCCCCATATCCCTTTCTCCCCCCCTCATCCCCCTCCTCATTGAACCCCTTCCCCTGCATCCCTCCCTCCAGCTTTATATTTCACTCCTCCTCTCCTCTCCTTATCTGAGAGAGGATAGATGTTGTCCCTTTTGTCTCTATTTCACCCTGCCTTTGTCACTTACTCCAACCACCTGCCAATCAAACCCCCTAACCTGTATCTACCTATCACTCACCTAACATTTGCCTGCCCTCCCACCTCTCTCTTTCAGCTTTAACCCCCCTCCCCCCCACCCCCGACTCCAATCAGTCTGAAGAAGGTGCCCACCCAAAACAGCGTCTGCCCATTCCCTCAGGTGCTGCCTGACCTGCTGAGTTCCCCCAGGACTTGGTGTTTTGTGCAAGTGCACCTGCCTTTCGTTCCTCTCCTTGAACTCCTCTGCTAACCTCCAAACACATTAGTAGGTGTAATGGAATGCTCAGCTTGGGCAGTGTGGTCCAGGCTGAAATTGGCAACAGGTGCCGGCGACAATGCTGCGGCCAGAGTTATTTGCAAAATAAATTCTTTGCTGGAAAGTAAAGTCAACAGTAACCAACAGAAGCTTTATTGCAAAAGAGATAATGCAGAGAAGTTGGTCGGGCAGAAAGCACACCGGTGCCAGCTAGACAGCCTGTTGCAGCTTTATAAGTGGATATCCCCAGGTGAACTGTGTGGAATCCATTAAATTCTCATTTTAAAGAGTGCATGGAGAGTTAAGAAAAACTGGACAATTTCTCGTGGGACCTATTTAAATTAATTACCCTGAATTTGAAGGCTATTTGAGGCCTCAGCACATCATCATATAAACCAAATAAATATCCTCAGCCAACTGTTGAGGTCCACGTGAGGTGCTCTGCAGCTGAAAGACCAATCCCCAAGGAAAACACTGGGTAAAACAGGTCTTTATAAACATTGTTTAGATGGTCCGTTTGTATTTAAAGTAGTTGAGAATATTCAAGGGAATCTGCCGGTATTTTGAAAGGAATTCAGCAGATGTGAATCTTTAGAAGAAACATCTCACCATGAAGCATGAGACAACATAGGAACATTTCAGCCTTTATTGCAGCCTCATCGTGCATCTGCCAACTCCTGTGAGCTTCATCTCACTTTTATCATGGAAAACCATGTTAGAAGTTATTTGACCATTGAGGAATCATTGGTTGATTAGGAATTTCCTGGAGCCCATGGCTTTGATTCCTCCATTCTTGACCAAGTGATCTCCTTGCCAGCTTCTCTTCATCCACACTTCACAAACACGTGCTCAACATTTATCTGGTGGCACAGTGGTGCAGCGGTAGAGCTGCTGCCTCACAGCGCCAGAGATCCGGGTTCGATCCTGAGTACGGGTGCTGCCTGTACGGAGTTTGTACGTTTTCCCCATGACTGCGTGGGTTTTCTCCGGATGCTCTGGTTTTGGGTAGTAAACGGGTTAAAAAACAATGGCAGGCAGTGACTAGTGGGGTACCGCAAGCCTCAGTGCTGGGACCCCAGCTATTTACAATATATATTAATGATTTGGACGAGGGAATTGAAGGCAACATCTCCAAGTTTGCAGATGACACTAAGCTGGGGGGCAGTGTTAGCTGTGAGGAGGATGCTAGGAGGCTGCGAGGTGACTTGGATAGGCTGGGTGAGTGGGCAAATGTTTGGCAGATGCCGTATAATGTGGATAAATGTGAGGTTATCCACTTTGGTGGCAAAAACAGGAAAGCAGACTATTATCTAAATGGTGGCCGATTAGGAAAAAGGGAGATGCAACGAGACCTGGGTGTCATGGTACACCAGTCATCGAAATTAGGCATGCAGGTGCAGCAGGCAGTGAAGAAAGCGAATGGTATGTTAGCATTCATAGCAAAAGGATTTGAGTATAGGAGCAGGGAGGTTTTACTGCAGTTGTACAGGGTCTTGGTGAGACCACACCTGGAGTATTGCGTACAATTTTGGTCTCCAAATCTGAGGAAGGACATTATTGCCATAGAGGGAGTGCAGAGAAGGTTCACCAGACTGATTTCTGGGATGTCAGGACTTTCATATGAAGAAAGACTGGATAGACTCGGCTTGTACTCGCTAGAATTTAGGAGATTGAGGGGGGATCTTATAGAAACTTACAAAACTCTTAAGGGGTTGGACAGGCTAGATGCAGGAAGGTTGTTCCCGATGTTGGGGAAGTCCAGGGCAAGGGGTCACAGTTTAAGGATAGAGGGGAAATCCTTTAGGACCGGGATGAGAAAAACATTTTTCACACAGAGAGTGGTGAATCTCTGGAACTCTCTGCCACAGAAGGTAGTTGAGGTCAGTTCATTGGCTATATTTAAGAGGGAGTTAGATGTGGCCCTTGTGGCTAAAGGAATCAGGGGGTATGGAGAGGAGGCAGGTACGGGATACTGAGTTGGATGATCAGCCATGATCATATTGAATGGCGGTGCAGGCTCGAAGGGCCGAATGGCCTACTCCTGCACCTATTTTCTATGTTTCTATGTTTCTATGTTTCCTCCCACACTCCAAAGACGTACAGGTTTGTAGATTAATTGGATTCAGTAAAAATTGTTCATTGTCCCTAGTGTGTAGGATAGCATTAGTCTACCTTGATCACTGGTCAGCAAGAACTTGGTGGGCCGAAGGGCCTGTTTCTGTGCTGGATCGCTAAAACAAAAAAAAACTAAAATCTGAAATCCCATCTGTTAGTTTTATCTTGACTTCCCTTAATTGCAAATTCCAGAATGTTTAGTTGTCATATGCACTGGGAACAGAATCATGAAATGATTACTTAATGAACCCCTGCTCACCCACCACCTGCCTTCATTGACCCTACACTGGAACAATATTAAAATGTGCTTTATTGCTCTCCAATGTTACTACAGTCTTTATTTGCAGCTCGGTGACCTTCAGCCCTGTAAACCTCCAATATCTGATCTACTTTAATTCTGGCCAGCTGAGTCACCATGATTAGACTCACGCTACTATTGGTGCCTGATGTTTCATGAATTATACCGGTTTCAATTTCCCAACTTTATCTAAAGAGTTAACAATAGCCTTTATGTGGCGTAAAATTAAGTATGACTTCCAGAAACATGTAATTTGAACAACTTGAATTCACTAAGGGGCCTCATAAATTACCCAGGAATTAGATTCTTAGTCAGATCACCCTGATATTTGGTCGGAATGCAGTGTAGATTTATAATGTTATTTGACCTGTTTTGTAACTGAGTTCTGCTCTGTTTTTAATTAAAATCTAGGATAGAGGTTACTATAGTGCAACATTTTAGAATGAAACTGCTATTTACAGCTTCATGGCTGCAGTTTCTCTGGTAATCTTAAAGTGGTCTGTCAGAGGAAATTCAACAGTGGTGTCACACTACACGAAGCAAGGAAACAGAAAGGGTGAGTGAAAGTGCTTCTTGGCAGCGACTGGTAAAAGCTCTCATATACCTCATTTCGCCTTAGTTTTTAAATAAATTTACTTCTACAAGCTCCTCAAAAAGATTATCCACTTGAATAAACGTAATATAGAACATTACAGACACTACGATCCAAAATGGTGCAGTGGTAGAGTTTCTGCCTTACAGCGCCAGAGACCGGTATTCGATCCTGTCTGTACAGAGTTTGTACGTTCTCCCTGTGACCTGCGTGGGTTTTGTCCAAGATCTTCGGTTTCCTCCCACACTTCAAAGAAGTACAGGTTTGTAGGTTAATCGCCTTGGTATATATATAAAAATCTCCCTAGTTTGGGATAGTATTAATGTGTGGGGATCGCTGGGCCCCACACATTAACTCGGTGGGCCGAAGGGCCTGCTTCCGCAGTGCATCTCTTAAAAAAAAAATGTCTGTGCCGAACATGATGTCAAGATAAACTAATCTCATCTGCCTGCAAATGAACTTTATCCCTCCATTGCCTGTATTTCATGAGTGATTAGTTGTCATGTGTACTGAATCAGAATAATGAAATCCTTACTTGCCGCACCATTTAAAAATAATCCTCTGACATTTTCGCCACCTCCAACGGGATCCCACCACTGGCCACATCTTCCCATCTCCTCCCCTGTAGGCTTTCCGCAGAGACCCGCTCCCTCCGTAACTCCCTGGTCAATTTGTCACTTCCCACCCAAACCACCCCCTCTCCTGGCATTTTCCCTTGAAAACGCAGGAAATACTACACTTGCCACTTTACTTTCCCCCTTGACTCCATCCAAGGACCCAAGCCATCTTTCCAGGTGTGGCAGATGTTCACCTTGCACCTCCTCTAACCTCATCTATTGCATCCACTGCTCTAGGTGTCAGCTGCTCTACATCGGTGAGACCAAGGGTAGGCTTGGCGATCGCTTCACCCAACACCTCCGCTCGGTTTGCACTAACCAACCTGATCTCCTGGTGGCTCAGCACTTCAACTCCCCCTCCCATTCCTAATCCGATCTTTCTGTCCTGGGCCTCCTCCATGGCCAGAGTAAGGGCCACCGTAAATTGGAGGAGCAGCACCTCATATTTCGCTTGGGTAGTTTACACACCAGCGGTATGAACATTGACTTCTCCAATTTCAGGTAATCCCTTCTTTCTCCTCCTTTTCCCAGGTCTCCCACAGCCTACTGTCTCTGCCTCTTCCTCTCTTCTTCCTGCCCCTTCCCCACCCCCACATCAGTCTGAAGAAAGGTCTCGACCTAAAACGTCGCCTATTTCCTTCGCTCCATAGATGCTGCCTCACGCACTGAGTTTCTTCAGCATTTTTGTCTACCTTCAATTTTCCAGCATTTGCAGTTACTTCTTAAACAAGGTCTGTAAACACAGTACTCAATAGATAACAAAATAAACGAAAAAAAGGTCAATCAATTAAAAAAAACAATAAGAGTACAAACCAAAATAAAAGCTGGAAGGCCACTTGGTACATGACGTCTATTTAAAATACAGGTGCACAACCTTTTATCCGACAGCCTTGGGAACAGACACTTTTCGTAATTTGGAATTTGTCGGTCTTCGGAATGGAATTTTTTTAGCGTAGATTTTAATGGCTGGCTCAGTGGTAGAGTGCCCGGCTCATATCCGCAAGGTCGCGAGTTTGCGCCTTGATCCCGGCAGTTCCTCGGTCGCGAGTTTGAGTCTTCAGTGTAGTTTTTTTCTTGCAGAATAAATGTCTGTATGAAATGCAGTGTGTTGAATGAATTCCTGAATTTGTAAATGTGACCGCAGCATTGAATCACCTCTCGCACTCATGTCACCCTATCGGGGCTACATGCCCTTAGGCGGCCTAAGGCGACATTTTCACACTCTTATATCCGTGTGCAGCAGAGGCGCCAAAAGTGAGCTTTGGTGTGCAGACGACATCCTGGAAAAAATGTCCGTTTCTTCCAGGTAGGCGATATACCCTCCCGGGCAATATACCCTCCACTTTTCTTTTATGAAGGTGATTTAGTTCCCCTTTCTCCCAGGACCGACCCGAGGTTCCGCTGTCACCTCTGCGGGCCACCCTCGGTGAACGCTCACTTAACTTTGTCTTGGGATTCCTACTCTCCCGCGCAATGTACCCTCACCTCTTTTATGAATGGGGATTTAGTTCCCCTTTCGTCGAGGACCGACCGGAGGTTCCGCTGTCACCTCTGCGGGCCGCCCTCGGTGAACGTCCTGTCTCCCTGTCCCTGGGATAGCAGGGGGCGATCAAACAGCACAATACCCCCCTCCCCCTCCAACTCCAGAGGAATCCGCTCCCCGATGGGCCGCTACGGCGACAAGTGGCAGTTCGCCCACAGCCCGAGAACAAGACGCACCTTGCGCACCAGCAGCAGCTGCCCCTCTGGAGTTGGAGCGGGGCTGGACTGGAGTTGCTGATCTGGGATCTCCGTGCTTGCAGTGGGCCTGGGGGTCGGTGTCCCGATGAGGGGGCACAGCTCGGGCTGTGGGCGAACTGCCACTTGTCGCCGTAGCGGCCCATCGGGGAGCGGCTTCTGGTGGTCCCGATGTCTCCCGCTAGTTTGCAGTTTTCCTCTGGAGTTGGAGCGGGGCTGGGCTGCTGCTGGCTGTGGGTCTCTGGGATCTCCGTGCTTGCAGTGGGCCTGGGGGTCGGTGTCCCGTTGGTCCTGACGTCTCCGGTGACTGGCATTGCCGACGTGAAGACAGTGCAAAGCCCCCGCGCCGGTGCAATGGGCGGGGAGCTGGAGAGGGGAGGGAAGGGGTCACACACATGGCCAGGAAGCAGAGGGGTGTAGGTGGGGTGAAACTGAAGGGAGCGACAATCTGCTGCTCCCTGCCCGCTGAGTTAAAACGTTCCCACGCAAGACTCACGATACACTGTGTATCGTGAGTCTACCGTGGGAACGTTTTAACTCAGAGGGCAGACAGCAGCATATTGTCAATTATTAACCCTCCCGCGCAATAGACCCTCACCTTCTCTTTTATGAATGGGGATTTAGTTCCCCTTTCTTCGAGGACCGACCGGAGGTTCCGCTGTCACCTCTGCGGGCCGCCCTCCGTGAACGTTTTCAAGGACCTTTTTTCAAGGACTGAAAAAATGTCGCTATTCGGAGGTTTTCGTTATTTGGATCTTCGGATAAAAGGTTGTGCACCTGTACTCTTAAATGTCACTGTACCAGCTGCCTCCATCACCACCTCTGGCAGCGCATTCCAGGCACCCACCATCCTTTGTGCAAAAAACTTGTCACACACTTTCCGTTTAAACTTTGCCTCGCTCACCTTAAAGCTATGTATCCTCATCTCTAGTCTTCTGTCTTACTGCTGGGATCCACAATTATCTTATCCAGTCTTTTCCTTTTTAAATATATACAGAAACCTTAACAGTCTCGCTGGACTATTCTCACATTCAAGCTTTCCTTTTTCTTAATCAATGCCTTGGTCTGCCTTTCCTGACTTCTGAAATTTGCCAAATCCTTAGGCTCCGTGCTTGTATTGGCAACATTAAACACCCTGTCCTTTGATCTGATACAATCTAATACCAAAGCTTGACCACGTTTTCCTGCTGGGCTTTTTTTCTCCCTTAAAAGGGCCGAATGATTTGTGCACATATTTTTCTATGTTTCTTTGTTTTTATGTACGGTGTTGTTGGCGAACATGGATGAAACCCTGTAACACCATTTACAATCACAAATACCTCTTCTCAGTTTGATTAATTTATTTTATCATAGATTCATTTGATTCTGCTTTAGCAATTTGTCATGGTATATGATGTTCATAATTACTGCCCCAAATATGTAAGGTAGTATGGCGGCTCAGCGGTAGCGTTGCTGCCTTACAGCGCCAGAGACCCGACTTCAATCCTGACTACAGGTGCTGTCTTTACGGAGTTTGTACATTCTCTCCATGACCGCGTGGGGTTTCCCCCGAGTGCTCCGGTTCCCCCTTACTCCAAGGACGTACAGGTTTGTAGGTTAATTGGCTTCGATAAAGTTTGTAAATTGTCCCCAGTGTGAAGAATAGTGCTAGTGTACGGGGATCACTGGTTGGCTCAGACCCAGTGGGCCGAAGGGCCTGTTTTTGTGCTGTATCTCTAAACTAACCAAAACAAAACTGAACTAAAAGCATCACAAACGCACACTAGCATCATTTTGGCATAGCACACCAAGAATGATTAATTGTCAAGGCATGGACCCCATTCTTTTTGCTGATCTTTCCTCTACTACCACAGATTATCTTTCTCCAACAGCTGATGAAGAGGAGTTCCAACATGCTCAAGTGTCAAAAAGAAGTGCAGATGCTGGTTTATACTGAAGATTGACACAAAATGCTGGACTAACTCAGCGGGTCAGGCAACATCTCTGGAGATAAGGAATAGATGACATTTTGGGTTGGAACCCTTCTTCAGACTGAAAAAACTCATGTTGTTTGACAACATCCAGGACAAAGCAGTCTCTTGCCATAGAGGGAGTACAGAGAAGGTTCACCAGACTGATTCATGGGATGGCAGGACTTTCATATGAAGAAAGACTGGATAGACTAGGCTTGTACTCACTAGAATTTAGAAGATTGAGGGGGGATCTTATAGAAACTTACAAAATTCTTAAGCAGTTGGACAGGCTAGATGCAGGAAGATTATTCCCGATGTTGGGGAAGTCCAGAACTAGGGGTCACAGTTTAAGGATAAGAGGGAAGTCTTTTAGGACCGAGATGAGAAAATCATTTTTTACACAGAGAGTGGTAAATTCTCTGCCACAGAAGGTAGTTGAGGCCAGTTCATTGGCTATATTTAAGAGGGAGTTAGATGTGGCCCTTGTGGCTAAAGGGATCAGGGGGTATGGAGAGCAGGCAGGGATGGGATACCGAGTTGGATGATCAGCCATGATCATATCGAATGGCGGTGCAGGCTCGAAGGGCCGAATGGCCTACTCATGCATCTATTATCTATGTTTCTATGTGTAATTTGGTAATGCACCTTGCATCATCAAGTATTGAAACAGATTACATCTGGAAATGAACAGCGATCAGTTCATTTTTTGGTATCTTCTAGCTCTGATGAGGGCTTCAAATATCTCCTGAATCGTTGTTTATCTATTCACTGTCCTAATTACATTATTTCCTTCAGTGCAAAACCTCATATGCTTTTTAAACCTTGAACTTATGTTGAATCTTCTGAACATGCCCTCATTTATGTGGTTTTCCTCTTCTGTTTCAATTAGAAAGTCAGCCTGATTGCAACATGCATCTTAGCCATGCTCACACGGAATCATTCTATTGTTCATTTTATTCCATAAAGTAGCTGAGAATATCACTGGAACATATAATGGGTATTACTTGTTGAACACTGTCAGATGTTGTCAGATATGCATTGCCACAAAAGGCAAAACAAGTACAATGCACTAAACTATAGTCATAGACAATACACAATAGGTGCAGGAGTAGGCCATTCGGCCCTTCGAGCCAGCACCGCCATTCAATGTGGTCATGGCTGATCATCCCCAATCAGTACCCCGTACCTGCCTTCTCCCCATATCCCCTGACTCCGCTATTTTTAAGAGCCCTATCTAGCTCTTTCTTGAAAGCATCCAGAGAACCTGCCTCCACCACCCTCTGAGGCAGAGAATTCCACAGGCTCTTACTCATCAGCAAAGTGATGGAAGTTGGCATTGACAATACCATTTTGTGGGTGGCGCACATTTACCAATGTACTGCTCTGTGTTTAGCATGATCTAGACCATATTCAATCATGGTCAGAGACTAAAATGTTTCCACCAACTACAATCCACAGTTCAAGAGTCTAATAGAATACACTACACTTGCCTAGAAGTGTGCAGTTTTGACACACTTATTAAGCTTGACAAACAGCCAGGCCATTGAGTCTGAAGTAGGGTTCAAACCTGAAATGTCACCTCTCCATGTTCTCCAGAGATGCTACCTGACCCACTAAATTACACCAGCACAGGGAAAAGCAGGCTATTTGATTCGAAACACATCTGACAACCAAATGCTCACTCCCTCCACAGTTAGTATGCCACACCTATCATGTACCGTTAAATAAATACATAGCAGTTACGTCCCAGTTACTTTGTCAGCTCCTTCTCAACTTGTATTCTCTGCCACCTTGAAGGATAATGGCAGCTTGTTCATGGGAAGAGAACTCTTGAAAGTTTCACTCCGAGTTACACACTGTCCTAACTTTATATGAACTAGGTCTGAATCCTGAAACATTCTGACCAACGGCATGGTTGAAATACCTTCAACAAAAGAACTTCAAACGTTGAATGGGGCAGATGAACATTTAGGATCCACAGGAAAGAAAACAACTTATTCCCCTTGTCATTAAAGCCTACATCCTATAAGTGAATAACAATAACATGCACTCAAGAAAGACACCTAAGAACAATGTTGTGGTCTGTCTAAGCAGTCAATGTGATTTAACCAACAAGCGCACAGGTAAGGAGAGCTTTACCAAACCAAGTCAAAAATATGAAAACCAAGTCATTGTTCTGATAGATTGGATTGTTTTAAATAATTGATTGACTTTAAAACATTTTTGATTGCAAACATGGAAAATCGATGTAAAAAAATATAGTAAATTGATGTAAATATAGAAAACCGATGTAAAAAAAATAATATATTGTGGCAGTCCCTGGATATTAGGCCACTCCTTGGGTCATCCTCCTCGGCACTTGAGGGACAGGGACGAGGGACTGCCCACAGGCTTTCGGTTTCTGCCCAGGGGTTTTCTGGGAGTTTATCGTCCCTTCGCCTAGCCTTTTTCTGACCGATTGCAGGCCACCACATTGGTGGCCCCGACGTTCATCACGCGACGTGATGGACCACAACAATGTGCAACCCGTTCCTGCCAACCTCCACGCTGTCGCACTAAAGCTCCCGACTTTGTGGACTGAAGAGCCTGATATCTGGTTCCAGCAGCAGGGGCACAGGTTGCCCTGTGGGGTGTGGCGGGTGATGAAACCAGGTACTATTACGTCATCAGCGCTCTTGACCAGGCGACTGTGAGGCGAGCAAAATCTTACCTCCGCACACACCCGGCAACTAACAAATATGCGGGCCTCAAGGCCCTGCTCATCAGGAGGTTTGGCCTTAGTGAGTCCGAGCGAGCAACTCGGATTCTGCGCATGGATGGCCTCGGTGACCGCCGGCCGTCAGCCCTCCTGGAGGACATGCTCGCCCTCATGAGCGACCTTAATCCTGTTTTTTATTTAAACACGCCTACTTTCGGCAGCTCCCGCCTGCAGCTCACCAGCGATCCCTGCGCAGACATGCAGGCATTGGCCGAGCGCACCGACCAGCTGTGGATGTCCCATCAGCGGGACCTGGAAGCGCTGGCCATCTTTCACGCGACGTCGGGATGTCCAGAGCAGGTCGGGGCCTCTTTCGAACCGGGAATTAACCTTGTAAACCTACGCTGCACTCCCTCAATAGCAAGAATGTCCTTTCTCAAATTAGGGGACCAAAACTGCACACAATACTCCAGGCGTGGTCTCACTAGGGCTCTGTACAACTGCAGAAGGACCTCTTTGCTCTTATATTCGATTCCTCTTATTATAAAGGCCAACATGCCATTCGCTTTCTTCACTGCCTGCTGTACCTGCATGCTTACTTTCCTATACTGATGTACAAGGACCTCCAGATCCCGTTGTACTTCCCCTTTTCCCAACTTGACGCCATTTAGATAGTAATCTGCTTCCTGTTTTTGCTACCAAAGTGGATAACCTCACATTTATCCGCATTAAACTTCATCTGCCATGCATCTGCCCACTCCCCCAACCTGTCCAAGTCACCCTGCATTCTCATAACATCCTCCTCACAGTTCACACTGCCACCCAGTTTTGTGTCATCTGTAAATTTGCTAATGTTATTTTAGCATGAAATTTCGTTCAGACCGGAAGGTCGGAATGACAATAAAGGATACTTTACTTTACTTAATGTTACTTTGAATCCCTTCATCCAAATCATTGATGTATATTGTAAATAGCTAAAGTATGTAAAGTAAGTAAAGTAAGTAAGTAAGTAAAGTAAATAGCTAGTAAATATCATCTGCAGGCGAACGGCCTGGTGAAGCGGTTTCACCGCCAACTCAAGGCTGCCCTGAAGACACGCATGTTGATATTGATCGGCCGGTGCTGGTCGCACGGCCCCGCCTGCGAGGGCGCCCTCCGTCTAGGGTACCTCCTCCAGTTGTTGCTCCGTCCCCTCCACCTGTTTGTCGGTTGCCAGTTCCTGTGCCGGGCATGGTGCGCACCCGGGCTGGTGGCCTCACGCGCCCTCCTGTCCGTTTCGTGCCTCCGGTTCTTGGGGGGTCCTATGGCGGTCCCTGGATATTAGGCCACTCCTTGGGTCATCTCCCTTTGCACTTGAGGGACAGGGACGAGGGACTGCCCACAAGCTTCCGGTTTCTGCCCAGGGGTTTCCTGGGAATTTATCATCCCTTCGGTGGATGCTCACAACCATCATTAAAGAACCATAATATATTTGATGATGGGGTTTTTACCCAAAACGTTATCTCTGTTTACCTTTACACAACAGTTACTTTGCCAACTATTGACTGCACCCTTCTGCTTTTATTTCAGATATCTAGCATCTGCAGTTGTTTGATTTTCATTTACTGGTGAATCTTAGACAAATCAAAGAGGGTCACTTTTGTAATGTTCACATATCCACATGATGAAAAATAGCTGCAGTCATTATTTTGCATTATTCTGTGATGAAGTGCCTCGTGTTTTATGCTGTGTGTATTTGAAACAATGGAAAATCTCTGAGTATAATTAGTTACAATGACAAGCTCGAAGTATACTTTATAAAATAATATAAAGAAAAATGTAATGCCAGATTTTCAGTAATAAATGCCAAATTATAAGCAGTCCCGTGATACCCGTAATGGGCATTCTGCCTTAACTTGTATTTCCCTATTACTTTCCTGAAGTAATTTAATCTGGGCACCATATGGTAACTGCTGTGAGGGCAAACACCGAACGTTGGTGGAAACGCCAATCATCAGCATTCAGTAGAAGTAGTAAGTTAAATATCACCTGCAGAACAAAAACAAGTCGGTTTCAATAAATGCCATTCTCAGGAGCAAACAGCAGTAAAGGTTAATAACAGAGCACGCGACATTGAGAACTGGAACTGGCTATGCTACTCGTGGAAGTTAAAGGAAAATAGGCACAAGCTGCATCAAGAAGTTGGGAAGCTGGATGGTAGAAATGAGCGAGACAAGCAGGGACGGTCCTTTGAAAAATATAGGCAGGAAAAAAAGCAGCGCCAAAAAAAATCTATATAAGAAAACAACTGGATTAGCATTAATAGCCCTGAAGATAGACACAAGGTGCTGAAGCAACAAAGATCTCAGGAGAAATAGGATGGGTGACGTTTCAGGTAGGGACCTTTCTTCTGCTTGAAAGTAGCTTGAAGGAAACTGGAGGTAAGAAAAGGACAGATCCTACATTTGATACAAACCAGTTCCTTTATGTAGTTCCTTTCTACAGGTTCTGGCCATTTCTTACCTCCAGTTCCCTCCCCTCTACTTTCAGTCTGCAGATGGATCCGATGTCACCAATATTTTATGTCCAGAGATGCTCCCTAACCCGTTAAGTTACTCCAGCACTTTATGTCTATCTTCGGTATAAACCAGCATCTGCAGTTCCTTTCTACACACTTAATGACCCTGAGGCAGGGTTCAGTTGATCTCATTAATAAGTCTGTTCAGAACAATATTTTCCAGATTCTGTTGGGCATTAATGAATTGGGCTTAATGGGTTTAAGGTGAAGGTGAAAATATTTAATAGGAATCTGAAAGGGTAAGCTTTTCACACAAAGGATGGGGATTGCATTAAACAAGCTGCCGGGGGAGGCAGTTGAGGCTGGGACTATCCCAACATTTAAGAAACAGTTAGACAGGTACATGGATAGGACAGATTTGGAGAGATATGGACCAAATGTAGGCTGGTGGGATTAGTGTAACCGGGACATGTTGGCTGGTGTAGGCAAGTTGGGTCAAAGGGCCTATTCCCATACTGTATCACTCTATGACTCTATGACTTATGACAGAATGGTTGGTGTGGAAAGGCTCAGGAGGCTAGGACTTCATTCTTTGCAATTACTATAGGGTTCTCCAAGAAAATTAGTACAAAGAGCTTTAGTGAGGCCAACATAAAGGCAAAAGATTCACAGAAGATTATGAAATGTCATTAGTTATAATAAAATAGTCCAATTGCTTGTCCTGAGAACATCAAGAATAAAGGGAGGAATAGGTCATTCAATATTATGTGCCTGACCTGCCATTCAATAATATCAGGCCTCGGCTTTTGCATCAGCACCAGCTTTGTGCATTAATACCATATCACCCAATGCTTTTAATGTTTAAAATTTTATTAGGTTCTTAGAATACAGAAACAGGCCATTCATCCCAACTCATTCATCCCGACCAAGATGCCCAAATAAGCAAGAGTCAAGAGTCAGGAGTGTTTTATTGTCATATGTCCCGGGTAGAACAATGAAATTCTTACTTGCTGCAGCACAACAGAATATGTAAACATAGTACACTGTGAACAATATGATAAACGAGAGAAAAAATGTTCAATATGTATATATATATACTCACAAGTACACACATACACATACACACATACTCAAAAAACAAACAATAGTAGTGCAGCAATAATAATTACAATAATAATAATAATTACAATAATTATAATAATAATAATAATAATAATAATAATAATAATAATAAGCAAATCCCGTTTGTCTCCATTTGAGCCATATCCCTCTGAACCTTTCCTTAAGAGTCATAGAGTAATACAGTACAGAAACCTTGGTACACGTGACAATACTAATAAATAAATTCTAAACAGCGGAGAATGCCGAGGACATAAAAGGGCTGTATGGAATGGGAAGGGGAATTGAAGTGGCTTGCAACTGGGAACTCCAGCTGTGTTTAGTGAAGTGGTCAGCCAGTCTATGTTTGGTCTCACCGATGTAGAGAAGGCCAAATGCAATAGACAAGGTTAGAGGAGGTGTATACAAACCTCATCTCTGTAGGTCCCTGTATGTAGGTGAAGGAGGATGTGATGGGGCAGGTATTATATCTCCTTTAGTGGAAAATGCCTGAGGTGGTGCAGCAATACGAGGAGGGATTAACGAACCAGAACATCATGGAGAGAGTGGCCTAAACAAAAAGCAGAATAGGGTGGGGAGGGAAAAATGTGACTAGTGGTGGAAACACTTTGAAGCTGCCAGAAATGTCAGAGAATGATGTGTTGGATGCAGAGGCTTTTGGGGGGGAAAGTGAGAACCAGGGGAACTCTATCCATATTCCATCTGGTGGGGAGAGAAGGCAAGAACTGGGCTGCGAGAATGGAGGAGATACGGGTGAGGGATCCATCCACAACAGTGGGGAAGGAGGGAGGAGAATTATGCCTCCTGGAGATAGAAAAAAGTAACTAAATCAAGTACCTGGTCGTTAATTAAATTTCTGGGAAGTTTAATGTCTACAGAAATTATTGGCTGTGCGAAGAGATTTTTTTTCTGTTTTCACATAAAAAGTATATATAACATAAAACCTGTAAGATCTAATAAAAAACAGTCAGAGCCTCAGAGACTAATAATTTTGTTAATGTAGAATCGGAGGACCAAATATACATTAAGATGCCAGTGGCGGTGAAAAGAGTCACAAAAATGCAGATTCTAACTGACAAGGTTTTTAGTGTTTCACTAAATACTCTATTTTTGGTTTGAGATTATTGCACAACATACGTATTCCCATTAAAACTCAAGAGAACAATTCTATCAGCGTTGCCTGAGCCCAGACTGTCATTTATGGGAGAGTTGGCCACATTTGGCCTAATCTTTTCTTTTCAAAATAAACTTTTTGCCTTATGCTTTGGAGTCCCAACTATTTATTGCACAAAGCCTTAATTGATTCAGCTTGCTGCTATAAGGTAGTCATTTAAAAGGATAATTTATGAAGAAGTTCTGGTCTACTTTTTTTGGCTGCTAATGGCTGTATGGAAATATTTATAAAATCCCTTGTAAATTATACAGTAAACCCAGCATTCATGCATTGCCTGTGACTTTAGATCTAGTTGGCAATGACATCCATTTTAAATGTTGGAAGACAAGAGTAATTTGATCCTCTGTTAATGAATTGATAAAAATAATGCTCTCCATTAATCTTTTTAATCTTTTATGCTTTGCAACTGGGGAGCAGGAAATTCATTAAAAACAAAACAGATTTTCATTAATATGTTGGTTTACGAATGAACAAATGACCTAAAACATGCAATTCCAGAAAACAGAGGCTGTGAAATTCTATGGATCATGCCAGGTCGAGGGACCCAGGGTGGGGGGACCTCCATGAGGGACAGTGGGAGGTGAACCCGATGTGGGGGAAGGGGGAACGCTCTAGTTTAGAATCCTCTGCCCAGGGGATAAGCCTGCATTTGTTTGTTTGTTTGTTTGTTCGTTCGTTCTGGTGAAGGCTCTGTGCACACGGCAACCAACCAAGTCTCTTGTCTTTTTTTTTCACTTATAATTTAATTTCAAAGTTTTCGTGTACCTTGTTGTGTGTTGTGACTGTTGGCAGACCAATTTCCCTCCAGGGATGAATAAAGTTCTATCGTATCGCATCGTTTCGTATCGTATCGTATCGTCTCCCAAGTGGTTACACAGAAAATTGGGAGAGTTGGATGACACGGAGGCACAACGGTAGAGTTGCTGCCTCACAGCGCCTGCAGCGCCGGAGACCCAGATTCAATCCCGACTACGGGTGCTGTCTGTACAGAGTTTGCACGTTCTCCCCGTGACCTGCGTGGGTTTTCTCTGAGATCTTCGGTTTCCTCTCACACTCCAAAGACATAAGGGTTTGTAGGTTAATTGGCTTGGTATAAATGTAAATTGTCCCCAGTGTGCATTGGATATCGTTAATGTGCAGGGATCACTGGCAATAGTCTTACCTAGGGAAGTATTCAAACAAGAATTTTTCTAACATCCAATTTGCAGCCTGTAAGCTTTTTGCTAATACATAAAATAGTTTCAATTAACTTTAAGCTTCATTGAATCAAAGACAAGTTTTAGCACAGCAACTTTGCATGAGGTAAGTGTTTTTATATATTAAACTAAAGATTGCGCACATCAACTTTCCAGCACGTGGCAGAAGTCCAGAAGTCACTCAGGACGATTTTGTCTCTTCAGTGGTTACATTTTGAGGACGGTTCAGTCTATCTTTCCTTGTGCTCTCCACCTTCTCTGCGACTTGAGGCATATAAAATTTATATTTTTTTCATAGTTCTGATGAATGTCATCAGCATAAAATATTAACTTTGTTTCTCTCTTTATATTTTTTGCATGAATATTTTTTTCTAAATATTTCCAGTTCCCTGTTTTAAATAATTATCAGTTCTCCTGCGAATTTAACCCAAAATTCCCGGTAGGGGAGAGAAATGCAATGGCAGAGCAAATTGGACATCTGGAATCATGGAAACTTTCTCTGCATCTTAAGTGGCCTTCAAGCATAGCTTACCACTAGGAGCAAAGAATCAGTGAAATTTCTCCATACCACCTGAACAATATATCTGCCCCAAGCCACATGTAATTCTACATCGCTGATCAGCTTGTTCCCAGACAGGACTTGAAGAGCCTAATAATAAGGCCTGAGGTTAGACCTTAATAGTTATGATCACCTTGATAGCTATCAACTGCAAGATAGTTGTTAACTGAAATGAATGCACTTCAAGAAATATAGTAGCCTCAGAATAAAAGGACGTTCAAAAGGAGATGAAGAGGAATTTATTTAGTCAGAGGGCAGTGAATCTGTGGAATTCATTGACATCGAAGGCTTTGGAGGCCATCAACGCATATTTATAAGGATGATATTGAAAGATTCTCGATTAGTAAGGTTGTCAAGGGTTATGGGGAGAAGGCAGGAGAATGGTGTTGAGAGGGATTTTACTTCGGAGTCACGTGAGTGATTCCGTGAAGATCCCAGCCCAGTGCGCAGGTGCGGCATTATCGCACAGCTGTGCAACACGCGGCCAGCGGGAGTCGGCAGCTCCCGCATCCAAGGACGTGAGGTAAGTACTTACCTTAATCGGGCCTTGTGGTTTTTTGCTCCAGGGGGAGCAAAGCAGCAGAGGAAGCGGCCCCCGTTTGACTCCAGCGAAGGAGCCGACAGTGGAGGGGGATAGGCGCTAACGGGACCGCACACGCTGCGGACCGCTGACAGGGAGCTGCGCTATGCCGGTCCGCTGAACAGCTGTTTGGTGAACAGCAGCGGACCGGCGGGAAATTTAAAAACCCGACCGGCAGCCCTGCAGACTCCTGACAAGGAGAATCGCCGCCCGGGAACCGCTAGAATGCCGCCTGAAAAACGGCAGGCAGCCTCTACATACAGGTAAGACAAAAATCTTACCAAAATTACAGGTTCTATAGGAATCAACTTCCTCCAACACTGGAACAGGTTGGAGACAGCAAAAATAAGTATGTCTGTCTCCCCAAGCCAGAGGAGGTCATGGAGTTCAAAACCTCCGGGAAAAAAGGGGCACTGGCTGAATGCCAAGGGAGCTGACACTCCTACCCCAGTGCTATTGCACTAGCCATCTCCCTTGTCGAGGGATTGATGCAACAGCGGAGTTTGAGCTATGCCTCCTCCAATTTATAGCACACCCTTTTGCTCCCTCTTTTGAGGCTAGCTAAGGAGGCCAGGGCTGGGCTGGCTTAAACGCTGGGCAGGCGGACGAGAACAGCAGTATGCCAGGGGAGCAGGATCAGGAAGAGCTACTGGGTGTCGTGGGCCACTACATGGCTCCTCCATGCGACCATCTTCCCAACAAAGCCCTGCAGGAGCAGGCCTTTCTAGAGGCAAATCCGCAGGCAGCTGGGTCAGCAGACTCGCAGACAAGAGCTAAAAGCAGCGAATTCTGAAGCTCCTAACAGAAGGGTCAAGATGTCACCGCCTTTGCTCGTTTTCCACGGATCATACTCACCTGGCAGGCGAGACGCCATGATCACCAAGGTGGTTCCCAGGATGAGACTATCCCGTTGCACTACCAGGGTGCTGACGCCTAAGATGTTCCCAAATTTGGGATACTCGACTGAACATTGGTGCATATAAGACCTGCCCGCAACCCCAAATATACGGGGCTATGCAAACCGCTGCTGCGGGAAGAGAGGCAGCTAAACCTGTGCACCTCATGAGGGCAGGCCATGGAACGAGCAGGACATCGCATCCAACACCCAGCTGGCAGCACCCCTCGGCATCCACCAGCAATATCAAACAAGGATTGGTGAAAGCCTGGCGACCGCTTCACATTACCCCCAAAGTTCTTTTTAGACAGGGGCCCAGAGCGGAGCCGTGGGAAAATGCGCCGCCCCACCGACAGCACCAGCATACCAGCAAACTAGGCCTTCATGAAAAAACAATAAACATGGAGGTAGGTAGTCTGGTTCCTCCCAGTTTACACTAAATAAGGGTGTTCTACTAACTGCGGGGGGGGCATTTACACTTGTTGATAAAGCATGGGATGCTGTCACAAATAACTAAAATATACTCAACAGTATTAGTGGATAAAAACGAATTCAAATTGGGCATATTACCGCCAGTTCAGCAATGCGCCCAAAGGACATTTTCTCCCTCTAAGAAAGAGAAGTGAGAAGGTCAAGCTGAACTAGAAAGGCTCATTACTAAATGGATCATGGGAGTAAACATGAACCATTGGAATTTGTATTGAATATATTCACCAAAACTACAAAAGATGGTGAATGTAGCATCATCATTGATCTAATATCACTAAATAAATCTGTTGAGTATATACACTTTAAGATGGAGACGGGTTTTTGTCACTGCCAGACATCTGATCTCCAAAGGATACCTATGGGGAGCATTGATATGGAAGATGCTAACTATCTTATACCCATACACTAGGATCATTATAGATACCTATAAAATTTTACCTGGATAATGGATATCCCGGTTAGGGCAACTTTGGTAGCATAGAGCATTCCCTATGGTCTAACCTCAGCCCTAAACTATTATAAATATTTAAAAAATGGCCATGAAAATATTAAGAAAACAAGCATAATCATGGCATATATTGGATGATATCCTCATATTAGGGGAAACAAAGGAATTAGCTGTGGCAGCAGTTCTAGCTACGAAACAGCTCCCTAAAGCTCTGAGGTTTATCCCACGCCCAGATAAACCAGAATTGAAGCGTTAACTACCATGGATTATCTGGGCTTCAATAACAATTCCGTCCATATGACTGTTACTTTGCCAAGGTACTTGGGTCACTATAATCAAATCATGAATGTACCCACTGAAGCTATATCACAATTACGGTGGTGGGCAGACATATATTTGGCATAGTTTTCAGCCCTATTATCATCACCAATCCCAACTTGGTTATTAAAAACCGATGCCAGTACTTTAGGCTGGGGAGCAACTAAACTCCATATCCAGCACAGGTAACAGATGGACCAATTCACAAACATCGTTACTACACACACCGGGCATCAACTACTTGGGATTGGTGATCGCCTATTGGGCTAAAAAGCATATGCATTTCAAATGCAGCACGTACATATGTGGTTACGGATTGATAATACTATGGTGGTGGCTTATATCAACCATATGGGGAGCATAATAATCATTATTGTGCAACAAATTGGTCAAACAAATCAGGCAATGGTGTGTCAAAAGACATTCTAACTATCAGCTGCCTATGTCCTAGGAAGCTAGAACACAGTGGGAGACACCATGTCACGGGGTAAAATTTATGATAACATTGAATAGATGTCAAACCCAAGATATCTGCTAAAGGTATTAAGCAGTTTGAAAGCCAGATATCAATTTGGTTGCACAAGACGGAATCACCAGTAACCTATGTATGTGACTTAGGAACCAGATTAGAGGCAGCAGCGATAGATGCCTACATGCTGGAAGGGGGAATTTCTGCTTTGCCTTCCTCCCTTCTGCCTCATCAGTCGGGCACTTCGCAATACAGATGGGATCTGTCTCCGAGATATTGAACGTGCCCGACCGGCCTACATAGCCATGGTTCCCAGTTCATCACGACATGGTGGGCGAGTCACCTATGGATTTCCCTAGTGGACCATGGTTGCTGACTCACCCAGTATCAGGCACAAGCCACCCATGCCAGAAAAACATCAAACTCCTGGGTGCAGGTTTTGAATAGACCTTACCAGGGACTGGGATTATCCAAAGGAACCATTACCACCATGTCGGCATCCCTGCGAACAGTCACCAAAAGCTAACATGGGTAAAATACTGCCACGACGCAGGTACAACATACCAAACTATTCAACCACTGACGTATTGGAGTTCCTGGAACATCTACACCATGACTAAAAGGTGAGTTACAGTACCGTAAATACAGCATGGAGCGCCTTATCTGCTTATCTAAAACAGCATGACATCAGAGCATGGGATCCCATCCACTGAAGGTAAACTTATGAAGGGCAACTATAATAATAAGCCCCAAAAACCCAGGTATACCCATGTATGGGATATTGGTGTGATATTGACATATCTCAGAGAATGGCACCAGCCAGATCCCTCAGCTTGCTCAATCTATGTTAAAAACGCTCATGCTTATGGCTCTCGTACACGCTCACAGAGTCCAGTCACTCCATAAAACTAGACTGGATAACATGGTGATTACCCCAGACGCATCACGTTCATATTCTAGGTCTGGTAAAAACCTACTCGCCGGTATATGGGACTAGGCGAGATTATGAGTTCGGCATGGACTAGTAGGGTCGAGATCGCCTGTGTTTTCCGTGCTGTAATCGTTATATGGCTATATGGACCAGGAACGCCCAATTCACTGGTGGGATTCCGGGCCTACCCACCAGAGTCCAGGTTGAGTGTGGTGACCCATCTACTACAATATATAGACACAACCCACAATCTTAGAGGGAGAGGAAAGCCTATGGGTCAACCACAGAAACCCCAATGCGGGGTACGAGCCAAACCTCTCCAAGGTGGCTCAAACAGGTACTGAAAGCTGCCGGAATAGATAATAATACATTTTAATCCCATTCCACTAGGGCAGCATTGATATCAGCGGCTGAACGAATGGACATCCCGGTTGACCACATTCTCAATACGGCAGAACGGTCAAGGGAACGACGTTCAGAACATTTTTTATTGTAAACCGTTGATAAACCTGATTCAATTGCAGAAAGAATATTACAAACTGCAATATTAATTTAAGCTCAGGGGAGCTCTTTATGTTGTTATTGTTAAACAAATACCTTTCTGTTTCTTGTGAAAGCAGATCCACTGGTTGATTACGATAACACTTCCTCCCTCAAAAACTTCGGCAGTGAGTGAAATAAAAACTGTTACACGGTTTGAAATCACAGACCTTTGAAGTCTTCACGGAATCACTCACGTGACTCCGAAGTAAAATAGTAAGATTAAACGAGTACTTACCAGTATGAAGTTTGATCTGTATTTTATGAGGAGTTACGGTGAGGTATTACGTGCCCTCCGCTCCCACCCTCAATATATAGATCAAACTAATAAACTGATGTCTCATGATCTTTACTATCTTACTTCAAATATTGTGTCTATCCTGTGATTTCACACCGCTGCTTCGAAGTATGCCGCACCTGCGCACTGGGCTGGGATCTTCACGTAATACCTCACCGTAACTCCTCATAAAATACAGATCAAACTTCATACTGGTAAGTACTCGTTTAATCTTACTATTAATCAGCCATGATTAAATGGCCAAGTAGACTTGATGGACCAAATGGCCTAATCCTGCTCCTTTAATTTATGAAATCAAACAAGCAGAAATAGCATTTCTGAAGTCTGAAGAAGGGTTTTGGCCCGAAACGTTACCTATTTCCTTCGCTCCATAGATGCTGCTGCACCCGCTGAGTTTCTCCAGCATTTTTGTGTACTGTAGATGGTTTATGCATGCAACCTATAATGTAGCTACCTAAATACCACTAACCACGCCCAGTCATCTCAGTATAACTGTGATATCTTCCCCTTGCTCCTCCCTTGGTTCCAATACACCTGAAGACTAGATGCAGTCAGTACAGTCCCAGACGTGTTTGACATGTGCCTTTATTAAAGACTCAGTAAAGTTACAGTGTGTCAGACTGGACTCCTTTACATGGTGTCAGTAAGTTAAACGCACGCCTCCTGTTTATCGGGTTTTATTTGCTCCTAGTTTTACTAGTGTTTAATTCCCTATTTACCATGGCATTCTCGTGCCGCAAGCCCTCTCCCCTTGTCTTTGACGCTGACATTGCGGAGCGATGGGCTACTTTCGTGATGGACTACAACCACTTCATCAACATCGTGCACCAAAATGACCCTGATGCGGTCAAAGCCTCACTCCTGCTGAACCTTGCCAGTCCCGATGCTATGAAGCGTGCTCAGGCTTTCACTTACAATCCAGCGGTCCTGGATGGCAACGACCAGGTCGTCGAGCCGGCGGAATCTGCCAACGACCCGGTATGTCTCTTACGCAAGTTTGCGGAGATTTGTGACTTGCCCTCCAACCGTATATTGGAGCGGGCTAGATTCTTTACAAGGAAACAGCAGCCTGATGAACCTGTTGAATGTTTTATCGCTGACCTGCGCTACCTTGCTCAGCGGTGCCGTTTCGAGAACATGCGTGATCAGCTCACCAGAGACCTGCAACAGCTCGCAGCTGTCATCCAGCGGGGGTGGCCCAGCAGACGCACCTCACTGCCTGCGGGCGCCCACCCTTTCTTTCTGGTCCGCGACGAGCTTGTGCTCCGGGACGGCATCATCATCAAGGGTCACAAGGTGGTCGTCCCTGCCTCCCTATACGACTTGTACTACAACGCTGCCCACATGGGGCATCCTGGAGCCGATGCCACCGTCTCACATGTCCAAGAACAATACTATTGGTCCGGCATGGCCAAGTACATTAAAGCCTGAGTAGCCTCCTGTCCTGATTGCAACACTCTTGCCCCACATCAGCAGCGCCAGCCACTTCTGCAGCAGCCTGCGCCTGCCATGCCCTGGACCTCGCTGGCTGCTGACATATTCGAATGGCGAGGCAAGCACTACCTGGTGTTGGTTGATTCATACTCCAACTGGTTCGAAGTGGACCTTCTCCCTGCTATCACCTCTGAAATGGTTATCAGTAAGCTGCGCAGACACTTTGCTACCTTTGGGTCCCTGGTCACCTTACAGACCGACAACGGCCGTCAGTTCACCAGTGCAGAATTCCAGGCTTTCGCTGTGAAGTGGAACTTCACTCACTATACCAGCAGCCCCGAATACCTGCAGAGCAACGGCCTGGCCGAGCGAGCTGTCCGCAGTGCCAGGAATTTGCTCGAGCAGTCTCGTCTCTCCAATGGTGACTTCTACCAGGGTCTACTAAACCTTCGCAACATCTCACGGGACCCTACCATGCGATCCCCAGCCCAGCTTTGCCCACCGATGCCGATTGCCCAACAATCCCTGGTGCCCAAGGTCCTCCAGCCTGCCGCCGTCCAGCAACGGATTGCTCACAAGCATGAGGTACAGCGCCGCTCTCACGACAAGTCCTGCCGCCCGCTCTCGCCACTACTGCCTGGCCAGGTCGTCCGCATGCAGACAGCCACCGGATTCTCCCAACTGTTGTTGGTGTGGACACTTCCCCGAGATCTTAACTGGTGGACTTTGATGGAACTGTCTACCGCCGGAGCCGCCAGCACCTGTTGGCCGTTAATGTGCCTCTGCCTCCTCCTGCGGATCCCTACGCTCCTCCGTTGCGTTTCGAGTCTGCCACTACTAATTACCCCACAGCTCCCTGCATGCCCCGGTCAGTTTGCTTGCCGTGTTCCACTCCCTCTGCGCTTCCTGCTTTCGGGCAGATGTTCTCCTACCCTGCTCGTTCTCCTTCTCCTCCTTCTCCTCCTCCTGGATCACCCGTGCCGGTTGGGTCACCTTCCGCATTCCCGGTTGGGTTTCCGCCGACTTTCTCCATCCCGGCTGCTACTGCTCCGCCTCCTCTTCTATCTGGTGGGGAGGGTGATGGTGCTATACGCACACGCTCGGGTCGGGTTGTCAAACCTCCTGTCCGCTACGGTGATTTCGTTTAAATTTGCATGTGTTGTATAATCACACTGCCACTGTTATAACTTCAATTTTAGATTTCTAAGGGAAAGGATGTAGATAGTTTATGCATGCAACCTATAATGTAGCTACCTCAATACCACTAACCACGCCCAGTCATCTCAGTATAACTGTGATGTCTTCCCCTTGCTCCTCCCTTGGTTCCAGTATGCCTGAAGACTAGATGCAGTCAGTACTGGGACGTGTTTGACATGTGCCTTTATTAAAGACTCAGTAAAGTTACAGTGTGTCAGACTGGACTCCTTTACATGTACCAAGCAGAAATAGCAGTTATTTTTTATAATGTTCTGACTTCAGTTCAGAATATGCAACACTGAAATAAGCAAGATATAATTTTAATGTATAAACATTAGCTTAGAATTATTTTAGCCCTCTTTCCATGCTGAACTGCACACATTGCCCACACAGACACAAACATTTGGCTTTTTACAGCACTGACTCACACATGTAAATGCAAAAATAATTGCACTCAGGGAGTCATTTTAATTTGCCCATTGCTACCAGTAATTATGTTCTAGAAGTCCTGTTGTTTGTCCACAATAAATAACTAATTGCTCAAATTAACTGTAATAATTTGTAATGAAGAAAATAAGTCAAGCAGTTATTAATATTTCTCTACAACTGAGGAAAACATGCCATAAATCTTGGTTTATTATTTTTCATAATATCTGCATTGGGACCATGCAATAAAAATTGCACAAGCAAATATATCTATCAGTAATCAGCAGTCATTCAGGCCTTTTTTTAAATTGAGATCATAATTTCAGCTAAAATTGGCCATGATTCAGAGAAAGAATATCATATGGTGTTGCCTTACTTTGGTTTTGATTTTAAATGTTTCTGCCTTCAGAAAACTCAGATAGATAATAAGAATTGATTTTGTTCATCACAAAGGTGGAAAACTGAAGATACTGGAAATGTAAGCACAATTTCTCTGACCACAGATGATGGCTAATCTGCTAAGTGTTCCCAACATTTTATTATACTTTTATCTTTCTCGTTCTGTCTCAGTTTGTTAATTATGCTTTGGTGTGACACAGCCTGATGCTCTATGTGAGAAGAGAACTTCTTTTGAGATATTTTCTTTTATAACTGGAACAGAGTAAAATAGGCTGGATCCTCTGTTGGGTTGTAATCCAATTTTCTGATACCGACTGTATCTGGGTAACTAAACGCATCTGGATACTAATCCAGGAAAATATATCTCGGAGTAATCTTCTGACATTCTATTCTATTTGACTATGACTTTCTTACCACAAATTTGCATTAAATTACAAGAATTCTCATATATCAGAGAGGCCTTACAGATATTGGACTAAGCGTAATAATATATTATTTTAATGAATAATATACTAGAGATTAATTCCCAATCTATTAATCTATCAAATTACAACCCTTGTACTTTTTTAATTGGCACTTCCTCAACAGATGTAACACTATGTTCTGCACTAAAACGCAAGTGCTGGAGTAACTCAGCGGGTCAGGCAACATTTCTGAAAGACATAGATATAGATGGATAGGCAACATTATGGGTCGGGACCCTTCTTCAGATTGATTGGATAAATGATGGGACTGGGACAAAACCTGGCAAGTGAGGGGGGGAATTTGATAATGGATAGAGCTTGGATTGTTTTTTGTGGAACATCAGAGGATAAGGGATGACGATACATAATGTGATGAGATCACAGACAGGATAGACACTCAGAACCTTTTTTGTCCCAAGGTGAAATATCAGACAAGAGGAAATATATTTATTTATACTGTTCTATGTTCGACTGACTGATCCCATTTGACTGTGTTTGACGCATGAACTCAGAATATGCCAAAGTGCAGCTAATTAGATTATATTAGATTAGATTAGATTATTACTTTATTAATCCCCTTATTCAGTGGAAATTCAGATGTCCTTGCAGCACACTAATAAAAACACAACATAGCATTCAAAAAGTTTAACATTAAAACATAAAACATCCCCCCACAGAGGTTCTCACTGTGGAGGAAGGCACAAAGTCCTGTCCCCATCCTCTTGTCCACCCAGAGTCAGGCCTATTGAGGCCACAGTCGCTGTTACGAAGGTATTTATGAAGTTTGGTACCTGTTGCAATGTTGCATTAGCTAAATTACACTCATATTACATAGTCATATGGTAAACAATTTGTATTTTGTGGTGTAAACGTTATAGAACATGGAACGGTACTGCAATGGTTCAACAGGCACTTTGATCCATTATGTCTCTGCCTACATGATGCCAAGTTAAACTAATCCCCTCTGCCTGCACATGAACCACATTGAAGCTACAGCCAAGAAGGCACACCAACGCCTCCACTTTCTTAGGAGATGACGATGTTAAGCAAGTCTCCAATGACTGAGAAACTTTTGCAGATGCACCATAGAAAGCATACTGTTGGGTTGCATTGCAGATTGATTTGGAAACCTTTGCTCAAAACTGCAAGTAATCTCAGAGAGTTTTAGATGTAATCCAGTCCATCACACAGACACGACACCCCACCAATGACACCATCTATACTTCACACCGTCTCAGAAAAGTAGCCAACATAATTGACAACTTATTCCCTGCTCCCATCAGGAAGAAGATACAGAAGCTTGATAGTGTGCCCCACTAGACTGAGGAACAGCTTCTTCCCTCTGTTATCAGCCTTCTGAATGATCATTCCATAAGATAAGGTATTGTCCAATTTACCTCTACTCCATTCCAGACATTGGATTTTATCTACAGAACAAGATGCATTACAATGCTGAGAATTATATTCAGTACTCTGTATCTTCCACTTTGCTCTATCTCTTGTACTTAAGTTTGACTTGATTGTTGTAATGAGTCAAGTCGTACACACGTCAAGATACAACACATATTTATTAAAGTCCACTTACAGCATTGGTCCGCAGGGCATTACAGTAACTAGCATCTACTCTGATTGAATTACGTATGCAAGCTCTTGGTAATATAAATCGCATATTATGTGGAGCAACTACTAACAAGCACTACAATTTGTTAGTAAGAAATAACCAATCTACATCTTTCCTTGTAGAAACAAAATAAAGCATAGATACGTGGAAACATGGTGGTTAAACAATATAGTGGCCGAAACATTAATAACATATATGGGGAAGCATAAATGGTTACACAAAATCGCCGTATCTAATGGGTGGCCTGCTGTGCGGTACAAATCGGTATCTCCTCCTTTCACCGGGGAAGGGACCGGGGAAGGGACAGGGGATGTGACCGGGGACGGTACCGGAGACTCGTCGGGTAAAGGTGGTGAAGCAGGCGAGCTGGGCGCTGAATGCTGTGGAGGGGCCACGGGGAACACAGTCTCTGGTAGTGGAGCAGCTGACACGGAAGTGGGAGAGTAAACAAAATGCGAGACCTCTGGATACAGAGTCGCAGGACCCGGTTCCTTCACAGGAAGGAGATGTTGATGGCTGTGTCTGTAAATGGCCCCGTCTGCGCTAACCAGGTAGTTCTTTGGCAGGGCTGTGGATGTGACCCAGACGGCCATAGCCCTTGTTGGTCTGGAAGCAAACAACCTGTCCAGTGGAGAGAGGTTTAAGTGGCTTACTGGACTTGTCGAAAAAATGTTTTTGGGCATCGCGTTTGAATTGTAGTTGTTTCTAGACTGCGGGCGGAGAACGGACCTGTGGCTGCAGAAGCTGCTGGGGTACAGGCAGGGCAGCATGTGTTCAACGAGACATCAGTCGTTGGGCTGGAGAACCCAGTACGGGATCCTGGCAATGTTCCTTAAATTGAGCAGGCCCAGGTTGACGTTAGATTTAGCAAGGTAAGAATACTCCATTAGTTGTTTTGCGCTTCGGACGGCTCGTTCGGCGAGTGCGTTGGACTGCGGAAACTCAGGGCTGCTGGTGATATGTCGAAAGTCCCATCGTTTGCCGAAGTTTTTGAAAAGCTGGCTCGTGAACTGACTACCGTTGTCGGATAGAAGGCGTGCAGGTGAACCGTGCATGGAGAAATGACGTTGCAACTTCTGGATAATTGCTTCAGATGTGATGGTTTGAAGTAGATCAATATCAGACTAGCCCGAATAAGAGTCGACATGAACCAGATAGTGTTTCCCATGCCATTCGAATATGTCGGTGGCTACCGTGGACCACGGTAGAGGAGGAACCGGGTGCGGCAGTAAAGGCTGCTTTGCTGGTGTGGCATCAGGCTTTTGCAGATGGCGCAGACTTCAGTTTTGTCACGTATGTACTTGGTCATACCAGGCCAGTAAAACATGCTCTGTGCCTGTTGTAAGGTTGCCCCCACGCCGGGGTGGCCCCTGTGGACGGTGTCGAAGTACTTGTCCCGGAGGACAGCTGGGACAACTGCCTTGTGGCCCTTGACTATAATCCCGCCCTGTAACACCAGTTCTTCGCGAACCAGGAAGTGTGGGCGGATCGCGAGCGGGGTGTTGTGTTGTTTATCCGGCCAGCCACACCGGATGACTGCGGCCAGCAGTTGTAAAGTCTCGTCAGCAGCCGTGTGCTCTGCCAGGCTGCTTAGGCAATCAGTCGGAACATACGACACCTTCATTACTGAGAACTGGTCCTGTTCAGAGAGCTGTTGTTCGCTGGTTTTGCATGGGGCCCTTGATAGTGTGTCAGCTATGTGCATGTCCTTGCCTTTTTTGTAGACAGTTGAAATCCGTAGCAGGCGAGCCGGAGCAGTGTGAATGGGTTTATTCAAGAAGGTTACCAGCGGCTGGTGGTCTGTTTCCAAACTTAAAAGTCTTTGAATTTCGTGCAGGCGAATACCACTGCAAGCAATTATTTCTCAATCTGGGCGTAACGTTGTTCAGTATCAGTTAGTGTGCGAGAGGCATATGAAACAGGCTTACAGCCGCCATCGGTAGTGGTCTGTACGCAAGCAGCGCCAAGTCCGTACTGGGATGCATCACATGTGAGTGTCACTGGTAACTCCAAAGCGAAGTAGGTGAGGGTAGGTGCACTGGCCAGCTGCAACTTGAGGATATAAAAAGCTCTTTGGTGCTGCGGATACCAGGACCACGCAATGTATTTGTGTGTCAGTTCCTGCAGGGGGGGGGCGGGGGGGGGGGGGGGGGGGGGGGGGCAGATATGTCGCTGAGGTTAGGAATAAATTTCCCCTGGTAGTTGACCATTCCAAGGAACCTTTGTAGACTCGGAACCGGCATCTCGTTGATAGCAGCTGTTTTTGATGGGTCTGGTCTGAGACCAACACTTGTGAAAACTTGCCTGACGTAGGTAACTTCCGGGACTCAAAACTTGTACTTCGGGGGATTGAGTTTGAGCTGAATGTCTTTGGCATGGTCCAACACTTTCTTCAGATTGGCGTCATGCTCAAGTCGTAGACGGGAATGTCATCAACGATGATGGCGCTTGGAAATCCCGCACCCAGTTGTTCCATCGTGCGCTGGAAAACCTCGCTGGCAGAAGGACATTCTCAGGAATTTGTAACGGTTGAAGGGGATACCGAACGTAGTAAGGTTGAACGAGTCTAGGACCAACGGAATCTGCCAAAACGAGCTTTTGTCATCCAGAACAGAGAACACTGATGCGTTGCCTATTTGAGTAGCAACTTCTTCTACCATTTGCATAGGGTAGTGCGGGCGTTTGATAGCTGTGTTGAGATCCTTGGGGTTGATGCAGATATGGATTTCCTCCTTGTTTTCTTCATTGCAACCACCTTGGTGGAAACCCAGTCAGATAGGTCAGTAACTTCAGCAATGACACCCAGGGAGACCATCCACTTGAACTCATTGTGTACTCGGTCATGCTCGGCGTGTTGTGCTCGGACCACAGGAGTGACTTTGGGATCAACGACGCCGTTGTACTTGAGGGGCAGCTTGCCAAGCTCATCGTTAAACAGTTCTTTATATTGAGAGAGTATTTGCTGAGTGGGGCCCTCGGTGAGAAAGAGCTGATGGACAGCACGGCCAAAATAGATAAGGCCTAGATCGTGGCATGCATTGATACCAAGCAGAGTTTCAGAATCACCCTTCACGATATAAAACGTCAGGGTATGAGACTGCAATCTATGATGCAGTTTAAATCAGTTTGTCCAAGTGGGTGTAGAACATCACCCCCATAGTCCCATAGCGTGGCCGAGGCCTTTTCAACATGTTCAGCATTATGGGTTTTTTTAAACTCAGATAACGAGATGGCATTGACTTTCATCTTTGCGATCACAGGCTTGTTGTTCACAAACATGGTTACCTCAGGGTCAAGTTGCTCATTAGAGGAAGGGAGGAGAGAGTGGATGGCTGAACTGTTATCTTCACTTTCAGAAAGCTGAGCGGAGGATGGCACTTCAAGCTCTCAGTTTTCGTTATCAGCAAACTCATGTTGTAACAGGTGCAAACTCGGCGTTGAGACAGATTGAGTCGCACGGAAATGGTAGCATTTTGCAAAGTAGTTGCATATCTTGCAAAAATTGCAAATTTTACCATAAGCAATACAGAACTCCCAACCCGGAGCTTGAGAATAGTTGCAATTAGGACATCGAGCAGCAGACCATCTCCGCTGGTAGGCTGGGGAAGGCTGTGGATGCCTGTTAAAACAGGAGGTATCTGTAAGGTTGACACTCTACTGGGAGCGCTGGCTAGAGATCACTTAGACTTAGTGTGAGAAGCTGTTATCTCAGCAATCTGACAGGCACGTTCGGCTTGATTTAGCATCAGTTCAGTATTACAAAGTAATTCGTCTCTCACTTTGTCATTGAGCATTCCGCCAATGAGTTTGTCGCGGATCAGTTCATCATAAATCTCGAAAGTGACAGCGTGCAGCCATGTGTTTCAAGCCGCTAATGAAACAATCTATCGGCTCGCTAACCTATTGCATAAGAGCATCATACTTGTTACATTCGATAATAGTGTTCGAGGGGAGGTTGCACAACTGTCTAAACTTTGCAAGTAGGACAGCAGGGTCATCAATCGTTTCTGCAGGCTCTTGAATCTGACCGTTTGCATCTAAAACAGCAGGCTCAAAAGTAAAATGGTCCACACGTTTCATTGCCTCAGGACCAGCCAGGTTTAGTAACACAGAAGCACGTACATCTGGAGGATCATTGCAATGAACGATGCAAATGTAGTGAATGTAGTTACGCTCGAAAAGGCACCAGCATTCAGCAATGTCAGAGTCAAAAATCAGAGGACTAGGATGGCGAGATGAGTTTGCCATGATAGAGATAACAGACACATAAAACAAGTGTAAACAAACAAAGCCCAATAAACGTGAACGGAGTAGGTAAGACTCACTTCTGACACCATGTAATAAGTCAAGTTGTACACAGGTCAAGATATAACACAAATTTATTAAAGTCCACTTACAGCATTGATCTGCATGACATTACAGTAACTAGCATCTACTCAGACTGAATTATGTAAGCACGATCTTGGTAATATAAATCGCATATTAGGCGGAGCAACTACTAACAAGCACTACAATTCGTTAGTAGGAAATAACCAATCTACAATTGTATTTTGTATAGTATTATCTGTGTTTGGATATCGAAATTGGGTTTTGAGAACGTTTTAAAAAACTGCCATTACAGTTAGCAAAACAAAGCTTTTCACTGTACCTTAGTGCATGTGACAATAATAAACTTAAACATAAAATCACAGGGAAAGTCATGGTTTGGGAACAGCTCCATTCAAGGCCACAAGAAATTGCAGAGAATTGTGGATGCAACCCAGACCATCACACAAACCAAGCTCGCTTCCATTGACTCCATTAACACCTCACGCTACCTCAGCAAGGCCACAAGCATAATTAAGGACGAGTTGCACCATGGCCACCCCCTCTTCTCCCCACCCCCTTTGGGCAATCGGTATAAGTGTGAAAATGCACACCTCCAGATTCAGGAACAGTTTCTTCCCTGCTGTTATCAGGCAACAGAATAATCTTACCCACATCTAGAGAGCTGCACTGAACTGTTATCGACCTCATTGGAAACCCTCAGACTACCGTTGACTGGACTTTACAGGCTTTATCTTGCACAAAACATTATTCACATTATTCCCTTTTTTATGTATCTATACACTGTGGATGGCTCGATGGTAAACATGTATTGTCTTTCTGCTGACTGGTTGGCATCAACAAAAGCTTTTCACTGTACCTTGGTACACGTGGCAATAAACTAAACTCAAACTCTATGATTTTGGTTAAGTTCACCACTACATTGCTGAGTGTTAAGCAGGGAGTTTCATGAGAAGTGACCATGGATCTGGGAGGTAATAAACACATCAGAAGATCATGGAATGGAAAGGAAGGCAGGAGATGTGGCATTGAGGAAGAGAGAATTCAATCCCGCTTTGAGCAATTGAAGTTTACCATTGGCAATGCCAAATTAACAGATGTTATATAAAAAAAAGGAAATGCAGACCTTCAGATAAAAGAGGAAATTATTAAGTAGGAAACAAATGGAGAAAAATGTAAAACCCAAAATATCTGCTTATGAAATTAAAAGCTTCCTCTGCCCAATTCAACATATTCACTAACACTATGAGGAAGGGATTTTTTAATGTATTTATTTTGTAGTTTCCAGAGCAAGTTATTTTTCACTCCCCTAGTCCCTGCAGAGCTATGGCTGCCATTAAAATGATGAGTAAATTGAATTGGTGACACAAAATAAATATCATTTGAATGGTGCACTGACTGGCTGACATTTTTTAAATTTCGTTGTACATGGTTCATGTTACAATGACAATAAAGAAACTATTCTATTCTATTCTATATTAACAAGATCTAAGTGTTCTGCAGAATGGATTGTATTCCTATCACAACACAATCCAGACTAAATGTTGGGTCCATTAAAGAGCTAACTAGCTGTCTGTAGCATTAAAAACATTTCCTGTTTTATTATATTCAGTTTCTGCAGTGCGCAATTATATCAAATTATTAACATCTGCCAAAGCAATAGTTCTCTGCATATTAACAGCTCTGTATATGGTCTACTAACGGTTCTGCTGGTTAGCTGAACCAGGAACACTTGGAGATGTAAGCTTAATCAACAAAGGGAATGCCCCACTTAGCATCAGAGTCCTTTGATCTGGGTGATTTATCCTGATATCCGTGTGGATATTAATTAAAAACAGGATTGTGGATATCATATCACGATCAAACAGCTAACTGTCTTTCACCATCAAAGCTTATGTATCATTAAAAGCCACTTGGGAAGGCCACCCTGATACGATTCTCATACCTGGAAATATATCCCCACAAAGTGTGAATTAAGTGGAGAAAAAAGAGGGATAACGTTAACAATGGAATTAATATGATATTGAAAAGTTACAAGCTCAAAGAGACCCAAACTACAGGATATGCACCAGATGGCTCTCTCCAACTTCCGGAAGGTGAGTAGGAATCTGTGAAATGTGTGGCATGCCTGCTGAGGATGCCAGGAAATTTGGTGAACTTATGGCCAGCCTGCATGTGTCAATAAGGAAAGTGCAGGTGCTTCCATCAAGATTCCCAAGTTATAGGAGAGACTGTGTGTGAAGCCACAGGAATTGGGGAAGATGTTAAATGATTATTTCTCATCTTTATTTTCCACGGGGTAAGTCATGGATGTTAGGGAACTTGAGAAAGTGAATAGTGATAGCTTGAAGAGGTCCACATTACGGATGAGATGCTGGAGATATTAAAATATATCCGAGACCTGATCAAGTCATAAAGTCAAATGGTCATAACTGATAGGAGCAGAATTAGGCCATTCGGCCCATCAAGTCTACTCCGCCATTCAATCATGACTGATCTATCTCACCCTCCTAACCCAATTCTCCTGCCTTCTACCCATAACCCCTGATACCCATATTAATCAAGAATCTATCTCTGCCTTAAAAATATCCATTGACTTGGCTTCCACAGCTTTCTGTGGCAATGAATTCCACAGATTCACCACACACTGACTAAATAATTTCTTCCTCATCTCCTTCCTAAAGGAACGTCCTTTAAACAAGTAGAATGAATAAGGGAGAGCCAGTGGATGTGGTGTATCTGGACTAATGCTTCCACACTTCAAAAAAAAAAATCCTGAAATAGACTCCCAAATTTCCTGGAATTTGATGGTATTTTCTGAAACTTAAGCCTTCCCCAACTGCGCATGTGCGACTGCCGCCCCAATAGTGCACGTGCGGATACCCAGCCCACTGCGCACGCGCAAGGAGACGGCGTCATTTTGCGTCCCTATCCCGCCACCGGCGCCATCTTCAATTGTGCGTGGCTGACGGGCCTCCCCCAACTGCGCAGGCACGGATGGCCGAATTTCTTTTTTACCCAAATCCCTTCGCGTGTCCCCACGCATACGTAGTGGGCCGGGTATCCGCGCGTGAGCAGTTTGGGCGGCAGTCGCTCATGCGCAGTTTGGGAAGGCTCACTGGGCTGGGAAATTTCCTGAAATTTCCCGAAATTATGTGATTTCCCGAAGACAACCAGAATTTCCCGAATTTCAGGTAAATCCCTTCAAAGTGGAAACACTGAACTGGAAGAAGGTACAGCAGCCTGAAAACTGTAACGTCAAGCATTTGAGTTTAGGAGCAAGGAGGTCTTACTGCAGTTGTAAAGGGCCCTGGTGAAACCGCACCTGAAGTATTATGTGCAATTTTGGTCTCCTAATTTGAGGAAGGGCATTATTGCTATTGAGGGAGTGCAGCGTAGGTTCACCAGGTTAATTCCAGGGATGGCTGGATTGACATATGATGAAAGAATGGGTCGACTGGGCTTGCATACGCTGGAATTTAGAAGGACGAGAGTTTATCTTATAGAAATATGTAAAATTCTTAGAGGATTGGATAGGGTAGATGCTGGAAACACGTTCCCTATGTTGGGGAGTCCAGGACTAGGGGGTCACAGTTTAAGAATAAGGGGTAGGTCATGTATGACTGAGATAAGGAAAAACCTTTTCACCCAGAGAGTTGTGAATCTGTGGAATTATCTGCCACAGAATGCAGTGGAGGCCAATTCACTGGATGTTTTCAAGATGTGGGGAAAAATGGTGTACTGATTTTGGATGATCAGCCTTGATCATATTGAATGATGGTGCTGTCTCGAAGGGCCGAATGGCCTACTCCTGGGCCTATTTTCTATGTTTCTATGTTACTATGTTTATTTCTGAGGCTATGACATCTGGTCCTAGGCTCTTCCACTAGTGGAAACATCCTCTCCATATCCACTCTATACAGGCCTTTCACCATTTGATGTGTATCCTAGGACATTGTGGAAAGCCAGGGAAGAAATTGTCCTGGGCAGAGATATCTATAGCTACAATAGCCACTGGTGGAGTGCTTGATGACTGGAGGGTTTCTAATGTTGTGCATCTATTCAAGAACATCTTTAGTTTCTCACTACTCCATTCTGAGATCTCCACCTGATTTGTTGAGACCACTCTCATCCCCGTGCCAAAGAAAATAAAGTGGTGTGCCTTAATGCCCACTGTCCAGTGGCGTTGGCATCCTCCGTCGTGGAGTGCGTGAAGAGACTGGTGATTGTGCATATTAACTCCAGCATCCCAGCCAGACTTGATCTACTGCAGTGCTTACTGTCACAATAGGTCCTCAGCAGAAACCATCTCCCGGGTCCTAAACTCATCTCTGAAACATCTAGACAGCAAGGACTACTACATAGACTTCTACTTATCAACAATAGCTCTGCCTTCAACACCATAATCCCATTCAAGCTCATCTCCAAACTCTGAGATCTAGGAATCAGCTGCACCCCTCTTCCAGTCTACTCTCGACTTTCATAAGTTATTAGGTTCATAAGTGATAGTAGTATAATTAGCCCATTCTGCCCATCCAGTCTGCTCTGCCACTCAATCATGGCTGATCTATCTCTCCTAACCCCATTCTCCTGCCTTCTCCCCATAACCTTTGACATCCTGACCCACATACCTCAATCAGTGAGGATAGGTGCCAACTCATCCTCCACAATAGCTCTCAACACCATTGAGACCACTTCCTCCACAGGAGAGCAGGTTGACGGGGAAAGTACATGGAAATGGGAACAGTTTGGCTGGGACGAGATGAATGAACAATGGAGTTGTGGATGAAGTGATCTCCACATAAAGCAGAAAGGGGAGGGGATGAATAGATATGACTAGAGTTGGAATCACATTGCAGGTGGCGGGAATTTCAGAGAATGATGTGTTGGATGCGGAGCTGGTGGGGTGAAATGACCAGGGGATCTCTATTCTTATTTCATCGGGGCTAGGGGTAGTGAGAGAAGAACTGCAGGACACAGAGGTAACACGGGTGAGGGGTTGATTCACAACAGCAGGAAGAAAACCACATTTACATCTCTGATGTCCTAGAGTGGCGTGGAGACAGAGAAATTGAGTGTAATGAATGGTGACACAAGAGACTGTAGATGCTGGAATCATTGCATAAATACACTATTTGCATCAATTGTAAAGAATAAATCAGGGAGGGTAGTACATCCATGGATAACAAGGGAAATCAGGGATAGTATCAAAGCGAAGGATGATGCGTACAAATTAGCCAGAAAAAGCAGCATACCGGAGGACTGGGAGAAATTCAAAGACCAGCAGAGGAGGACAAAGGGCTTAATTAGGAAAGGAAAAATAGATTATGAAAGAAAATTGGCAGGGAACATAAAAACTGACTGCAAAAGTTTTTATAGATATGTGAAAAGAAAGAGATTAGTTAAAACAAATGTAGGTCCCTTGCAGTCAGAAACAGGTGAGTTGATCATGGGGAACAAGGATATGGCGGACCAATTGAATAACTACTTTGGTTCTGTCTTCACTAAGGAAGACATAAATAATTTGCCGGAAATAGCAGGGGACCGCGGGTCAAAGGAGTTGGAGGAATTGAGTGAAATCCAGATTAGCCGGGAAGTGGTGTTGGGTAAATTGAATGGATTAAAGGCCAATAAATTCACAGGGCCAGATAGGCTGCATCCCAGAGTACTTAAGGAAGTAGCTCCAGAAATAGTGGATGCATTAATAATAATCTTTCAAAACTCTTTGGATTCTGGAGTAGTTCCTGAAGATTGGCGGGTAGCAAACGTAACCCCACTTTTTAAGAAGGGAGGGAGAGAGAAAATGGGGAATTACAGACCAGTTAGTCTAACATCGGTAGTGGGGAAACTGCTAGAGTCAGTTATTAAAGATGGGATAGCAGCACATTTGGAAAGTGGTGAAATCATTGGACAAAGTCAGCATGGATTTACGAAAGGTAAATCATGTCTGACGAATCTTATAGAATTTTTCGAGGATGTAACCAGTAGCGTGGATAGGGGAGAACCAGTGGATGTGGTGTATCTGGACTTCCAGAAGGCTTTCGACAAGGTCCCACATAAGAGATTAGTATACAAACTTAAAGCACAAGGCATTGGGGGTTCAGTATTGATGTGGATAGAGAACTGGCTGGCAAACAGGAAGCAAAGAGTAGGAGTAAACGGGTCCTTTTCACAATGGCAGGCAGTGACTAGTGGGGTACCCCATGGCTCAGTACTGGGACCCCAGCTATTTACAATATATATTAATGATCTGGATGAGGGAATTGAAGGCAATATCTCCATGTTTGCGGATGACACTAAGCTGGGGGGCAGTGTTAGCTGTGAGGAGGATGCTAGGAGACTGCAAGGTGACTTGGATAGGCTGGGTGAGTGGGCAAATGTTTGGCAGATGCAGTATAATGTGGATAAATGTGAGGTTATCCATTTTGGTGGCAAGAACGGGAAAGCAGACTATTATCTAAATGGTGGCCGATTGGGAAAGGGGGAGATGCAGCGAGACCTGGGTGTCATGGTACACCAGTCATTGAAGGTAGGCATGCAGGTGCAGCAGGCAGTAAAGAAAGCGAATGGTATGTTAGCTTTCATTGCAAAAGGATTTGAGTATAGGAGCAGGGAGGTTCTACTGCAGTTGTACAGGGTCTTGGTGAGACCACACCTGGAGTATTGCGTACAGTTTTGGTCTCCAAATCTGAGGAAGGACATTATTGCCATAGAGGGAGTGCAGAGAAGGTTCACCAGACTGATTCCTGGGATGTCAGGACTGTCTTATGAAGAAAGACTGGATAGACTTGGTTTATACTCTCTAGAATTTAGAAGATTGAGAGGGGATCTTATAGAAACTTACAAAATTCTTAAGGGGTTGGACAGGCTAGATGCAGGAAGATTGTTCCCGACGTTGGGGAAGTCCAGGACAAGGGGTCTTGGTTAAGGATAAGGGGGAAATCCTTTAAAACTGAGATGAGAAGAACTTTTTTCACACAGAGAGTGGTGAATCTCTGGAACTCTCTGCCACAGAGGGCAGTTGAGGCCAGTTCATTGGCTATATTTAAGAGGGAGTTAGATGTGGCCCTTGTGGCTAAGGGGATCAGGGGGTATGGAGAGAAGGCAGGTACGGGATACTGAGTTGGATGATCAGCCATGATCATATTGAATGGCGGTGCAGGCTCGAAGGGCCGAATGGCCTACTCCTGCACCTAATTTCTATGTTTCTATGTTTCTATGTTTAGTTAACTAAGTGGCTAGATTAACTCTGTTTTCAAACGGGAATTAAACTGGAAAGGATGCAGTGAAGATTCACAAGGATATTACTAGTATGGTAATTAATATCCAGTTCTTGTGTTATAAACATAGAAACATAGAAACATAGAAATTAGGTGCAGGACTAGGCCATTCGGCCCTTCGAGCCTGCACCGCCATTCAATATGATCATGGCTGATCATCCAACTCAGTATCCCGTACCTGTATTCTCTCCATACCCCCTGATCCCCTTAGCCACAAGGGCCACATCTAACTCCCTCTTAAATATAGCAATAAAGAACTGGATGGATAGGTTGGGAGTTTCTCCCCTGGAGTCCTAGAACTTTCAGCATGATTTTATGCAGGTGTATAAAATCATGAGGGGTGCGGATAAGGTGGATGGTCTCAGTGTTCTTCCTAAAGCAAAATAACCTAAAACTAGGGGGCATAAGGTGAAAGGTGAAAGCTTTGAAAGGGACCTGTGGAGCAACTTTCACACGCAGGGGGTGGTGTGTGTGTGTGGAACAAGCCGTTGGAGGATGCTGCAAAGAGGGATACAATTATAATGTTTAAAAGCTATGTGGATAGGTGTGTGAATAGTTCAAGTTCAAGCTCTAGTTCGCATTTATTGTCACTTAATTAATTAAAGTACAATGAAAAGGTTTAGAAGGATATGAGCCAAATGCAGGGAGATGGGACCAGTGTAGACATCTTGCTTGGCATTGACAAGTTGGACTGAAGGGTCTTTATTCATGCACTATAACTCTACGACTCCGTGACTCTCATTGTCACCTGGAGGACTATTAATCCCCCTTCACCAACCATTATCACCACTACCATTTGTAATCAAATTGGCACCTCTTGCTCACTAACAATGTTCCAGCCATTTTCCTGGCCAGCACTACACTTAGTTAACTCTCCTTACAGCTGAATAGAAGGAAAGAAATTAGTGAGAATTGTGACCTCCCCACCCCACCTCCTTAAAATCATTCTCACTGTTGAGATCTAATGTCTGAATTTAATTTAAAGAAAATTCTTGATACGCATTGTGTGACATGCTCATGTATTTTGCCAAGGCCACTGACATGCTAACAACATCTCAGAAATTTTCCAGGGGAAATATTGGACATATTTGAGACCACGTTGAAGGAGGAGACAGATCCCCCGATAAAGCAAGGGTATAGGCTTCGGCAGTCGAGCTCACAAAAGCACCTGATTATCCTGAGTTTTGGTGCCGCATAGTGGCGCAGCAGTAGAGTTGATGTTTTACAACGCCAGAGACCCAGGTTCAATCCTGACTATGGGTGCTGTCTGTATGGAGTTCATATGTTCCCCCGTGACCACTTGGGTTTTCTCCGTATGCTCCAGTTTTCTCCCACACTCCAAAGATGTAGAGGTCTGTAGGTTGATTGGCTTTGGTAAAAATTATGAATTGTCCCTAGTATGGAGGACAGTGCTAGTGTATGGGATCACTGGTCGGCACGGACTCGGTGAGCCGAAGGGTCTGTTTCTGTGCTGTATCTCGAAACTAAACTAAACTACGTCTACAGTCGGTCTTCCAGCCTGTCATGCCCTTTATCACAGTCCTCTTTACTCTATAAGGCACGGCACACTGTGAGATATGATCATTTCCATCTATTGTAACTATTACAGAAAGAAGTAGTGTTAATAGTGCTGTTTAATCAGGCGACCATACGTTGTTAAGGAACAACAATCTGTGACCTCAATGTGAAGCTCGGATATAACCAAAGGCAGCTCATCATTCAACTGAATGAATATTTTTTTTAAACTGCAGATATTTGAAATCAAAACAGAAAATGCAAGAAACACTTAGCAGGTCAGGCAGCATCTATGGAAAGAGAAACATAGTTAGCATTTCAGGTCAAAGACATTCATCATCTGAAGGTCTCGTGTGCAGCCTAGAAATTCTGCCATACTTCACAAGTTATAGGAAACAAAAATTGGTGGTATAAAAGATAGTGAGAAAGTATATCTAGGTTTGCACCAGGATCTAGATCAGTTTGGAATGTGGACCAAGGAATGGCAAATTAATTTAAAGCCACAAGTGTGAGATGCTGAACTTTGAAACTTCAACCAGAGCAGGATTTGTACAATAACTGGTAGCCTTGAGAGTATTGGAAAGTGGAAAGATATGGGTGTACATTTTGCACAATTCCCTAAAAGTGGTGAGTCAGATAAACAGTGCAGTAAAGAAGGCATTTGGCATGTTTGCCTTCACTGGGAAGGGCATTGAGTACAACAGTTAGAATATCATATTGCAGCTGTGTAGGTTATGGGTGAGACCACACTTGGATAACTGCACAGCTTACTGTGTGCAGTTCTGGTCACCAAGGAGGGTGTCGTTAAGTTGGAAAAGGAACAGAAGAGATTTACCATATGTTACCTGGGCTTGCGTTTTTGAGTCATAGGTAGAATTTTGTTAGACTGGGATTATTTTCTTTGGAGTGTAGGAGGCTGAGGGATAACCTTACAGAGCTCCAGGATCATGGGGGGGCATGGATAAAGTTAATTCCCCGCAATCCTTTTCCCAGGATAAAGGACTTTCCCAGGATAAAACTTGAGGGCATAGGCTTAAGGTGAGAGGGGAGATATTTAAGAGGGACATCAAGGGCAACCTTTTCACTAAGATGGTCAAACATATCTGGACTGAGCTGCAAGAAGAAGCTATAGAGACGGATGAAAAGATGACTTTAAAAAGGCATGTGGATAGATGTATGGATAGGACAGGTTTAGAGGGCAATGGGTCAAATGCAGGCAAATGTTACCACCCCAGTAAGCCAACTTGGTCGGCATGGACAAGGTGGGCCAGAGGACCTGTCTCCATGTTGGACAGCTCTATGACTATCTAGCTACCTCTCAGCTATTCCTGTCCATTCAATCATGGAGAGAGCTGGTATAGGATTTTCAGGCTAAGTAATTACCGCAATTTCACTTTCAACATCAGAGCCCAGTTGACAAAGTGCTGGCAAAGAGCAGCCATTGGGTTCAGGATTCCCATATTCAAATAAACCTTTACAGGCAATTAAGAAGGCAAATACCAATCTTTCCATTCAGACTGCCAGCATTTCCTGTTAACATCCAAGCCAATGCTTTTTTTGTGGAAGGTGACTGCCATATTTCCGCATGTTATAAAAATAACTATTCTTCAAAAACACTTTATTCTGTATCTGGAAGTTGTGAGAAGTGTAACATAAACAATTTTGATGAAAGGCATTGACTTAAAACTAACTCAATTTCCCTTTCCGTTGTTGGTACATACGACAATTAAACACTCTTGACTCTTGACGAGATAGTGACTGACGCTGAATATTTCAAACATTATTTGTTTTAATTTCAGATTTCCAACATCTACCACTTTATGACTTTTTCATTAGTTGCTTAATTGAAAATAACATTCAGAATTTGCATGTTTTCCCTACCACCATGTCAGTCAACCCAGCACTCCTGTTTCCTCCCACATCTGAAAAATAAATTGATTGAAAGGCTACAGTAAGTTACCAGCCAGTGTTGACTATATCAGATGGAAATATGTGAAATATGAAAAATATTGTTAAAATAAATAAAGCTGTTTTAATCTAACAAGGCAGTGAACCGAATCTAACATGATTAATTTCCATGATTTATACCAAGAATTATTGAATTATACTATTCTTGGAAATAGAAATGAAAAACCACAGCACAACGCACAACACTGTGGTGCAATAAGTGTTAAATAAACAGCACTGACATGTTGTTTAATTTAATTGCATTTTGTTTGGGCTTTTGACCTGACCTACGTAATGAAATTATTTGGGGTCAAACCATCATATGTTGCATTTAAAAGTTTCTTTTTTATGCCAAGGAGTTGCTACTTATAAAACTATTTAAATTGACAATATATAAATGAAATAATTTGAGTATATATTTTCATGTTTGGTATTTGAAAATATCGGCAATCTATTAATGTGCTTTAAGTTTACAAATTATATAACTGCAAGATTAATCCAAAAATATCTGGGGATGAAATTCTTCCACATAAAGCAATATTTATACAAATCATAAAATATTCCTGAAGCTGACGTCTTTAACTTTATCACTAACTTCCACCCTGTCCTCAAATTCACTTGGATTATCTCTGATTCCTCATTCCCCTTTCTTAATCACTGTTTCCATCACAGGGAACAGACTATTGACTGACGTCTACTACAAGCCCACTGATTCCCACACTTATCTGAACTACACCTCCTCTCATGCTGCCTCTTGCAAAAACAATATCTCAATTTCTCCTTTTCTGATGCATCTGATCCCAGGATGAGGTTTTCCATTCTAAGACATCCAAGATATCCTCTTTCTTTAATGAACATGCATCCATGTATCACTTGCCAGGCTTTGCCCTACCCCTGCTTTCTTCCAGCTTCCGCCCCCCCCCCTCACCATAATCAGTTTGAAGAAGGGTCACAACCCAAAACATCACCTATCCATGTTCTCCAGAGGTGCTACCTGACCCACTCAGTTACTCAAGCATCTTGTGCCCTTTTTTTGTAAACCAACACCTGTAGTTCCTTGTGCCTGAACACTAATTGGTAAATTTGATTGGCCTTTCACGTTGCGGAAGGCCATATTCACTATTACATAAATTGTGAGATCAGATGGCATTACTTGGTTTATATTCCAGTTAACAGGACCTTAAATTATGATTCTCAGCAATGATGATGCAATTCGTGCATTGCAATCAATCAAGATATTTCAATTTCTAGTCACAAAAGAGTTGAAAGAAGGGTGTTCCTGTTACCAAATAATAACTCACAGCACCTTTGTATTGGGTTTGTGAAGGCTGCCAATGGATTGAAAATTTGACTCCAGTGAAGGATCACACAACAAAATGAAGATGATAATCAATTGTAGACTAGATATAGTGTCTGGAAAATTCAGTACAAGGATTCTATTGAACTGGTAACCCAGATGAACAAATCAGAGGTCTGAGAACAAATAGCACAAAGACAACCGAGGGAATAAATTTAGATTGAAAATCTCTAAATAAAACAAAAGTGGCTAGTCTTAGTGATGGTAACCAGGCAACTAATGGATTGGCGTAAAACCCATCTGACTTACGAACGCCTTTCAGGATAATCTATCACCACGTTACCTAGTTAAGCTCCCAATCCACAGTATTGTGGTTGACACATAATGTCCTCTGAAATGGCCTTCCAAGTCATTCTGTTTGGGGGAGTGAGGGGGTGGGGGAGTGAGGGGGTGGGGGAGTGAAGGGGGTGGGGCAGTGAGGGGGTGGGGTCAGTGAGGGGGTGGGGGAGTGAGGGGGTGGGGCAGTGAGGGGGGGGGGGGTGAGGGGGGGCAGTGAGGGGGTGGGGGGTGAGTGGGGTGGGGGGGGGGTGGAATGAGGGGGTGGGGCAGTGGGGGGGTGGTGGTGGGGTGAGGGGGGGAGTGAGGGGGGGGGGGCAGTGAGGGGGTGGGGGGGGAGTGAGGGGGGGTGGGGCAGTGAGGGGGTGGGGCAGTGAGGGGGTGGTGGGGGAGTTGTGAGGGGGGGGGGGGGGAGGAGGGGGAGGGGGTGGGGGGTGGGGGGGTGGGGGGGTGAGGGGGTTGGGGAGTGAGGGGGTGGGGGCAGTGAGGGGGGTGGGCAATAAGCACTGGTCTTGTCTACATCACAATATTTGTACTTAAAAAAAAGCCATGTGCTCAGTTCCAATTGAAAGGTACACGTTGCATTGAATTTGAGATGATTAAAGGTAGAATTATTCTTTTTCTTGTTGGGTCCTTGGTTCAAGATGTGGCCTAGCTCATCTAGAGCTCCTTAAACTGCTGTAGGCAGAGATTCTTTGTCAGACAAGCTGCCAGAGGAGGTAGTTAAGGCTGGGACTATCCCATCGTTTGAGAAACAGTTAGACAGGTATATGGCTAGGACAGGTTTGGAGGGATATGGAGCAAGCACAGGCAAGTGGGACTAGGGTAGGTGGGACATTGTTGGCAGGTATGGGAAGTGTTGGCGGAAGGGCCTGTTTCCACAATGTATTACTCTACTTTATTGCAAAGGGAATGGAGATCAAGGAAAATGTAGAATAGATCATTGGTAGCTGGGAGAAGGGAACAACAAAGCAGAGATAAAATGTAGTCGGAGACAGGAAGACTGGCCGGAGAACTGGGAAGGGGGAGGGATGAAGAGAGAGGGAAAGCAAGCATTACTTGAAGTTACAGAAGTCAATGTTCATATAGCTGGGGTGTAAATTACCCAAGCAAAATATGAGGTGCTGCTCCTCCAAACTGCGAAGGGCCTCACTCTGACAATGGAGGAGGTCCAGGACCACAACGTTCAAAGGAGGGGGAGTTAATGTGTTTCGCAACTGGGAAATCGAGTAGGTTTAGGGGACTGAAACATTACACATTCCTTCTCTCCAGAGATGCTGCCTGTCTTCGCTGAGTTACTCCAGCATTTTGTGTCTATCTTTGGTTTAAACCAGCATCTGCAGTCCCTTCCCACAGATAATATAATGGTCGTTGTTTTCCCAGTTTGAAATGCAGTACATTTAGGAATTAACAAAAATTGCTCAGGCAATATCCGTCTTTACATTGGTCATTTCCATTAAAGGAGAAAAATAAACTGTTCCCACAAGAACTGTAAGATTTGGAAGTATCTGAAAATGTGTATAATATCACAGTACAATATCCCCACTACAATTTAGGCTGTCCAGCAGAACGACAAGATCAGCCTACGATTGATTATTTCTGTGCCCATGATTGCTGCACATCCAGTTTTGAACTGAACCAGCATTTATTTTGCACAGCATGGAAATTATGGTTCAATTCAATTCCCGTGCCATAAAATTAGTCATGGAGTCATACGGCTTGGAAACAAGCTCCTCGTCGGTGCCGACCAAGATGTCCCATCCAAGCTTCTCCCATTTGCCCACATTTGACTCATATCTCTCAAAACCTTTCCTATCCATGTACCTGGCTAAGAGTCTTTTAGTTTTGTGGTACCTACCTGCTTTAACTTCCTCCTTTGGCAGCTCATTCCATATACAACCATTCCCAGTATGAAAAGGTTGCCCCTCAGATTCCCATTAAATCTTGCCCCTCTCACCTTAAGCCTATGTACTTAGGCTTAGTTTAGTTCATTTCATTTAGTTTAGTTTCATTTAGTTTAGTTTTGAGATACAGCATGGAAACAGGTCCTTCGGCCCACCGAGTCCGCGCCGACCAGCGATCCCCACACATTCCCGCTATCCGACACACATTAGGGACTTTACAATCACACCAAGCTGATCAACATACAAAACTGTGCGTCTTTGGCGTGTGGGAGGAAACCAGAGATCCCATAGAAAACCCACGCAGGTCACGGGACAACGTACAAACTCCGTACATCTCCGTAGTCAGGATTGAACCCAGATCTCTAGTGCCGTAAGGCAGGAACTCTACCACCGTGCCACCCAAATTCTTAATTCCCATACCCTGGGTGAAAAACTCTGTACATTCACCATGTCTGTACCCCTCATGATCATCCCTCAGACACCTGCGCTCCAACAAATAAAGTCCGAGCTGCCCTATTTCACTCTATAGCTTAGACACTCAAGTCCTGGCAACATCCTCATTAATGTACTCTTTCCAGCTTAATGACATCCTTCCAATAGCACGGTGACCAAAACTGAATGCAGTTTTTCAAATGTGTAGGAAGGATATGTAGTCTGAAGAAGGTTCTCAACCTGAGACATCACCCATTCCTTCTCTCCAGACATACTGCTTGGCCCGTTGAGTTACTCCAGCATTTTATGTCCACCTGCAGTTTTTTAAATGCGGCATCACCAACTTCTTGTACAACTGTTACACAACGTCCCAAATTATGTACTCAGTACCTTGGCTGATGAAGGCCAATGTAACATAAGCCTTCTTTTCCACCCAATCTACCTGTAATCCACTTTCGGGGAACAATCTATCTGTGCTCCTGAATCGCACTGTTCTACACCACTTCCAAAGCCCCCAGCATTCACTGTGAAGGTCCTGCTCCGGTTTGCCTTCCCAGAATGCAACAGCTTACACTTAGAGTGATGCAGTGTGGAAACAGGCCCTTCAGCCCAACTTGCCCACACCGGCAACTTGCCCACTTACGTGCATTAAACCCTATTAGCCATTCCTCGGCCAACTTGCCCAGTTGATCAAGATCCTATTGTAATTTTTGATAACCATCTTCACCGTCTATGATACCATATACTTTAGTGTCATCTGCAAACTTAATAACCATGACATATACCTTCTCACCTAACTCGTTGATATAAACCACAAACAGCGATGGGCCCAGCACCAATCCCTGAAGTACTCCACTCGTCACAAGCCACCAGTCCGAGTAGCAAACGTCCACCATCGCCCTCTGCTTCCTTCCATGAAAAATTCCTATGATTTATAATATGCAATTTCAATAAAATTACGTTTGATGACTGTAACAGGATATCAAAAAATACTCTTTTAATGTGGAAGGTCTTCTATTTTCTCCATTTAATTCCGCACCTTGTGACCAAACAGCAAAGTTATTAAAGGTAAAAGGAAAATGAATTGTGTTTTAATATCATCTTTCAGACGTATCTGAAGCGAGCACTGCTATAAAGTGCAGATGGTTGATGCTCCTGCAAACATAGTAACAAGGTCCTACCAATAGCAGTTAATCCGTTTACCTCGTTAACAGTGGTTGAACAGGATGCTCAGGGTTTGCAGAGGAGTTTTTTTAAATAGCTGAAAGAGATTTTTAATATCCATTGGATTAGGTAGCTAAGGCAGTAGCGTTTGCTCTTAATTAAATAAGGGTCGAGATAAATAAAAGTAGGCTAATTTTGTAAAATCGGTTTTGAATTTGTGTGACTGGCATCTTTGACCAGGGCTAAAATATAATTACAACTTTTCTCGTGTTGAAATTATTGCTCTGAAAGGATAGAACTGACATGAATGAAATTGGGGACAAGAGGTAACAGCCTTCTGGTGCAGTTCAGGTAATGAACATGCCCTGTAATTTCATTCATTTAATGGCTGTCAAAAGCTGAAAGATTTAGTAATTTTCCCATCATTTTTCATTGGATTTTGGAGCAAGACTATATTTCAGTGCTCCATGGCTCAGTGATCCATGATTTCTGCATCAACATCTGGCATTCATGAGGAACCAGGTAAAGTGCCTTATTAATATAGATGAAAGCAACATAAATGCTTCCAGAGCTCATTGTTGCATGATTTCATATCATACTAGTCTGCTACACAGATTCCTCTCAAGAGCAAAGTTACACCATTGATTTCTGATTATTCTTGATCATGCAACTGTATTTGGCAGGATGATCAACAATGTGAATGGTGGCCTTATCTGCATGGGAAATTCTTCAGTGCCATCCACGATTATGCTGGATGATTTTAGTTGATCAAAGTTCATCATTGTCTCAATGCACCTTTGGAAGCCTTTGACATTTGCCAGTGAGTGCCAAGGTTGATTGGGCACTAGTCTGTAATATTTTACACTTGGACAGAGCGATTGTGGATGATCAGCCATAATGACAGTGAGTTGGTGGTGCTGGCTCAGAGGGCTGAATGACCTACTCCAATTGTCTATTGATTGCCAAATAAACACACTCAAGAAAATTCCATGAACATTTAATTTAACACAATGTCTGCAGTATGCTATTTGCACTTTTCTATATTGCACCTTTATTATTGCACCTTAATAACATACCTCAAAATTTTACTACAGTCTGGCACACTGTGTATATTTTAAATAATGTATATTGTCTATCTTATTGGTATATTGTCTGTCTGTGTTATAAATATTACTTGCACATTTGGAGTATGGGGAAACGCAATTTCAATCCAATTTATTTGAATTGACAATAAAGTTTACTTTGAACTTGAACTTGAACAAACCAAGCTATGATGCATTTTAATGGGATGCATTCTAAGGATCATTTGAATAAATTAAATTGAAATACATGAAAATAGGCCCTGAAGCCTACCCAGTCAATGTTGACTATTGATCATGCATTCTATGTTATTCCACTTCCTGTGCATGAGCAAAATTTGCAGAGGCCAATTCATCTACAAACCGACACGCTTTGGGATGTGGGAGGAAACCGAAGCACCCAGAGGATATCTACGCTGTCACTGGGAGAATCTGAAAACTCCACGCGGACACACCGAGATCAGGATCTGGTTTGCTGTGAGCTCCTCTACCGGCTGTGCCATTGTGCTGCCCATTTGGTAAGAGTAATTGAAAACACGCTAAATTTCCTTTCTCTTTTGTGGAAGTAGAGGTACCGGTGTGCTTTTGGGCATAGCTTCAATGTGGTTGGCCCAGGCCAATACATGCCAAAGAACTTGAAGCTCTCAATCATCTTCACTTGGGACCCTTGATGTCAATTGAAGCATGTACTCCGCCTCATTTCCTAAAGCCAATAACCATCTCCTTCGCCTTGCTGATATTGAGGGAGGGGGATTATCTTTACATCATGTTATTAAGCTCTCTATCTCTTTCCTGTACTACATCTTGTCATTGTTTGCAATCTGGCCCACTATGTTGATGTCATCTGCAAATCTGAAAATGGCGTTACAGCAGAATTTGGCCATAAATGAATGAATATATAGGGAGTATACCGAGGGGCTGAAAACACATCCTTGCGAGGCACTGGTGTTGCAAATTATTGAGTTTGATCCAATGAGGAAACACCTTAATGAGTTACATTAATGTATTTTCAAGAAATACCTCTCTTGATATTCAATTCAGAAAATTTTCAAGCATTTTCAGACACATCAGCAATATTGCTGAGCCAAATAAATATGGTAAAAAGAGGATCATGGAAGAAACAGCTTTGATTTTTTTCATCATTAGACATTTGCACTCTATGCTGCTGAAGACGACAAAGGAGATGTGCTGGGGAAATGACATTGGCAAGCAGGGAATTATAGCACTTCTGTGTATGTGTAGTTTATTGTCCCATGTACCGAAGCACAGTGAAAAGCTTTTGTTGTGTGCTAACCAGTCAGCGGAAAGACAATACAGTTGACAATTCTGGTGAAGAATTTGTATGAATTCAGAATTTCCACATTCTTCTATCAATAGAAGCCCAAAGTAAGTAAAGAAATGTATAATAATGGAGTTTTATTAAAAAAAATATTGTATCTCTCTTTAATTAGGAAATAACATCAATCTCCATTGGCAAATCCTTGTATTTTCCCTAGAATTCTTTATGTAAATATTGGCTGTGGTAAATTAACACACTGCGCGTTAACAAAAAACTTAAGAAACTTCCTCCTTTGCTTTTCATATCAAAGAATAAAGCAGCAAAAGAATACGGAGATTCTCATCATTTCAACTAATTTTCACTCAAAGACAGATTCATGATTGAACGATTTATGTGTTTTAATATTTGAATATATTTTTTAAATAAAAGAAAATTAAGAAATTAAACTCTAAATTTAAATAAAATATCCATAATTATATCTGTCTTAAGGCAGCATGGTGGTGCAGCAGTAGAGTTGCTGCCTTACAGCGCCAGAGCCACGGGTTTGATCCTGACTACGGATGCTATCTCTATGGAGTTTCTACTTTCTCCCATGACCTCGTGGGCTTTCTCCAGCTGCTCCGATTCTCTCCCACATTCCAAAGATGTACAGATTTGTAAGTTAATTTGCTTCGGTAAAATGGATAAATTGTCCCTGGTAGGATTGTGCTAGTGTACAATCCTACCAGGGTCGGCAAGGACTCGGTGGGCTGAAGGGCCTGTTTCCACGCCGTATCTCCAAACTAAACTAATGTCCGACAGGAAAAAAACATCCAAATTTGTCCATAAGCACCGTTTTCTGCATCAATAGCAGAAGGGGTGAGCAGCAGGGAGCGTGTTCATCATACATTCTTATTTTTTATTCAGAGTTACTACATTTCTGTAAAATCCCACATAGAAACCACAATCTGTTAACACCATTTCCAAGAAATGAAATAAATAGTCTGCCATTTTAACAGAAGGAGTAGTTCAGACATGGTCAATAAAATAGATTCTTAATTAGCAAGGCCAGCACTAAAGAAATTGTCAAAGCTGTGCACAAAACAAAAATCAATATTAAATTTGGCACCATTCAAGAGTGACTTAAAACACAGAACTGTTCATGTGCTAAGTCTGCCCTCAACAGGCTATTGACAGATACCATCTGATATCTACAAGTACTATGTAAGATTTTATTTTCTGGCTCCAATTTTGAAAGATGACTGTTCACCTCTAAATTCAAGAGACAAGAGTGAAGATTTTTATTGTCATATGTCCCAGATAGACCAATTACATTCTTACTTGCAGCAGCACAACAGAATATGTAAACATAGTATTCTTAAACAATATAATTAATGAGAAAAAAAGTCAGTGTGCGTATCTATATACACACACACGCATATGCACTAATTAAACTAGACCTTCAAGATTTGTTCCATGTAAAGGTGAAGGGCCTGGGTTTCTTAGAAAACTCTAGTTGGGAGAGATTACAGAGTAGAGGAATGGGCGAATCTGAAAAAAAATTGAGTTTCTTTTAACAGAGGTCATCTTTAACAATGTAGGTCGTCAAGCACAAAGGGTGTTGGATGATCAGGACCTGGCACCAATAAGGCATAGTCAGTGAATCTCTCCCTGCACTGGTGAATCTCTCCCTGCACTGGAGACCCGACCTTTTCTCGTCGGGTCTCAGGTGTCGTTGAGGCCGCAACGAGGAGCGGCCTCCAACAGGAAGAAGCCGGGGACTCAGGTGCCGACTCACCGTTGCCATCGCGGAGCTGGCCGAGACCGGAGCGGGTGGAGCGGTGGAGGAGCGCTGCTGCTGCTGATGCTGTTGCTGCTGCTGCTGCTGCTGCTGTTGCTGCTACCGGAGAGTCGGAGGCTCCAGCGGCAGGTCTGTGGACGACGGCGCCGGGGAGCCCGCGGATCCCTGGAGAGAGACCGCTTTTCGGGGCTCTGCAACGGCGACTTCTCCCGCCCGAGTTGCGGGGTCGAAGAGCTCCTGGAGCGGGGCCTACATTACTGCCCCGCGCGGCTGGAATGGCCGCGGACTCTGCGAGCGCACGCCGGGGGCTCCAACACCAAGACCCGGTGTGCGACCTCGCACCACCCGGCGTGGCTTTAATGGCCGCGGGACAATCGCCATCGCCAGCCGGGGGTTATGACTTTGACTCTGACATCGGGGGGGGGAGAGAGTGCAGTGGAGAGATAAGTTTATTTGGCCTTCCATCACAGCTATGTGATGGATATTTATGTTAAATGTAATTATGTTGTGTCTGGGGTCTATTTGTGTGTAATGTATGGCTGCAGAAACGGCATTTCGTTTGGACCTCCAGGGGTCCAAATGACAATTAAATTGACTCTTGACTCTCTCTTGACAGAGTATTTTACTTGACTTTAAGCTGCAGAGGGAAGAAGGAGGAAACCATTTGGGTACTGAAGGAATAATCAGGTCTGGAATAAACAAAGGTACGGATGAGAATTTCACCAAAAGATAAGCTGAGGAAAGAAATGTAGAGCCATGAAATCATAGAATCAACATGGAAACAGATCCTTCAGCCCAATTTGTCCGTAGAGCCTAAGATACCCCATCTACGCTAGAATATGCCTGCATCTGTCCCAAATTCCTCACAACCTTTCCTATCCATGTATTTATCAAATGTCTTTTAACCTTTGCTATTACACCAGCCTCAACTATTCCCTCATTGAAGAATCCTCTGCATATTGCCTGAGGAAACTTTTCTGACAACCTCCACCTCACCATGACAGGACCAGTCGACATTGGCAAAGTTAAAATGACCTACTCTGGCAATCTTATCAGTCTTTCAGCTGTCTGTAATATCCCAGCATATTTGTTCTTTTAATTCCCATTGATTATTTGGGGGGCAATCATACAAGGAGATAATTTCCTTTTTATTTTTCAGCTCCACCCATTTAGACTCACTAGACGATTCTTCATTCATATCATCTCGGACTACTGCTGTCTCAGTCTCTTTATGTGAAATAAGCAACTCTTCTTTTACACCAATCTCTATCTCATCAGTAGCATTTGTACTCAGGTTTACTCTGGAGCACTAAGCTGCCAGTCCTGTACCTCCCTTAACCAGGTTTCTATAATGGCTATTAAAGAATAACCATTACACCAGTCGCACATACCTATCCACATGCTGAGTTCATCTGCCTTATCTGTCAGGCAACTGGCATTGAAATAAATTCAATTTAATTCGACCATCTTGATCTTCAGTTTGAAAACGGTTTCCAACCTGAAATGTTGACTGGCCTTTTCCCTCCAGAGATGCTGCCTGATTCGCTGGGTTCCTGCTCATGAAATATGTGATATTATTCCACTGAAATTTCATGGAACGTGAGAATCTCAGGCCTCTTTGTTTTTAATGTTTCAAACTTTAAGACAGATAAAACAAGCCAAGGAGACATTACAGTGAGAATTTTCTAACCACACTCACAGGGGAAACCTAGACCATGGAGATTGCATAATGCAAAGCCCAGACTGTTGAATGTAATATTCTGATCCAAATGACTGAAAATTATCTGCATCAGGAAATCACGTTTCTGACATGCATACTGAACTAGTCATGTTCCTTGCCAGAATTGATTCAGAAAATTACTCCTATGGAGATCTCTTTAAAATAAAATGCTTTCCAATTTTGTCTTTAAAGGGGACCGCAAACCAACAGCAATCTTCCCTGAGAGCACATTGTTTTCACAGAGCACTTTCCCTTATGCTGGTTCTACTTGTGAGGTCTGGTAAACATTGTTCCGAATTAGCAACTTTAAAGATTTAAAACGTTAATCCCACTTCAATGAGGAAATTCAATTTAATTAAACGCAAAAATTGTTGGATTAGTATCCAATAAAATGGACTGGCGAATCTTCAGGCAGGCAAACAATCATTTCATCAGTCTAATTTCATGTAACTCCAATCCTATATTTTGTGATTGACTCCGTGCCTCTGGAAGTATGATTAATAATTCTGCAGATAAGGCGATTGGTATTGTTGTTGATGGTGAGGATGGACAACATACATTGATGCTGCTCTGCTGGCAATGTAGACGCAAGAGACTACAGATGTTACAATCTTGACCTTAAGGAACTCAGCAGATAAGGTAGCATCAGTGCAGGGAAATAGACAGATTACATTTTGGGTCAAGATCTTTATTCAGTCCAGACTCAAAGCATTGTCTGTCCACTTCCTTCGTATACAAAATGCTACTACCGTATCTGCCTCAACCGCTACCCCCAGCAACACATTCCATGCAATCACAACCTTCTGTGTAAAAACGCACATCTCCTTCAAACTTTGCCCTCACACTTTAAAGCTGTGCCCTCCAGGCTTTGTTATTTCCATCCTGGGAAAAAGGTGCTGACTGTCTACACTACCTATGCTTCTCATAATTTTATATACTTCTATCAGATATCCTGACAACCTCCGGCATTCGGAGAAAACAATCCAAGTCTGTCCAACCTCTGCCTGTAGCTAATCCAATGAATTGAGGCATCATCCTGGTCAACCCTCACTGCACCCTTTCCATCACCTTCAGATCCTTCCTGTAATGGGGCAACCAGAACTGCACGCAATACTCCAAAATCCTGTGAAGCTTTATTATGACTTCCTAACTTTTATACTCAATATCCTGACCATGAAAGCAAGCATAACATATGCCATCTGTACCACTCTATCTACTTGTGTTGCCACTTTAAAGGAGTTATGAAAGTACCTCAAGATCTCTCTGCACATCAATTTTGTTGAGGGTCATGTCATTAATTGTATATTTACCCTTTAAATTCAATCTCGCAAAGTGCAACCCCTCACACTGCTCAGATTAAACTCCATCTGCCATTTTTCTGCCCATTTCTGTAGTTGATCTATGTCCCATTGTATACCTCAACAGCCTTCCTCATAGTCCACAATCCCAGCAATCTTGGTGTTGCTGCAAACAAGTTATCCAACCCATCTATATTTACAGTACATCTAAAACCCCTGTCTCACGGGGCGAGTCCACCCACGAGTGATCTTGAGTTTAAAACAAATCAAACTCGTGGTAAAACATAGAACATAGAAATTAGGTGCAGGAGTAGGCCATTCGGCCCTTCGAGCCTGCACTGCCATTCAATATGATCATGGCTGATCATCCAACTCAGTATCCCGTACCTGCCTTCTCTCCATACCCTCTGATCCCCTTGGCCACAAGGGCCACATCTAACTCCCTCTTAAATATAGCCAATGAACTGGCCTCAACTACCCTCTGTGGCAGAGAGTTCCAGAGATTCACCACTCTCTGTGTGAAAAAAGTTCTCCTCATCTCGGTTTTAAAGGATTTCCCCCTTATCCTTAAGCTGTGACCCCTTGTCCTGGACTTCCCCAACATCGGGAACAATCTTCCTGCATCTAGCCTGTCCAACCCCTTAAGAATTTTGTAAGTTTCTATAAGATCCCCTCTCAATCTCCTAAATTCTAGAGAGTATAAACCAAGTCTATCCAGTCTTTCTTCATAAGACAGTCCTGACATCCCAGGAATCAGTCTGGTGAACCTTCTCTGCACTCCCTCTATGGCAATAATGTCCTTCCTCAGATTTGGAGACCAAAACTGCACGCAATACTCCTGGTGTGGTCTCACCAAGACCCTGTACAACTGCAGTAGAACCTCCCTGCTCCTATACTCAAATCCTCTTGCTATGAAAGCCAACATACCATTCGCTTTCTTTACTGCCTGCTGCACCTGCATGCCTACCTTCAATGACTGGTGTACCATGACACCCAGGTCTCGCTGCATCTCCCCCTTTCCCAATCGGCCACCATTTAGATAATAATCTGCTTTCCCGTTTTTGCCACCAAAATGGATAACCTCACATTTATCCACATTATACTGCATCTGCCAAACATTTGCCCACTCACCCCAGCCTATCCAAGTCACCTTGCAGTCTCCTAGCATCCTCCTCACACCTAACACTGCCCCCAGCTTAGTGTCATCCACAAACTTGGAGATATTGCCTTCAATTCCCTCATCCAGATCATTAATATATATTGTAAATAGCTGGGGTCCCAGTACTGAGCCTTGCGGTACCCCACTAGTCACTGCCTGCCATTGTGAAAAGGACCCGTTTACTCCTACTCTTTGCTGTGAAAAGGACCCGTTTACTCCTACTCTTTGCTGTGAAAAGGACCCGTTTACTCCTACTCTTTGCTCTTTGGTAATCACGTAGAATTAACGTAGCGGGAACGTCGAAACTCGTAACGCTAACAACAGGTACTCGGGAAACTTGTTAACTCGTGGAAATCTTTCAACATGATGAAAGATGTTGATAGTTAAATTTACTCTTGAAGTAAAAATTTCAAACTTTTAAACACGTTGTAAGAACGTAGTAGCCCGTGAGTTTACCGTAGTAACTCGTGAGTCTACCGTGGGCACTCTTTAACTCAGCGGGACAGGCAGCATCTCTGGAGAGAAGGAATGGGTGACAGGATGACGTTTCCAATATTCTGCTGTATCTCTGTGTTACTCCAGCACTGTGTGTTCACTTTTTGTCAACCAGCATCTGCCCTTTCTTGTGTATGACATTATTTATATCCGTGGCAGTTGAGTAAATTTGACGTGGAAATCTTTCATCATGTTGAAAGATTTTCTCGAGTTAACAAGTTTCCCGAGTACCTGCCGTTAGCGTTACGAGTTCACGCTACGTTAATTCTACGTAATTACCACGAGTTTGGTTTGTTTTAAATTCAGGATCACTCGTGGGTGGATTCGCACCATGAAACAGGGCCATAAGTCATTTATATATATCACAAAGAGCAGAGGTCCCAGCACAGATCCCTGCAGAATTTCATTGTTAATCCCATGCATCTTAATCTTCTGGATTAGCCAGAACTTTAACAAATGCTTTACTAAATTTCATGTCGACAACATCCACTACCCTACCTTCATTGATTGCTTTTGTCACCTACTCAAAAACTTGAATGTTAGTAAGACATGACTTACCTCATGCAAAGCCATGCTCTCTGGCCCTAATTGACCCATTCTCTTTATATTGGAATAACTCCTATCCCAGAATCCTCTCCAATAGCTTCACAACCACTAACATGAGGCTCACTGGCCTATATTTTCCTGAATTCTTGCTACTTCCCTTCTTTTTGTTTTTCTGGCTCAGGAACAGAAGTTTTATTCACACCAAACTAAATTACCGAAATGAATTCAAATGGATTTGGATGGCACTCAATTTAATCATGGGTTTTGTTTTATCCCACAAGCCATACCCAGCACGTTGAATACAGCAAATCAATTTCAATCACAAGATGCAGCATGCGATTCCTAACTTTACGAACTGTTACTGACAAACTTTACATTTCGTTGGCTAATGGAAAATAATAATTTAAAAAATGTCGAGTTATAAAAATAAATAAAGGGGCCAATTTTACAACAGGAATCCTTACCTATCCACAATTTATAACCAGAAATCATGTCTGCAATTTTCCTAACACAGATTAAACAGGATATGATTTAATTTGCTGTGTGCATCAGCCTAGTAATCCCCATGGTATGTATTTAGAAAATGGACCCCTATTTATTACCTTGCTGGTTGCTAAATGGCCACAGATTAATAGCCCTGTCCCACAGTACGTGTTCATTCCAAGAGCTCTCCCGAGTTAAAAAAAAATCAAACTCGTGGTAAGCACGGAGAATGAACGTAGCGGATACTGGCTTGTAACGCTAACAGTAGGTACTCGGGAAGACTCGCTAATGGCAGGTAAGCACGGGAAGACTCGCGAAGATTTTTCAACATGTTGAAAAATGTCCATGAAAGCCCCGAGTACCGACGAGTGTCCATTACCATAAATCTTCGAGTTCGAATCAGGGCAATCTCGGGAGAGCTCTTGGAATGAACTCGTACCGTAGGACAGGGGTTTTAACCGTAGAAACAAGGTTTCAAGGAAACAAGCAGATGCTGGTTTACAAAAAAAAGCCACTAAGTGCTGGAGTAACCCAGAGGGCCAAACAGCGTCTCTGGAGAACATGGATAGGTGACGTTTCGGGTCAGGACCTTTCTTCAGACTGATTGTAGCTGGGAGAGGGAAATGAGGCTGTTTGGTATTGAGGTGGCTCTAGAAAAAGGGGGCAGGCTGCCCTCATTTCAACGCCTATTCTATTTTTAGCTTTTGTCGGCCATGTTTCACTGGCTTTGCAAATCTTTCAGCTGCAAGGCGGTGAGAAGGACAACATTTACAGGGGAGCTGCCTCTATAACATTGTTTCTCAACCTGTGGCAGTAGAGGTGCTGCAAGAGTCCCAACGAGCTATTCAGAAACCATCCATTGAGGGTGGCAGATTCCACCCACCACCCCTCTCTGAATACCATCAGCTTCCTGGGAGCAACATATCATCCTTCACCACTGGACAATTAGGGCTCTCCCATGCTGTGAAGCTGGGACCTCCCTCCTCATCCCATGATATCTAATACCTCCCCTACCAGAACTGTTGTACCTAGTTGATGCCGGATTCAGATTCTTGATTAGTAAGGGCATCAGGGCAGGGGTTATGGCTGCGAAGGCAGGAGAATGGGATTGAGATGGAAAGATACATCAGCCATGATTGAATGGCTGAGTAGACTTGATGGGCCGAATGGCCTAATTCTGCTCCTAGAACCTATGATATTAGGAACTTCTTTATCTTGAAATGCTCTGCAGTCTAGTAATCAAGCTGTTTGTGATCAGCCAAGCAACAAACAAAACTGAAAGAGCTTGATTAGCTGGAAATTCAGGACTTCGGTCCGGTTTTACAAATTCATAAGAGTATCTCCCCTTGGCTAAAATTCCTGGTATGATTTGTCACATCCTGATCCTAGGCTGACTGGATAGCATGCAACAAAAGATTTTTCACTATGCCTCAGTGCACGGGACAATAAACTAAATTGAAACTAGGCTCTTAGCACACATATTGTTCTCAACATATAAGCACGGAATATGGGGATAAAAATAAATGAAGGTGATTTTGTTTTAAAGCAGGCTACTATAAACAAGCTTCTCAGTCAGCTCACTGGGTAAATTTAAGATGCCAGTTCTGATGGTGTTTCATCTCAGGCAAGCATAGTGATACAGCACTATATGGATGTACTGTATTTATCGTTTTATACTATTATTCAAAGACAAGCTACATGGTTTCAACTAAATGACTGATTCTAACTGTTTATTTGCACATTATTAATTGATCGACTAAAAATTTATATCTGACTCAGAATGCCAGTTGCTCGCTCCATCACAATGACAAAGAATATGGGTATTGGTTTATTATTGTCATGGATGAACCATTCAGAATTCTGATTACAGAGGGGAGGAAACTATTCCTGAGTCCGGTGGTACATGCATTTATGCATTTATATCTTCGGCCCAAAGGGAGCAGAGAGCAGAGTTGGGAGGCCATGTTGCGGTTATACAAGACGTTGGTGAGGCCGCATTTAGAGTATTGAGTGAAGCTCTGGGCACCAAGTTATAGGAAAACAGTTTTCAGGCTGGAAAGGGTAAAGAGAAGATTTACAAGGAAGACAAAAGTGCTGGGGAAACTCAACGGGTGCAGCAGCATCTATGGATCGAAGGAAATAGGCAATGTTTCGGGTCGAAACCCTTCTTCAGACTGATGTAGGGTGGGGGGGGGAGTGGGATGGGGAGAAGAAAGGAAAAAGGAAGAGGAGGAGCCCGAGGGCTGAGGGAGAGCTGAGAAGGGGAGGAGACAGCAAGGGTTACCGGAAATTGGTGAATTCAATGTTTATACCACTCAGGTGCAGACTGCCCAAGCGGAATATGAGGTGCTGTTCCCCCAATTTGCAGTGGTGCTCACTGTGGCCATGGAGGAGGCCCAGGACAGAGAGGTCAGATGTTGCAAGGACTCGAAGGACTGAGCTATGGGGAGAGGCTGAGCAGGCTGGGATTAAATTCCTTGAAGCACAGGAGGATGAGGAAATCTTATAGAACTGTATAAAATCATGAGAGGAATATATCTGGTAGATGCACAGAGATGGGGAATTGAGGACCAGAGGTTAAAGATGAAAGGGAAAGATTTAATAGGAATCTGAGAGTTAACTTTTTCAAAGGGTGGTGGGTGTATGGAACAAACTGCCAGACGAGGTAGATGAGGCAGGGACGATCGCAATGTTTAAGAAACAGTTAACCAGGTACATAGATAGGACAGGTTTGGAGGGATATGGGCCAAATGCAGGCAGGTGGGACTATTGTAGTCGGGACATGTTGGCCAGTGTGGGCAAGTTGTGCCAAAGGGCCTGTTTCTAAGCTAGATGGCTCTATGATTCTATAGGACGGGGTGATAAAGGTCCTTGACTATGTTGGCTGCCCTCCCAAGGTAGCATTGAATGTAGATTAGGGGGGACTGGTCTAGGTCCACAACTCTCTCCAATTGCTTGTGGTCTTGAGCAGCTGTGCCAAGACCAAGCTGTGAGGCAACCTGATCGCGTGCTTTGTATGGTGCATCTGCAGAAGCTGGTAAAAGTCATCGGTGCGATGCCAAATTTCCTTAGTCTCCTGAGGAAATGAAAGCATTGTTCCATTTTTTTGGCTGTAGCTTCACATAGAGAAACATTTAAAAGCGTGGACGTCTAATTCAGGTCATGGTTAATAATTAACACCACCAATTCATGTTGTTGTACACTGTGTGATAGGAACACACTTCCAAACACTCAGGCCTTGATTTGGTTGGAAATACACCAACCAATGTTAAAATGAAAATCCTGACGTTCTTTGGGATAGTTCTTCAGCCAACATTCCTGCATGGAGTTCAGCATGAGAATGCAAAGTTGGGATAAGACTCTCATACATGCAGTAAGGAATTAGCCTGAACATCTGTGCCAGGTTGAATCTGGGTAGGTCTCCATTGGAACATACTTTCTGTGAAAGCCCATAGAAATTTAAAAGTAGGCCAGTTACTGTATATATTGTTACATGGTGGATTTATTTAAATATTTTAAATGTTTCAGCTCGACTTAAATGTTTTCGGCATCACAAATGTTTTAAATGGTGTCAATAGTTTTTAATAGGTATGAATGTGTCGGATTGTTACTAAAACTTTCAAAAATGTTATAGATTTTTGGAGGCTTTGACAGCTGGCTAATGCACAGGGTTTTTCAGCTTTTTAGTGGGCGGTTATTCTTGCTTCACCATAGGATGGGCTTCACAGTACTGCGTGTAGTCACCTCACACACGGTGCTGAGGATGGGACAATGCTGCTTTTTATTTTATTTCATAGATAAGCTTTATTTATAATTTTAAAATATATACAAAATGGCAGCACGGTGTCGCAGTGGTAGAGTTGCTGCCTTCTAGCGCCAGAGACCCGGTTTCGATCCGGTACAGAGTTGGTATGTTCTCCCCGTGATTTGCTTGGGTTTTCCCCGGGTGCTCCTGTTTCCTCCCACAATTTCACCGTACGTCTTTGTAGGCTAATTGGCTTGGTAAAATTGTAAATTGTCCCTGGCGTGTGTAGGATGGTGTTAGTTTTCGGGGGCGCTATTCGGCACGGACCCATTGAGCTGAAGGGCATGTTTCAGCGCTGTATCTTTAAAAACAAAAGAAAACTGCAAAAATCTTAATACATTCTCATTGCTGGTCTTGGTTTTGGTTTTGTTCTTTTTTGGTTTTTCAGTTTTGGTTTTATACATTGCAGTGTCAACACATCTGTGTTTTGTATGTAGCACCACTCATGTGGTCTCTTGGCCTGATACCCTTCTCTGTTGATTATGGGGTTTCCCCACTGGACAGCCCCGCTTTATCAGTAGTAGAAGGATCCTAGTTTGTGGTCCTTTCCCACAGAGCATTTACATTGGCTGCATTCTATTTGTTTCTCAGTACATATTCTTTCAGTCGAGAAAACGCCAGTTGGCAGCCTTCCCTGACGGGAGGATCTGACAGATGGGTCCCTCTCCCCATCAGCCAAGTGAAGTCTTGGTGCTTGTTCGTGAGTTGGAGCAATGAGGCATTCTGCAAGAGGAACTGGACAGTCTGCTCACGGAACCACCCCCACTGGATCATGGTGATGGAAGGATATACAATTATGAGAAGCATAGATACCGTAGACAGTAAGAGACTTTTTTCCCAAGGGTGGAAATGTTCAACAGAGAACATAGTTATGAGGTGAGAGGGAGGAAGTTTAAATGAGATGTGCGGGGTAACTTTTATACACAGAGAGTGTTGGGGTTCTGGAATGCATTGCCTGGGGTGGTGGTGGAGACTGATACAATTGTGGCGTTTAAGAGGCTTTTAGATAGGAAGTGGCAGTGCAGGGACTAGAGGAATATGAATCATCCACAGGCAGATAAGATCGGTTTAACTTGACATCATGTAGGGCACATTGTGGACCAGAGGGCTGTTTCTGTGTTGTACTGTTATGTGTTCTATGAGTCGTTGTCCCACACTGAGGATGTTCCGCATTGACGTTTTCTGATGAACTTGTGATCAAAGGTAGACGGAAAATGCAGGAGCAATTACATGGGTGAGGCAGTATCTATGGAGAGAAGGAATTGGCGACGTTTCGGGTCGAGACCTTTCTTCAGTCTGAAGAAGGGTCTCGACCCGAAACGTCACCAAGTCCTCCTCTCCATAGATGCTGCCTCACCCGCTGAGTTTCTCCAGCATTTTTTGTCTACCTTCGATTTTTCTAGCATCTGCAATTCTTTCTTAAACACTAGTGATCAAAGATGGTGGTCTGGAAGAACGTTTCCATGAAGGATAAAGGCTACGGCTGACTGGGACATTGTATACCACTTGGGCCAGGCTGATCCTTCACCACACTCCCAGAGACAGGATGTAATCGTGTACTTTCTCATTGATCAGTATTCTTTACCGATGAATGCAAATTTTGGCCTTTGGCAAATTTGGGGCCCTGCCTTCAGTTGCTCATTTTCAGTGTGTAACTGAAAGCAGGAACAGAAGAGAGATATAAAAGGTAGCACCAACTTAACGAGGGAAAATCCTGTTGAAAACAGTTAGCATCCTGGAGAGGCTGCTCCTGGTGGATGTATAGAAAGGAAGACACACACCAGTGGAGTGGCCTGCGCACATGTGTGTGGAGGTGAAGTGCTATATGAAGGGTAAGTGTGCGATCATAAGGTCATTAGGTCATAAGTAATAGGAGCAGAATTAGGTAATTCGGCCCATCATCTACTCCTCCATTCAATCTTGGTGGATCAATCTCAACCTCCTAAACTGATTCTCCTGCCTTCTCTCCATAACCCCCAACACCGTATTAATCAGGTGTTGGTTTGAGTGACTGTAGAGAGTAAGGGTGAGGCTTTGGCTTGTGAAGCTTTGGTAAAGAGCAGTGATTCCCAAAGTTTTGATACCAATGTACGTACCCCTTTGTAAATTTTCGTAAGCATCTTGTACCCCTCGTTAAAAACAATCGCATTTCATTGTAAAAGTCAATAAAAATGGCATACATTTTTAAATTTGCACACTCACCCATTCACCCACCCATTCACTCACCCACTCACCCACTCACCCACTCACCCACTCACCCACTCACCCACTCACCCACTTCACTGACCCATTCACTCACCCACTCACCCACTCACTCACTCACCCACTCACTCACTCACTCACTCACCCACTCACCCACTCACTCACTCACTCACTCCACCCACTCACCCACCCACTCACCCACTCACTCACCCACCCAGACCGGTCCCTCCATCGACACTCCTCGACTCGACCGCCCGCCCGCAGGCACGGAGCTCCACCGCTAGACCGCAGCAACAACATCCACTACCTCTCCGACCCTCATCCCCTTCCCTGCCAAACCCCGGCCTGGACTAACGAAACTGCCACGGTTGCCGACTCTCACCGCCTCTCTGGGGCCACCGCTGTTGTCGCCGAGTCTCACCACCTTCCCGGGGCCACTGGCGTTGTTACCGACCTTCACTGTCTCCCGGGGTCACCAATGCTGCTGCCACTGACTACCACCTCTACTCCAGCCGGCCATAGACGTTGTCTACTGTACATGGACTTCAACAAGACCTTTAAGGTTCTGCATGGGAAACTGCTCTGGAAAGTTAGTACATCTGGGAAGCAGGGAGAGCCAACAAACTGGATACAGAATTGGCTTCATAGAAGGCAGCAGAGAGTAGTGGGGAAGGTGTTTTTCAGAAGTCATGAGTATTATATTATGATATATCCCAAAGCAGAACATTTAAATTCTTACTTGCAGAACAGGTATGTAAACATACAGTAGTACTCAGACGATACCATAATAAGCAACAAAAAGTTCAGTACATTTCGGATTGGAGGCCCGTGACTCAGGGATCAGTGAAGATCCCACTGCAGTTTGTGGTTTGTATTAACAATTTGGATGAGAATGTCAACAGTTTTTGATTTAACTTTACAATGCCAATTTTGGAATCCTGAAGTTGTGCAGGAGGCAATCCAAAATGAATACGTATACTATTACGTCAATCAATTTAGTTTAGTTTAGTTTAGAGATACGGCGCAGAAACAGTCCCTTTGGCCGACCTAATCCGCACTGACCAGCAATCCCCGCACATTAACCCTACCCTACACACACTGGGGACAATTTACACTTATACCAAGCCAATCAACCTATAAACCTGTATGCCTTTGGAGTGTGGGAGGAAACCAAAGATCTTGGAGAAAACCCACGCGGTCACGGGGAGAAAGTGCAATCTCCGTGCAGAGAGCACCCATAGTCAGGATCGAACCCGGGTCCCTGGCGCTGCAAACACTGCAAGGCAGCAACTCTACCGTGGTGCCACTGTGCCACCCCTGATTAATTCTAATCCATCTATCCAATTGTGATTCATATTTGAATAAGAAATAATTGTAATTTCAGGTTGAGTGAAGTGTATAAAGCAATGTTCATGAAAATAAGTGTAGTACATTTGACACTTTTTTGTTTGAACATATTGGTTGGTGGAAAGCTAAATGCATTCTTTTGTTGTGACCAGGCATAACCTGGAGAATTGAAAGCCAGTTAGCAACACGTCAGCAATGACAAAGTACAGGCACTTTCTGTAATGGAAATTATTTCAGACCATTCAGCAAATGTTCCATAAAAGGAGATCTACACTTAACAGGCGTACGGGACCATTTGTAATGTAACAGTTCCCAACTAACTTTCTGAAAGTGCTCAAGTAATGTAATTCAGCAGGTCAGGCGCCATCTTTGGAGAACATGGGCAAGCACCATCTTGGATCAGGACTCTTCTTCAATTCTTGGTTCTTGGTTTCTTGGTCCTCCAAAATATTCCAAATTGGAATTTAAACTGGAGGTGGTGGAGGGAGGACTTAAGCTAGAAAGGGTTTTTGGGAAGAAAGAGCTACCTTAAATTTAGTTGCAACTGGTTGGGTAACTATGGTAGGGTGAAGACTATTCCATACCTTAATTGTGCGGGGAAAGAAAGAATTGCTGTACACATCTGTCTTGGTAGCCGGAATCTCAAATTGGATCGAATGCCCTCATCTGCTCCTAATTGGTTTGGGTTTGTTGTAGGTCTTGTAATCTATGTCGAGCTGACAATTTAACATTTTTTTAAAACAGGTCAAACGGTGAGCTTCACGTCTGTCTTGAAGAGGGTTCCACCCCAGTGAATTCAGAAGTTTGGTAACACTCGCTTCTCTCTCATAGGTGTTAGTAACAAATCGAGCTGCCTGTCTTTGGACACGTTCGATGGAAGAAGTGTTTTTATTTGTGTATGGGTCCCATGCTGCAGCTGCGTAGTCCAAATGAGGTCTAACGAGGGTGAAGTATAGTTTCTCCTTGACAGAAGTTGAACAATGATGAAAGTTGCGCCTCAGAAAATTTAGGACACCTGTTACTTTCACCGTTGCATGGTGAGTCTGACCATTCCAACGCAGATCATTCTGCAATTTGATGCCAAGATACTTGGTTTGTTTGGATTCTTCAAGGGTGGCACCAAGTATATTGTAAGATGTTTCACCTGGATTCCTCTTTCTGGTGACACGCATGGTTTCACATTTGGAAGGGTTGAACTGCATGCCCCATTGTTGTGACCACTCAACCATAGCATCGAGATCCTTTTGGAGAGCATCTTCATCATCAGCTGACTTAATTGGACGGTACAGCAAACAATCATCAGCGAATAGTCTGGTCGTACTTGCGACTTTTTCATGGATGTCATTTATGTAAAGCAAAAACAGATGTGGGCCAAGTACTGTGCCCTGACTACATGTGACTAAGTCAGACTACATCTATTAATCAGTTCAAAGTGTCTGAATACACAGTGGCCACAATATTTACCGAGATGACCTTCCCAAGATTTAAAAATAACTAGACTGACTTTCACCCTGATATGCGGGAGTTAATGATTCAAATATTTCACATCAGTAATATCTGGTGATTAGTCACGCTGATGACATTGGCAACAAAAGAATGGAAAATAATGTTAAATGATTCACATTATAATTTATCATATCATTTGCAACTCCACAAAATATGGCAACTAGAAGTAATTTTCTGAAGTTGTGCTATCATAAGGGAGTCTTCCCAAGCAGCTGGGTGTATGAGGAAATATGGGTGTTTTTCAAATTTAAACGAAGAAAATATTCCACATCTTTTTTTAAACAATTCAAATGTGCACCAGTTCATTCAGGTTCAGCATTTATCAATCATGTTCCGGACTCGACAATCAGGAGCGTATTTCCATTGTAAAGACAAGGGACTGCAAGTGCTGGAGTAGCTCAGCAGCTCTGGCGGACATTGGCAGGTGATGTTTCGGGTCAGTGACTAGTGGGCTTCCGCAAGGGTATTTACAATATATACTAGGCTAAGTGGAACCCGTTGGGTCCCATGTTCACATGGGAGAGCTGGTCCCCCGAAGCAATATTCCACCTCTCCACCAATTCCAATATTGGTGGCCAGTGGGGGGGGGGGCTTTCTGGAGCGCTGGTATGGGTTCTTGGGGTGGCAGCTCAGTCCCTCAAGCCTGATGTGCTGGCAGATCACTGCTCACGGCTGGTGGGCTGGCAGTTGACTCAAGGCTATTCCTTGAAGTTCCATTTCAAGCAGGGTGCAAGGCCACCGAATTCAAATCCATTTTCCTACCATTTCAAGCAGGGTGCAAGGTCACCAAATTCAAGTGCAGTTTCCTACCTTTTCAAGCAGGGTGCAAGGCCACCGAATTCAAGCAGGGTGCAAGTTTCAAGTGCAGTTTCTTACCACTTCAAGCAGGGTGCAAGGCCACCAAATTCAAGTGCAGTTTCCTACCACTTCAAGCAGGGGCAATGCCACCGAATTCAAATGCAGTTTCCTACCATTTCAAGCAGAGTGCAAGGCCACCGAATTCAAGTGCAGTTTCCAACCACTTCAAGCAGGGTGCAAGGCCACCAAATTCAAATGCAGTTTCATACCATTTCAAGCAGGGTTCAAGGCCACCACATTCAAATGCAGTTTCATACCATTTCAAGCAGGGTGAAACCGCCATAAAACCACCCTAAAACCACACAAAACACCAAACTCACAGTTCAGTAGACATTCAGTGTGTCAGTTGATTCACAGCTCAAACAGTCATGCCCCCTCCCTCCCCATCATGCAGAGACCGAGCCACACACACACTTCCGGGTTTTATAACCCCTCCCCCTCCCACCGGAAAAGGTGTGACCTTCATGGCGTGATTGACAGGCGAGAGATTCTCAACATTTTTTAAACACTAATAACACTTTTATTTTTCATTGATGGGAAGAATCCTCTGCACCTGCTGAGCGGAGGGGGAGTGAGTAAGATGGCCAAAAATCACAGCCGTAAGTGGTAGCATTTTATCTAAATCAATATACAGTGCAAACAGGAAGTTACCCAAAACACCCAAACCACCATTTGCAGTAGTGTCTTTTAACTTCAACCCAACGCACCCAAACCACTATTTGCAGTAGTCACTTTTAACTTCAACCCAAAGCACCCACTCCACCATTTGCAGTAGTGCCTTTTAACTTCAAGCCAAAGCACCCCACCATTTGTAGTAATGCCTTTTAACTTCAAGCCAATGTACCAAAACCACCATTTGTAGTAGTGCCTTTTAACTTCATGCCAAAGCACCCAAACCACCATTTGCAGTAGTGCCTTTTAACTTCATCCCAAAGCACCCAAACCACCATTTGTAGTAGTGCCTTTTAACTTCAACCCAAAGCACCCAAACCACCATTTGCAGTAGTGCCTTTTTACTTCAACCCAAAGCACCCAAACAACCATTTACAGTGCATTTTCACTTCAAACCAACCATATTTTCATTTTCAAACCACATTAAGGGCGCTCACAGTTGAGTAGACATGTGTTTAGTGTTATTGCTCAGAGAGATGTGACACTCTGGTGTCCTCCATCTAGCAGAGACTGAGTGAGGCACACCACTTCCGGATTTTATAGTCCCTCCTCCCCTCCCACCAGCAGGGGCAGCAGAGAGAATGGCAATTTAAAAAAAAAACATTAATATCTCTCTGATTTTTCATCGATGGGAAAAATCCTCCGGTCCCGGAAGGCGAAGGGGGGCTCTGAATGAGGTGGCCAAACATGAGGCGGCGTTCTCTTGGAAATCACAGCACAGCGAGCCAAAAGCGGTCAAGATCAGACTTTTAGTAATATAGATTCACGATTTAGGCGAAGGAATTAAATGTAACATCTCCAAGTTTGTGGATGACACTAAGATGGGTGGCAGTGTGAGCTGCGAGGAGGATGCTATGAGGCCGCAGACTGATTTGGATAGGTTGGGTGAGTGGGCAGATGCATGTCAGATGCAGCATAATGTGGATAAATGTGAGGTTATCAACTTTGGTGGCAAGCAGACGAAGGCAGATTATTATCTGAATGGTGTCAGATTAGGAAAAGGGGAGGTGCAACAAGGCCTTGTTGTCCTTGTACATACCGTATTTCCCGGCAATGAAGACGCTATTTTTTTACCCAAAGATTTACCTGTGTCTTGGAGGCGGAAGGTTAGGTTGTTAACCAAGAAAGATAAACTTGGCTATCGCTCAGTACAGCAACATCAGAAACGATGTTATTGTACTGAGGGGTAGCCAAGTCTATCCTTCATTGCTGGCAGCTTATGTGAGGTGGCTTTAAGCTGTGAAGCGGCTTTAAAAGGACAACGCCACTGGGGGGGGAGTTCCTTTCACAGCATGTGGGGAGTCTGGCCCTGATCAGCGGGCAATGGATAGCAGGATAGCGGGCGGTGGAGCTTACTCCTGCGTCAACGCGTGTAACGTCAATTGGTCCCTTGAACGCGCTGACACAGGAGTAAGCTCCACCGCCCGCTGTTCTGTTATCCATCGCCCACTGGCCCGCTCCTTTCTATGATCTTTTCTCTTGAGCTGGTCCCCTCACTGTCCAGTCTACATTGAAAGACACGGACCAGGCAGTGAATGCCCTGCTGTGTCACCCAGCGCAGCAAGTGAGGCCATGTCCTGCTCCCGGTGGCAGTCGGAATTTAAGGAATGGCGGCCGCTCGCAGCCACTCAAGCTAATTCCCTCCCCAGCCACAAGGCGGTGGCTCCGCGCCCGGAGCGCCGTGGCAGCAGTGAGTTAGTGAGTTGCTGGCATGATTCCCGACCCCCTCCTTCTCAACGCTCCTGCCCGTGCTGACCCGGGCCAGACTCCCCACATGCTGTGAAAGGAACTCTCCCCCCAATTGGTCCCTTGAACTAGTATTGTCATTCAATAAGATCACAACTGATTCAACTGATTCAACGTCCCAGTGTGCTCCCGTTTTTCCCACCATCTCTCCACCTGCTGTCACCCTCCACCCCCCACGCATTTAGTCATTCAGAATGGAGGAGATCTGGAAGCCTTGGGCAAATTGAATTGTTACTTTCTTTATTTTTATTCTTATTTTTATTTTTATTTTTTTTCGTTATTGTAATAAATTTTATTGAGCCATCAAAAAAATGGGTACAGATTATGTTGCTATATCCAAGCTCATTTTTTCCAAATGTACATATCAAAACAGAACATTTGAATATTATACAAACAATATGGACGGGCATGTTCATAAAAACAATTTGTTTTAAATAAATAAATAAATAATGGGGGGAGGGGGGGATGTAAATAATAAAAATAAAAATAAATAAATACATATGCAAAGTGCTGAAGGCGACTACAGTACTGTAGTGGCCATTTGCCCTGTTTTGCATGTCATTGATGATGGCATGTGCCTTTAAATTTTAGACTGCACATTATATTGTGGGTGGTTTTGGGCATGTTTGGAGCTAAGATGCTAGCACAGAAGTTTAGTTTTTAGATTAGGTTGGAGAGACGATGAGGAAGGTTAACCCTTCTACCATGCGGGCCATGCGGGCCACATGCCAGATCATGCCAGTGTTACGGAAACACAAGGAGTTTTCTTATGTTTAAAGTAATAAGCTGGAGTTCGATGAAGATTGTAGTAACGAGTCGGAAGAAATTTGGATGTATCTTACTGTTTTCTATCAACAAGAAAGCATTTATTCATCAAAACACTGTGTTTTGAAGCCATATCAGTGAAGAAGCTCTGAAGGTCTCTGTGAGTGAGCTCGCATGCGTTTTGAAGACATCCCTTTCAACCATGCTCATACATTTAGCAGCCAGGGTGCAAAATTTCCTGAAAGATATGAAAATATGCCGCTACAAGTACATAGGGAGCAGTTCAGTGCAATAATTCTTTGTGAAGACTCTTGTGTCTAAACTCTCTTGTCTTCTATTCATTACTCATAATTTCATTAAAATGAATATTTTAGAGTGTAGATAGGCTTGTGTTATGTGTCAATATTCTTCTGTGCAAGAAATGACATAAATGGTTGCCAGATTTTATTAAATTGTTTGACTCTATCCTTTAGAACATATCTTATTCTTTCTAAATGTAATGTGCTGGTCAAGTCATGAAGCCACATTCTGATATTGGGAGCTATTGTTTTTTTCCATGACATGAGCAGTAGTTTATTTGCCGTAATGAGACTGTAGGAGAGGAATTGCCGTTGAGCAGTTGTGAGTTGTCTTGATGTGTCAGATACCCCGAGGATGATTAATAAGGGCTCTGGGTTTAATGTCTGAGATATTCTAAATACATCAGACCAGAAAGAGGTGAGTTTAGGGCACGATACAGAGTTATGAAAAAGAGTAGCATCTGACGAGTGACATTTATCACAAGTAGGAGAAACATTTGGATATACACTGTGTATTTTTGCCTTGGAGTAGTGAAGTCTATGTATAATTTTGAACTGTATGAGGTAGTGTCTAGCATTGTTTGAGTACTTATGTATAAGTTTGAGGCTTTCCTCCCATATTTCATCTGGTATTTGCACATTTATGTCTATTTCCCAATTGATCTTATACATGCTAGAGGATGGAGAGGTTATTGATAGAAGGACATCATACATATAGGAGATTAATTTATCTTTATATGGTGATGTTTTAAGGCAGTCATCTATTTGAGACTGAGGAAAGTCCCGACAGATGCTTTCGTATATAATCCCTGATTTGCAAGTATCTGAAGAAGTTACTATTTGGGAGTTCAAATTTATTTCGTAGCTGTGTAAAGGTGGAAAACGTACCATCGATATATAGGTCTCTGACACTGTGGATTCCTAATTCATTCCATGTAGAGAAAGTCTTATCTAAAATAGATGGCTTAAATGTGAGGTTGTTTGCTATGGGCAAAGCGAGAGATATAGGTTTAAGTTCAAAACGGGTTCTGATTTGCTTCCATATACGTGTCAAATTGTGTATAACAGGATTAAATCTATAATATGATTTATCAATTGAAGAAGAAGCTAGTAGGATAGTACCGATTAAGTATGGGTGACAACCTTCTTGTTCTATTTGTAGCCAATTCAGAGGGATGTTTGCGGTGTCAAGCCAGAAAGTAAAGGACTTGATGGCAGAGGCCCAGTAATATAATCTGAAATTTGGAAGAGCAAGCCCGCCCTAAGTTTTTGATTTGTAGAGCTGATTTTTGTTTATCCTATGAGTTTCGTAATTCCTGAGAGGACAAGAAAGGTAATATTATCTAATTTAATCTCTGAAAAAATGTTTTTGTAAGAGAAATAGGAATGTTCTGAATTAGATATAGTAGCTGGGGTTAAAAAGATCATTTTAATGGTATTCACTCTTCCGAGTAAGGAAATTGGAAGAGTTTTCCAGAATTGGATTTTGCTTTTTAGGTTTTCTAATAGGGGAAGGAAATTGGCCTGTAGAAGGGAAGAGTAACGTTTTGCAACCTCAATCCCTAGATTGGTAAATTTATCTGTTGTTAATCTGAAAGGAAAATTCTCCAATGTATCTGAGGGGATGGTATGAACTGGCAACGGTATACTTTTATTCCAATTAATACTGTAGCCTGAAAATGTACCAAACAGGTTAATTTTTTCCAGTATTGCTGGAATAATGGTTTGAGGTTCCGTTATGTACAGGAGGATATCATCCGCATATAAAGATATTTTATTTGTAGTCTCATTCGTGTCGTAACCATGAATACGGGGATCTAATCGAATATATATTTAAGAGGGAGTTAGATGTGGCCCGTGTGGCTAAAGGGATCAGGGGGTATGGAGAGAAGGCAGGTACAGGATACTGAGTTGGATGATCAGCCATGATCTTATTGAATGGCGGTGCAGGCTCGTAGGGCCGAATGGCCTACTCCTGCACCTATTTTCTATGTTTCTATGTTTCCAATACTCTGAGCAAGAGGTTCTATAGCAAGGGAAAATATTAATGCTGATAGGGGGCAGCTCTGTCTTGTTCCCCTGAACAAATGAAAGGGAGATAACAGTGTTTGGTTTGTGAGAGTTCATGCGGTCGGATTTTTATACAGAATCGTAATCCATTCCAAAAAGTTGTACCAAAGTTAAATCTCTTGAGGAGCTTGAATAAGTATGGCCATTCAATCTGGTCAAATGCTTTATCCGCGTTAAGCGTTAGTATAGCCAAGTCGTTGTTTCCTTCTCTATTTGTGTACATGATATTAAACAGACATCTCAAGTTAAAGGTGGATTGTCTATTAGGTATGAATCCCATTTGATGTTTGTGTATTAATTTACTTATTTATGGGCTGAATCTATTGGCTAAGATTTTAGCAAATAGTTTGCCATCTATATTTAGCAGTGAGATCAGGCAGTATGAACTTACTTCTTGGGCATCTTTTCCTTTCTTATGAATCACTGTAATTGTTGCTTCATATTTTCTCCGGATGCTCTGGTTTCCTACCACATTCCAAGACATGCAGGTTTATAGGTTAATCTATATTACTAAAACTCTGTTCTTGACCGGTTTCAGCTTTTTGTGCTGCGGTTTCCGAGAGTACGCCGCCACCTACGACCGTCATTTTTGGCCACCTCGCTCAGAGCCCCCCTCCACCGCGTGTGTGCCGAGGATTTTTCCCGTCGATGAAAATTGACAGAGATATTAATGTTTTTACAACATTCCCCATTCTCTCTGCTGCCCCTGCTGGAGGGAGGGGGAGCGACTATAAAACCAGGAAGTGGTGTGTCTCAATCAGTCTCTGCAAGTGGTGTGCCTCAATCAGAGCTTTGAATGACACTGACAAATGTCTACAGCACTGTGAGTACCCTTAATTTGGTTTGAAAATGAAAATATGGTTAGAGGTAAAAAAAAGCACTGCCTGCAAATAGTTGTTTGGGTTTGGGTTGAAGTAAAAAGGCACTCTCTCTCTTCCCCCACCCCTCCCCTCCCTCTCCTCTTCACCCCCTCCCTCTCCTCCCCCCCCCCCCCCCTCTCCCCCCCCCCCTCTCCTCTCCCCCCCTCTCCTCTCCCCCCCTCTCCTCTCCCCCCCTCTCCTCTCCCCCTCTCCTCTCCCCCTCTCTCCCCCCCCCTCCTCCCTCTCTCCCCTCACCCCCCCACCTTCCCTCCCCCCCCCCCTCCCCCCTCCTCCCCCCCCCCCCCCCCCCCCCTCTCCTCCCCCTCCCCCCCTCTCTCCCCTCTCTCCTCCCCTCTCCCTCCCCCTCTCTCCCCCTCTCCACTCCTCTCCTCCCCCCTCTCCTCTCCCCCTCCCCCCCCCTCTCCCCCCCCCTCTCCCCCCCCCCCTCTCCCCCCCCCTCTCCCCCCCCCCCCCCCCTCCCCCCCCCCCCCCCCCCCATCTCCCCTCCCCCCCCCCCCCCCCCCCCTCTCCCCCTCTCTCTCTCTCCCTCCTCCCCCCCCCCACCCCCCCCCCACCCCCCCCCCCTCCCTCCCCCCCCCCCCCCCCCCACAACCACAAGTTGGGGGAACAGACCCAACGGGTCTGCACTTGGTCTAGTTGATTTATATAAATTGTCCCTAATTGTAGGATAGAACTAGTGTACCCCCCCCTCAAAAAGCTGGAGAAACTCAGCGGGTGCCCAGCATCTATGGAGCGAAGGAAATAGGCTCGTCTCGGGCCGAAACCCTTCTCCCCTGATCCTCCCCTCCAAGAAGCGGAAAAGGAGGAGGAGACCGAAGGCTGGGGGATGGGAGTAGACAGCAGGGGGGCTGTGGAAGGGGAGGAGACACCAAGGACTAACAAAATTGGGAGCCACCTCATGCCCCCCCCCCCCCACACGGAATATTGGGGGCTGTTCCTCCAACGGTGCTGCTCGCTGTGTCCATGGAGGATTTAGGATAGAGGTCGGAGACGGATTGGGAGGGGGAGAACTAGTGCTGAGCCACCGGGACGGGGATTGCTGATCAGCAATATAGATAGTATCGGTGGGCTGAAATATCTGTTTCCTTGCTGTATCTCTGAAACTAAAAATGAAATCTAAAACACATCTCTCCACATACCTCTGGCCCCACATCCTCTACTTGCCCTCCTGTAAACTGCGTGTGAATTGTCCCTGAGAATTTGGCACCCTTCCTAAAATGTGGTGCCTAAAATTGGACATCTATTCCAGTTGAGATTATATGATTTGTAAAGGTTTGGCAGTGCTTCTTTGTTTCACTACTCAACATTTCTATTTATAAAAGCACAGATCCTGCATGCTCTTTATTTAAACAGCCTTAAAATGTATCCTTTCATTCACTTTGTTGCAGGGCAATTGGTTACAATGCAGAAACTGTCCAATTTAAAACAAACCTTCCTTTTTCTTCACGGCACGGCTGGAACATTCTTCTTTCAAGCTATGACAAAGATTTTCTATCCTTGATCAGATACAGATTCGCAGTGACAATATGTGAAGGTCACTGGTTTAAGACTTGGATTGGATATCTGTATGTTATGCCAGAACCAAAAATTACTTCTGCTGGCCTCCTGTTGGAAGATTTAAAATAGATTTGAAAAATCCTTTTCTTAACATGGGCTTCCACCCCAACTTTAAACCAACAATCCCACTGGGCTACAAAGTTAGCACCGTCCCACTGTGAGGGTTCACCCAAGAACTCTCCCGAGTTAAAAAAAAATCAAAACTCGCAGTAAGCACGTAGAATGAACGTAGCGGGTACGTTGGAGCTCGGGACGTCTCTTAGTGCTAATGGCAGGTACTCGGGAAATGTGGTAACTCGTGAAGATTTTTCAACATGTTGAAAAATGTCCACGAGTAAAATATACTCGGGATGTAAAAATGTGATAGTTTTTAACACATAGTCATGCCGTAGTAGCTCGTGAGTCTACAGTAGTAGTTCGTGGGTTTACCATAGTAGGGCCTGGTGTCCTATATCACTATTGTATGTTCATGATGGAAATATAAATACTCAGTATATTCATTACCTTTGAATTGTAGTTTTATGTAATCCTCCCATAATTTCTGAGTTCCATTTCACAATATCTATCAGACATACAGAATGTTGCAAGGTAATATTTTGGCCAAACTCAGTTGTATCTTTCTATCTCAATAAATATCACAAAATATGCCATTGTTTCAGCCACATTATGACAAAATATAGAATGTAGGTTATTTGTAATCAGTCACCCCATCTCAGAAACAACAGTACTTAAGAACATTTGTTTTACTAATTTACAAGCATGTACCATACCTAATCTGTTGATCCATATCCAGCATAATGTTGTGATAATTGTATAAAAGGTGTTATTGTCTAAGAAATTTGGTGTGGAATGATAATCCATCTCAGTACTCATTTAGTCCCAAGCTATAGATACTTTCCCCCCACCCCCAATCCCCCTTGCCCGATCTTCATTGAACCTACCATTTGACCAATCTTTTACTCAGCTGCTGTAACGTTTCCTTCCTAACAAATTCTCTGTGTAGCATCTCTGTCCCTTTCTTCAAATTCCCACTTCGAAATAAAATACAACTTGCGACTTAAAAATTTCACAGCAGGATCGCGATTCGTGGATTCCCACGCATTTTCAATCATCTTTCGATTCAGTCTAATTATCACACCTGGTTGATGTCGGGTTTTTTTAAAGATACAGTACATTACAATAAATAGTTTCAAGTATGCCTGGTACCAAATGCACGAACATTAAGGTGGTTACTGATGTTGCAAATGGTTATAATGAATATAATTTCAAAGTGAAATAGGCGTCCGGGTGGTAGGTTTAAAAACGGAGCGCGGGGCTTCGTTCCACAGAGGCCCAGGAGCGGTTGGAGCAGCTGGTACAGCATCCGGATGGTAGGGTTAAAAACTGAGCGTGGGGCTTTGTTCCACAGAGGCCCCGGAGCGGTTGGAGCGGCTGGTGCAGCGTTGCCCACTCTGCAACGTTCCATCACACTTCAAAAGAAGTGGTCTGGAGGAAGCCGATGATTGGTGGAAACGGAATACAGGACGTAGCTGATGGGAGTAACCCCAGGTTTGTATTTCTGCTTTCTGTTCGTACTTTTTAGTTAAGGGTACAGTGAGTTAAGGGTACAGTGCTTTTTAGTAAAGGTACAGTTTAAAGATTAAGATTTTTATAGTGGGAGTGAGTTGATTTAATTTGGGGGTAAGCCATGTCAGTGCTACTGCTAGGTATGTTACAAAACTTACCTTCAGCGGCGCTGCAGTTCTGTCACTGGCCGTGTGCACGACTTTGGCGCCTTTGAGGAGGGGGGCGGGATTAAAATGCCGTTTTCTTCTGCCTGTCCGAGATATATTTTCTCGGGCTACTATCTAATGCTAAATAATTGTTCCGACTGCCATTCTGTGAATTTTTTTTTTTAATCCGCGGGACAATTGAAGCGCTGGAGTAAAATAAAAATCCACTTCTAACGCCATCAACACCGACAATGGGATGGATCTCCCGTACGGGACAAAACATAAGGTAAGTCGTCTATTTTACATATAAACTTGCTTCTTAGGATTACATTAATCAAAATATGATCAGCGAAAATGTGATTATGTAAATATACGAACCGGCAGTTTTTTTTTCCTGCTGATATGGGGTTTAAATTCACCGCAAACCGCAACTTTCCAATCGACCGTGTTCTCACTCGCAAGATGATTTAAATGGCCATTAATTAACGGGACTTGATTTCTAAATTCCTTCCATTTGGCCTATAAATTCATGACAATGAGATATAAAAATCATGTTATATTGTGAATTCTTGTGTGATTGTTATTTGGACACTTAGGCTATTTAAAAATGTTAACCTTTTCTTATGAAATGGATAGATGTTTAGATCTAGTAATTGAATTTTGTAATCAGCTACAATTAGGTAACTAATTAATTATATGCTTTAATTTCAGGTCATCCAAGTAAGATGGTTTCATATTTGTTTCAGAATGCTTCGATCTATAATAACTGAAAATGTCAGTATGAAAATGGCCATAATTTTTTTAATACTGATGATATGAAAGTGAATTAGGTGTCAAATTAAACTTCTTTTTATGCTTTATTTGATGGGATAAATTGCAGACTTGATTTTTTAAATCTCAAAATGTTGTAACATTGCTACTACTGCTGAACCTTTGATAAATTTCTGTCTAGGCTTGTAAAACATGTTGTGAATAATCCTGATTATGTGTGATTTGCTCTCAACATCAATAAAATCAAAGAGCTGATTGTTGACTCAAGAAGCTGAAGGCCGAGGATCCACAAACCTGTATTCATCAACAGGTTGGTGGTGGAGAAAGTGAAAAATTTCGAGTTCCTGGGTACGCATATCTTTGAAGATATGTCCTGGAACCACTGCCTCATCTTCCTTAGAATTAGAAGATTTAGTATGTCAACAAATACTATCTTGAACTTCTACTTCTATATTGACTGGTTGCATCATGGCCTGGTTCAGCAACTTGAAAGACCAGGAATAAAGGATATTACAAAATGTGGTGGACATTACTCAGTCCATCATGGGTACTGATCGCCCCACCGTCAAAGGGGTCTATTGGAGCTGCTGCCTCAAAAAGGCAGCTAGCATCTTTAAGGCCCCAAACCACCCTAGCCCTGCTCCTACCTACTGCATTCCTGCTATCGGGAAGAAAGTATAGGAGTGTGAAAAATGTCACCTCCTTATTCAGGGACAGCTTCTTCCCAACAACCATCAGGCTATTGAACATTACGAACTAAACTTCGAACTTTCTTGATTACACGAGATACTTTGGGCTTTGTTTTGTTTTTGCACGATATTGTTTTATTTATTTATTTGTTTTTTTATTATTTGTTTACTATGTTATTTATTGAGTATTGTTTGCAAGCCTGTTGTGCTGCTGCCTGGAAGAATGTCATTGTTCCCTTTTGGTACATATGCCAATTAAACGCTCTTTACATTTGACCTGCATATATGGCAGTTTTAATTCAACATTGAAATATTTAAGATAAATCCCACAAATAGTTTCCTTTTGGTTATTTTGCATGTGTAGCAAAATAGACCAGAAAGTTGTCCTTAGTCATGTGACTGTCATGTGTCTTTAATCAATGCATATACACAAGGCATAGTACTGTCAGAGGAATTGTGAAGGAAGGAACTGCAGATGCTGGTTTAAACCAAAGATAGACACAAAATATGGAGCATCTCAGCAGGATAGGCAGCATCTCTGGAGCGTTTCGGGTCGAGACCTTTCTTCAGGTCTCAACCCGAAACGTCACCCATCCCTTCTCTCCAGAGATGCTGCCTGTCCTGCTGAGATACTCTCCCGCATTTTATGTCTATCTACAGTGTTGCCAGAGTTGTGTTGCAAATCCAATGACTTCCAGACTTAAATTATTCACATCAAGAACAAGACAAGAAGTTCTCCAAGGGAGCAATAAGTTGATCATTTAAATATTACTCAAGAATTACTTTGAATACAGATGTGTGATTTAATCAAAGGGCACGCATTTTCCAACCTTCCCCACTGGGAAATTTGCTAGTGTACACCAGTTGAGAACACCATTGAATAGATGAAGAGCTGGTAATGCAGCTTTACATTAATAGTTGCAGCTTAATGGCTGCACAACTGAGTGTTAAAAGTTATTTTTAACCACACATTTTCCACTAAAGTGAAGACTTGCAAGCTGCGTTAAGCATAGAAACATAGAAACATCGAAATTAGGTGCAGGAGTAGGCCATTCGACCCTTCGAGCCTGTACCGCCATTCAATATGATCATGGCTGATCATCCAACTCAGTATCCTGTACCTGCCTTCTCTCCATACCCCCTGATCCCTTTAGCCACAAGGGCCACATCTAACACCCTCTTAAATATAGCCAATGAACTGGCCTCAACTGCCTTCTGTGGCAGAGAGTTCCAGAGAATCAGCACTCTCTGTGTGAAAATTTTTTTCTCATCTCAGTCCAAAAGGATTTCCCCTCTATCCTTAAGCTGTGACCCCTTGTCCTGGACTTCCTCAACATCGGGAACAATCTTCCTGCATCTAGCCTGTCCAACCCCTTAAGAATTTTGTAAGTTTCTATAAGATCCCCTCTCAATCTCCTAAATTCAAGTGAGTACAAGCCGAGTCTATCCAGTCTTTCTTCATATGAAAGTCCTGACATCCCAGGAATCAGTCTGGTTAACCTTCTCTGCATGCCCTCTATGGCAATAATGTCCTTCCTCAGATTTGGAGACCAAAACTGTATGCAATACTCCAGGTGTGGTCTAACCAAGACCCTGTACAACTGCAGTAGAACCTCCCTGCTCCTATACTCAAATCCTTTTGCTATGAATGCTAACATACCATTCGCTTTCTTTACTGCCTGCTGCACCTGCATGCCTACCTTCAATGACGGGTGTACCATGACACCCAGGTCTTGTTGCATCTCCCCTTTTCCTAATCGGCCATGTAGGCATATCTAAAAGTACAGTATCGATAAACAAGATTATCCCGAATTTTCTCACAATTATCTCTTATCTTTACTTAAGAACCACAAGAAACCCTATTTGAAAAAAATACTTTCGAGGACCAAAGAAACGTGACCTGTGTGAAGGCAGAGGCTGTAGATGAAGAAGGATTGCCTAATGGGCCTGTCCCATTTAGGCAACTTTTTAGGCGAGTGCAGGAGACTCTGCACTCGCCACATGATCGCTGATGGTCTCTGGTGAGTCTCCTTCATGGTCGCGAGGAGTTCCCGCATTCTGGGAACTAGTCAACATGTTAAAAAATAGTTGGTCGTCATGGAGAAAATCGACAATCCTGTAGTTGTTGGTGCAGTTGTAGTGGGGTCGCCATGTAGTTGTAGGCAGTCGAGGTAGTCGTTGGTAGTTTTAGTAAATAGCCTTTGCTGACCGGTCATTTTCATTGGCTCGTTGGGGGCCAAAAAGTAAGCAGGAGTTTTCAGAACCAAGGATAACCGACCGGTAATGTTAAATGTCGGCCGAACTTCACAGCTGTGTATCTCTGGCTTATTAAGTTGTCTGGCTTCTTAAAAGTTGTCCATTAGACACATGGTGGAAAAGGCTAAAAGCGGGACTACGGGAAGTGAAGGAAAAATGGTATTGCAGTATAAAGAGTAATAAAGGAGACACAAATGCAACACTTGTGGTTGGGAACTTATGAACAAACATACACCCCTCACAATAAAGAGAAGCCTTGGATTTCTGAAATCGGGAAGAGATTTAAAAAATTTTACATTTAAAAACAATTGCCACGATCGAAGCTCTCGATGAGACTAAGGGAAAAGAGTCTGTTTCATTTGGATAAGACAGCTCTACCATGCCGGCTTCAATATTGTGAGATGATGCAAAGTGACACATTAAGGAAGCTTCTTCGGACAGATCAAGGGTCCCGATCCAAAATGTCGTCTGTCCATTCCCTCCACAGATGCTTCCTCCACCCTTTAGTTTTCACGATTCCAGCATTTGCAGCTGCTTCTGTCCACATTAAGGAAGTTTACAGCAATGGAAGAGGTGCCACATTTAAGGTCAGTGTACGAGTTTTTGGGGGGAATGAAGAGCACGCAGAGCTTGCTGTGGCCTGTTTATATTGCAGAGTAATCATAAGAACTAGATAAGAATTAGTTGGCAGGCTGATCAAAAGTCCTTGCAGGCCTCGCAGAACCAGTAACTGAAACGGCCATGACAGGATTTGATATGGACAACTCAGAAAGGCAGAAGCTCATGTTGATGAAATTGATTATGCTTTGGGAAGACGAGCTGGGCAATCTCCACACTAATAGCTCCTCTGAATTTCTGTAACCCTGCCATTCGTAATGGAGGAGTCGCCTGCATACAGGATTCATGGTAACTTTAATTTATTACTCTTTGTTACTAAATATATCCTATTATAAGCCATTCTTATCAGAGTAATTCCTGTCACTAAATCATCAATTCACTGGGGTCAAGGAAAGAGCATTCACGTCGCGGCCCTGTTTTCACCAATCTTACAACCACCACGCACAAGAAGATCAAGAAGCGACAAGACAGACACCATTGTATGCAGGTGCCGAGAAGTGTGTTCCAGCTCTGGCTGAACAACTTCTAATCTTGTGTGTGGACTCTATCAGAAGATCAATTTAATGATTTAATGACATGAATTACTGCAGTAAGAATGGTTTATAATAGGATATATTTAGTGACAATGAGTAGTGAATTAAAGCGTAGCAGCAGATTGAAATTAACTTGCAGTGAAGCAATAGTTTAACACAATAGCAACTAAATAAAGATCTCATAATAACTGTCCATATTGTGACATTTAAAATGCTGGTATGAGGCAGCAGTGAATGATTTGTGCATAGTTTATGATAAATCCTTGATAGAACAATCTGTCAATCCAACTTTCTACGAATATCTCTTGTAAAGAGTAGTTGAGTTTAGTTTACAGATACAGCATGGAACTAAGCCTTTCGTCCCACCGAAACCTCACCAACGGGCGATCTCCACACATCAAGTAGAAAGTGTTGCCTCACATAGAAAAACAAAAATGGCACTTTGTGGTTTCGATCCAGGAGATATAAAATTGTTAATTCGGCTTTTGGGTGGAAGAGGATTTACTGGGTTCAATATTTTATTTATGGTTAAAACCTGATGTGCCTAGTTATATACCTGACACTTTTTTTATTGTGCCTACTCAGATAATGTCAATGGAACTTAGAATTGTACAACTCTTACAAGGAAAATGAATAAAAATTTATATATTTGACTAATTATCTATATGAGTTTGAAAGAGTAACTCAGCAAATCAGGATATGATATTGAAATCTGGACAGAAATGAAAAAAAATTCTAAATGATATCGTGCAGCATGTATTGTGGGAATTGAATCTATGACAATGTGGGAAGAGACTTGCAAAGCATCCAAACTTCCCCTGTGGGAACATTCATGAACTTGGGAAACTACAAATGAGAGAAATCTGTGGATATGACTTCATGTAGCGTGTGCTGGTCGTAGTCACAATCATTGCAATCTGTTTACCATATCAGGCAATAAACATAAAAATGACAGCAGGAGGAGCAGTAGCAATTAAAGTCAATGCATCAGGTTCAGCTTCAACAAAGGAGAGAAGCCAATTAGAAGTAACTGATGTCATGAGGAGTCAATATGCAAGTCACAAGATTAACCCAAGGACACAATTTACTTTATAGAGTACCCTTTATAGAGCCTACAGGCTCCATCTGCCCATCATCTTTCTTTTTATCTAGTTCCACATTGGCTCTAACCTCTGCCTTCACCATGTAAAATTCAATGTTCACACCTCCAGGAAATCCAGGACCCACATCGCAATCCCGACGGGTTGCACATGGACCGCATGGAACTGCTCAACATCGGACGTGGCTGCGAGAAACTGGCATGTGAGTGCTACAGTACCCTTACCAAAATCTCGATGGAGCTGGGCTGGACAGCCCCCTGGATCACCACTCTGGAGGGTAGGAGACGGAGCAAGCGCCGGGAGCGAAAGCAGAAGCGTGGAAAGCGAGCGGGGGTGCAGGACAGGCTACGGAGGGCTCCACAAAGACCATCGCTACCAAGCGTCTTTCTCGCGAATGTCCGGTCACTCACCAACAAGCTGGGTGAGGTAAGGCTCTGGTTCAACACCCAGCGATCCCTGAAAGACTGCTGTGCGCTGATCTTCACAGAGACCTGGCTCAGCGCGCTGGTTCCCGATGGGGCTGTGGACCTAACCAACCAGTCACTGCATCGTGCTGATAGAACAAAGGACTCCAGTAAGAGCAAGGGCGGTGGGCTCTGCATCTGCATCAACAATGACTGGTGCACCAACCACACTGCAGTAGAAAGCTACTGTTCCCCAGACCTGGAATACCTACTGCTTAAATGTAGCCCGTTTTACCTGCCTCGGGAGTTTACTGTGGTTATCATCATGGCCATATACATCCCACCACAGGCTGATGCTAACCTAGCACTAGCACAGCTGCACTCGGCCATCAGTAAGCAGCAGGATGCTCACCCCAACGGTGCCTTCATTGTTGCAGGGGACTTTAACCAGGTCTACCTACGAGCCACACTCCGCAAATTCCACCAGCATGTGCAGTGCCCTACCAGGGGCTCAAACACGCTGGATAAAGTGTACACCAACATCAAGGACGCATACAGAGCTCTCCCCTGCCCATCCCTGGGACAATCCAATCACCTCTCACTGTTTCTACTGTCTGCATACAAACCCCTCATCCGCAAGACCAAACCTGCAATAAGGACGGTCAAAATATGGCCCGAGGACGCCACCCTACAACTCCAGGACTGCTTTGATCGCACCGACTGGGACCTGTTTGAACAACAGGCTACCAGTGGTACAGAGGTAGACTTGGAGGAGTACACATCCACCGTGCTCTCCTACATCAACTGCTGTGTGGAGACTGTCACAGTGGACAAGCAAATAAAGATGTTCCCAAACCGGAAACCCTGGATGAACAAGGAGGTTCAGGATCTGCTAAGGGCACGCAACAATGCCTTTAAATCCAGGGACACTTCTGCCTACAGTGCGGCCAGGTCGAACCTGAACAAAGGCATAAAAAAGGCCAAAGACACCACAGGCAAAGGGTAGAAGACCACTTCAATACCGCGGACACCAGAAGCATGTGGTGGGGTGTCAGGGACATCACTGACTACAAGAGCAGCCCCGCCTGCCCCCACGGTGATATCACACTGGCCAACGAACTAAACACCTTCTTTGCCCGGTTCGAAACTGGCAACACCACCAGGAGTGGAATAACCCCGGCCATGGCGGAGGGACAGGCCTTAACACTGAGCACTCAGGAGGTACAGTGCGCTCTGCGTAGGATCAATCCACGCAAGGCTGCAGGCCCGGATGGAGTATAGGGAAGGCTACTAAAGGACTGTGCTGTACAGCTGGCGGAGGTATTCACGAGAATCTTCAATCTATCTCTATCTCTGGCAACGGTCCCCAAGTGCCTGAAAACAGCCACCATAGTGCCGGTGCCGAAAAAGTCCAAAGTCACCAACCTGAACGACTACCGCCCGGTTGCCCTAACTCCAATCCCAATGAAGTGCTTCGAAAGGCTGGTCCTCTCCCACATCAAATCCAGCATCCCTGCCTCACTGGACTCCCATCAATTTGCATACAGGGCAAATAGATCGACAGAGGTTGCCATCTCTCTGGCTCTTCACACTGTCCTGACTCACCTGGACAGACAGGGCACGTACGTGAGGATGCTCTTCATTGACTATAGCTCTGCATTCAATACGGTCATCCCCACCAAGCTCACCACCAAACTCCACCAGCTAGGCCTCAGCTCGCCGATATGCGATTGGATCCTGAACTTTCTGACGGAGCGACCGCAGGCAGTGAGACTGGGCCCGCACCTGTCCTCCACTATCACCCTGAGCACCGGCACACCACAGGGATGTGTACTAAGCCCCATGCTCTACTCCCTCTTCACTCACGACTGTATTCCTGCATTCGACACCAACACCATCGTGAAGTTTGCAGACGACACAACAGTGATTGGGCTGATCACCAACGGTGATGAAACAAAATACAGAGCGGAGGTGCAGAACCTGGCGGACTGGTGCACACGTAACAACTTGTCACTAAACACCTCCAAGACCAAGGAGCTGATTATTGACTTCAGGAGGTCCCATAATGGAGAATACGCCCCAATCTCCATTTACGGGGAAAGTGTGGAGAGAGTGTCCAGCTTTAAGTTTCCGGGCACTCACATTTCAGAGGACCTCACATGGTCCACCAACACCGCTGCGCTGGTCAAGAAGGTACAGCAACGACTGTTCTTCCTGAAGACATTAAAAAAGGCTGGTCTGCCCCAACAGCTGCTGACAACCTTCTACCGCTGCCCCACAGAGAGCATATTAACGTATGGCATCTCTGTGTGGTATCTCAGCTGCACGGAGGCGGAGAGGAGAGCTCTTCAGCGCGTCGTCCACAGAGTGCAGAGGATCATTGGGACAGAGCTACCAGCCTTGGAGGGCATCTACCACACACGGTGCCTCAGGAAGGCCGTCAGCATCCATAAAGACTCATCACACCCCTGTAACGGACTGTTTGAACTACTTCCCTCCGGCAGACATTACAAGGCCTTCTACGCCCGAACCTCCAGACTCAGAAACAGCTTTATTCCAAGAGCTATAGCGGCTCTGAACCGGCCCTGCTGAGTGCCCCCCCCCCCCCCGGACTGTCTCCCTCGGATGGTCATGACACACAGCTTATTTATTTATTTTACTTTTCTTTTTCATCGGTTGGAGCTGCATACTAAATCTCGTTGCACTGACGTGCAATGACAATAAAATATATTATTATTATTATTTAGATTGTAAGCTACCAAAATGGAATATGAGGTGCTCTTCCTCCAGTTTGCATATGGCCACACTCTGGCATTGGAGGATGCCAGGATGGAAAGGTCAGTCTGGCAATGGGAAAGAGAGTCATGGGCCTGTACCACTTAGGCGACTTTTTAGGCTACTGCAGGAGACTATGCACTCGCACATGGTCACCACATGTTCGCGGGGTGGTTGCCGGGGAGTCACCTTCATGGTCGTGAGAAGTTCTCACATTCTGGGAACTAGTCGCGACCTCATTATGGTCACCAAGAATTTTTCAACAAATTAACGGCGACTAGAATGAAGCCGCCTTGGAGAGTAGTGAGAATTCTCCTGCCTTAGGTGGGACCAAGGAGGTCCCAGTGGGTTGCCAGGAGGTCGAAGGTTCTCTTAGGTTCTCGTAGGTTGTAGCCGGAGCTGACCGGTGAATTTCATTGGCTCATTTGGGGGAAAAAAAGGTAAGCAGTAGTTTTCAGCACCAAGGATAACCGACCGGTAATGTTAAATGTCCGCCGAGCTTCACAGCTGTGTATCTCTGGCATTAAAAGTCGTCTGGCTTCTTAAAAGTTGTCTCCCCTCCTTCTCCCTCCTTCTCCCCCCCCTCTCCCCTCCCCCCCTCTTTTTTAAAGGACTTACCGTACACTATGCTAGCCCTCTTAATTACAGCGCCAACCTTCCTGTTCATCGCGGTGTGTGTCTGTATCACCTTGGCATTCCACCGTGTGAATTTCAAACAGCACTTCCCGCTTGCCCTAGCCCCCGCCTTTGCGATGTGTTTGTGTGTGTTCTACTCTGACAGTCGCCGTTCCAGTTGCCGGTTTTTCAGTTGCCGGCAGTCGCCTGAAAAATCACCTAAGTGGGGCAGGCCCATCAGAATCATGGAGTGATACAGTGTGGAAACAGGCCCTTCGGCCCAACTTGCCCACACCGGCCAACAATGTCCCAGCTACACTAGTCCCACCGACCTGGTCCATATCCCTCCAAACCTGTCCTATCCATGAACCTGTCTAACTGTTTCTTAAACGATGGGATAGTCCCAGCCTCAACTACCTCATCTGGCAGTTTGTTCCATCCGCCCATCACCCTTTGTGTGAAAATGTTGCCCCTTGTATTCCTATTAAATCTTTTCCCTTTCACCTTGAACCTACGTTTACTAAAAAGATGACGTCCTAGAATGGACAGCCTCATATTGGGAGTAGATGCCACAGAAAAATGAAGCGTACAGAATAATGTCTCTGCGAGAGGTAGAGTGGGAGGAGGTGTAGTCCAGAAACCCCTGGGAGTCATAGGCTTGTAGTAGATGACAGTCGATAGTCTGCCCCCTGTGTTGGAGGCAGGGAGATCATGTAAGGGGGAGAGAATGTTTTCAAGTTCTAAACAATATACCTGTACGTGTTTAAATGCTGCTTTGCAACCATTTTGCCGTGCAACCATTTTACCCCGTCCCTCTCCCCTTCCACCCGTATTCCTATCTCTGGCTTCTCAATTCCCACCTCTATCACACACATTACATTTAGCTCAGGTTCGTGAGTCCTGGCAATATCCTCACAGTATCTTTGTGTTCACAAGATTTTAGATGAAAGACAGATTTTAGATGGTTCCTGGCTGGATTTTAAATGCTTGCAAATCACAATAAAGTGGAAGAGACTTTTGTAATAGTGGAGTAATATGAATACAGAAGTCTGATTTTCAGCACGGATGTTGCAGTAAGAAGGAAGAGTATGTGATATGGTATATACAGTATGTTGTCAGGAAGGAGGGGACAGGGAAATGGCTTAGAAAAACATTGATCAATGTATAATGGATGAAACAAAAACGAGAGCAGATATATAATATTTAGTGACCTTCGTTGGTGCATATTGACTGTACACCACTGGAAAAATAACGCATTGAAATCAAATAAAATCAAGTAAATTTCTTTAAAAATCCAAATGTGGGAGCCAACCTCAGGGCTGAAATACTATCTGTTAAATCACATTCAGTTTGCAGCTTATGATGTCATTCAAGTACCATTAATCTGATATCAACCTCTAATCACTTCCTGGATATCCATTAGACTCTATTTAACTTGCGAGTTAAAGGTAAACTGGTAACATTACAAGTCCTAATCGGTAATGTAATTAAAATTAATGATATTCTTTGTCTGACTATCCACACTACTTCTAGCTTCGAGCCATATCCACTATCAGCTGTAAAACAGCTAAACAACCAGACTGTAACAGAGAGAAAACCAATTTCAAGTAATAATTTTAATGTCAGGATTGGCTTAGTTGGCAGTGGCCTGGTTTCTGAATCTCAATTTCAACTGAGTCGTGAGCACAAGTACTTCTGTGCACTATTCAGGGAATGCATGGTGATTTTCAATTGAGGTGCCCATCAGATGAGGTAGAGAGGAAAGGAACAGGGGTCTGGCCTACCCGCGCCCTTGAGGATCCCCCAGGACACAAAGGTGGACATGTGAGGATGTGGGATGTCCAAGGGAAGATGACGACTGGAGGCCCACAGCAGCCTGGAGCTTGCATGGAACAAGCGACGCTCATTACAATTAGAGCATGGACTGGACTTTTGAAAATGGCACCAAAATATGATGCCTCTGGCATGCGGGATCAGTGGATCTTTTCTATACATTTGCTAATCAGGGGTATGCTTGGATATGGAAATGGTCTACTGGATTGTTTGTAATAAAATAATTTCACTGCGCATTTGCACTTCGCATGTGTGACAATAAAAGCACCGTTGAACCATTGAACCCAACTGAGGTCCTGTCTCTCTTTTCAGAATGATGAATAACATGACATAAAGTACATAAGGAAGTTGCCCTGGACAACACTGATCCCTCAATCCACAAAATAAAGCAGAACCTTTTTCCCAGGGTGGAAATATCAAAGATTAGAGGACGTAGCTTTAAGGTGAGAGGTACAACGTTTTTTTACACCGAAGGTGGAGGCTGCCTGGACCACGTTGCTAGGGGTGGTGGTGAGGGCAGAAATGATAGTGGCATTTAAGAGGTTATTAGATAGGCACAAAGATATGCAGGGAATGGAGAGATATGGATCATGGTCAACCAGGTGAGATTAGTTTATCTTGGCGTCATGTTTGGCACAGATATTGTGGGCCAAAGGGCCAGTTCCTGAGCTTCATAATATGACATAGTTTCACTGGTCAATTTTATCAATGTATTCTGCTTTATTTTTACATGCAATGGCACGCTATTCTGGTACTACGAATGATGTATCACCCTATGAAGTCCAGTTACAGGCTACACGGTTGGCAATTGATTCAATTTGCTTTTAATGCCTCGAGTTCTCTTAATCTCCCTATCCCCAAGCTTAAAATTAAATATTTCTGATACTTTTTCAAGTTCCAAACGATATGCCAGTACATGTTCAAATTCTGCTTTATTAATTAATAACATCCATGGATTGATTCTGTACCAATTAATTGGCCATTTTAGCATCATACAATTATTTATTTAAAATTATAAATTCTATCAATAGATAATAGGTGCAGGAGTAGGCCATTTAGCCCTTCAAGCCGGCACCGCCATTCAATGTGACTGATCATCCCCTATCAGTACCCCGTTCCTGCCTTCTCCCCATATCCCCTGACTGCTATTTTAAGTGCCCTATCTAGCTCTCTCTTGAAAGCATCCAGGGAACCTGCCTCCACCGCCCTCTGAGGCAGAGAATTCCACAGACTCACCACTCTCTGTGAGAAAAAGTGTTTCCTCGTCTCCGTTCTAAATGGCTTACTCCTTATTCTTAAACTGTGGCCCCTGATTCTGGACCTCCAACATCGGGAACATGATTCCTGCCTCTAGCGTGTCCAAACCCTTAACAATTTTATATGTTTCAATGAGATGCCCTCTCATCCTTCTAAACTCCAGAGTGTACAAGCTCAGCAGCTCCATTCTCTCAGCATATGACAGTCCCGCCATCCCGGGAATTAACCTTGTAAACCTACGCTGCACTCCCTCAATAGCAAGAATGTCCTTCCTCAAATTAGGGAACAAAACTGCACACAATACTCCAAGTGTGGTCTCACTAGGGCTCTATACAACTGCAGAAGGACCTCTTTGCTCATATATTCGATTCCTCTTCTTATAAATGCCAACTTTCTTCACTGCCTGCTGTACCTGCATGCTTACTTTCATAGACTGAAGGACCCCCAGATCCCATTGTACTTCCCCTTTTCCCAACTTGACGCCATTTAGATAGTAATCTGCCTTCTTGTTTTTGAGACCAAAGTGGATAACCTCACATTTATCCGCATTAAACTTCGTCTGCCATGCATCTGCCCAGTCCCCCAACCTGTCCAAGTCACTCTGCATTCTCATAGCATTCTCCTCACAGTTCACACTGCCACCCAGCTTTGTGTCATCTGCAAATTTGCTAATGTTGCTTTGAATCCATTCATCCAAATCATTGATGTATATTGTAAATAGCTGCGCCTCCTGCACCGAGCCTTGCGGTACCTCACTAGTCACAGCCTGCCATTCTGAAAGGGACCCATTAATCCCTACTCTTTGTTTCCTGTCTGCCAACCACTTCTCTATCCATGTCAGCACTCTACCCCCAATACCATGTGCCAACTCATCTCCTATGTGGGACCTTATCAAATGCTTTCTGAAAGTTCAGGTACACTACATTGTCCCTTGTCCATTTTCTTAGTTACATCTTCAAAAATTCCAGAAGATTACTCAAGCATGATTTCCCTTTCGTAAATCCATGCTGACTCGGACCATTCCTGCTATCCAAATGTTCGGCTATCTCATCTTTTATAATTGACTCCAGCATCTTCCCCACCACCGATGTCAGGCTAACTGGTCTATAATTCCCTGTTTTCTCTCTCCCGTCTTTCATAAAAAGGGAGTGGTTAAAAGTTTAAAAGTATATTATGATATATTCCCCAATCTTTTACTTTAAATGCACTTCAATGAAATGGTTTTAATAACCAATCCATCCACAGGTAGCACGAAGCAAAAGAAAACAAAAACATGCTGTGAAAACTTGACTCTTACTGAAGGAATTTTTAATCATTATTTTCATTATAATTTCCCACAGAAACTAAGGCACTGAACAATCAGTCAATTAGTTTGTCAAATCAGAAATAACTTTATTTCCCCTTCCATCACAGTGAGGAATGTATAGGAGTCACTGTGGTAGATGTTCATGGTAAAATGTGTTTTTGAGTAATTTGTTGCTTTTAATTGTCTGACTGACCTGGCCAGTGAAATTCCTCGTATGTTGCAAAACATACTTGGCGAATAAAGTGTGATTCTGATTCTGATCAGAAATAAATGTGTTTTATTAAACAGCAGCTTTCACCATTGGAGAGTTGAAGGCAATGATGATTAGCACAAGCATGGTGTCATTCTTGTAAACCTTCTCTGCACTCTTTCCAACTTATCACCATGCTTGTGCTGATCATCATTGTCTTCAACTCTCCAACGGTGAAAGCTGCTGGTCGGCATGGGCAAGTTTGGCCGTTGAGCCTGTGTCCATGCTGTATGACTCCATGACTTTAAAAGCTGTATCAGTAGAGGTAAGAGGGTTGATATTTCAAATGACAGCCATGGGAATAACTATATATATATTTATGGCTGGAGCTGGCTGAGACTGTGTGGTTGAACAAATAATGAGTCATACCATGGCTACAGCATTTCCTGATGATGTATGGTTTAATCTTTCCCTATTTGGTAGTTAAATTTAGAACACTTACCTATGGAAAGTCACAGTGATCAACTTTTATGACAGAATGATTAAAGTAGCAGTAGGAAATATACCAATAAAAATATCCTGCTTTAATTTATGACTATAGAATGTTCTGCAGAAATCTCAAACTTTAACATATACTAAGACCACCTGAGGTCATTTCGTAGTTCTGGCAGAAATGTGCAAGTTCTGCATCTACTGAACCACAATTCAAATGAGCCTTTAAAAATAGTATAATTGGATCTCAAGGTAGACAAAAATGCTGGAGAAACTCAGCGGGTGAAGCAGTATCTATGGAGCGAAGGAATAGGTGACGTTTCGGGTCGAGACCCTTCTTCAGATCTCAACGTCAGGAAGTTGTGTATTGTAGATCATATAGCCTTGAGGCTGGGATTCAAAGACCTTGTAAACCTATGCTGCACTCCCTCAATAGCAAGAATGTCCTTCCTCAAATTAGGGGACCAAAACTGCACACAATATTCCAGGTGTGGTCTCACTAGGGCTCTGTACAACTGGAGAAGAACCTCTTTGCTCATATATTCGAATCCTCTTCTTATAAAGGCCAACATGCCATTCGCTTTCTTCACTGCCTGCTGTACCTGCATGCTTACTTTCATAGACTAATGTACAAGGACCCCCAGATCCCATTGTACTTCCCCTTTTCCCAACGATGCCATTTAGATAGTAATCTGCCTTCATGTTTTTGCGACCAAAGTGGATGATCTCACATTTATCCGCATTAAACTTCATCTGCCATGCATCTGCCCACTCCCCCAATCTGTCCAAGTCACCCTGCATTCTCATAGCATTCTCCTCACAGTTCACACTGCCACCCAGCTTTGTGTCATCTGAAAATTTGCTAATGTTACTTTGAATCCCTTCATCCAAATCATTGATGTATATTGTAAATAGCTGCGCCCCCCAAGTGTATTGTAGATCATATTGTAGATCATATAGCCTCGAGGCTGGGATTCAAAGATCAGGGGAAAAAATAAGAACAAGGAATATATTAAGCCTTCCTGACATAAAGCACTGATAGCTAATTAAAAAAAAAGCGTAGGCTCAAACAATGCAAGAAATTATTGTGAAATGTTGAAGGACGATAAAGACCATTGATATTTCAAGATTGTTCAATCTGGTTATGGAGATGAGTACCTAGAGATACAATCTCCCAGAACACAAAGGTATTAAATTCTGCAGGAAAAAAAACAGTAGATCAGTCAGCATATGATAGAGAAAGAAGAGATCTATGCTTCAGGTAGAACAATGATGACATTTACTGGGGTAGTGGAATACAGGCCTAATGCAGGCAATCTGGATTAGCATCGATGAACATCATGGTTGGTATGGATGAGATGGGCCAAGAGGACATGTTTCTATGCTGTACGATTCATGGTCTAATTCAGACCTGCAGGTTGTTTCTTAAGTAATTCTACAGTTACAGAAATCCATAAGTACAGAATTAACTAACAGTTAGAATCCACATTGTAATCAGGATCACAATGAAATGAGCTGCCCATATAAAAAGGTGCTGTGGACATTATTAAGTGTCATGTTCACGCAATTAAAGTCTTCATTTGAACGCCAATCTATTTTTCATTCTAATGAAACGTCAAACTTTTTTTTGCACAAATGCAGTTAGATATGTTAAACATTTTGTAACATTTTCAGCTTTAATGTGGGTTTTCCAGCATCCACAATATCTTGCTTTTATTTAATTTACTTTGTAACATTTATTACTTAACAGGTTTTTAATGGAAGATTCCGTAAACATCATCAAAAGCACTGGAGCAAAACATGCTTTTAGTAAGCATTAAAAAAGACACAAAGTGTTGGAGTAACAGGCAGCATCTCTGGAGAACACGGATAGGTAGGGTTGTCAACTTTCTCACTCCCAGATAAGGGATAAAAGGTTAGAATAAGGGGCAAATTCCCAACGGCAATTCGTTGACCGACTCAGCCATGGCTGGGTGAATGATGAGTTGGCCTGGGTGCTGGACTGCACACAAAGCCGAGCCGGCGGGCCAGCTGAGGAGTTTTGGCCCGGGCGCCCACATCGAGTGCAAAGTCCGGCACCCCATCCAACTCATGAATGATTGGCCATGAGAAGGAAGGGTGGTGGTGTTGGCGGTAAGTGAAGGTCCGAAGGTCGGACAGCTGGCCGGGCTGCCGACACAAAGGTATTAAATCCATGGGCGAGGCGCTGCTGCTGCACTCCTTAGGCTGCACTATGGTGGGACGGGTGAGGCGGTGCCGGATGCAGAGCTCCAACCCGACAGTTGACTCGACCCGAGTGGGACATACCCATTTAGCCCAATATACGGGATGTCCCGGCTAATACGGGACAGTTGGCAACTCTGTGGATAGGTGACATTTCGGTCAGGACCCTTCTTAAGATTGATTGGTAATTCATTACTAATTGGCAAACTGATTATTAAGCATTAGTTTAATTCCAAGATTGGACTGAAGACATTAAATCACTGGGTCTCGGATTTATTACATTTAATTAAAAAAAATGTCAGGCAGCATTTGTTAAGAGAAAAATAGACTTAACATTTCAGGTGTATGATAATGCTGAGAACTATATTCTGCACACTGTATGTTTCCCTTTACTCTACCTATTGTACTTGATATCTACATATTGGCTGGATTGTATTTACAGGCAGTATAGTATTATCTGATTGGATTGGATAACATGAAATATAAAGCTATTCACAAAACCTCAGTACAAGTGACAATAATACACCTAAGCCTGCTTTTAAAAGACATCCATGACGCCAGTGTTGAAGAATAATAAGCCTAAACCCAAACCTAGATCAATTATCTTACCAAGTAAGCTGATTAATACCAGCATTTCAATTTTTACTTCACATTTCCAATTCTTGCAATATATTGTTATATGTGAAATTATCAACCAACAATCTTTGCAACAAACTTTAACATCATTTATCCCAAAAGAGACTGTTCTAAATTGCAAATATCTTTTGACCGTAAGATTTCAGCAAGTAATTAGTATAAAGAACAAGAGATACATGAAAATGCAAATGCTGGTCTTTAAAAAAAGACACAAAGTGCTGGAGTAGCTCAACAAGCAAGGCAGCATCTCTGAAGAACATAGATTAGATTAGATTTTATTTGTTGTCATTTGAACCCAGAAGTTCAAACAAAATTTAGTTTCTGCAGTCATACAAACAAGAAGAAGAACCAAGACACAACACAATTTACACAAACATCCATCACAGCGAATCTCCTCCTCACTGTGATGGAAGGCAAAGTCTTATCTCTCCCGTGCACTCCCCATTCTCCTCCCGATGTCGATGTCAAAGTCAAAGCGCCCGGCGGGCGATGGTAAATAAGTCCCGCGGCCATTAAAGCCGCGCCGGGCGATGCAAGGCCGCGCTCCGGATCTTGATGTTGGACGTATCGGGCCTGTACCCTTCTTCTGATTGTGGAGGTGGGGAGAAGCTGGAAGAGAGGAAGGGCAGGGTAAAGCTTGGCTAAAGATAGGTTCAGAGGGTTTTTGATAAGCAGATTGTAGGATAAAGGCCAGGCATGAAAAGCCAAAAGGTATAAGATAAAGATAGAGAATACATGGCTGAGAAATTGGGGGGGGATGGGATTCAGATTTCTGGAACATTGGGGTCTCCTCTGGAGCAGAAGTGATAGATAGATAGATAGATAGCCTTTTATTGTCATTCAGACTTAGTCTGAACGAAATTGCAGCAGTCATACATATAATACAATACAATAAAACAACAATAAACACACATTAACATCCACCACAGTGAGTCCACCCAGCATCTCCTCACTGTGATGGAGGCAAAAGTCTTAGGTCGCACAAGTGATCTGCACAACAAGAGGGATGGATTGCACCTTAATTGGAGGGCAACCAATATCCAGGCAGCCAGGCTTGCTAGTGCTAAACATATGGGTTTAAACTAGGTTGGCAGGACCCCTGCAGGTGAGAGGCTGGATGTCGGCATGGACGGTGATAAAAGGACGTTCGTTGAGCAGGATCGGCAAGAGAATGGCAGGGAGTGAGGAAGCACTGTTGATTTGAATTGCACTTGGGACTGATGGGTAAAGCAGATGAACTCAGGGTGTGGATAGATACGCGCAACCGGGACATTGTAGCCATTACAGCATCCTGGCTAAGAGAGGGACAGGACTAGCATCTTAATATTCCAGGGTACAAATGCTACAGGAGAGAATGGGCCATAGGACCTGTTTCACATTGTATGACAGGAGCAGGAGAACGAACGTGGAAAGGAAACAGAATGGGAGAAGTGGGTGGGAATCTAGGTGGGCACAAGGAAGAGAGGGGTGTGTGTAAAACATACTCCCTACGTCCCACCTATTCTCCCCTTCCTTCTCCCTTTCCACCTATATTCCTTTTTCTGGCTTCACAGCTCCCATCTCTTCCATTCTTATCTCACACCTTTTATCTTTTCATTGCTGGCCTTTGTCCAACCATCTGCCCATCAAAAACCTCGCTCACCTGTATCCACCTATCAATTGCCGAGCCTTGTACCTCTCTCCTCTCTTCCCACACTCTCTCCTCTCGCCACCACAAGCAGTTTGAAGAAGGATCCCAACTCGAAATGTCCCCTAAACATGTTCTCCAGAGGTGCTGCCTGACGTGCTGAGTGCTCCAGCACTTTGTGTCTTCTTTTAGTATAAAGGACAATCTGCCACAGACGCGTGCAGCAACGATTAGATCTTTCAGAGTTAAACAGATGCATATATTTGTGCAATCATCCCTAATGTGTTTAATAATTATTCCTCTTCATTGCCCATCCCCCCACAACTTCTTCTCACAACCACGCTACCCATATCATTGGCTCCACATCATGGCAGCCTTTGGGATACAATTACAGTGACTGACACATCAAGAGTTGAACAATAGTGACATCTGGTGACAATGGTCTGTAAGTGCAGGTTTCTCAGACATCAGACATCAGGCTTTATTGTCATATGTCTCAGATAGAACAATGAAATTCTTACTTGGAAATTAATTTACAGTAGAAATTGCTCTTCTGCATCAATTTGTGTTGCTGGATTCCTACCTTGATCTATTTTCTCCAGAGGTGCTGCCTGACCCATTGAGTTACATCAGCAGTTTGTGTCTATATTGAATGTGGAAGTTGGGATGTTATGCTACAGTCGTACAGGACATTTGTGGGGCCATAATGGAATATTATGTTCAATTTTGGTTCATGGTTTCTCCATTTCTCCTGACTTACCTGCCCTTTCTGTGCTTAGCGGCCTACGATGAGTTAGTGCAATATTATCTGTGGCCATGTTTATTAATTAAATGATTGTTAAAAACTATGTTTGACATGGTTTGGATATCTATTATTATACTAAGTCTCATATTGACCACTTCCTGTCTACGTTGTTAATATATTTTAGAAAAAACGCGACCCTATATCGTTATGATTTTTTCGCCATTTTACTCAGTCTTCCTCTGCTGCAGCAGCCCAAGGATTTTTCCGATCGCTGAAAAATAAAAAAGTTATGAATGTTTAAAAAATCTTGAGATCAGCTGATTAGTCCTCTCGCCTGTCAATCACCATGATGAAGATAACACTTCTTCCAGGGGGCAGGGGTAAAAAGCCAGACGTGAGTCAGTCACTCTGGAAAATCGTATGGGAGAGTCCACAACTATGACTCTAAGCTGTGAGTCTACTGAACTGTGAGTCTGCAATGTACTTGCAATAAATGATTTGTTAGCCCTTAATGAAAATGAAATGAGTTGTTTGGCCTGCCCTGTGCTTTAAACTGAAATGGAAATTAAATGAAAATGAAATGAGTCGTTTGGCCTGCCCTGTGCTTGAAACTGAAATGGAAATGAGTTGTTTGGCCTGCCTGAAGCCACTCATTTTGGCTCACAAGGCCCCTATTAGCCGAGAAACCAGTCCCTTCTGCCCAAAATGCCCGTATTAGCCCAGGAGGAGCCTTTTGGCCCAAAAGGCCCGTGCCAGGCCAGGAAAAGTCCAGCAAAAAGTGCCTTTCACTGAGAATTCACTCATTTTTAAATTTTTTTAAAGTCCCTTCGGCCCATGGCCTGTACTAGCCCAAGAGGAGTCCCTTCGGCCCATCAGTAAGTATTTGCCCTGCAGGTATTAAACCTCACACCAGTATTTTTGTCCCTCACTTCATTGGCTCCCTGTGAGATCCAGGCCAGGATAGACTTTTCTCCTTCATCGCTGTGATCTGCAAAAAAATATGAAAAATGTCTAAAATTGATTCTCCACCATCTCCTCCTTCTCTCTCACATAGTCTCTCACTTGTTTTGGGAAGCATTTCTGGCAGTTTCTGAGCTGTCAGCCCACCAGCCCTGAGTGACTGAGCTGCTAGCTCACCAGGCCTGAGTGACAGAGCTGCCAGCCCACCAATCCATTCGCCCCACAATGTCCATACGAGCCCTCTGGAAACCTGTCCCTTCAGCCCATAACACCAATTCTAGTGCTCCGGAATAAATCCTAATGTGTATTGTTAACGTAAGTGATTATTCAGGGATCATCTTTATGAAGAATTAATTTCAGTTAATTAATGGTATGATTTGCCGCAGGTGGCAAATCCGACCAGCTGATCAGCCGCGGAAGTACCAACGAGGTCGAGATCGGCCACCTCACCCAGCCTAGGTTCCACATTTTGGGGGGGGACTTACTGAGGGAGATTTCAAGTGTGCTGGAGCGTTAGTGTGGGTGTTGTGGGCTGAAGGGACTAGTTTCCAGAGGGCTAGTGTGGACATTGTGGGCCAAATGGATTCTTGGGGTGGCAGCTCAGTCACTCAAGCCTGATGTGCTGGCAGATCACTCACGGCTGGTGGGCTGGCAGTTGACCTATGAAATTCCATTTCAAGCAGGTTGCAAGGCCACCAAATTCAAATGCAGTTTCCTACCATTTCAAGCAGGTTGCAAGGTTACCAAATTCAAGTGCAGTTTCTCACCACTTCAAGCAGGGTGCAAGGCCACAAAATTCAAGTGCAGTTTCATACTACTTCAAGCAGGGTGCAAGGCCACAAAATTCAAGTGCAGTTTCCTACCACTTCAAGCAGGGTGCAAGGCCACCGAATTCAAGTGCAGTTTCCTACCACTTCAAGCAGGGTGCAATCAATCAATCTATCAATCAGTTTTATTCGTCACATTGCACATAAAGTGCAAGTGAAATGAATTTGCCAGCAGCGGTACAATGATAAAGAACACACAAACACAATAAAACTTTAACACAAACATCCACCACAGCATTCATCACTGTGGTGGAAGGCACAGAAATTGGCCAGCCCTCCTCCATTTTCCCCCATGGTCGGGACCTCAACCCTCCGCAGCCGTCGCTGCGGGTGTCCAGATGATAAAGGACAAGGTAAAAGTCAAGGTAAATCCAGGATCGTCTCTTCCCCACTGGAGGCCGCGGCTTCAGGCTGGTGTAGGCCGCAGGCTGGCGGTCGAAGATTTAAAATTCGCGCCGCAGCCAGAAGCACCGCAGACTGCAGGGCCGGCGGTCGAAGCTCCCCTCCAGGGGTGATGGTAAGTTCACGCTGGGCCCGAGGTAGAAGTTGGCCGCAGGCCGGCATTTGGAGCTTCTTCTTCCCCCCGGGTCCCCCATGAGGGAACCCGGGCTGCAGATGCCGCGCCAGCTGGAGCTCTGCAGACCACGGCTTCAGGCTGCCGGCTGCCGCGGGCCAGCGAAACAGAGCGTTCCCCTCCGGCGAGCCCCAGCGAGGGCTCGCCCGCTCCATGCTGAGTCCACGCTGCGCCCGCCGCTGAAGCCCCGTGCGCGTCTCCGGGAAAGGCCGCGCCGATCCGTGCTGTTAGGCCACGAGGGAGGCGACCTGGAAAAAGTTGCCTCTCCGTGGAGGAGGCGACCAAAACGGTTTTCCTCTCACCCTCCACACCACACCCCACACAAAACGCACAGAGAAACATCAAAAACATACTGTAAAACACACTAAAAAAAACAAAAAAAGTAGAAAAAAAACGGACATGCTGCTGACAGGGCGCCGGCTTGCAGCGCCCCCACTGACCCCACTGACCAAGGCCACCGTATTCAAGTGCAGTTTCATACTACTTCAAGCAGGGTACAAGGCCAACAAATTCAAGTACAGTTTCCTACCACTTCAAGCAGGGTGCAAGACCACCAAATCCAAGTGCAGTTTCATACCACTTCAAGCAGGGTGCAAGGCCACCAAACTCAAGTGCAGTTTCCTACCTCTTCAAGCAGGGTGCAGTTTCATGCCACTTCAAGCAGGGTGCAAGGCCACCAAATTCAAGTGCAGTGCAAACAGGAAGTTGTCAAGTTTAGAATATTAATCATTTGCCATTTCAAACCAACCACCACCAACCATTTGCTGTGCTTTATTTCAAACCAACCACCACCAACCATTTGCTGTGCTTTATTTCAAACCAACCACATTTTCATTTTCAAACCAGATTAAGGGCACTCAATGTAAGTAAAACCACATTCACAGTTTAGTAGACATTTGTTCAGTGTTATTCACAGCTCAGACTGAGAGATGTGACCCTCTTGCTCCCCCATCTTGCAGAGGCTGACTGAGGCACTCAACACTTCTGGGTTTTATAGTCATTCCGGAATGGGCGTGGCCTTCTGAAGAGAGAATCTCAACATTTTTTAAACATTAATAAATTTTATTTTTCATCGGTGGGAAAAATCCTCTTGTCCTGCGCAGCGGAGGGGCACTGAAAAATATGGCAAAAAATCACAGACGTAAGTGGCAGCGTTTTTCCTAAAATCAATATATAGAACAACAGGAAGTGGTCAAGATCAGACTTTTAGTAATATTGATATATATATATACACATGTATACACTTCAGATTCAGATTCAGATTCAGATTCAACTTTAATTGTCATTGTCAGTGTACAGTACAGAGACGACGAAATGCATTTAGCATCTCCCTGGAAGAGCGACATAGCATATGATTTGAATAAATATTTACATTAGCATGTATACAGACATACTGTTTTTCCTGTGGGAGGAGTGTCCGGGGGCCGGGGGCTGATTGGCAGTCACCGAGGTACGTTGTTGAATAGAGTGACAGCCGCCGGGAAGAAGCTGTTCCTCGACCTGCTGGTCCGGCAACGGAGAGACCTGTAGCGCCTCCCGGATGGTAGGAGGGTAAACAGTCCATGGTTGGGGTGAGAGCAGTCCCTGGCGATGCTGAGAGCCCTCCGCAGACAACGCTTGCTTTGGACAGACTCAATGGAGGGGAGCGAGGAACCGGTGATGCGTTGGGCAATTTTCACCACTCTCTGTAATGCCTTCCGGTCGGAGACAGAGCAGTTGCCATACCATACTGTGATACAGTTGGTAAGGATGCTCTCGATGGTGCAGCGGTAGAAGTTCACCAGGATCTGAGGAGACAGATGGACCTTCTTCAGTCTCCTCAGGAAGAAGAGACGCTGGTGAGCCTTCTTGATCAGAGTTGAGGTATTGTGGGTCCAAGAGAGGTCATCGGAGATGTTAACACCCAGGAACCTGAAACTAGAAACACGTTCCACCTCCGTCCCATTAATGTGGATGGGGGTGTGCGTGCCACCCCTGGACTTCCTGAAGTCTACAATGAGCTCCTTGGCCTTCTTGGAGTTAAGGGCCAAGTTGTTGTCAGCGCACCATGCTGCTAAGTGCTGGACCTCCTCCCTGTAGGCCGACTCATCGTTGTTGCTGATGAGGCCAATCACCGTTGTATTATCTGCATACTTGATGATGGTGTTAGTACCATGTACAGGTGTGCAGTCATAGGTGAAGAGGGAGTAGAAGAGGGGGCTCAGCACACAGCCCTGTGGAACGCCGGTGTTCAGGGTGAGGGTTGAAGAGGTGTGCTTGTCTAACCTCACAGACTGGGGTCTGTTGGTTAGAAAGTCCAGTATCCAGTTGCAGAGGGAGGGATTGATGCCCAGGTTACCGAGTTTGGTGATCAGTTTTGATGGTATAATGGTGTTGAATGCTGAGCTGAATTCGATGAACAGCATTCTTACATAAGTGTCTCTGTTGTTGAGGTGGGAGAGGGCGGAGTGAAGTGTCGTTGAGATGGCATCCTCCGTACTCCTGTTCTTGCGGTAGGCAAACTGATAGGGATCCAGTGTGGGGGGTAGGCAGCTTTTGAGGTGTGCCAGGACCAGCCTCTCGAAGCATTTGGTGATGATGGGGGTAAGTGCAACTGGGCGGAAGTTGAGGCTTGCCGCAGTGTAGTGTTTTGGCACTGGCACGATGGAGGTGGTTTTAAGGCACGTGGGGACAACTGCTTGGGCAAGTGACAGGTTGAAGATGTCAGTCCAGACGTCTGTCAGCTGCGCAGCACAGGCCCTGAGCACGCGCCCGGGGATGCCGTCAGGGCCAGCAGCCTTACGTGCATTAGTCCTACTCAGTGCCACGTATACGTCGTAGGGGGTGAGTGTGAGGGGTTGGTGATCGGCAGGGAGCACAGCCTTGATGGCTGTCTCTAGATTGTCCCTGTCGAAGCGGCCATAGAAGTGATTAAGCTCCTCAAGGAAGGAGGCGTCGCTGGATGTGGGGATGGTGTTGGAGGGTCTATAGTCCGTGATGGCCTGGATGCCTTGCCACATGCGTCGGGGGTCGGAGTTGTTGTTGAAGTGCTCCTCAATCCTGAGCTTATGGCAGTGCTTGGCCTTCTTGATGCCCCTCTTCAGGTTAGCCCTGGATGAGCTGTAGGCTCGAGCATCGCCTGACCTGAAAGCGGTGTCCCGTGCTTTCAGCAGTAGCCTGACCTCGCTGTTCATCCATGGCTTCTGATTCGGGAATGTGGTAATCTGTTTGAGGAAGGTGACACTATTGATGGTGGAGTTTATAAAGTCCAGAATAGAGGATGTGTAGGAATCAACGTCCGTGTGGGAGTCAAGGGTGGCCTGGGCTGCAAACGCCTTCCAGTCAGTGTTTCCAAAGCACTGCTGAAGTGTGAAGTCCGCTTCCTCTGACCAGACTTTAACTGTCCTCACAGTTGGTTTAACCCGTCTGATGAGTGGGGAGTACTTAGGGAGCAGGAACAATGAGAGGTGATCAGACTGACCAAGGTGGGGGAGGGGGATGGCTTTGTAAGCTTCAGCCATGTTGGTGTAGACTTTGTCCAGTGTCTTGTCTACTCTAGTGGGGAAGGAGACATGTTGGTGGAATTTGGGGAGTACAGTCTTCAGGTTAGAGTGATTGAAGTCACCCGCAACAATGAAGGCTGCCTCGGGGTTGTGCGTCTGTTGATTGCTAATGGAAGTATGCAGCTCTTTCATTGCAAGCTTGGCATTAGCATCAGGAGGGATATAGGCTGCAGTCACAACAGTGGAGGTGAACTCTCTGGGCAGATAGAACGGTCTGCATCTAACCAAGAGGAACTCAAGGTTAGCTGAGCAGTGACTCTCGATGATGGTGGAGTCCATGCACCATGCTTTATTTACATAAATGCACAGACCCCCACCTCTGGTCTTACCGGAGTCTGATGTCCTGTCCGCTCGGAGTAAATGACGCCCCGTTAGCTGGATGGCGCTGTCAGGAACGTCGGTGTTGAGCCAAGTTTCCGTGAAGATCAGGATGTTGCAGTCCATTTTGTTTGCCAGTGAGCGCACGTTGGCGAGGAAAAGGCTAGGAATCGCTGCCCTGTGTGGGGCTAGCTCTAACCTGGCCTTTAACCCACCTCTGTGTCCCCGACGGTGCTTTCGTACGCATCGCCGTCTGTTGGTGCTTCTGGTCGGCCGAGCTGGCTTGGTGCGCACTGGTGTTCTGCTGCTCCGTTGCTCCACGTCTGCGTCTCCGTGGCTCTGCAGGCGTTCTACAGCCCCGCAGCTCTGCTGATGGTCTCGAGCCCCGGGGCTCACCTGGCGTTCTCCAGCTCCGCGGGTCAGGTGAGCTCCACGGGTCGGGTGGTGTACTCCAGCTCCACAAGTCGGGTGGCGTTCGCCAGCCCCGGGGCTCACCTGGTGTTCTCCAGCCCCGCTGGTGTTCTCCAGCCCCGCGGGTCGGGAGGTGTTCTCCATCCCCACGGGTCAGTTGAGCTCCGCAGGTCAGTTGAGCACCGCGGGTCGGTTGAGCTCCGCGGGTCGGGTGAGGACCGCGGGTCGGATGTGGACCACGGATTGGGTGAGGACCACGGGTCGGGTGGCGGTCTCCAACCCCGCGGCTCACCTGGCGGTCTCCAGTCGGGTGCTCTGTTGCTCTGATGAGCTCAGACGGAAGACGGAGATCACCCAAAAAGTTGTTGCAGCCGCAGGAACCGAAGTCCAGAAGTTCCTGTTGGCTGTACGAAATGGATGTATATATATTGCACGTATATATATATATACATATATATACATACACAAAAGCACATATAAGTACACATAAAAAACAAATAATAATAGTGCAATAATAATAATAACAGTCTATGTAGTTCAGAGCTTATTTGAGGTTGTAGTGTTTAATAGCCTGATGGCTGTAGGGAAGACGTTGTTCCTGAACCTGGACGTTACAGTTTTCAGGCTCCTGTACCTTCTTCCCGATGGCAGTGGTGAGATGCGTGTGCAATAATTTAATACTTGCTGCAGCTTTGCAAGCCCATTAATGTAATAACACACAAACAAATATACCCAAATTAATAATACTGTAAATTAATAATCAGTAGTACTAGGAAACCAGATCATAATAGTTTAAAGCCAAACTCTCTTGTGCAACCGAAACAAAGTCCATCGCAGATCATAGTTGCTGAGGTAGGGTTGTGGTTAGGGTTATGCAGTGTTCATGGGCCTGATGGTTGCTGGGAAGAAGCCCTCATGTATATTGTATATGCAAGTGATTGTTCACAGATGGTATTTATGAACACTACAGACGGTAGTTGCTATTCTTGAATTGAGAGGTCACAATTTTCAGACTCCTGCATCTGTTTCTCGATGGTGGTAGCGAGATAAGATGATGGCCAGGGGGATGTGGGTCTTTGATGATATGAAAATCCTCCAGTAGATCCTTTCATAAGTTCAGTATCTGTGATGGATTGGCCAATGTTGAACACTTTTTGCAGCCTCTTTCGATCTTGGACATTCAACTTACCGAAACAGGACATGATGCAACCAGTCCGTATGCTCTTTGTCGTACACCTGTGCAAGTTGGATAGAATAAATGGCGACATTCCCAACCTGCCCAATACTCCAAGGAAGCAGAGGCCTGGATGAGCTTTCTTTGTGATTGCATCAGTGTGCTGAGCACAGGACAGATCATTTGAGACATGCACCTCAGGAATTTGAAGATGATGCACTGGAATTAAAGCTTTAGTACTCATCTCATACACTAATAACTTGTACAGAAAGAAAGAATAGCTAAAACACTAATGCTAGATATATGACTAATTATCAATATTTGATTATAAACAGAAAATAAATTATTCAGGTAATTTGCTAAAATGACTTTCACTCATTTAGTGACTAATTCTAGCATTCAAATCAGTATCAGTATCAGTATCAGTATATCTTTATTGTCATTTCCTGAGTACTCACATACCCAGAGGAAACAAAAAAACGTTGCTCAACCAGTGTCCATTCAGTGTGCAGTACAAATAACAACAAATAAATAGAAATAAAAATACATATATCATGAACAAATTTAAATTTAAACACTCTACTCTCTACTAAACATCAACAGGCGTTCCGATCGACAGCTGCTGCAGTGTGTCCAGGTTGATGGTTGGTGCGCGATACTTTGGCAGGGGGCTAAGTCCGTTTATCAGTCTTATAGCCTGCGGGAAGAAGCTGAGGAGCATCCTGCTGGTTTTGCAGCTAATGCTCCTGTACCTCTTCCCAGATGGCAGGATGGAGAATATGTGGTGCGATGGGTGGTAGGGGTCTTTGATGATGGAGATGGCTCTGTTGATACATCTCTTCCTGTATATGTCCAGCAAGAAGGGGAGTGGAGCACCAATAATCCTGCTGGCGGTCTTCACAATCCTGTCAAGTTGGTGCCGTTCGTACGCCTTGCAGCTCCCGAACCAGGAAGTGATGCCGTTGGTTAATGTGCTCTCGATTGTCCCCCTATAAAAAGTTCGTAGATGTGTAGTGGGGAGACCTGCTTTACGTAGTCTTCGGAGAGGGTGTAGTCGCTAAATGACTCGCTAAATGAATTTATTACAAAATATCATGACATATCACCAACTTAAAATTTGACCAACTAACTGTGAATGTTCCATTTCAAGTATTGAGATGTAACAATTTTCACAACTCATGTTTCACACATAGAAAAAAAAAGCAGCAACATCTTTAAGCCTTTAATCATAACCAACATACATAAAGATTTAAACATTCCACTATGTACTAAGTAAAATCGCATTATTCCTTGCACTCCAAGATATAATTTAGGTGGATGAAAACCTAGACATTTTGTAAATAGGTTCTTGGATTTCAAAATACATTTTCCCTTCTGATTTAAAATAGTTGAGTAATTTTAAATATTCAATGCCAACCAATGGCTTCCATGATATAATACCAATTTCTCATTCTCCCTCTTTTTCACACTTTGAATTTAATCCGAATTTTAAATTTGGGACTGCAGCCAAGAAGCTCATACAGGAAAATCCGCAACTGTTCTAGTCTGTAGACTTAATCTGCCTGGAGAATACTATTTTTAACATTAGGCTCAATTTACACGGTGGAGCTACAGTTTTTTTACTCTCAATCACACCCATATACAGTCAATTCTCAATGGTTTCCAACTTGCTTTTAGGCTGAAAAATATAATCACTTTAGTTTAGTATATTGTTCTGCCTAAAAATAGCTCTCAATAAAAATAAACATTAAAATAAATGGTTAAGAAGGAACTGCAGATACTGGAAAATCGAAGGTAGACAAAAATGCCTGAGAAGGGTCTTGACCCGAAACGTCGCCTATTTCCTTCGCTCCATAGATGCTGCCTCACTCGCTGAGTTTCTCCAGCATTTTTGTCTACCATTAAAATAAATGGGATACTCAGCAACATAGAGTGTAGCAAGCTGCCTTTCACCTATGGAGCCCAGGTGTTGAATACAGACAAAACTAATAGGATGTAAATATATTCTCCTGGTTGACTGTAGAACTCCTACAGAATAAGAGTCAGTCATTTCAACCCAATTCCACATCACAGCCACAATATTTGTCCTTGGAATTAGTGACAAAGGTGTCCGCACAGCCTTCAGTTTACACTAAACTGCAATATTAGATCAGTTCTTTGAAACATCTGCAGCGTGAAATGGAAATATCAAATTGAACAGTAATAAGTTTAAGGGTGGCATAGAAAGGTCAGAGGTGGAGTAAAATGACGTGTTCCCTATTAATGGCTGCTCAACCTAACAAATAATTATTAATAACAAAGGTGGATGAAACAGAAATATTCCAAGCTTGGTGGGAACATCTATAGTAAATTCAACTGTGTTTCCGGGACAGTGGTGTGCAATGTTGGTGCCCCACAGGGACCGGTTCTGGCCCCGTTCCTCTTCACCCTGTATACTGCAGACTTCAATTATAAATCTGACACATGCCACGTACAGAGATATTCAGATGACACAGTGATTGTGGCATGTGTAAGGAACGGGCATGAGGACGAATACAGGGATTTGACCAGTGCCTTCTGTGCCTGGAGTAAAGAGAACTGTCTCATCCTGAATACAACCAAGACTAAAGAGATGGTGGTTAACTTTGGCAGGTCCAAGCTACCCCTTCAGCCGGTCAACGCTGTAGGAGCTGATATTGAGGTGGTGCAGACATATAAATACCTTGGCGTGCACCTGGATAACAAACTGGACTGGTCTGGCAACTCTGGCGCCCTCTTCAAAAAAGGCCAAATCAGACTCTTTTTCCTCAGAAGACTCAAAACCTTCAATGTGCGTAATGATATGCTGTACATGTTTTACAATACTGTGGTTGCAAGTGTCATTTTTTTTGCTGTTGTCTGCTGGGGCAACAGCATCAGTGCGATAGACAACAAGAAGCTGGACAAACTGGTAAAATGGGCTAGCTCAGTGCTGGAGAGGAGAATGGAATCTGGGATGGATGAGCTTGAGAGGCATATGAGGTGCAAGGTTTGGGGACAGAGCCTTCTCCAGGGCAATTCCGTGTCCCTCACCATCTTCCAGTCCCGCCTCAAGACCCATTTCTTCACCTCTGCCTATCCTTAGCCCCACGTCCCCCTCCCTTTTCATCTGTGCATTAATTGCCTCATATTGTGTTTTGAATTGAATTCTGTCTTTACTTTGTGTACTAGTCAAGTCTCTACTATTTATTTCATTCCCCTTACATGTTTTTCCTCTACCTGCTAAATTTTTGTAAGGTGTCCTTGAGACTCTTGAAAGGCGCCCATAAATAAAATTTATTATTATTATTATTAAGATGCAGGTCATCCTGGAAAACCCTGGGCATCCCTTCCATGTAATTCTGGAGAGTCAAAAGAGCACTCGGAACAACAACCGACTCCTCTCCCTGCGCTGTAGAACGGAGCGGTTCAGGAGATCCTTCACCCCTGCAGCCATTAGATTTCATAATACGGCTGTAGGGGGATGCGTTTTTACATTTTTTAATTGTTAATTATTGGTCTTTTTAAGTATTTATTGCTCTCAGGTATTGTCCACATCGTATTTAATGTATTTTCTGTCTGCATTCGTTTTGAATATGTAGGTTTGTTGGTTGGGGGCTTCTGGACATCTGAATTTCCCTGAGGGGATCAATAAAGTATTTATTATTATTATTATTATTATTATTATTATTATTATTATTAACAAATCTGCTTTACTGGAATTTCATGCACAAAATAATTTATTTCAAGATTCTCTTGTACAATCAATTTGGATTGAGTAAACCCTCCACTAGGAATATGTCTCGAGAGTTCAGTGAGGTGATTTTGATCCTGATCTCCAATGTATAGAGTCTGCATGTTCTCCCTTGGTGCTCCAATTTCCTCTTACATCCCAGAGATGTCATAAGTGATAGGAGCAGAATTAGGCCACTCGGCCCATCAAATCTACTCCACCATTCAATCATTGCTGATCTATCACTCCCTCATAACCCCATTCTCCTGTCTTCTCCCCATAACCACTGACACCCATACTAATTAAGAATCTATCTATCTCTGCCTTAAAAATATCCATTGACTTTGCCTCCACAGTCTTCTGTGGCAAAGAATTCCACAGATTCACGGGCCTGTGATTAAAGAAATTCCTTCTCATCTCCTTCCTAAAGGAACGTCCTTTAATTCTGAGACTATGACCTCTGGTCCAAGCCTCTCCCACTAGTGGAAACATCCTCTCCACGTCCACTCTATCGAAGCATTTCACTATTCGGTATGTTTCAATGAGGTCCCCCCTCATTCATCTAAACTCCAGCGAGTACAGGCCCAATGCCGTCAAATGCGCATTATATGTAAACCCACTCATTGCTGGGATCATTCTTCTCAACCTCTTCTGGACCCTCTGGTTAACACATCCTTCTTCACATATGGTGCCCCAAATTGCACGCAATACTTCAAATGCAGCCTGACCTGTGCCTTGAAGAGCCTCAGCATTACATCCCTGATGTTGCATTCTAGCCCTCTTGAAATAAATGCTAGCATTGCGTTTGCCTTCTTTACTACCGATTCGACTTGCAGATTAACCTTTTGGGAATCCTGCACCAGCACTCCCAAGTCCCTTTGCACCTCCGATTTCTGGATTCTCTCCCCATTTAGAAAATAGTCTATGCCTTTATTTCTACTACCAAAATGCATGACTCCACACTTTGCTACACTATATTACATCTGCCACTTCTCTGCCCACTCTCCCAACCTGTCCACGACCTTCTTCAATGTCCCTGCTTTCTCCAAACTACCTGCCCCCTCACCTATTTTCATATCATATGCAAACTTGACCACAAAACTTTCAATCCCCTCGTCCAAATCATTAATATATAACGTGAAGAGTAGTGGCCGTAGCACCGTCCCCTGAGGAACTCTGCTAGTCACTGGCAGCCAACCAGAAAAAGCCCCCTTTTATTGCCACTCTTAGCCTTCTGCCATCCAAACAACCTGCTTTCCATGCTAGTATCTGCCTTTTGATACCATGGGCTCTCATCTTCTTTAGCAGCCTCACCTGTGGCGCCTTATCAAAGGCTTTCTGATAAAAGGCAAATGTCTTGCTTTGTAAATAGGTTAAATGCTATTATATATTACCCCTAGTGTTGATAGATGTTTAGAAAATCAGGGTGAATTTGATGGTTATGTGAGAGAATATAAGTTACAAGAAAATAAGGGGGGGCAAGTGGTGAGGGATTAATGGGACTACTCTGATTGCTGGCATAGACTCAATAGTTTCCTATGCCAATAGAAATGTGAAAATATAATAATATAATCAAATGTTTACAAAATATTACATTCGCATTTTCAATACATGATGATGTTAGTTGGAAGAACTTACCTTGCTGAGAAGGCTACTGATGCATATTATATCTGCATGCATATCACCCTACTGATGCATATTATAAATTATCCATAAAGTAAAAACTCCACTACTTTTATAAGGTAGACTTTCCCTGCAAATGCTACGAGAGACTAATTCTTAGAGACAGACAAACAGATTTTTGAGGACTTCTCGAACAAACGTTTCCAATGCAGAGCAGGTTAGCTTTTTTATATTACATAAGAAAATAGCAAAAGGAGATTCCCCAGCTTCACAAGCCTGCCGTGCCATTCAACAGGGTCATGGCTGATCTACCCCAGGCCTTACTTCCTCTTCTGATATAGTCCCCCATCATCCTCAATATCCTGAGCATTCAGCAATTGATCTACTTCCTCTTAAAATATCCCAAATGATCTCAACTCCACAACACTCCAGGGTAGAGAATTTCAGTAAAATTCACCACACTCTGTGAGAACAATCCTTAACACCAACAGTTGATGAATGATTCTCCAAATGCCATCTATATTACTAAAACTCTGATCTTGTCCGCTTTTGGCCCACTGAACTGTGATTTCCGACAGAACGCCGCAACCTACAGCCGTCCTTTTTGGCCACCTCGCTCAGAACCCCCCTCCGCCTTACGGGTGCGGAGGATTTTTCCCATCGATGACAAATCAGAGCGATATTAATGGGGTTTTTTTAAATCACCATTCTCTCTGCTGCCCCTGCTGGAGGGAGAGGGAGGGACTATAAAACCAGGAAGTGGTGTGCCTCACTCAGTCTTTGCAAGATGGATGAAGCCAAGGGTCACGTCTCTCTGAATAACACTGAACAAATGTCTACACAACTGTGAGTCCCCTTAATGTGGTTTGAAAATGAAAATATGGTTTGTTTGAAGTAAAAAGGCACTGCCTGCAAATGGTTTCTTGGGAGCTTTGGTTTGAAGTTGAAAGGCACTATTTACTGCAAATGGTGGCTTGGGAGCTTTGGCCTGAAGTTGAAAGGCACTACTTACTGCAAATGGTGGCTTGGTGCTTTGGCTTGAAGTTGAAAGGCACTACTTACTGCAAATGGTGGCTTGGGTGCTTTGGCTTGAAGTTGAAAGTCACTACTTACTACAAATGGTGGCTTGGGTTCTTTGGCTTGAAGATGAAAGGCACTACTTACTGCAAATGGTGGCTTGGGTGCTTTGGCTTGAAGTTGAAAGGCACTACCTACTGCAAATGGTGGCTTGGGTGCTTAGGTTTGAAGTTGAAAGGCACTACTTCCTGCTGGAGGGAGGGGGAAGGACTATAAAACCAGGAAGTGGTGTGCCTCACTCAGTCTCTGTAAGATGGATGAAGTCAAAAGGGCACGTCTCTCTGAGCTCTGAATAACACTGAACACATGTCTACTCAACTGTGAGTCCCCTTAATGTAGTTTGAAAATGAAAATATGGTTTGTTTGAAGTAAAAAACTACTTACAGCAAATGGTGGCTTGGGTGCTTTGGCTTGAAGATGAAATGCACTACTTATCGCAAATGGTGGCTTGGGTGCTTTGGCTTGAAGTTGAAAGGCACTACCTACTGCAAATGGTGGCTTGGGTGCTTTGGTTTGAAGTTGAAAGGCACTACTTCCTGCTGGAGGGAGGGGGAAGGACTATAAAACCAGGAAGTGGTGTGCCTCACTCAGTCTCTGTAAGATGGATGAAGTCAAAAGGGCACGTCTCTCTGAGCTCTGAATAACACTGAACACATGTCTACTCAACTGTGAGTCCCCTTAATGTAGTTTGAAAATGAAAATATGGTTTGTTTGAAGTAAAAAAGCACAGCCAGCAAATGGTGGCTTGGGTGCTTTGGCTTGAAGTTGAAATGCACTACTTATTGCAAATGGTGGCTTGGGAGTTTTGGCTTGAAGTTGAAAGGCACTACTTATTGCAAATGGTGGCTTGGGTGCTTTGGCTTGAAGTTGAAAGGCACTGCTTACTGTGAATGGTGGCTTGGGTGCTTTGGCTTGGTTGAAATGCACTACTTACTGCAAATGGTGGCTTGGGTGCTTTGGCTTGAAGTTGAGAGGTACTAACTGCAAATATTGGCTTGGGTGCTTTGGCTTGAAGTTAAAAGGCACTACTGCAAATGGCGGTTTGGGTTCTTTGACTTGAAGTTAAAAGGCACTACTGCAAATGCACTTACTTCCTGTTTGCACTGTATATTGATTTTAGATAAAACGCTACCACTTACGGCTGTGATTTTTGGCCTTCTTACTCAGTCCCCCTCTGCTCAGCAGGTGCAGAGAATTCTTCCCATCAATGAAAAATAAAAGTGTTATTAGTGTTTAAAAAATATTGAGAATCTCTCTCCTGTTAATCACGCCATGAAAGCCACACCTTTTCCAGTGGGAGGGGGAGGGGTTATAAAATCCGGAAGTGTAGGTGTGGCTCAGTCCCTGCATGATGGGGGAGGGAGAGGTCATGACTCTGTCTGAGCTGTGAATCAACTGAACACACTGAAGGCTACTGAACTGTGAGTTTGGTGTTTTGTGTGGTTTTCTGGTGGTTTCACCCTGCATGAAATTGTATGAAGCTGCATTTGAATTTGGTGGCCTTGGATCCAGCTTGAAGTGGTATGAAACTGCACTTGAATTTGGTGGCCTTGCACCCTGCTTGAAGTGGTATGAAACTGCACTAGAATTTGGTGGCCTTGCACCCTGCTTGAAGTGGTATGAAACTGCACTAGAATTTGGTGGGCTTGCAGCTTGGTGGTTGAAAACTGCACTCGAATTCTGTGGCCTTGCACCCTGCTTGAAGTGGTAGGAAACTGCACTTGGATTTAGTGACCTTGCACCCTGCTTGAAATGGTAGGAAAATAGAGTTGAATTTGGTGGCCTTGCACCCTGCTTGAAATGGAATTTCAAGGAATAGCCATGAGTCAACTGCCAGCCTACCAGCCGTGAGTGAGCTGCCAGCAGATCAGGCTTGAGGGACTGCGCTGCCACCCCAAGAACCCATACCAGCGCTGTCCATCAAGGCCTGCTGGATCTCTCGGCTGATAACTGTTTTAACTCCTCTTCTCATTCCCATTGTCAATTTTCTCTAATTGGCCTCCTCCATTGTTAGAGTGAGGCAACACACAAACTGAAAGAACAGCAGCTCATATCATCTAAGGGTCTCAACCCGAAGCGTCACCCATTCCTTCTCTCCAGAGATGCTGCCAGTCCCACTGAGTTACTCCAGCATTTTGTGGCTACCCCAGCTCATATTCAACATAGTTATAGACAATAGCCAATAGACAATAAGTGCAGGATTAGGCCATTTGGCCCTTCGAGCCAGCACTATCATTCACTGTGATCATGGCTGATCATTTACAATCAGTAACCCGTTCCTGCCTTTCCTCATATCCCCTGACTCCACTATCTTTATGAGTTCTATCTAACTCTCTCTTGAACGCATCCAGAGAATTGGCCTCCACTGTCTTCTGAGGCAGACAATTCCACAGATTCACAACCCTCTGTGTGAAAATGTTTTTCCTCATCTTGGTTCTAAATGGCTTACCCCTTATTCTTAAACTGTGGCCCCTGGTTTTGGACCCCCCAACATCGGGAACATGTTTCCTGCCTCCAACCCTTAATAATCTTATATGTTTCAATAAGATCCCCTCATCCTTCTAAATTCCAGAGTATACAAGCCCAGCCGCTCCATTCTATCGACATATGACAGTCCCGCCATCCCGGGAGTTAACCTGGTGAACCTATGCTGCACTCCCTCAATAGCAAGAATGTCCTTCCTCAAATTTGACGACTCAAACTGCTAACAATACTCCAGGTGTGGTCTCACTAGGGCCCTGTACAACTGCAGAAGGATCTCTTTGCTCCGATACTGAACCCCTCTTCTTAGGAAAGCCAATATGCCATTCGCTTTCTTCACTGCCTGCTGTACCTGCATGCTTACTTTCAGTGTTCAAGAAGGAACTGCCGATGCTGGAAAATCGAAGTTACACAAAAATGCTGGAGAAACTCAGCGGGTGCAGCAGCGTCTATGGAGCGAATGAAATAGGTAACGTTTTGGGCTGAAACCCTTCTTCAGACTGATAGGGGGTAGCGGGGAGAAGGGAGGAAAAAGGAGGAGGAGGGGCCCGAGGGCTGGGGGATGGGAGGAGACAGCCCGAGGGCTGAGGAAGGGGAGGAGACAGCAAGGGCTAACAAAATTGGGAGAATTCAATGTTCATGCCCGCAGGATGCAGACTCCCCAAGCGGAATATGAGGTGCTGTTCCTCCAATTTCCGGTGTTGCTCACTCGGGCAATGGAGGAGACCCAGGACAGAGAAGTCGGATTGGGAATGGGAGGTGTTGAAGTTGAAGGGAGTTGAAGGAGTTGAAGTGCTGAGACCACCGGGAGGTCAGGTAGGTTCTTGCGGACCGAGCGGAGGTGTTCGTCGAAACGATCGCCCAACCTCCGCTTAGTCTCACCGATGTAGATCAGCTGACATCTAGAGCAGCGGATGCAGTAGATGAGGTTGGAGAAGATACAGGTGAACCTCTGTCGCACCTGGAACGACTGCTTGGGTCCTTGAATAGAGTCGAGGGGTGTAATGTATTCATGCATATTCATTATATGCTAATCAGTTGGTCTTGTATATAAGTAGGGAATGTTGGGTAATAAAACTCTCTTGTGATCCAGCCAGCCTGCGTGTAAGTTATTGTTCATTCTACTGTCAGGAATATAACAAAATTGGCGACGAGGATGGGATAGAGTTTGTGAACTCATCCTTTAAATACAGTGCAGGACTGTTTTACAACACGCAGGATTGTTTAACAGTTTAAACAGTCAACACGGAGTTGTGTCGTAGTTGTTTGCGAGCTGGACACGAGAGGCCTGCAGATGTAAAACAGCAGCTGGAGAAATTGGCAAGAGTTTCTCAGGCTATCTCTATGTAGTGTCTACGTGGCAAGATGTCGTCCTTGGGAGTGTACAGCTAAGTTTTAGGTGAATTGTTACACCAGAACAGACAGGAATTTGGGGTTTTGAACGGACCTTTTATTTAATTTTTTTTTTAAAAAGGAGAACGACACGATGGCAGCGTCCACATGCTACATTGGGAACCTTGGAACCTTTGACAAATGTAGAGAGCCATTTAGCTCCTACATGGAGAGAGCAAACATGTTTTTCACGGCAAACAATATATTGGAGATTAGTGGTGAAGGAGAGATAGTGGCTGAAACAAATAAGGCTGTTTGCGAACGCATGAAAGCAATTCTGCTCACGGAGATCGGTCCTGAAGTGTACGGCACACTCGTGAATCTCCTTGCACCCTTAAAGGCAAAAGACGTGCCATTCAATGACATTATAAATAGGTTGGAGGAGCACTTCAACCCAAAGCCTCTGGAAATTGCAGAAAGCTATAAATTTGGCACTAGAAACCAGAAGCAGAATGAGACAATCAATGATTACATTGTTGCCTTGAAAAACTTAAGTCTACACTGTAACTTTGGAACATTTCTTGGACGAGCACTATGAGACAGATTTGTTTGTGGTCTAGTGGATGAACGAATTCAGTCCAAACTGATGAACACTCCAGATCTCACATTCGAGAAAGCATGCAAGATTGCTACCACAATAGAGATGGCATCAAAGAATGCTCGGGAGTTTCGTCCACCACGGACTGCAGTGGCCGTTTACAGTCACAAGGCAGTGCCTACGGCCAAACCAAGAGGCGCTAAACCAAAACCAAAGTATGGCGGGGAGCCAAGTTTAGCCAGTTGTTATCGTTGCAACGGTAATCACTCATCCCAATTTTGTCAGTTCAAAATGGCCAAGTGCTATAACTGCCAGAAGAAAGGCCATATCGCCTCAGCATGTCAGGCCAAGCATAAAACAGGAAACCAACAACCTGCGGGAATCAAGCAACAACACCGAAGAGGAGTTCACAACTTGGAGGTGAACCCAGATGGAAATGAACTTGGGTTGTACACCATTTATGCAACCAACATCGTTAAGCCTACAACCAGCCAAGGCAAGGACTTTCGAACTAAACTATTGATTAATAAACAGTTAATCGATATGTGGATTGACACGGCAGCAGATTGTTCGGTCATGAGCAAAGACCTGTACAAAACAAAGTTCCCAGAGATACCATTGTTTGAGAGTAAGGTCAAGCTGAGAACCTACTCGGGCAAAGTTTTGGAGACTTGTGGACAAATGAACTGTAAAGTTAAGCATAATGATCAGTCAGCAACACTGCCCATCATAGTGGCCGGCTACAGAAATAAACCAACCCTCCTTGGAAAGGATTGGCTGAGTAGAATAGAATTAGACTGGAAGAACATTTTCAGCGTCAATTTGTCCAAATCACGTCTTGAAAAAGTCATAAGCAAACATGCAAACATTTTTGCTGACAGTGACATGGGAATAACAGGGTACTCTGCACACATTTGACTTAAGGAAGATGTGAGGCCTGTGTATTGTCGACCAAGACCTGTACCATATGCACTAAAGCAACAAGTGGAGGTAGAACTTGACAGATTAGAACGTAATGGAGTACTCATGAAGACAGACCAGAGTAACTGGGCAATGCCAATTGTGGCCGTACCCAAGGCTGATAAAACTGTTCGACTATGTGGTGATTACAAAGTCACAATCAACCAAGCCCTTGATGACGAACAATATCCGTTACCAACCTCGCAAGATCTGTACGCAGAACTTAGCGGAGCAAGGGTCTTCACTAAACTGGATTTGTCTCACGCTTACACCCAACTCAATGTTGACAAGGAAAGTCAGCAGTACTTGACTATCAACGCACATAAGGGGTTGTATTCATATACAAAACTGCCCTATGGTGTGAAATCATCCCCCAAAAATTTTCAGTCATGGACCAAATATTACAAGGCATTACTGTGTGTGCAACCAGGATGACCTATTGATATTCACAGAAGGCATGGCAGAACATCTGGAAATCCTAGAGCAAGTTCTCATAAGACTGAATTGCCACAATGCCAAACTGCGTCAAAGTAAATGTGCATTTGCACAGTCAGAGGTGGTCTACCTGGACTCAAGGTAGACACCAACGGACTTCGCCCAGTGAAAGCGAAAGTTGAAGCAATTGTGAATGCTCCAAAACCCAACAATGTGTCAGAGCTACGATCATTCCTTGGGATGGTGCCGTTCTATGCACGATTCCTTCCAGATTTAGCAACTGTGCTAAAGCCACTACATCATCTGCTACAAAAAGACGTGAAATTGACATGGGGAAAGGAACAGCAACGTGCATTTGACATCTGCAAGGAAAACTTGACAAGTGACAAACTTCTTGTTCACTATGATACGACACGTGAGATGAAACTTGCTGGTGATGCTTCAAGTTATGGTGTACGTGCAGTGATCTCCCACGTAATGAATGACGGACAGGAAAAGCCTATTGCTTTTGCATCCCGCACCCTGTCATCGAGTGAACGCAACTATGCGCAGATAGAAAAGGAAGCACTCAGCATCGTGTTCGGAATCAAGAAATTCCATCTTGCTCTGGAACACAAACCCGGTGTGGACCTGTCTTTTGTGCTAGCAACAACTAAGCCTTACCTCAGACAAGAATACCTTACATGGTGTCAGAAGTAAAAGAAAAAAAAGGGAAAGAAGTAGAGGAGAGCAAGCCTCAAGCCTCCATGGAAGAGAAGTAGTAGAGGAAGGTTCCAAGAGACAGTGGAGCCACTACTGGCGTCGAACAAGACCGACGAAACAGAGTGAGCCCGGCCGGAAGGAGTGTCAGCCCGGTCGTGAAAGCCCTGACGCAGGGGAACGAGGTAAAGAGGAAGGTCAGCAGGCAACCAGCAGTATCGGAGGTCTGGAGTGGCCAGCGGTGGAGCGAGGTGCAGTCCCAACGCAGGGGAACAGTCCCGAAAAGCAGCGGGACAGGCCCCGAGAAAAAACGGCCGCGAACGGGGCGTAGGGTATATACCCAGCCCCGACTAGCAGTCCCGACGCAGGGGAGAGAGGTGCAGCCTCGACGAGAGGTGCAGTCCCGGCAGGGGAGAGAGGTGCAGCCCGACGAGAGGTGCAGTCCCGACGCAGGGGAGAGAGGTGCAGCCTCGACGAGAGGTGCAGTCCCGACGCAGGGGAGAGAGGTGCAGTCCCGACGCAGGGGAACGGTCCCGAAAAGCAGCGGGACCGGCCCCGAGAAAAAAAAAAAGCGAGGTGCAGCCCCGACGGCAGGTGCAGTCCCGACGGGAGAAGCAGCGACCGGCATGGCAGCAACCAGGTGAGCCCGAGAGCCAATGATGGGCAGAGAAGCTGGACCTGCAGAGAGGTGAAGTCCCAACGGAAGAGCAAAGACACAGACACAGGTGGTGGAAGTGCTGTAGAAGTGCTGTAAAATAAATTATATTGAAATGCTGTATGACATGCTGTAAGAAATGGTGCTCTCCCAATTGGGTTTTGTTTACCTGATATATACTGCCTCGTTACTCTTGCTCTTTTCCACAGATATGTACTGCCTTGGTTCTTTTGGACGTAAAAATAATACAGAACCGTGTAATTATTTGGCTTTTTTCGACAGAAATACACTGCACTTGGTACTGTTGTGATAAAAGATCATTCCTTCCATAAGAAGGGGAGATTATTTTGTTCTTTTCTACTGATATACACTGCCACTGTACTGTGAGTTAAAAGACTACATTTGGTACTGTTGTGATAAAAGGAACATTCTTTCCAGGAGAAAGGGGGAATGTAAGAACAAATGTAAGAATACTATAGAACAGGGTTCTATTAGTTATTAGTGTTCAGTCTGCACAGGTGATTCGGGTGTACTAATTGGGGGGCAATCAATGTTTTGTCTTGAACATGCAGTTCATTATCTTTTCTCTTCTCCCTGATCGAGGCCAAACTAAGTTTGTGTCTGTTAATTGTGTTTTCAACAGCTGCAGGTGATCACCGCAGTTCATTATCTCTTCTCTTCTCCCTCATCGAGGTGATCAACCAAACTAAGTATGAGTCTGGTTGATGGAATAAAAGGGGAACCCCGTGTAGCAGTGTGTAAAAAAAAAAAAAAAAAAAACCCCTGGATAGCCGTGGATGGACCATCAGTAGTCAGACGCCCAGATGGGAGAAACCTGGACAGAGGAGCCCGTCTTCCAGAATCCAGCAGTAGTCTCCCAGAAGGGTCTTTAAGTAGGAGAAACCTAGTCAGTGGAGCCAGTCTCCCAGGGGTGAGAAATGGCCAGAGGAGCCCGTCTCCTAGATGCCAGAATAAGTCCCCAGAAGCCTAGCTAGACGAGAGGTGGGAGCCAGTCTCCCAGTCGCAGCAGAAGGCAAATGAGAGAGGCCCTTTGCTAGAGTATAAGATTAAAGTGGACATCAGGGGAGTTGATAAACAAAGTGAAAAGGGGGAGATGTATGATCTGTAAAATGAAGAGGGAGATATAAAGTAAAGAGGGAGATGTGGATAGTTGGATACTTGGATAGTTATATGGATGGGAAGGGAATGGAGGGTTATGGTCTGAGCGCAGGTATATGGGACTAGGGGAGATTATGTGTTCGGCATGGACTAGAAGGGTCGAGATGGCCTGTTTCCGTGCTGTAATTGTTATATGTTATTATATGGTTATATGTGATTTCTTGCTACGTTATGTAATATGTATATAATGTAAATACAAGTGCCTGTAACATCTTAAAAGTAAAGAGGGAGATGTGATGTCTTTGCAATCAATGTAACAGAAACTCGTGCATGAGCCTCGTGACTGAGGTCGTGACCTTCAAGATAAAAGGCAGTGATTGCAGAATAAACGTGCTCTTGCTCTGGAACGCAAACCCGGTGTGGACCTGTCTTTTGTGCTAGCAACAACTAAGCCTTACCTCGGACAAGAATACCTTACAACAATGTGCTGAAGTGGGTTTATGGACAGACATTGAATGGTTGGACTGAAATCGATAGTGGATTGAACTCAGTTCTGAACTCAGAGCTGAAGCCTTTCCATAGTCGACGCCATGAATTATCATGTGAGCAGGGATGCGTTAAGTGGGGTTACAGAGTGGTTGTACCAGAGTCTTTGAGAAACAAAATTATGAACGAACTTCATGCCAAACATCCTGGCATAGTAAGCATGAAATCAATTGCCAGAAGTTTTATGTATTGGCCTGGTATTGACAGTGACATTGAGTCACTGGTGAGCAAATGTAGCGTCTGCCAAAATTACCGGAGTAAACCACCAAAAACACCACTGCATCCCTGGTCATGGCCATGTAGACCTTTTCAGAGAGTTCATGTAGATTTTTGCGAAAAGGGTGATGATCACTTTCTGGTGCTGGTAGTCATTCCAAATGGATTGAGGTTAAACATATGGGGTCAAGCACTACTACTGAGCGTACCATAGATGAGTTGAGATCAATTTTTGCATGCCATGGTTTACCTGAAGAACTTGTTTCTGACAAACGGGCCTCAGTTTCGTTCAGAACAGTTCAAAGAGTTCATGCAGCGGAATGGTGTAAAACCCACACTTGTTCCCCCATACCATCCAGCCTCTAACGGGGTGGCGGAAAGGTCTGATAGAGTTGTCAAAGACCCTCTCAAGAAACAGGTTTTGCAGGGTAGTTCAAAGCTCAGCATGAAACATCGTTTGGCTAGTTTCTTGCTGAAGTACAGAACCACACCACACACAACAGGTTACTCACCTGCAGAACTGTTGATGAAGAGAAGGCTAAGAATACGCCTAAGTCTAGTTCAACCCAATTTGGCTTTGAGAGTTGAACAAAAACAATTAAGTCAAAAACGTCACTTCGACTCCCACAAAAAGGAGAGGTACTTCAAGCCAGATGAGCAGGTTCGTGTTCTCAGTCCTCCCAACAAGTCCAGTAGAGACAAATGGATGTTGGGAAAATAGTGAAAGTGTGTGGAACAAAAAGATACTTAGTTGAAGTTGGAGATAGGATCAAAAGTGTTCATATTGATCAAATGATCCCAGCCAAAGATGAACCAAAACCTGAACATGAAGTCCTAATCCCTGAGTCTTTATCAGAAAGTGAGTTGGAAGAGCCAACTGTGATTGAAACACAAAGTTCAGTTAGTACAGACAAAGAAACAGATTCCTCTAGTCAAAGTCAGAGTACTAAAACAGAGCCAAACAAGTCTACAGTTGAGTCAACACCTAAACCTGTTACTGTTAGACGATCAGGCAGGATCCGTAAACCAGTAGTCAGATTAGGTTTTTAAGTTAAGTAACTCACTGTCTAGGTAGAATGAAAATGTGTAAATATGTAAAATAAATATATTGTGTTATTTAAAATTGAATGAAAACTGGTTTAAATCAAGTATCATAACAAGAAAATTGTAACTGTGTACTTAGATTTAATACTTAAAAAAGGAGAGCAGTGTAATGTATTCATGCATATTCATTATATGCTAATGAGTTGGTCTTATATATGTGTAGGGAATGTTGGGTAATAAAACTCTCTTGTGATCCAGCCAGCCTGCGTGTAAGTTATTGTTCAACTGTCCGGAATATAACATTACCGGGAGGTAAAGGGACAGGTGTTGCATTTCTTGATGAATGATGAATCTCTTTATTATCATTGCACATGGTACAACGAAATTTAAAAGTCAATCCAATGGTGCGATTCACAAGAACAATTATAAATATATAAGAAAAGGTAAAAATATATACATATAAAAAATAAAAAAAAATTACTGATAATTGAATTGAAGAATGCAGTAGGGAATTGAAGAATGCAGTTGAACAGAGGGATCTGGGAATAACCGTGCATAGTTCCTTGAAGGTGGAATCTCATATACACTGGGTGGTAAATAAAGCTTTTGGTATGCTAGCCTTTATAAATCAGAGCATTGAGTATAGAAGCTGGGATGTAATGTTAAAATTGTACAAGGCATTGGTGAGACCAAATCTGGAGTATGGTGTACAATTTTGGTCGCCCAATTATAGGATGGATGTCAACAAAATAGAGAGTACAGAGGAGATTTACTAGAATGTTGCCTGGGTTTCAACAACTAAGTTACAGAGAAAGGTTGAATAAGTTAGGTCTTTAATCTCTGGAGCGCAGCAGGTTAAGGGGGGGACTTGATAGAGGTCTTTAAAATGATGAGAGGGATAGACAGAGTTGATGAGGACAAGCTTTTCCCTTTGAGAATAGGGAAGATTCAAACAAGAGGACATGACTTCAGAATTAAGGGACAAGTTTAGGGGTAACATGAGGGGGAACTTCTTTACTCAGAGAATGGTAGCGGTGTGGAATGAGCTTCCAGTGGAAGTGGTGGAGGCAGGTTTGTTGGTATCATTTAAAAATAAATTGGATAGGCATATGGATGAGAAGGGAATGGAGGGTTATGGTATGAGTGCAGGCAGGTGGGACTAAGGGAAAATAATTGTTCGGCATAGACTTGTAGGGCCGAGATGGCCTGTTTCTGTGCTGTAATTGTTATATGGTTAAATAACAATAGCAGCTGAGGTAGAACCATTCAGTTGAATGCGAGTGTTATTTCTTATTTTGCATTGTTAAGTTCACGTATGGCTATGGGGTAGAAGCTGTCTCTGAGTCTGTTTGTGCGAGTTTTGAAAGACCTGTACCATCTGCCAGAGGGCAGCAGGTGGAACAGGTTGTGTCCAGGGTGGGAAGGGTCCTTCAGGATGTTGGCTGCCCTGCCAAGGCAGCGAGAGCTGAAGATGTCCTTCAGCGAGGGCAGTGGGCAGCCAGTGATTTTTTGTGCGGTGTTGATGACCCTTTGAAGGGCTCTCCTGTCCGCTGCAGAGCAGCTGGCATACCATGTGGTTATACAGTATGCCAGCACACTCTCGATGGAGCAGCGGTAGAAGTACACCAGCAGTTTCTCCTCCAGGTTGTTTTTCCTGAGGATCCTCAGAAAGTAGAGTCGCTGCTGGGCCTTCTTGACTGCTGTGGTGGTGTTTGTAGTCCAGGAGAGATCCTCTGTAATTTGTGTGCCCAGGAATCTGAAGTCTGAGACCTTTTCCACACAGTCACCATTGATGAATAGGGGTTTGGGGGCTGCACTGTTCTTACGGAAGTCTATGATCATCTCCTTTGTTTTTGTGGTGTTTAGGATGAGGTTGTTGTCTGAACACCACGCTGCCAGTCTTTGGACTTCCTCCCTATAGGCTGTCACATTTGTAAAATGTGTGCAGGATAGTTTTTTGCAGCAATACATAGAAGTACCTGCTAGAGAAGTGGCGGTGCTGGACCTCCTGTTAGGAAATGAGATGGGTCAGGTGGCAGAGGTATGCGTTGGGGTACAGTTCGGGACCAGTGATCACAATACCAATATAATTATGGAGAGGGACAGAACTGGACCTAGGGTTGAGATTTTTGATTGGAGAAAGGCTAACTTTGATGAGATGCGAAAGGATTTAAAAGGAGTAAATTGGGACAGTTTATTTTATGGGAAAGATGTGGAAGAGAAATGGAGTACATTTAAAGGTGAAATTTTAAGAGTACAGAATCTTTATGTACCTGTTCGGTTGAAAGGAAATTGTAAAAATTGTAAAGAGCCATGGTTTTCAAGGGAAATTGGACACTTGGTTCGGAAAAAGAGGGAGATCTACAATAATTATATGCAGAATGGAGAAAATGAGGTGCTTGAGGAGTATAAATAATGTAAAAAGAATCTTAAGAAAGAAATTAGAAAAGCTAAAAGAAGATATGAGGTTGCTTTGGCAAGTAAGGTGAAAGTAAATCCGAAGGGTTTCTACCGCTATATTAATAGCAAAAGGATAACGAGGGATACAATTGGTCCATTAGAGAGTCAGAGTGGACAACTATCTGCAGAGCCAAAAGAGATGGGGGAGATATTGAACAGTTTCTTTTCTTCGGTATTCACCAAGGAGAAGGATATTGAATTATGTGAGGTAAGGGAAACAAGTAGAGTAGCTATGGAAACTATGAGATTCAAAGAAGAGGAAGTACTGACACTTTTGAGAAATATAAAAGTGGATAAGTCTCCAGGTCCGGACAGGATATTCCCTAGGACATTGAGGGAAGTTAGTGTAGAAATAGCAAGGGCTATGGCAGAAATATTTCAAGGGTCATTAGAAACGGGAATAGTGCCGGGGGATTGGCGTACTGCGCATGTTGTTCCATTGTTTAAAAAGGGGTCTAAGAGTAAACCTAGCAATTATAGACCTATTAGTTTGACGTCAGTGGTGGGCAAATTAATGGAAAGAATACTTAGAGATAATATATATAAGCATCTGGATAAACAGGGTCTGATTAGGAACAGTCAACATGGATTTGTGCCTGGAAGGTCATGTTTGACTAATCTTCTTGAATTTTTTGAAGATGTTACTCGGGAAATTGATGAGGGTAAAGCAGTGGATGTTGTGTATATGGACTTCAGTAAGGCCTTTGACAAGGTTCCTCGTGGAAGGTTGGTTAAGAAGGTTCAATGGTTGGGTATTAATGGTGGAGTAGCAAGATGGATTCAACAGTGGCTGAATGGGAGATGCCAGAGAGTAATGGTGGATGGTTGTTTGTCAGGTTGGAGGCCAGTGACGAGTGGGGTGCGTCAGGGATCTGTGTTGGGTCCACTGTTGTTTGTCATGTACATCAATGATCTGGATGATGGTGTGGTAAATTGAATTAGTAAGTATGCAGATGATACTAAGATAGGTGGGGTTGTGGGTAATGAAGTAGAGTTTCAAAGTCTACAGAGAGATTTATGCCAGTTGGAAGAGTGGGCTGAAAGATGGCAGATGGAGTTTAATGCTGATAAGTGTGAGGTGCTACATCTTGGCAGGACAAATCAAAATAGGATGTACATGGTAAATGGTAGGGAATTGTAGAATGTAGGTGAACAGAGGGATCTGGGAATAACTGTGCACAGTTCCCTGAAAGTGGAATCTCATGTAGATAGGGTGGTAAACTTTTGGTGTGCTGGCCTTTATAAATCAGAGCATTGAGTATAGAAGTTGGGATGTAATGTTAAAATTGTACAAGGCATTGGTGAGGCCAATTCTGGAGTATGGTGTACAATTTTGGTCGCCTAATTATAGGAAGGATGTCAACAAAAAAGAGGAGATTTACTAGAATGTTGCCTGGGTTTCGGCAACTAAGTTACAGAGAAAGGTTGAACAAGTTAGGGCTTTATTCTTTGGAGCGCAGAAGGTTAAGGGGGGACTTGATAGAGGTTTTTAAAATGATGAGAGGGATAGACAGAGTTGACGTGGAAAAGCTTTTCCCACTGAGAGTAGGGAAGATTCAAACAAGGGGACATGACTTGAGAATTAAGGGACTGAAGTTTAGGGGTAACATGAGGGGGAACTTCTTTACTCAGAGAGTGGTGGCTGTGTGGAATGAGCTTCCAGTGAAGGTGGTGGAGGCAGGTTCGTTTTTATCATTTAAAAATAAAATTGGGTAGTTATATGGTCGGGAAGGGAATGGAAGGTTATGGTCTGAGCGCAGGTATATGGGACTAGGGGAGAATATGTGTTCGGCACGGACTAGAAGGGTCGAGATGGCCTGTTTTCGTGCTGTAAATTGTTATATGGTTATGATGACTAGTGTGGGAGCGACTGATCGGTAGTCATTAAGGCCGCTGATAACAGGCTTTTTTGGTAGTGGGATGATTGTGGCAGACTTCAGGCACGGTGGGATGATGGATTTGGACAGGGACAGGTTGAAGATTTTCGTGAAGACCTCGGAGAGCTGGTCTGCACAATCCTTCAGAACCCTTCCTGTCACGCCATCCAGGCCAGCAGCCTTCCTCGGGTTCACCGCCCTGAGCACCCGCCTCACTTCATGCTCCTGCACAGTGAGGGTGTAGTTGTTGTTAGGGGCTGGTGGGAGAATGGTGACGAGCTCTTCTGGTTCTGCCTCGAAGCGAGCAAAGAAGCAATTCAGCTCCTCTGCCAGTGAGGCGTCGCCGTCGGCCGTCGTGCTGTTGCTGGGCTTGTAGTTGGTGATGTGCTGGATGCCCTGCCACACCCACCGTGAATCGTTGTTGTTAAAGTGGTCCTCTATCTTCCTCTTGTGGGCCGCTTTGGCATCCCTGATGCCTTTCTTCAGGTTGGCTCTAGCAGCGCTGTACACGGCTCTGTCGCCAGACCTGAAGGCGGTGTTGCGGTCCTTGAGGAGAGTTTGGACCTCTTTTGTCATCCACAGCTTCTGGTTGGGGTACACCCGGATGAGTTTGTCGACCGTGACGTTGTCAACACAGCTCTGGATGTAAAAGAGTACCTTTCTTGTGGTTGCAACAGAAAGTGCCCGGGGAGGGGGTGGTACAGGAGGGAAGGGAAGAATTGACAAGGGAGTTATGGAGGGAGCGGTCTTTGCGGAAGGCAGACATGGGGGGAGATGGGAAGATGTGGTGAGTGGTGGGGTCAGGTTGGAGGTGGCGAAAATGACGGAGGACTATTTGTTGTATGTGACGGCTGCTGGGGTGAAAGGTGAGGACTAGGGGGACTCTGCCCTTGTTGCGAGTGCGGGGATGGGGAGAGAGAGCAGTGTTGCGGGGTATGGAAGAAACCCTGGTGCGAGCCTCATCTATGGTGGAGGAGGGGAACCCCCGTTCCCTGAAGAATGAGGACATTTCAGATGCCCTGGTGTGGAACGCCTCATCCTGGGAGCAGATGCCGCGTAGACGGAGGAATTGGGAGTAGGGGATGGAGTCCTTACAGGAAGCAGGGTGGGAAGAAGTGTACTTCCCACTTTCAGTGACTGATGGACAAGGACCCCCAGATCTCGTTGTACTTCCCCTTTTCCCAACTTGACGCCTTCCTGTTTTTGCCACCAAAGTGGATAACCTCACATTTATCCACATTAAACTGCATCTGCCATGCATCTACCCACCCAACCTGTCCAGGTCACCCTGCATTCTCATAGCATCATCCTCACAGTTCACATTGCCACCCAGCTTTGTGTCATCTGCAAATTTGCTAATGTTACTTTTAATCCCTTCATCCAAATCATTGATGTATATTGTAAATAGCTGCGGTCCAGCAGCAAGCCTTGCGGTACCCCACTAGCTTGCCATTCTTAAAGGGACCCGTTAATCCCTACTCTTTGTTTCTAGTCTGCCAACCAATTTTCTATCCATGTCAGTATCCTACCCCCAATATCATATGCTCTAATTTTGCCCACTAATCTCCAATATGGGACATTATCAAATGCTTTCTGAATGTCCAGGTACACTACATCCACTGGCTTTCCCTTGTCCATTTTCCTAGTTACATCCTCAAAAAATTCCAGAAGATTAGTTAGGCATGTTTTCCCCTTCGTAAATCCATGCTGACTCGGAATGATCCTGTTACTGCTATCCAAATGTGCCGCTATTTGTGTATTTCCTGCAAAATGCGAATATCCTCCCGTCACCCTAGATCCTCTGGCCACTAGTACATCAGGGAGATTGTTTGTGTCTTCCTTAGTGAAGATGGATCCAAAGTACCTGTTCAACTCGTCTGCCATTTCCTTGTTCCCCATAATAAATTCACCTGTTTCAGCCTTCAAAGGTCCAACTTTGGTCTTAACTAATTTTTTCCTCTTCACATACCCAAAGAAGCTTTTACTACCCTTCTTTATATTCTTGGCTAGCTTACCTTTGTACCTCATCTTTTCTCCCCATATTCCCTTTTTAGTTATCTTCTGTTGCTCTTTAAAATTTTCCCAATCCTCTGGCTTCCCGCTCATCTTTGCTATGTTCTACGTCTTATCTTTTATTTTTATACTGTCAATGACTTCCCTTAACAGCTACGGTCACCCCTTACTCCCCTTGGAATCTTTCTTCCTCTTTGGAATGAACTGATCCTGCACCTTCCGAATTATTCCCGGAAATACCTGCCATTGTTGTTCCACTGTCATCCCTGTTAGGGTATCTTTCCAGTCAACTTTGGCCAGCTCCTCCCTCATGGCTCCATAGTCCCCTTTGTTCAATTGTAATACTGACAGTTCCGATTTTCCCTTCACCCTCTCAAATTGTGGATTAAAACTTATCATATTATGGTCACTACCCCCTAATGGCTCCTTTACCTTGAGTTCTCTTATCAATTCTGATTCATTACACAACACTATTCCAGAATTGCCTTCTCCCTGGTAGGCTCCAGTACAAGCTGCTCTAAGAATCCATCACGGAGGCTCTCCACAAATTCCCTTTCTTGGAGTCCGGTACCAACCAGTCTACCTGCGTGTTGAAATCCTCCATAACAACCGCAGCATTACCATTGCGACATGCCAATTTTAACTCTTGATTCAACGTGCACCCTATATCATACCTTATCTTAAAACACAACAGTCTGAGCACAGAATTCTGCAATTTCAAGTAATACCCACCAACCCCACACATTTTCCCTTGCATTTTTCCCATTTCCCACCACCCATCCCCCGGGTCCTTTCCCCTCCTCTGTGCACTCATCTTCAATCGCAGTTGCATTTTTCCTTTGTATCCCCTCTCTTTCCCCTCCTTTTCATCACAACCCATTGTCATCTATCTGCCAATCACCTCCCCCCATCTGTATCCATCTATCACTAACTGGACTTTATTCCACTCCTACTCTCTTTTCCAGTATTTTGCCCCTACTTCATCAGTCTGAAGAACCCAAAACGTTGTTTGTCCATTCCCTTCAAGAAGCAGCCTGTCCCGTTGAGTTCCTCCACCACATTTTTTTGTTCAAGATTCCAGCATCTGCAGTGTTTTCATAAATTCACCTGATAGAAGCAGAATTAGGGCATTCGGCCCATCAAATCTACTCTGTCATTCAATCATGGCTGATATGTTTCTCCCTTGTAACCCCATTCTCCTGCCTGCTCCCCATAACCCCTGACACCCATACAAATCAATAATCTATTTATCTTTGCCTTCAAAATATCCATTGACTTGACCTCCACAGCCTTCTGTGGCAATGAATTCCGCAGATTCACCATCGTCTGACTAAAGAAATCCCTACTTATCTCCTTCCTAAAAGAACGTCCCTTCATTCTGAGGCTATGACCACTGGTCATAGAGTCTCCCACCAATGGAAACATCCTCTACATAGCTACTATATCCAGGCCTTTCACTATTCAGTAAGTTTCAATGAGATCCCTCATCCTTCTAAACTCCAGGGAGTAGTAGCCCAGTGCCGTCAAACGCTCATCATATGTTAACCCACTCATTCTCGTAAACCTCCTCTGGACCCTCTCCTCAGATATGTGGCTCAAAATTGATCACAATACTCCAAATGCGGCCAGGCTGGCACCTTGTAAAGCCTCAGCATTACATCCCTTTTATCATTTTGATAGTTTTGTCACAAAATCTGTGTTTTCTGATGAATTAACATTAGATGAACTGTGTCAAAAAGGCAATATCTTTAATTAAGGATTCCCATCATCTGGGCCATGCCCTCTTCTCACTGTTACCGTTAAGCAGGAGGAACAGAAGCCCAAAATCTAACACCTGATCTGATTTCCTAATCAGGCTCTTGAATCAACCTGCACAACCCTAATCCTACAGTAACGGAACACTACGGACCACCTCTTGTACTAACATGATGGAACAACAGTAATTATTAATTTATATCATATACATGCCTGTGAAAAGTGTAGATGGTTTATGCATGCAACCTATAATGTAGCTACCTCGTCACCATTAACACGCCCTTTCATATCAGTATAACTATGATCTCCTCCCTTCTCCTCCTCCCATGTTGGCCTGGTACCCCTGAAGGCTAGGTGCAGCCAGTACTGGGGCGTGTGTGCCATGTGCTATATTAAAGACTCTAGTAAAGGTTACAGTGTGTCAGACTAGACTCCTTTACATGGTGTCAGATAGTTAGTTAGACTCGCGTCTCCCGTTTACCGGTTTTATTTTATAATTTGCCCGGTATTCCCTATCAGTTCTGATGGCCTCCTCGTGCAGGAAACCTTCTCCCCTTGTCTTTGATGCGGACATTGCGGAGCGATGGAATACGTTTGTGATGGACTACACTCACTTCGTCAATATTGCGCACAGAAATGCCCCTGCTGCGGTCCGTGCCTCCCTCCTGCTTAATCTAGCAGGTCCCGATGCCATGAAGAGAGCTCGAGCTTTCGTTTATGATCCAGAGGTCCTGGATGCCAACGGCCAGATCGCCGTGCCAGCTGAATCTGCCGCCGACCCGGTATGTCTTTTGCGTAAATTTGCCGAGATTTGCGACCTGCCCTCCAACCGCATATTGGAGCGGTCCAGGTTCTTCACGCGGAAGCAACAGCCAGAAGAACCTGTCGAGTGTTTCATCGCTGACCTGCGCTATCTTGCTCAGCGGTGCCGTTTCGAAAATATGTGTGACCAGCTCACCAGGGACATTCTAGTTACTGGCATGTTAGACCAGAAGTTATGTGCTGATTTGCTGCAACGACCTGACCTGACTGACTCAGGCAATGCATGCGTGTCGCATTGCTGAGGTGGTAACCCCTACACATGGAGTGAGGGGATCTGACAGCCGCGCTGTCAATCTGACTGGTGTTACAGGGCCACGACGTTTGCAGGATAGTGCCCGCCCTACACCGAGGCCCGCCCGCCCATCTCGGGACCCGCGGGCACCTAAGTGTCCCTATTGTAACTATGCCCACCCCGTGCAGTCTCAGTGCCCGGCTTTGGGAAAATCCTGCAATTTCTGTAAGAAATTAAATCATTTTGCTGCCGCATGCCGTTCCCATGGGAAAGTTCCACCAGCTACCAGGCAAATCCTAAACAACCTTCAGCAACTTGATAGTGAGATGGACTCTCAGCCTACTGCAGACACTGCCCACGATTCGGCGATCGAATATTCCATGGGAGAGTCAAGTGTTTATACTCTCCTTCACAGCCTCTCTAGCCTCCCCGATCCTTCTGTGCTCATTACGGTGAATAACAAGTCATTCTCTGCGAAGCTGGATACGGGTGCAAAAGTGAATGTTATGTCAACATCACTGTTCAACAAGATAAGAAAGAATGAGCTGTTGACTGCCGATCGCTCTGTTTTGCGTGCCTATGGGGGAGAGGAACTAACACCTGTGGGGAAGGCCACTTTCCACTGTGTACTGCAGAAATCATCCTGTAACCTGTCGTTCTTTGTTCTGGATTGCGATTGTGTCACCTTGCTGAGCAACCAGACCTGCCAGGATCTCGGTCTGGTGTCTTTCGACCGGACAGTTCATGAGGTTCAAGCTGTGATGGATCCGCTATCCGCGTATCCAGACCTTTTTGACGGTAAGCTGGGGAAGCTGCCGCTAGTGTACAAGATTGCAACTGACCCCTCTGTGATGCCTGTAATTCGCCCGCCGCACAGAGTGTCATTCGCCATGAAGGACAAGGTAGAGGCTATGCTAAAGGACATGGTCGATATGGGTGTTCTGGCGTCAGTCAGCGAGCCCACCGAGTGGGTCTCCACTATGGTCGCTACAATGAAGAAAGGAAAGAATGAGATACGGGTGTGCATCAACCCCAAGGACTTGAACTTGGCTATCAAGCGGCCCCACTACCCAATGCGGACCGTTGAAGACGTCGCCGCCCAAGTCGGACAAGCAACGGTGTTTTCCGTCCTCGACGCCAGGAGTTCATTTTGGCAAATACCCTTGGACAAACGCTCCTCTGACTTAACAACCTTCGGCACACCCTTCGGCAGGTTTAAATTCTTGCGGATGCCATTCAACTCCGCTAGTGAGGTATTCCAGCACTCCATGGAGCAACTGTTTGCAGGTCTGCCCTGTGCAATTATTGTGGACGACATTCTGCTCTACGGCAGAGATGTGGCTGAGCATGACCGCAACCTCCGCAGAATCCTGGACCGTGCCAGGCAGGTAAATCTCAAATTGAACCCATCCAAATGCCGTTTCCGTATACCTGAGGTCCCGTACGTTGGCCACATTTTCACGGCCAAAGGGTTGAAGCCCGACCCGCAGAAGATGAGCGCCATCTCTGAACTGCCTGCCCCCACGGATATTGCCGGTCTACAGCGCTTCCTGGGCATGCTCAACTACCTGGGAAAGTTCATTCCGGACCTCAGCGAGCTCAGCGAACCCCTGAGACAGCTCACTAAAAAAGACATTGCCTGGTCCTGGTTCCCACACCACCAGCAGGCTTTCGACCTGTTGAAGAAAATGCTGATCAGCACACCCACTCTGAGGTTCGTCGATTTAAAGCGTCCGGTGGTGGTGACATGTGACGCCTCACGTTTTGGTCTGGGTGCTGCTTGTCTGCAGCCGCACAATGATGGTTCTCTACAGCCGGTCTCCTATGCCTCTAGGACCATGACGGACACGGAGCAGCGCTACGCGCAGATTGAGAAGGAGCTGCTGGCAGTTGTATTCGCTTGTTCAAAGTTTCGAGACTTCCTGTTTGGCAACAGTTTCACTGTCGAGACGGATCACCAACCTCTGGTGATGATCCTAAACAAACCTATCCACGTTGCTCCCGCAAGGCTGCAGCGGATGATGCTGCAGCGCTTTGACTTTAAAATCGTCTACAAAAGAGGCACCGAGATGCATGTGGCTGACGCGCTGTCCCGGGCCCCCCGGACCTCACGCGACCAGCACCCCTTCGAACAGGATGACCTACAGGTGCTGAACGTGAATTTCATCCCTTCCATGCAGCTCCAACGCCTGGCTGCGCACACCGGCGACGACCCCGATCTTCAACAGCTTGCCGCTGTCATCAGGCGTGGATGGCCTGTCAAACGCGCCTCTTTACCTGCTGGCATTCACCCCTTCTTCCTGGTTCGTGATGAGCTCGTGCTCATCGATGGCATTATCATCAAAGGCCACAAAGTTGTCGTCCCTGCATCCCTCTACGACCTGTACTTCAATGCTGCCCACATGGGGCATCCGGGGGCTGACGCCACCGTCTCGCATGCCCAAGAACAGTACTATTGGCCTGGCATGGCGAAGTACATCAAGGCCAGAGTGGCCTCCTGCCTGGACTGCAATTCTCTTGCCCCGCATCAGCAGCGTCAGCCGCTGCTACAACAGCCTGCCCCTGACATGCCATGGTCCTCGCTGGCTGCTGACATTTTTGAATGGCGTGGAAAGCACTACCTCGTTTTGGTGGATTCTTACTCTTATTGGTTCGAGGTGGACCTTCTCCCTGCCATCACCTCGGAGATGGTCATCAGCAAGCTCCGCCGCCACTTCGCCACTTTTGGATCCCCTGTCCGGCTACAGACTGACAACGGCCGCCAGTTCACCAGCGCTGAGTTCAAAGCCTTCGCTACAAAGTGGAACTTCGATCATTACACCAGCAGTCCAGAGTACCCGCAGAGCAATGGCCTGGCTGAGCGCGCTGTGCGCAGTGCAAAGCACCTGCTTGAACAGTCCTATCTCTCTAATGGTGATTTCTACCAGGGGTTGTTGAACCTTCGGAAAGTATCCAGGGACTGTACCATTAAATCGCCTGCCCAAAGGCTCATGTCCCGCGTTATTCGCCCCCCGATGCCGATTGCCCAGCAAACTCTGGTGCCCAGGGTCCTGCAGCCTTCTGCCGTCCAGCAGCGCATTGCTCAGAAGCACGAAATTCAACGCCGCTCGCACGACAAGTCCTGCCGTCCTCTCTCCCCGCTACTTCCTGGCCAGGTCGTCCGTTTGCAGACGTCTACCGGTTTCTCCAAGCTCACTACCGTGGTGGGGGTCGACGATTCGCCGCGTTCCTACTTGGTGAACTATGAGGGCACTATCTAGCGGCGCAGCCGCCAGCACCTGTTGGCGGTCAGAGAGCCGAAACCTCCTCCTGCTGCTCCTTATTCTCCTCCGCCTGCGGTGCCCCCCGCCCATAACGTGCCCCCTGCCCGTAACATGCCCGTAACACCTCCAATTCTCCGCTCTCCGGTCCGCTCTCCTCCTGCCCGTCTCTCTCTCTCTCCGCCTGCCGCCCGTTCCTCCCCTTCCCTCTCTCCTGGTTCTCCCGTTCCTGCCGGCTCCCCCTTGCCGCCGGGGTCCCCGCCCCCTGCTCCTTCCTGTTCCTGTTCCCGGTCTGCCCTCTCTTCTTTCGGGTGGGGAGGGTGAGGGTGCTGTGCGCACCCGCTCGGGTCGGATCGTCAAACCTCCGGATCGCTACGGAGACTTTGCTTAGTTTTGCAGGTCCTGTATAATCAACCTGCTGTTCTTATAACTTTGTTTAAATTGTATGGGAAAGGATGTAGATGGTTTATGCATGCAATCTATAATGTAGCTACCTCATCACCATTAACACGCCCTCTCACATCAGTATAACTATGATCTCCTCCCTTCTCCTCCTCCCATTTTGTCCTGGTACGCCTGAAGGCTGGGTGCAGCCAGTACTGGGACGTGTGTGCCATGTGCTATATTAAAGACTCTAGTAAAGGTTACAGTGTGTCAGACTAGACTCCTTTACAAAAAGGATTTCACATTGAATGGTAGGCCCATGAGGGAGGGATCTAGCAATACATGTACATAATTCCCTGAAAGTGGCATTGCAGATACATAGGGTGGTGAAGGAGGCTATTGCAGTACACTTTATTTTGAAAAAACGTGCAAACATGCAAAATTGAACTTTGCATAAAGACACTGGTCAACCTTAGATTCAAGGGGCTTAACATTCAGTAGGGAGACATTTATTGCCAGTAGGGAGACATTTATTGCCTAAAGTTGTTCAATTGTAAATGTTCATAATATACCCTCTATCCCTTTATCCTCTCTCTGTGACAAAAAACGAGTTTCAGAATCTATATAATCAAATTTTCAACCCAATAAAGAAAAGGTATGTATGAATAGAAGTAATATTGTTCTTTGTTACCGTGACAAGTATATTTAAAGTCAAGTAATTTTATATGGTTAGTGAGTTGGATGATGAGTCATATGGTCATAAGGAATAGTAGTAGAATTAGGCCATTCTGCCCATTAAGTCTATTCCGCCATTCCGACCATAGAACATGGCTCAACTATATCTCCCTCCTAACCCCATTCTCCTGCATTCTCCCCATAACGTCTGACACCTGTACTAATCAAGAATCTATCTCTGCCTTAAAAATATTCACTGACTTGCCCTCCACAGCAAAGAATTCCACAGTCACCACCCTCTGACTAAAGAAATGTCACCTCATCTCCTTCCTAAAAGAACATTCTTTAATTCTGAGGCTATGACTAGTCCTAGACTCTCGCACTAGTGGAAACATCCTCTCCTCATCCACTCTATCCAAGCTTTTCACTATTCTGTGTTTCAATTAAGTCCCCCCTCATTCTTCGAAACTCCAGCGAGTACAGACCCAGTGCCGTCATCAGAGGTTAACCCACTCATTGCTGGGATCATTCTTGTAAACCTCCTCTGAACCGTATCCAGAGCCAGCCAGCACATCCTTCCTCAGATATGGTGCCCACAATATTCCAAATGTCGCCATACCAGCAGCTTACAGAGCCTCAACATTATATCCCTGTTTTTGTATACAAGCCTTCTTGAAGTAAATGCTTGCATTGAGTTTGCTTTTATGACATTTTTAACATGCTATGACAAAAGAGTGAAAATGAGTTACAAATTATCAAAATGTTTACAGAGTATTTATTTTCAGAGTGATGCACATATAGTGATGTACATACTGAAACAGTTTATATTTTACAAACCAATAAAGTCGCTTGGAGAGAGGAAAGTCACACAGAACGAATCCCATGTCTCTGCTGTGTATTCCCACTAAATCTAAAACCTGTTTCCAATAACACTTCAGACTCCAGTTTTGAAGATTTAAAAAATACTATTATAATCACTTTCTTATTTGAATAGGTTTATAAACTTCAGGCGTACATTTTTCAACAGATGTGCATTGTTCACTGAGAAATGAATTTGACAGTGTGATTTTACTTAAATTGTTTGATGCATGATTATATCAAAAGAATAATGGGAAAAAAAGAAATCAAAAGATGATTGATTTATTGTTTACATCTAATATGCAAATTATTATAATGTTTACTGCAAAAAACAAACTGTTGGAGGAACTCAGCAAGTCAGGCTGCATCTGTGAAGAGAATGGGCAGATGTTGTTTTAGGTTGGGCCCCCCTCTTCGGACTTATGGAGTGAGAGGGTGGGGGGGAGAAAACTAGAAATGAAAGGAGGGGAAGGGGCAAAGCTTAGCAAGTGATCGGAGGATGTAGGTGAGGGGACAGTGGGTGACTGGCAGATGGTTGGAGTAAATGATGAAGGCGGGAAGTGAAAAAAAGACAAAAGGGTGTCAGTGTGGCGTCACTTGATGGTCGAACCCTCGTCAGTGGTTACGTGATGTCATGGGTTAAGGGGAGTGTCCTGCTACATCAGCAGATCTTACCTTGAGATCATCAGTCAACAGGTAGCTGAGCTCGAGTCAACACCCTCACTTAGCAGCAGCAACAATGACTCAATATGTTAGAGTCCCAAACGCACATGTATGTCAAACTTATCTCACCGAATAAAGTAACCGTTTGAGCACAAAGTTTGGACTCGCTACATCAGCTAACAAAAGTAGGTGTGAAATGTCAAGCCAGAGGGAAGTGTATGGGCAGAATGGGCAGGGGTGAGGACAAAGGGGGGGATCAAAGGGGAATGCAGGACTCAAGGCTGGGACAGAAGGATGTTGACAGGAATGGTGGATGGGTGAAATGGGCACTGGGGGGATACTGGGAGCTGGGAAAAGCGTTGGGGATGGGGAAATTACTTGAAATTGGAGAATTCAATGTTCATACTGTTGTTATAAATTGGATGTTATTTCAACTTACTTGACATCATGCATGGTTGAAGTACTTCCCTCACACAATGCAAGTAGCTGCATTAGGTGTCGATTCACTTTGTACAATTTTGTCAGAACCAATAGGAGGCATCAGGATCTTGTTTTTTTTTTTAAATATTAATTTTTTTTCCTATTTAAAATTACCACTGTAAATGAAAGCTGGGAATTCTCTACTCAGTACATTTTAATGACCATGCACAGAGCAGAGCTTAATGTGTAATTTCATGTCCAGACCTGAAAACCAAGTCATAGGTGATAACAGTGTGGAAACAGAGCCTTCGGCCCAACTTGCCTACACCGGCCAACATGTCCCAGTTACACTGGTCCCACCTGCTTGCGTTTGTCCATATCCCTCCAAACCTGTCATATCCATGTACCTGTCTAACTGTTTCTTAAATGTTAGGATAGTCCCAACCTCAACCACCTTATCTGGCAGCTTGTTCCATATACCCACCACCATTTGTGTGAAAAAGTTACCCCTCAGATTCCTATTAAATATTTCCCCTTCACCTTGAACCTATGTCTTCTGGTCCTAAATTCCCCTACTCTGTGCAAGAGAATGTGCATTTACCAAATCTATTCCTCTCATGATTTTGTATACCTCTATAAGATCACCCCTCACCCTCCTGCGCTCCACTCCTGCACCCAGCCTATTCAACCTCTTCCCTATAGCTCACACCCTCTAGTCCTAACAACATCCACATAAATCTTCTTTGAAACCTTTCAAGCTTAACAATATCTGTCCTATAGCATGGCCCCCAGAACTGAACACAATATTCTAAATGCGGCCTCACCAACGTCTTATACGACTGCAACATGACCTCCCAACTTCTATACTCAATACTCTGATGAAGGACAATGTGTCAAAAGCCTTTTTGACCACCTTACCTACCTGTGACTCGACCTTCAAGGAACCATGTACCTGCACTCTCAGATCCCTCTGCTTGACAACACTCCCCGGAGGCCAATCATTCACTGTGTAGATCCTGCACTTGTTACACATCCCAAAATGCCACACCTCACACTTCTCTGTATTAAATTCCATCAACCATTCCTTCCCACCTGGTCAATCGATCTAGATCGTGCTGCAATCTTTCACAACAATCTTCACTATCTGCAAAACCACCCACTTTTATATCATCAGCAAACTTGCTAATCTTGCCCTGTATGTTCTCATCCAAATCATGGATGTAGATGACACAGTAACGGGCCCAGCACTGAACCCTGAGGCACACCACTAGTCACAGGCCTCCAGTCCGAGAAGCTACCTTCCACCATCACTGCTTCCTTCAATGGAGCCAATTTTCTGTCCATTCAGCTTTCTTTCCTTGGATCCCATGTGATCTAACCTTCCAGAGCAGCCTATCATGCAGAATCGTGTTGAATACTTTACTGAAATCCATGTATACTCTACAGCTCTGCCCTCATCGACCTTTTTGGTCACGTCTTCAAAAAACTCAATCATATTTGTGAGACGTGACTTGCAGCCATGTCTCTGTAATTCACATAACATCATGCTTACCTATTTCTAACTGAGCCTCAAGCTCATCCACTTTATTTCTCATACCTGGCGCATTCATTTATAACACTTTTAATTCAGTATTCACCTCCCTCCCCTCCCACACCGGTTCCTATTTCAACTGACCTTACCCGCTTATCCTTTCTTGAACTCTCGGTCCCATTAATTTGGGTGTCTTTTGTATGTTTTCCTGTATTCTCTTCCCCTTTAACTCAAGTCAAGTTCAAGTTCAAGTTACATTTATTGTCACATGCACTTAGAAAGCTTAGAAAATAGGTGCAGGAATAGGCCATTCGGCCCTTCGAGCCTGCACCGCAATTCAATATGATCATGGCTGATCATCCAACTCAGTATCCTGTACTGGCCTTCTCTCCATACCCCCTGATCCCTTTAGCCACAAGGGCCACATCTAACTCCACTGCATCAATTGGTACAGTGAGATTTGAGTTACCATACAGCCATACGAATAAAAAGAGCACAATGCACAATAGAATTTAACATGAACATCCCCACACAGCGGAATCGATGCTTCCCACTGTGAGGGAAGGCAATATAGTTCAGCCATCTTCCTTTTTGTTCACCTGTGGTCAGGGCCTTTGAGCCTTCCAATCGCCGCTATAGTGGCCCAATGTTCAGGCCGTCTCGCGGGGATGAACGGAGTTCTGGTGTCGGAATGGAAGAACACACTCAGCGGCTTGGAGTTCTGGTGATTCAACACTAGCGACCCTCGGCAAAATATCCCAGGACTCCGTGATGTTAAAGTCCTTATATTCCCATTTGTCAACCCCTCTCCCCCGCTATTTAATTTAAACCCACCCATGTAGCACTAGCAAGCCTGCTTTCCAGAATGTTGGTCCCCCTCCAGTTAAGGTATAGCCTGTCTCTTTTGTACAGGTCACCCCTTGTACAGGTCATATAACCATATAACAATTACAGCACGGAAACAGGCCATCTTGACCGTTCTAGTCCGTGCCGAACACGTACTCTCCCCTAGCCCCATATACCATATACTGGGAGTTTTGCTATAACATGACAGTTGCATTCTAAAGAAATCTCATGTTATAGAAAATAATGTTTCTGATGACAATTGTATTGGCTTAAGAAGTTTGGTATGTCGCCAACAACTCTCACCAAGTTCTACAGATGCATTACAGAAAACATGTTATCTGGATGCATCGTAGCATGGCTTGGGAACAGCTCCATTCAAGACCGCAAGAAATTTCAGAGAATTGTGGACACAATTCAGACCATCACACCCGTTTCCACCTATCACTTGAAAAGGCAAACATCACCTATCCATGTTCTCAAGATATGCTGCCTGACCCAGAGTTTCTCGGCACTTTGTGTGTTTTTTGTACACTGCCGTTCCTTATTTCCACCTTTCACTTGGCAGGCCTTGTCCTGCCCCACCATCTCTCCTCACACCCACAATCAGTCTGAAGAAGGGTCTCTACACGAAAGGTCATCTATCCATATCCTCCAGAAATGCTTCCTGACCTGCTGAATTACTCCAGTACTTTGTCCTTTCGTGCAAACTGGCATCTGCAGTTCCTTATGTATTCCAAGTACTAAAGTTATTCCCTAATCAATCGATCAATCACGTTATTTCCAATTCGCGTTATGCAAAACAAAAAACACAAAGTAGGGGTTGGTTGGGCCGGCAGCGAGGGTTTGGTTCAAAGATCCCATAGCAGAGCTATAGGATCTTTGGTTTGGTTGAGCCGGCAGCGAGGGGTTGGTCGGGCCGGCAGCGAGGGGTTGGATGGGCCGGCAGCGAGGGGTTGGATGGGCCGGCAGCGAGGGGATGGGTCGGGTGGAATCAGCGAGGGGTTGGATGGGCCGCAGCAGCGAGGGGATGGATGGGCCGGCACCGAGGGGGGTGGATGGGCCGGCAGCGAGGGTTGGATGTCGGGCGAGGGGTTGCAGCGAGGGGTTTGGATGGGCCGGCACCGAGGGGTTGGATGGGCCGGCAGCGAGGGTTGGATGGGCCGGCAGCGAGGGGTTGGATGGGCCGGCAGCGAGGGGATGGGCCGAGCGGCTCCTGCATCTTCAGGGGGGCGGGGCTGGAAGGGCGGCACGTATGCAAAACAGGAGGTCTTTGTGGGAGGGAGACGCGTTGACGTCACAATTGGCGCCTGCCTGACATGCGCTGCCTGAGGGGCGGGGTCACGGGTGCCGGCGCGGCGTCACACTGTGGTGTGAGTGCATGGCAACAATCGGCACAGCGACAGCGACAGCGACAGCGGGGGGGGGGGGGGCGTGGACAGGGGACAGGCTGAGGCCGCTCAGTGTGGAGCAGGAGCAGTAGCGGCAGCAACAGCAGGAGCAGCGGCGGACGCTGAGGCCCGAGCCGCCCGTCGTTACCGCGGCGACGCCATACGACAAGGTGGACGCCAAGGTCCGCATGCGGGGACGGGTGTGATTCAGTGCAGCTTTCATTATCGCTGCTCGTTATCAATAACGTTGGGAGGAGGTAAGCAGAGTGAGGTAGGGCCGGTGCAGGTGGGGAATGATGGGGTCCGCGGGAGAGGAGCAGGGAGGGGCGGCGCTCTTGTCTGCATGATGCCGGTCTGTTCCCGGTGGCCCTTTAAACGGTGGTTGTGAATGTCAGCTTTGGAATAGACACTGGAGTAACTCAGCGGGGCAGGCATCATATCTAGAGAAGGAATGGGCGACGATTCGGGTCGAGTCCCTTTTTCAGACCCCGGGAGTTAAACCGGCCAGGCGGTAAAACTCATTGTGCTCATTCAACATAGGTATTTAATTCATTGGGAATAATAGATGCCCTATAATTAAAAATAACATTGTAATGATTCCACTCTGATAAATTCACAGTTGCTTTTCGTAGCCTGCCACAATACCCTGAAATAATGTATTTGATGCATTTTTTAATATAAAAGGAGACGATGCAGATTTGTTTTCTTTAAATAAACTGAATTGATTACTTTACAAACATGAGGGTCGGCTATCTCATGATCATTTGTACATGGCAAAGTAGTTTTCACGAACCCATTTAATCTCTCCATTTGACGCACCGCTAGCGGTTTAATATTGCAGTGGAACTGCTCAGTTATTGAATTTTGCTTAGGAAAAGCGCAATTTAAACGAACTTTAAACGAAAGTGCCTATTTTGTTAGTAGAAATCTGTTCACAAATGTACTGTCTCATTATGATAATGCATTTTATAGGTGGTGCAACAATTGATTTACCCATTTGTGCAAAGGATATGGGAAAACTGGACACCCTTGCATGATTATTCAAAAATATCCGTGCTCTTCTTAGTACCTCTCAGTCATCCGAAATAGAAGTGCTGTGACATGTTTGGGTGCTGAAATCTATCAAGCTGCAACTGTTTCTTCTCAGTCCGAATGCTTCTTTGCTTTCAAAGGCATTTGGCAGTAATTTGATGGATTTAAGATACATATTTATATATGCCACATCTTTGTATCTCTCAAAATACTGTGTTTTGTATTGAAATATGTATACAAGCTTTTTAACAACCGATCCATCTATTTTTATTAAGATTTGAAAACCTTAATAATTTGAGCATAGCATTTTCTGCCATAATTATTTTTATGATGCTCATGTCATAGACACTCTGCTTTTACAATGAAAATTAGTGAGAGAACATAACAGCACTGAAGTGTGAAAGATCCTAAAATTTATTTTAGCTTTGAAAGGCACTAGACAGTACTAAAAGTCATATTTAAAAATCCCTCTGAAATGTACGTCCAAATCATTTTGCGCGCATGAAAAAGTGTAGGCTTGGTACTTATGCATATTCTACTAAGTTCACAACGGAAAACAGGTGGAATTGTCTTTGCAGGCTAGCTTTGATTTTACATCTGACTGGACCTATGTTCACACAGGCTACTGGTGGGAGTGATTTGTCTTGGCAAAGGTATATAATAATAATAATAATATTTTATAAATTTTATTTGCGGGCGCCTTTCAAAGTCTCAAGGACACCTTACAGAAATTAACAAGAGAGAAAAAACAGTCGGAGTAAAATAAATAATAAGGACATCACCAATACACAAATTAAAGACAGAAATCGCTCCAAAGACAAAAAATCAAAAACACAATGTGAAGAGAGAGAGCAGCGGCAGCTAAACCGCGCCAGCGTCCACTCTCCTTTCCGACAACCATCTTGGACACAGATTAACATATTAACTTACAAAAAAATCATCCCGTCACAATGATTACCACTGTGGGGGAAGGCACGATGTCCAGTCCCCATCCCCAGTTCTCCCAATGTCAGGCCTATTGAGGCCACCGCTATTGCCTCTACGGAGGCCCGATGTTCCTGGCCGTTCTGGCCAGGTGATGCTGCCCCGGCGTCGGGAGAGTCCTCTCAGCGGCTGGGCCACCTGGAACGGCCACTTCCTAACCGGGGACCGCGGCTTCTGAAGCCGACAAGGCCGCGCCGGTTTGGAGCTCCTAGGCTCCCGATGTTAGAGTCGGCGCCGCCCGCTCCGCGACCCGCAGCCCGGAGGTGTTGATCTCGGCGGTCACAGCTCACCGGAGCTCCAGCGCGTCGATCCAGCACGGCGACCCAGGCAAGGCATCGCCCGCTCCGCTCTGCGATAGCGCTCCAGCGCTGTGCCACCACCGAAGCCGAGGTGCTGGGCGGTCCCCGCCAGGAAACGGCGCTCCACACCCGCTGGTAGGCCACGAGGACGGGTCGACGGGGCAGCCCGGAGAAAAAGCTTCCTCACCGACCAGGTAGGGACTTAGAAATATGGTTACCCCCTACCCCCCACATTAAAAAGTCTATCTCTTCCACAGACAAGGCACAGGAGGACTCACTAAAACAGCAAAAAAAAGAATTAAACGTTCCCCAAGATGGCTCCTCCTCCTCCTGTGACAAATATGTATATGTGACAAATTTTAAAAAGGTTCTATGGTGTTAATTTTAAAACCAATTATCAAGCATAAGCATATTTTAACTGAAGCCCTGAAGGTCTGTGTTTTAAAAAGTGTGGCATAAAATGTTTAATTTCTTGAACAGAATTTCTGTGACTGAATTACCTAGTGTTCTCTTTGGTCAGCTTTCATGTAAAGCAGGTATTGGTTTATTTATAGTCACATTTACTGAGATACTGTGAAAAATGTATATCAAACCATATCACGAATGAGTACAATCAGCCCATCAATATAATCAAGTACAGCAAAGAGAAAAGTATTAGTGCACAATATATAGTATTACAGTGTTACAGCTATTGAGAAAATGCACATGAATAAAAGTGCAAGGGCTGCAATTGATTAGGTTGGGTAATTGGGTCTGAATCCTTAGATTATGAGAGTTAGTGCCCTCCATAATGTTTGGGACAAAGACCCATATTTATTTATTTGCCACTGTACTCCAGAATTTTAGATATTTAATAGAAAAAAAAAATCAAATGTGATTAAAGTGCACATTGTCAAATTTGAATAAATGTTTATACATGTTGGTTTCACCATGTAGAAATGACAGCAGTGTTTATACATAATCCTTCCCCCTTCCCCCCCCCCCCCATTTGAGGATACCATAATGTTTGGGACACATGGCTTCACAGGTGTGTTTAATTGCCTCCTTAATGCAGGTACAAGAGCTATCAGCACCTAGCCTTTCCTCCAGTCTTTTCATCACCTTTGGAACATTTTATTGCTGTTTATAAACATGAGGACCAAAGTTGTGCCAATGAAATTCAACAAAGCCATTATGAGACTGAGAAACATGAATAAAACTGTTAGGGACAACGGCCAAACCTTAGGCTTACCAAAATCATCTGTTTGGAACATTATTAAGAAGAAAGAGAGCACTGGTGAGCTTACTAATCACATAGGGATTGGCAGATCAGAAACACTCTTCAGGAGTCAGGTGTGGATTTGTCATTCACCACTGTCTGCAGAAGACTTCATGAAGAGAAATACAGAGGCTACACTGCAAGATACAAACCACTGGTTATCTGCAAAAATAGGATGGTCAGGTTAAGTTTAAAAGAGCCATCACAGTTCTGGGAAAAGGTCTTGTGGACAGATGAGATGAAGATCAGCTTGTATCAGAGTGATGGCGAGAGCAAAGTATGGAGGAGAGAAGGAACTGCCCAAGATCCAAAGCATACCACGTGGCCTAGGTATGTATGGCTGCTGAAGGTACTGACTCGCTTATCGTCATTATAGACAGTAGACAATATGTGCAGGAGTAGGCCATTCGGTTGTATAATTGATGAAACAATTGCTGATGGTAGCAATGAATTTTGAAGTGTATAGACACCTTATCTGCTCAAGTTCAAACAAATGCCTCAAAACTGGCCGGTGGTTCATTCTACAGCAAGAGAATGATCTCAAACATACTGCTAAAGCAACAAAGGAGTTTTTCAAAGCTAAAAAATGGTCAATTCTAGAGTGGCCAAGTCAATCACTCGATCTGAACCCAATTGAGCTGAAGAGAAAACTGAAGAGGAATAGCCCCCAAAGCAAGCATAAGCTAAAGATGGCTACAATACAGGCCTGGCAAAGCATCACCAGAGAAGACACCCAGCAACTGGTGATGTCCATGAATCGCAGGCTTCAAGCATGCAATGCATGCAAAGGATATGCAACAAAATATTAAATATGTCTACTTTCATTTACATGACATTGTGGTGTCCCAAATATTACGGTGCCCTGGAATGGGGGGGACTATGTATAAGCACTGCTGTAATTTCCACATGGTGAAACCAAATGTATAAAAATGTACAACGATGCACTTTAACCGCATGTGATTTTTTTTTTTCTGTTACAAATCTCAAATTGGAGTACAGAGGCAAATAAATAAATGATGGGTCTTTGTCCAAAACATTATGGAGAAGCACTGTACATTCAGTAGTCTGATAGCTACAGGGAAGGAGCTGTTTCTGTATCTGGTGGTACGTGCTTTCAAGCTTTTGATTCTTCAGCCAGAAGGGGTGGCGAGGGGAAGAGGGTACAATTTGAGATCATGTGTTGGAAGGAACTGCACATAGACACAAAGCTGGAGCAACTCGGCGGGTTAGACATCATCTCTGGGGAAAAGGAACTGGTGACGTTTGTGTCGAGACCCTTCAGATATTGGTTTATACCCAAGGCAGACACAATGCTGGAGTAACTCAATAACTGGTTCTTATAAGTGGATGCTTTTCTGAGGCAGCATGAAGTGGAATTGAGTCAATAACGGGGAGGCTGATTTGTGACATGGACTGGGCTGCATCCACATCTCTACAATTTCTTGCATCATTGGCAGAGCAGTGCCAATCCAAGTTGAGAGGTATGCAAATTGAATGCTTTCTTCAGTGTATCTGTCGGAATCGGTAAGAGGTGATCCTGTGCTTTCTTGGCCATAGTATTGATGTGGTTGGACAAAGACAAATTGTTGGTGATATTTCTGCCAAGGAGCTTGAAGCATTGACCATCTACACTTCAGCACCATTGATGCTGACTGAGGCATGGACATGACTCTTCATGAAGTCCATCACAAACTCCTTTATCTTGCTGACATTGAGGGAGAGACTGTTGTCTTGACACCATACAGGTGCGGTTTTAGGGAGAACTAGACCAAGTGGGACCCATTCGGGGCACGCGGCGTCACAGGGGAGGGCTGGTCCCCGAACGCAATATTCCACCACTCACCCATAGGTCCCAATACTCGTCCTTAGTTCCACTGGTGGCTTCTTTCTCGGCCCCGGTCACGGCCCCATCCCAAGCCCCGGCCTGGGCCCTCACTCCAGCTCCGGGCTCGGCTCTAGCCCAGTCCCAGCAGCCTCCCCACCAGGCACTGGGCGGCCAGCAGCCACAGCGCGTGCTGGAGTGCCCCTCCCTCCTACAGTGTCCTGCCTTGCGAGTGCATTGTGACGTCACTCAGGTGTTGGGCGCTGGACTGCGAGTGCTGGAGTGCCCCTCCCTCCCGGAGTGTCCCGTCCTGCCTTGCGCCATCAATCAGATTTTATTTTCTCAAAATTGATGAGTTTGGGCTGTTTTAAAATTTGAAGGATCAAAAAGCTCAGAAATATAGGTGGAAATGCGACTGGAAGATGTTCATCGCCTCCAGGGGGAAAATGTGAGTAGGATGTGTGAAAATGGGAAGACTGGCCTAGTGTTTGGAAGATAATAGGAATTAACCAGATTGTGCCCAGCTGTGTGTGAGAGAGAGCTAGAGACACACACACACACACACACACACACACACACACACACACACACACACACACACACACACACACACACACAAACACACACACACGCACACACACACACACACACACATGAGTTTTAGTATTATAGAGATAGTACGGGTTTGAATAACTGGCTACGCAATGGTATGTGGCCTTTATAGCACGAGTAGTGAGATCGAGTCTTGCTGGAATTGTACAGGGATTTGATAGAGCTACAACTGGAGTTAGATACAAAATGCTGGAGTAATTCAGTGGGACAGGCAGCATCTGGAGAGAAAGAATGGGTGACATTTCGGGTCGAGACTTCTTCCAACTGGTGTCAGGGGAATGGGCGGGACAGAGATAGAATGTAGTCTGAGACAGTAAGACTAGTGGGAGAACTGGGACGGAGGGGATGGAGAGAGAGGGAAAGCAAGGGCTATTTGAAGTTGGAGAAGTCAATGTTCATACCGCTGGGATGTAAGCTATCCAAGCAAAATATGACAATAATACAATATAATACAATTTATTTGTTGTCATTTGAACCTCATTGAGGTTCAAACGAAATTTGGTTTCTGCAGTCATACAAACAAGTAGAAGAACCAAGACACAACACAATTTACACAAACATCCTTCACAGCGAATCTCCTCGTCACTGTTAATGAAGGCAAAGTCTTATCTCTCCCCTGCACTCCCCATTCTCCTCCCCATGTCAGAGTCAAAGCCCCCGGCGGGCGATGGTAAATGGGTCCCGTGGCCATTAAAGCCGCGCCGAGCGATGCAAGGCCACGCTCCGGGTCTTGATGTTGGAGCCCCCGGCGGGCGCTAGCAAGTCCCGTGGCCATTTAAAGCCGCGCCGGGTGATGTAAGACCCCGCTCCAGGCCATCCTCAACCCCGCAACCCGCGCGGGAGAAGTCGCCATTGCAGAAGCCCAGAAAAGTGGTCTCCCACCAGGGACCCGCGAGCCCCTGATGTCACCGTCCAGCGGGCCGGCGGCTGGAGCCTCCGAATCTCCGGGATAGGGCCGCAGTCGTGCGCCTCCACAGCTCCTCCCGCTCCGAACTCGGCCAGCTTCACGATCGTAAGTCCGCAGCTCCGCGACTGGAGCTCCAGGTCGTTCCAGTTGGAGGCCGCTCCACGGTGCTAGGCCTTAATGACAACGGGGACATGACAGGGAAAAGGTCAGGTTCTCCGTACAGGGAAATATTTTCCCTGTACGGAGGACCTGACATACCCAGTTAAAAAAACCCACTATAAACTACACTCAAACGAGACAAAAAATTAAAAATGAAAAAAGACAGACGGACTGCAGAGGCCACTGCGACATGAGTCGCGCCGCCCACCCATATGAGGTGCTGTTCCTCCATTTGCACTGGGCCTCACTGACAATGGAGGAGGCCCAGGTCGGATTGGGAAAACTTAAGGCACACGCTACTGGAGGTTCAGTGTTGATGTGGATAGAGAACTGGCTGGCAGACAGGAAGCAAAGAGTAGGAGTAAATGGGTCCTTTTCAGAATGGCAGGCAGTGACTAATGGGGTACCGCAAGGCTCAGTGCTGGGACCCTAGCTATTTACAATATATATTAATGATTTGAACGAGGGAATTGAATGCAACACCTCCAAGTTTGCGGATGACACAAAGCTGGGGGGGCATTGTTAGCTGTGAGGAGGATGTTAGGAGGCTGCAAGGTGACTTGGATAGGTTGGGTGAGTGGGCAAATGCATGGCCGATGCAGTATAATGTGGATAAATGTGAGGTTGTCCACTTTGGTGGCAAGAACAGGAAAGTAGACTATTATCTGAATGGGGCCGATTAGGAAAAGGGGAGATGTAACGAGACCTGGGTGTCATGCTACACCAGTCATTGAAAGTAGGCAGACACACAAAAATGCTGGAGAAACTCAGCGGGTGCAGCAGCATCTATGGAGCGAAGGAAATAGGTGACATTTCGGGCCGAACCCCTTCTTCAGACTGATGGAGGGTGGGGGGAGAAGGAAGGAAAAAGGGAGGAGGAGGAGCCCGAGGGCGGGGGGGATGGGAGAAGACAGCTTGAGGGTTAAGGAAGGGGAGGAGACAGCAAGGGCTAGCAAAATTGGGAGAATTCAATGTTCATGCCATCCGGACGCAAGCAACCCAGGTGGAATATGAGGTGCTGTTCCTCCAATTTCCGGTGTTGCTCACTCTGGAGGAGACCCAGGACAGAGAGGTCGGATTGGGAATGGAAGGGGGAGTTGAAGTGCTGAGCCACCGGGAGTTCAGGTAGGTTATTGCGGACTGAGTGGAGGTGTTCGGCGAAACGATCGCCCAACCTCCGCTTAGTCTACTCGATGTAAATCAGCTGACATCTAGAGCAGCGGATGCAGTAGATGAGGTTGGAGGCGATACAGGTGAACCTTTGTCGCACCTGGAACGACTGCTTGGGTCCTTGAAAGTAGGCATGCAGGTGCAGCAGGCAGTGAAGAAAGCGAATGGGAAGGTTCACCAGACTGATTCCTGGGATGACAGGACTTTTATATGATGAAAGACTGGGTAGGCTCTGCTTGTACTCGCTGGAATTTAGAAGATCGAGGGGGGATCCTATAGAAACTTACAAATTTCTTAAGGGGTTGGACAGGCTAGATGCAAGAAGATTGTTCCCGATGTTGTGGAAGTCCAGAACAAGGGGTCACAGTTTAAGGATAAGGGGGAAGTCTTTTAGGACCGAGATGAGAATTTTGTTTTTCACACAGAGAGTGGTGAATCTGTGGAATTCTCTGCCACAGAAAGTAGTTGAGGCCAGTTCATTGGCTATATTTAAGAGGGAGTTAGATGTGACCATTGTGGCTAAAGGGATTAGGGGATATGGAGAGAAGGTAGGTACAGGATACTGAGTTGGGTGATCAGACATGATCATATTGAATGGCGGTGTAGGCTCGAAGGGCCAAATGGCCTACTCCTGCACCTATTTTCTATGTTTCTATGAATGGGAGGGACAGTTAAAGTGCTGAGCAATTGGGAGATCAGGTAAGTTAACGCGGACTGAGCGGAGGTGTTCAGCGAAAAGATCGCTGCGTCTGCGCTTGGTCTCGCTGATGTACAGGATTTGACACCTGGAGCAGCGGGTGCAGTAGATGAGTTTGGAGGGGGTGCAAGTGAACCTCTGCCTTACCTGGCTGCCGGGGTCCTTGGATGGAGTCGAGGGGGGAGGTAAAGGGACAGGTGTTGCATCTCCTGCGGTTAAATGTTCTAATTTAGGTTCACTAAATTGATTCCTGGAATGAGGAAGAAAATATATAATGCATGTTTCCATAGCTAAATCAGATATAGCATGTGATGAAAAACCTATCCTGGATTAAACCTGTTTTCATACGACCTTCCCACGATAGATAGGACGATAAAGAACCCTGTTGCTGCTTTAATGGATGCAATCATTGAAACTGACAAGCAATGTCCTCTATTGATATGAATGTAACATACTACCTTTGTAGTTTTAGCTTGCATTAACAAAAAATAAACTTATTGTTGTTGAAATATCTTTAATTTTGAAAATACTGTTGAAAATAACTATTATTGTGAGTATGAAATACTTTAGCCTCTAATCCCCTTTCCCATTGTCACAATTGTTTCTTGTAATGTGATTTTCCATGGCACGTTCTCATGAGCACAATTATAGCAGAACTATTAATAAACAATACTTTGTGAATGTTTTCCTTAGATCATAGATTCAGGATGAAGTTACCTGTTTAAGACACATAGAATTATCTTTGGGCTCTGACTCTGTGGAATACTTCGCCTCAGTGAGCTGAGAATGTAGTTATAGGGTACGTTCAAGGCTGAAATAGAGTTGTTGGGCACATGCCGAACTACTTCAGCCTTCTAAGGAAGTGGTCCATTATCTTGGTGACTCATGGACTTTTCAGCTGTTCTGCTTGGTTATCTTCTTGATCATCTTCACAAATATGGTCAAATCAAAGACAAATGGTCTTCATAATACCAAAACCATATTATGCACAAGAAATGCATTTCCTTTCATTAATATACCTATTTTGCAACTGTACTATAATTTAATTTCAAGAGGCAAGACAATGCAGATGCTGGAATCTGGAGTAACAATAGAGTTGCTGGAGTAACTCAACAAGTCAGGCAGCATCAGTGGAGGCATAAGGGATAGTGAATGTTTTGGATCGAGACTATGAATCAACTCCATTCACCCTTTTGTGAAGCATTTTGAAGCAGTGTTGATCTGCTAACAGTAAACCCTTGCAATAATGGACCTCGATATAGCAGATTTCGATTATAGCAGACCGAGGCTCCAATTACACACACCCTCCCACTTCTGCCAGTTTACCAATGAGTTTGCATCACGTGGCGTGTTTCCGTTTGTGGGAGCGGAGACAGCGAGCAATAGGCTGCTGGCCTGAGTAACGGTCCCATCGGTGGGCGCACTGCGTGTGGGGCCGGTGGCTCTGTGGCTCCCCACTTGTTCAACTCCTCCCCAATGCCTCGTTTCTTCCCTCCTGGCCTTGGGCTAATCTTTACCCCCTCACTCTGTTATTGTGGACAATTGGCAATAACACCACTTTACCCCCCCCATCCCCTCTGGTCCGTTATTGCGAGTGTTTACTGTATTGTTTTTATACTGCAGGTTGCGATTATTACCATTTTCTTGTTGATATTGAATATATTTGCTGCTGTCAAAATATTTTTCTGTTTTCAGCCAAATATTTTCGATTTAGTAAGGACAAAATGTACACTCCATTAATATTGCTAACACTTCTTTCATACAATTTTTAAAATTGAAGTCAATAAATCGCAAATTATTATAAGAACCAAAATACTATCTCTCTGTGAATACTGATAATACTATCTTATTTCATGAAAATTAAGTTTTAAAGGAATCAATATATTGCAAATAATTGGAAAAAGTCTTGTGAAAACAGTCTCCTGTTCTGTACTGGCACAATACATTTACTCCTCAAACAGTATTTTTGATGCATTATTTACATACTGGTGGATGATTCTTTTCTAGATTTTTACTGCCTTGCAGAGCGACACCTTTTTGTCTGAGAACCCATAGACGGTCGCTTTTGGTGCAAAGATAGACATAAAATGCTGTAGTAACTAAGCCGATCATGCAGGAGATGCTGCCTAACCGACTGAGTTACTCCAGCATTTAATGTATATCTGGTATAAACCAGCATCTGCAATTCCTTTTTATTACATTTTGACTGCTCCACTGCAAAGTCATCAATTTTCTCCAGCGATGCTACCTGACTCGCTTGGTTACTCCAGTATTTTGTGTCTATCTTTGGTACAAGCCAGCATTTGCAATTCCTTTTCTTTACATTTTGATGATTGCACTGCAAATTCATCCAATTTCTCCAGAGATGCTGCCTGACCCATTGAGTTCAATATTTTATGTCTGTTTTTGGTATAAACCAACATCTGCAGTTCATTTTTAATAACATTTTTGCTGCAACTCAGTTTTGTTGGTAATTTTACAATAGTGCCTTGGGATGTTGTGGACAAATTTGTCCGTTTTAACATGATGAAAAATGTCCCTTCACCACTGCCTTCTTCTCCCAGACAGTCGCCGACATACTCCACCTTGGTAGGTGTCGGCGTCTGCAGAGGAGTGGGAGGGGGTGGGCAGCGGCCAGTGGGAGAGAAGGTTGGCTCTGCGGTGGCTGGGTGTGTTTTGTCATTGTCAGCGGACTGAGGGGAGAGCTGACAATCAGAGATTACAGTGTGGGTCACGGCTGCCGGTTGGTAGGGTAGCTGATTGGGAGGTGCTCGCTGGTGCAGACCAGCAATTCCTGCGCCTAGTTTTAAGGTGAAACAACGCACAATGCTGGACTAACTCAGCAGACTGTATGAAGAATTTACTGTATGTTCTCCAGAGATGCTGTCTGACCCGCTGTGTTACTCCAGCACTTTTTGTATTAACCATCAACCATGTGTTTCAATACTACTTTACTCGGTTATAACGGACAATTAGCAAAAAAGGACATCAATGCACCACGTTCCATTATAACGAGGGTGTTCTGTATTTTAAAATGACCAAAATCCTAATTTACTGCATTTCTTCAATGTCACTATAGTCTTGATTAAAAAGAGTAAATCTTATAATTTATGATCAAACTAATTGTACTTATAAATAAAAAGACACAAAGGTTTGGAGTAACTCAGCGAGTCAGGCAGCATCTCTAGAGAACATGGATAGGTGATGTTTTGGGTTAGGACCCTTCAGGCATCTGCAGGACTTAGTTTTTACATTCTGCTGTAGTTATTTTTACTCATTTTGCAAATGAGATAGCAAGTTTGGGGTTCATTTTCTATTTTTAAAGGGTGGGAGGGTTAGGGATGAAATGTTTAAGATCGTACAGTGCTGCAGATGAAACTGATCCTTGGTATCAGATGACTGAGTTCTGATGAAAGATTTCAAAACATGTCCTTGCAGCCATAAAAATAAACACTGAAATGATCTTTGAGCATAAAAGAGTAAACAATACGTGCAAGGAGGATCCAGAAATTTGCAAACAGGAAGGATGTATTCAAACGTGTCAGACACCTGATTCTAAACATTGGACTATCGTTAAACGAATGTTCATGATGTCTTTATGTATTGTTCAGGAGGGTACACAGTACCTGCACTTCTTGGCAGTTTACTTTCGCCTCTGTATCTATAGTACTATCTTCTTTGGAAGTTTTAAAGTCCTTTCTCTCTGTTGCAATAATTATGAAATCTCTCCCTTTAGCGAACACTCTCTAATACAGGTATCACTCTGGTATATCTTTTCTGCACCCTTTTCAAAGGCTCCACACACTTCCTCTAATGAAGAGACCAGTACTCCAAATACGACCTAACCATGTACCTACAAAGCTGCAACATGATTTCCTGACTTCAATGTTCGATTATAATAATCAAATTTAAATAAATCCTTGAAATATACGGCTTTAATCTGGGTATTGGCCTGGCATTGAGAATAGAAGTGATTGTGTTTGTGTTATAAAAGTCATTGCATTGAAAATGGGCCATTTGGCCCAACTTGCACATGCCAACCAAGATGCCCCGTCTACACTAGTTACACCTGCCTGTGTTTGGCCCATATCCCTCTAAACCTTTTCTATCTATGTACTTGTCCAAATGTCTTTTAAATGTTGTTATAGTATCTGCCTCAACTACCACCTCTGGCATCTCGTTCCATATACCCACCACCCTCTGTGAAAAACGTTGTCCCTCCGGTTGCTATTAACTCTTTCCCCTTTCACCTTAATCTTATATTTTCTGGTTCTTGATTTCCCTACTCTGGATAAAAGACTGTGCATCCAATCTATTTCCCTCATGATCTTCTTATACATTTCTATAAGATTACTCCTCAGCTTCCTGTGCTCCAAGAAATAAAGCCCTAGCCTGCCCGACCTCTCTTAGCTCAGGTCATCAGGCCCTCGCAACGTCCTCGTAAATCGTCTCTGCACTCTTTACAGCTCAGCAGCATCTTTCCTATAGCAGGGTAACCAAAACTGAACACAATACTCCAAATGTGGCCTCACCAACTTCTTGTACAAATGTAACATATCATCCCAACTTCTATACTCGGTACCCTGGCTTTGGCTTGAAGTTGAAAGGCGCTACTTACTGCAAATGGCTGCTTGGGTGCTTTGTCTTGAAGTTAAAAGGCACTACCTACTGCAAATGCACTTTCTTCCTGTTTGTACTGTATATTGATTTTAGATAAAATGCTACCACTTACGGCTGTGATTTTTGGCCTTTTTACTCAGTCCCCCCTCTGCTGAGCAGGTGCAGAGAATTCTTCCCATCAATGAAAAATAAAAGTTTTATTAGTGTTTTAAAAATGTTGAGAATCTCTCTCCTGTCAATCACGCCCTGAAAGCCACACCTTTTCCGGTGGGAGGGGATGGGTTATAACACTCGGAAGTGTGGGTGTGGCTCAGTCTCTGCATGATGGGGGAGGGAGAGGTCATGACTCTGTCTGAGCTGTGAATCAACTGAACACACTGAATGTCTACTGAACTGTGGGTTTGGTGTTTTGTGTGGTTTTATGGTGGTTTCACCCTGCATGAAATGGTATGAAGCTGCATTTGAATTTGGTGGCCTTGCACCCTGCTTGAAGCGGAATGAAACTGCACTTGAATTTGGCTGCCTTGCATCCTGCTTGAAGTGGTATGAAACTGCACTGAATTTGGTGGCCTTGCACCCTGCTGAAAGTGGTATGAAACTGCACGAATTTGGTGGCCTTGCACCTGCTTGAAGTGGTTGGAAACTGCACTTGAATTTGGTGGCCTTGCACCCAGCTTGAAATGGAATTTCAAGGAATAGTCATGAGTCAACTGCCAGCCCACCAGCCGTGAGTGAGCTGCCAGCAGATCAGGCTTGAAGGACTGAGCTGCCTCCCCAAGAACCCATACCAGCACTCCAGAAAGCACCCCCACTGGCCACCAATATTGGAATTGGTGGAGAGGTGGAATATTGCATTGGGGGACCAGCCCTCCCGTGTGAACATGGGACCCAACGGGTCCCACTTAGTCTAGTACATAATTACAATCAAGCCATCTTTACCTCTTGCTTGAGGAATATGAGGAACAGCACCTCATATTCCGCCTGGGCAGCTTGCATCCTGATGGCATGAACGTTGAATTCTCCCAATTTTGCTAGCCCTTGCTGTCTCCTCCCCTTCCTTAACCCTCGAGCTGTCTCCTCCCATCCCCCCCCGCCCTCGGGCTTCTCTTCCTCCCTTTTTCCTTCCTTCTCCCCTCCCACCCCCCATCAGTCTGAAGAAGGGTTTTGGCCCGAAACGTCGCCTATTTCCTTCGCTCCATAGATGCTGCTGCACCCGCTGAGTTTCTCCAGCAATTTTGTGTACCTTTTACCTCTTGCTTGCTAGGAGAAGGGTGTGTCTCGTCCGTGATTATACTAGTGGCGTTGCCAAGGCAGCGGGAAGGGTAGATGTCAATGGAAAGGTGGTTGGTTTGCGTGATGGTCTGGGCTGTATCCACAATTTCCTGCAGTTTTTTGTGGTCTTGGTTAGAGCTGCTCCTACAGCGCATCTGCAGAAGTTGGTGAAAGTTCTTGGGGACATGTCAAACTTCCTCAGCCCTCTAACGATGTAATAATAATAATAATAATAATTTTATTTATAGAGCACTTTAAAAACAAACATAGCTGCAACAAAGTGCTGTACATCACTAATCATTGACAAAAAAGTTAATACACACCAAAAATAACAATCAAAAGAAATAGTAGGAAAAGACAAGTAAAATAAAGAAACATCAAAAACACCACAAACAGAAGCAAAGCCTCAGGCATGGTCAAAAGCCAGGGAGTACAAATACATTTTAACACTGGATTTGAAGATGGACAGTGAGGGGGCCTGTCTGATATGCAACGGCAGGGTGTTCCAGAGTGCCGGAGCAGCAACAGAGAAGGCTCTATCCCCTCTGAGCCTCCGACTAGACCTCGGTACCTCCAGGAGCAGCTGACCAGCTGACCTGAGGGACCGGGCAGGAGCGTATGGGTGGAGCAGCTCAGAGAGGTAAGGCGGGGCGAGCCCATTCAGAGATTTAAAAACAAATAATAGTATCTTAAAATGAACCCGAAAGTGCACCGGGAGCCAGTGTAGGGAGGCCAGAATTGGCGATATGTGCTCCCTCTTTCGAGTCCCTGTTAAAAGGCGAGCAGCAGCATGTAGAGGCTTCGCTATGGCAATATGACAAATTGCTGGTGAATTTACACCTAGGAACTTGCAGATTTAGAAAAATATGCAGAGCCACACGAGGTAAGTTGGATACATCCTTTACATATGAGTGATCATTTCAGATAGCAGTGGGAAGAAGCTGTTCTTGAAGCTTGTGGTACATGCTTTCAAGCTTTTGAGTGACCAGACTGTGAGCAGTCCTTGATAATATTGCTTAGTTTCTTAAAGGATTGTAAAGTATAGATGGATTCAATGGGGAAGGCTGGTTTGTGAGATGGACGGGACTGCATGCACAATTCTCTGCAGTTTTGTGCATTCCTGGGCAGAGCTGCTGCCAAGGCGATTCTTGATCCGAGTAGAATTATTGGTGTTGTTTGGCGAAGAGAGGAACAGTACTCTCAGTTGTGTACCTCCTGATGCCCAGAAATAAGACATTAAGAGAGACCCAGACACAGGATATAGGCCACTTTGCTGCAGGTATGATTCAGAGAATACAGGAGAGGATCAACATTTATTTTGACTGTTCTAAATGTTTTGCCACCTAAATACTAATATCATATTTTTAACCAATCTTAAGCTGGTGGTAACACATTTTTATAAAATTATAGCATGGGAGCTTCACTCTCTGACCCTTTTGAATGGGTTGCCTATAATGTATAATCTATACGTGTATGTTCGATGGCACATCTAAATTCAAGTCTTGCACACAAGATTCTTGCCATAGTTACAATGAATAATAGCAGAGGTAAATTTCTTCCTCACATTTCTGATATGATGAAACCAAAAGCAGACAAATCATCCACCGTGCATTAGTATTTACATTGGAATGCCTACAAAAGACTTGGTGTCCATTGCAACATTGCAAACATCAGCATAAAATGGTAGTGACATCAGAAGATCAGCGATGACCAGGAGCCAGAATTAGGCCATCGAGTCTGCTACACCATTCGATCATAGTGCATCTATTTTTCTATCTCACCCCCAATCTCCTGCCTTCACCCCACAACCTTCGATGCCCTCAAGGGCCTTTCCCACATAGGCGATTATTTCGGCGACTGCTGGCGACTGTTACAGTCGTAGCAGGTCGCCGAAAAAGTGACGACATCAATGTCATCGACAACGTACCACCTAGTCGACGTCAAGCTACGACAAGCTACTGACAACCGGCAACCCAATCGTCGCGACAGGGTGTCCACCTACGAATACACCTATGACATCCTATGTCAATCAAAGTCAACCTACGTCCACCCGCGACAAGCTACAACAAGCAACGACCCCTGTCAGCGACAACTCAAGACAATTCAGTTGCCGGTACCTGTCGCCGGTCTACGTAGGTAGACAACCAATGTCACCTGGCGATGACCTGCATCATCCTGGCAACAACCTACGACAGCACCCATGGCAGGAGAAGACAAGCTATGTTCAGCCCACTGTCACCGAAAAGTTTTGAACATTGAAATCATGCTTGACTAATTTGAGTACGTTTTGAAATCGTGCTTGACTAATCTTCTGGAATTATTTGAGGATGTAACAGTAAAAATGGACAAGGGAGAGCCAGTAGATGTGTAGTGTACCTGGACTTTCAGAAAGCATTTGATAAGGTCCCACATAGGAGATTGGGCAAAATTAGAGAACATGGTATTGGGGGTAGGGTACTGACATGGATAGAAAATTGGTTAACAGACAGGAAACAAAGAGTAGGGATTAACGGGTCCTTTCAGAATGGCAGGCAGTGACTAGTGGGGTACCACAAGGCTCGGTGCTGGGATTAATTAATGATTTAGATGAAGGGATTAAAAATAACATTAGCAAATTTGCAGATGACACAAAGCTGGGTGGCAGTGTGAACGGTGAGGAGAATGTTATGAGGGTGCAGAGTGACTTGGGACAGGTTGGGTGAGTGGACAGATGCATGGCGGATGCAGTTTAATGCAGATAAATGTGAGGTTATCCACTTTGGTGGCAAAAACAGGAAGGCAGATAATTATCTAAATGTTGTCGAGGTGGGAAAAGAGGAAGGGCAACGGGATCTCAAGGTCCTTGTTCATCAGTCACTGAAAGTAAGCATGCAGGCACAGCAGTCAGTGAAGAAAGCGAATGGCATGTTGGCCTTCATAATAAGTGGAGCTGAGTATAGGAGCAAAGAGTTGTACAGGGCCTTAGTGAGAGCACACCTGGAGTATTGTGTGCAGTTTTGGTCTCCAAATTTGAGGAAGGACGTTCTTGCTATTGAGGGAGTGCAGCGTAGGTTCACAAGATTAATTCCCAGGATGGCGGGACTGTCATATGTTGATAGAATGGAGCGGCTGGGCTTGTAAACTCTGGAATTTAGGATGAGAGGTTATCTTATAGAAATATAAGATTATTAAGGGTTTGGACACACTAGAGGCAGGAAACATGTTCCCGATGTTGGGAGAGTCCAGAACCAGGGGCCACAGTTTAAGAATAAGGGGTAAGCCATTTAGAATGGAGATGAGGAAATACTTTTTCACACATAGCTGTGAGTGTGGAATTCTTTGCCTCAGAGGGCGGTGGAGGCCGGTTCTCTGGATACTTTCAAGAGAGAGCTAGCTAGGGCTCTTAAAGATAGCGGAGTCGGGGGATATGGGGAGAAGGCAGGAAAAGGGTACTGATTGGGGATGAACAGCCATGATCACATTGAATGGTAGTGCTGGCTCAAAGGGACGAATGGCCTATTCCTGCACCTATTGTCTACTGCCTAAATTCCAGCCGCGACCAGAAAAACGTTACGACTCTTTGGGCAACTTGAGGAGACTACTCGCGACCATACAGGCATCACGCCGCGACCATGTAAAAACAGCCTGGTCGTCTGTAGTCGCTGAAAAAAACGCCTAAGTGGGACAGGCCCTTTACACATCAAGAACCTAGCAATATCTGCTTTAAAAATGCCCAATGATCTGGCCTCCGCAGCCATCTGTGGCAATTCACCACAGACTCGCCACCCTCTGTCTAAAGAAATTTCTCCTTGTCTCCATTCTAAACGTATGTCCTTTTATTCTGAGTTTGTGCCCTCTGATCCTAGACTATCCCACTACTGGAAACATCGTCTACATATTCATGATGATGGAAAAAAATAAAACTGCAAATGTTGGAATCTGAACCAAAAATAGAAATGCTGGTATAATGCAGCAAGTCAAGCAGCATCCATGCAGAGAGAAGCCAATGAGTTCATCAATGAACTTTCTTCAGAACTTGTTCTCTTTCAGTTTATTTTGGGCCTTACCAACATTGACGGACAGACAGATAAGAATGAACATGGAACAGGAGCAGGCCTTCACCCCGTGATGTCTGTGCTGACCATGATGTTAAGTTATAAACATAGAAACATGGAAAATAAATGCAGGAGTAGGTCATTCGGCCCTTCGAGCCAGCACTGCCATTCAATATGATCATGGCTGATCATCCAAAATCAGTACCCCGTTCCCAATTTCCCCCAAATCCCTTGATTCTGATAGCCCTAAGAGCTGTAACTCTCTCTGGAATACATCCAGTGAATTGGCTTCCACTGCCTTCTGTGGCAGAGAATTCCACTAAATTAAACTAATCCCCTCTGCTTGCACATGGTCTATATTCCTATTTTCACTATCTGTTCTCGTCTATCTAACTACCTCTTAAACACTACTATCTTATCTGCCTCCATCCCACTCTCATCTTAAACCTATGCCCTTTGGTATTTGACATTTGTCGGAAAAAAGGCTGATCGCTACCCTGTCTCTGTCTCTCATAACAATGTAAGGTTGCCCATCGGCTTCCAACACTCCAGAGAAAATAATTCTACTTTGTTCAACCTCTCCTTCTAGCTGATATTTCCTAATTATGGCAACAACCTAGCAAACCTCTTCTGCACCCTCGTCAAGTCACATCCTTCCTGTAGTGTCTCAAACAGAATTGTACAAAATGCTTTAAATGTGTCCTAATCGAAGGCTATACAGCTGCATCAATACAATAGACAATAGGTGCAGGAGTAGGTCATTCGGCCCTTTGAGCCAGCAATGTGATCATGGCTGATCATCCCCAATCAGTACCCCTTTCCTGCCTTCTCCCCATATCCCCTGACCTCTATTTTTAAGGACCCTATGTAGCTCTCGCTTGAAAGCATCCAGAGAACCTGCCTCCACTGCCCTCTGAGGCAGAGAATTTTACAGACTCACCACTCTCTGTGAGAAAAAGTGTTTCCTCGTCTCCGTTTCAAATGGCTTAGCCCTTATTCTTAAACTGTGGCCCCTGGTTCTGGACTCCCCCAACATCAGGAACATGTTTCCTTCCTCTAGCGTGTCAAAACTCGTAACAATATTATATGTTTCAATAAGATACTTTTGAGTTGTGTCTGCCAATGAAGGCAAGCGTGCACTTCTTTATCACCCCATGCTCTTGTGCTGCCACTTTCAAGGAACAATGGACTTGCACCCCCAGATGCCTCTGTACTTAATGTTCCTAATAGTCGGATCATTAACTGTATACTTATCTCTTGCATTTGGCTTCCCAAACTGCAACACATCGCGCCTCTCTGAATTAAACTTCATCTGCCATTTAATGGAGTGTTGGTTGAGCGTTAGTGGCATGCACAGAAAACTCAGGATTCACTTGTTCTGTCTCTGACACCCCTCTCCCTTTGATCTCTCTGCCTCCATCACAGGGGACAGACCATCAATGGATATCAACTACAAACCTCGCAACTCTCACAGTTATCTGGACTACACTTCTCCCATTCTTTAATTTATTGTCGTGTATTCTTAGAGCAGCTTGTTTCTTAGAACAGCTTGTGTTGGAGCCGACCAGGGAGAAGGCAATTCTGGATTTAGTGTTATGTAATGAACCGGAATTGATAAAAGACCTCGAGGTTAATGAGCCATTAGGAGGCAGTGACCATAACATGGTCAGGTTTAATCTTCAATTGGAGAGGGAGAAGAGGAGATTGGAGCTGTCAAGTGTTGCAGTTGAATAAAGGGGACTATAGGGCCATGAGGGAGGAGCTGGCCAAGGTTGACTGAAAGATACACTAGCAGGGATGACAGTGGAACAAAAATGGCAGGTATTTCTGGGAATAATAAAAAGGCGCAGGATCAGTTTATTCCTTGGAGGAAGAACGATTCCAAGGGGAGAAAGGAACGACCATGGCTGACAAGGGATGTCAGGGACAGTATAAAAATTAAAGCAAAGAAGTACAACGTAGCAAAGATGAGCAGGAAGCAAGAGGATTGGGTAATGTTTAAAGAACAACAGGAAGATAACCAAAAAGAGAATACGGGAAGAAAAGATGAGGTACGAAGGTAAGGTAGCCAAGAATATAAAGCAGGATAGTAAAAGCTTCTTTAGGTATGTGAAGAGGAAAAAATTAGTTAAGACCAAAGTTGAACCCTTGAAGACCGAACAAGGTGAATTTATTATGGGGAACAAGGAAATGGCAGATGACTTTGGTTCTGTCTTCACTAAGGAGAACACAAACAATCTTCCTGATATAGTAGTGGCCAGAGGATCTGGGGTGACGGAGGAACTGAAGGAAATCCACATTAGGCAGGAAATGGTGTTGGATAGGCTGATGGGACGGAAGGCTGATAAATCCCCAGGGCCTGATGGTCTGCATCCCAGGGTACTTAAGGAAGTGGCTCTAGAAATTGTGGATGCATTGGTGATAATTTTCCAATCTTCTATAAACTCAGGATCAGTTCCTGGGGATTGGAGGATAGCTAATGTTCATCTTTTGAATAAGAAGACGGCGTCACTTGCAGCGCGAGGAAGAAGGCTTACAGACCGATTGTGATGTCATCAGCGAAAGACAGTCATTTTTAAATTCAAAGTTTTCATTAATAACAAGAAATGATGCATTAAATTTTAAGTTAGGTGATTTTGGACTCCAGGGGGAAAATGTCTACTGGAATATGTAAAGATTTTACCGTTACTGCGTCGTTTTTTCGTGAAGATGTGATTACACACAAACTCACACACAAATAAATGCATATCCAAGATCAGAGTTTTATAAGTATGTATGTGATGTATGATTAGATGGATGGATGGACGACTAAGTGGGACCCGTTTGATCCCAGTCACACGGGAGGCCTGGTCTCCCAAAGCAACACGTTCCCCAAAGCAATATTCTACCACTCACCCGTTCCCCCAACGTAATATACCACAACTCACAAATAGCGCCTAACGGCGCAGGTGCGGCTCATTTCTCCTCATCCCCTCCTCCTCATGTGGGGGAGGGGGGCGTGTGGGCAAGGGAGGAGGGTGGGGGAGGGAGGTTGTGGGTGGGGTAGGAGCGTGTGGGCGTGGGAGTGGAGTTGGGAGGTGGGGTGTGGGGAAGAGAGCTTGAAGAAAAGACAGGGAAGAGCCATGGAGGAGAGGGGGGTATCGCGGGGGAGGGAGGCAGGAGCCAGTGAGGGGGACCAGAGGGGAAGGGGCTGGAGCTGAGGGGCGCGGCGCCCCGCCAGCCTATCATAGCTCTTTCGAGTACAGTTTTTGAGCAAATAGATAAAACGCATAAACTGGAAGAGCACAAGATCAGAATTTTAATTATGTACTAGACCGTTGGGTCCCAGTCACACGGGGGGACTGGTCCCCTATTTCACCACTCACCCGTTCCCCCAATGCAACCCGTTCCCCCAACGCAATATGCCACCACTCACCCATTGCCCCTAACTACGCCCCTCGTCTTCCAGCACTCCCTCTCCCTCCTCTTTATGTATGGGAGGTAAGGACGGGAGTGGGTGTGTGTGTGGGCAGGGTGTTGTCGGAGGGGGGAGAGCGTGGTGTGGGCGGGGGTGTGTGGACGGCAGCGGGGGAGTGTGGGCGTGGGGAGGGTTGTGGGGGGAGGGGGTGTGGCGTGGGGAGCGTTGTGGTGGGCGCAGGGGTGTGGGGTGGGTGGGGGTTGTGGGGGGAGCGGGGTGGGAGGGCGGAGGGGTTATCTGAGGGTAGAGTGCTTGGAGAAATGACGGGGGGTTGTGGGGGAGAGGGTGGTATCATGGAGGAGGGCGGCAGGGGCCAGCGAGGGGGACCAGAGGGGAAGGGGCAAAAAGACAAACAAACAAACAACCAAACAAACTATAAACACAATCACATATTCTTTTACATTTTAAATATTGTGGGCGGAAGGAAAAACGTTCAGTAAAGTTAGTCCCTGGTGAGATAGGAGTTTACGGTCCGAATAGCCTCTGGGAAGAAACTCCTTCTCAACCTCACCATTCTCACAGCATGGCAACGGAGGCGTTTGCCTGACCGTAGCAGCTGGAACAGTCCGTTGCTGGGGTGGAAGGGGTCTCCCATGATTTTATTGGCTCTGGAGTTGCACCTCCTGATGTATAGTTCCTGCAGGGGGGCAAGTGAAGTTTCCATAGTGCGTTCGGCTGAACGCACTACTCTCTGCAGAGCCTTCTGGTCAGAGCAATTCCCAAACCAGATGGTAATATTTCCGCACAAGATGCTTTCCACAGCCGCTGAGTAGAAGCACTGGAGGATCCTCGGAGACACTCTGAATTTCCTCAATTGCCTGAGGTGGTAAAGGCACTGCCTTGCCTTACTCACGAGTGCTGCGGCGTGTGATGTCAATGTCATATCCTCAGAGATGTGGACTCCCAGATATTTGAAACATCTCACCCTATCCACAGTATCGCCATTTATCCTCAATGGTGTGTACGTCCTCAGATGATGTGCCCTCCTAAAGTCCACGATCAGTTCCTTCGTTTTTTTGGTGTTCAAGAGGAGGCTGTTGTCCTGGCACCAGAGTGCTAGACCAGCCACCTCCTCCCGGTAGGCCTTCTCGTCGTTGTCTGAGACCACTACTGTGTCATTATTGTCTGAGACCACTACTGTGGAGACCACACCTGGAGTATTGCGTACAGTTTTGGTCTCCAAATCTGAGGAAGGACATTATTGCCATAGAGGGAGTGCAGAGACGGTTCACCAGACTGATTCCTGGGATGTCAGGACTGTCCTATGAAGAAAGACTGGATAGACTTGGTTTATACTCTCTAGAATTTAGGAGATTGAGAGGGGATCCTATAGAAACTTACAAAATTCTTAAGGGGTTGGACAGGCTAGATGCAGGAAGATTGTTCCCGATGTTAGGGAAGTCCAGGACAAGGGGTCACAGCTTAAGGATGGGGGAAATCCTTTAAAACCGAGATGAGAAGAACTTTTTTCTCACAGCGAGTGGTGAATCTCTGGAACTCTCTGCCACAGAGGGTAGTTGAAGCCAGTTCATTGGCTATATTTAAGAGGGAGTTAGATGTGGCCCTTGTGGCTAAGGGGATCAGGGGTATGGAGAGAAGGCAGGTACGGGATACTGAGTTGGATGATCAGCCATGATCATATTGAATGGCGGTGCAGGCTCGAAGGGCCGAATGGCCTACTCCTGCACTTAATTTCTACGTTTCTATGTCTATGTTTCTATTATTCAGTTGGAGCTGAACCTAGCCACACAGTCATGTGTGTACAGGGAATACAATAGGGGGCTGAGGACGCAACCCTGGGGCGATCCTGTGCTCAGGGTGAGGGACTTCGATGTATTCCCTCTCATCTTGACTACCTGGGGCCTGGCGGTGAGAAAGTCCAGGGCCCAGGCACACAGAGGGGTGTTGAGCCCTAATTCCAGTAGCTTCTCGGCCAGTCTGGTGGGGACTATCGTGTTGAAGGCTGAACTGAAGTCTATGAACAGCATCCTCACGTAGCCCCCCTTCTGGCTGTCAAGATGAGAGAGAGCGGTGTGCAAAACCTGGAAGACCGCATGGTCCATGGATCTGTTCGGACGGTATGCGAACTGATCCATGTTGCAAGGGAGGAAGGTGCAGATGTGTTTCTTCACCAGCCTCTCAAAGCATTTCATGACTACCGAGGTAAGGGCCACCGGACGATAGTCATTCAGACAAACTGGGGAGGCATTTTTTGGTACCGGTACAATGATGGATTTTTTCAAGCAGGCAGGAACCACGGACTTGTCCAGGGAGAGGTTGAATATTGTAGTGAGCACCGGAGCTAGCTGCGTAGCACAGGACTTGAGTACTCACCCCTAGATGCCATCGGGGCCTGCAGCTTTCCTCGTGTTCACCCGTGTCAGAGCCCTCCTCACATCGTGCTCGGACAGCGAGAATGTGTGCACATTCCTCCCTTCAGCTTCGGTAGCCAGCCCGCTGGTGGTATTGTCGATAGTCGGCAGACCTGGGGTGGTGTTGCCCATCTCGAAACGAGCATAAAAGGAGGTCAGGTCATCAGCTAGGGAGGTGCCGGCACTTGCAGATGAGGGGGGGGGTGCTCCGTTAGTTGGTTACAGTCGGTAGCCCCTGCCACAGGCTTCTGGTGTCCTGCTGCTCCATCTGTGATTCCATCTTGTCCCTGTACCTCCTTTTTGCGTCCTTCACCACCCTTCGCAGTCGGTAGGACTCTACCTTGTAGACGTCCATGTTTCCTGATGCCAGGCCCGAGTTGTAGGCAGCGGTGCGAGCATTCAAGGCAACACGAACGGACCTGTCTACCCACGGTTTTTGGTTCGGAAAGGTGCTTACCCTTACCGTGGGGACGATGTTGTCGGTTATTGTTGCGATGAAGTCCGTGACTGCTTCCGCGAACTCACTGACGTCACTGGAACTTGCTTGGAACATATTCCAGTCGACATCGCTCAGTACATCTTGCAGCATGGCCTCTGATTGGTCGGACCACCGCTTTACGTCCCTCGTCTCTACCGCTTCTCGAACTATCCTCTGTTTATACTCCGGCAGCAGGAAAATGGTAGCGTGGTCAGATTTTATTAGGGGAGGGAGTGAAACGGCCTTGTAGCCCTTCCTCAACTGCGTATAGCAGTGGTCCAATGTTCTCTCCCCCCTGGTGGCACACGTGATGTGTTGGTAGAAGTTCGGCATGACCTTCTTGAGATTTGATTTATTAAAATCTCCAGCCACCACCATAGCCGCATCCGGGTATTTGTATTATTGAACCTGATATACCACAGTTCAAAGTTTTAAGGTCACTTCGACAGCTGTTACTCTCAGAGCCAATCTGTTACCATATAAAGTTCATTACTTGCAACTCAGACTGTTGGTTATGATCTTTAATGTGGTAATACTTTGCTATTTTTATGGTTGTAATTCAAGCAGTCATGACAGCTGATGCCAAATGATTTCAACTGTTTGTGCTTTAAACTGAAGGGAGATTTTGATGAGATGGGTTGTGTAGTGCATTTATTTTCATAGTATATGCAGCAGAGTAACTGTGCTTAGTTGCCGTATATTAACAGACATCAAGTTATAGCCTTGAGTTCTCTGTGGCAATTAAAGGAAATTTAGTTATTGACTCTCCTTATCAACCAGCATTCATATCAAGTGACAGAAGTGCAACCTGTGGGCAGGTTTGTGTTTGTCATGGGTTTAAAATACTGTGTGGCATTGAGTCATAGTCACACAGCATGGAAGCAGGTCCTTCCAACCAACATGTCCCATCTACACTAGTCCCACCTGCCGCCGTTTGTCCCATATCCCTCTAAATCTATCCTATCCATGGTCTAAATGTTTCCACCAAGGACCTGAAATTATCCCGCCTCCAGGCCGCTACTGACGCCTACACTCCGCGACTCGACCGCCCGCAGGCTCCCCAACTCTGGCCTGCATCGCCTGCCTGAGTCCCGCGACGCCATCCTGGCCACGAGGAGCGCCTCCAGTACTCACTAGGACGCCGCCTTCACCGACCTCCATGCCGATGCTGCCGCCGACCTTCACCTGCCTACCGATGACGCCCAGCCTCACCGCTTCAACGGTAACTTGGACTTTCTCCCCCTCGCTGATTCCTCGGTCCCGCCCCCCGGGACCGCCCAACCTCATCGCCGCACCGAGCCCATCCGACATCGCCGTCGCACTGGGCCCGTCGAACATCACAGCCGCACCTGGCCCACCTAACACTGCCGTCGCACTGGGCCCATCCAGCAACGCCGCCGGACCGGGCCCACTGAACATCGCCGTCGCACTGGGCCCGCCTAATATCGCCATCGCACCCGGCCTACCCAACATCGCTGCCCGACCGGACCTACTCAACATGCCCGCCGGACCGGGGCTCCCCGAACATGGCTGCCGCAACGCACCCAACTCATCTCGCCGCCCCACCGGGTTGGCCGACCCGCGCCTCCCCGCCGACCATCCGCCCACCGGGACCTCCCACGCATTGCCCGCGGACCCCGACTCCAGTACCCACGGACTCCTACCATCAGGTACGCCGACCCTCACCACTGCACTCCCACCATCAGGTCCGTTGACCTTTGCCACTCCACCCCCCTCCAGCAACCCGCAGCTGTCGCCTTACCTGGAGCCTGGACTCTGCACTGGGCCTGAAGCCTCCACGCTGCTAACTCCCACTCTCCTGGGTTTGACTCCACTGGGTCCTAGTGATGGTCTGCCCAGCCTGGTTAACCTCAGTGGCTGTTCCACTGAGTCTTCCCCATCCCCCTCTAACTATGTGACCCCTGCTCTTCCCTAACCACACTACAGCCCTCTCACCCCCCGCCCCATTTCCGACCTCCGTTACATCGACGACTGCTTTGGGGCCACCTCCTGCACCCATACACAACTGACTGACTTCATCCACTTTACCACCAACTTCCATCCGGCACTCAAATACAGCTGGACTATTTCCGACACTTCCCTACCATTCCTTGACCTCACTATCTCAATCGCAGGTGATAGACTTCTGACCGACATTCACTATAAACCCACTGACTCCCATGGCTATCTGGACTACACTTCTTCCCACCCTACTTCCTGTAGGGACTCCATCCCCTACTCCCAATTCCTCCGTCTACGCCGCATCTGCTCCCAGGATCAGACGTTCCACACCAGGGCATCTGAAATGTCCTCATTCTTCAGGGAACGGGGGTTCCCCTTCCCCACCATGGATGAGGCTCGCACCAGGGTCTCTTCCATACCCCGCAACACTGCTCTCTCTCCCTATCCCCGCACTCGCAGCAAGGGCAGAGTCCCCCTAGTCCTCACCTTTCACCCCACCAGCCGTCACATACAACAAGTAATCCTCCGTCAGTTTCGCCACCTCCAGCGTGACCCCACCACCCAATTCTGCCTTCCGCAAAGACCGCTCTTCCCTCCCGTACCACTCCTCCCTGGGCATTTTCCGTTGCAACCGCAAGAGATGCAAGACCAGTCCCTTTACCTCCCCCCTCGACTCCATTCAAGGACCCAAGCAGTCGTTCCAGGTGCAACAGAGGTTCACCTGTATCTCCTCCAACCTCATCTATTGCATCCGCTGCTCTAGATGTCAGCTGATCTACATCGGTGAGGCTAAGCAGAGGCTGGGCGATCGTTTCACCGTACACCTCCGCTCGGTCCGCAAGAACCTACCTGACCTCCCGGTGGCTCAGCACTTCAACTCCCCCTCCCATTCCCCGTCCGACCTCTCTGTCCTGGGCCTCCTCCATGGCCAGAGTAAGCAACACCAGAAATTGGAGGAACAGCACCTCATATTCCGCTTGGGGAGTCTGCATCCTGCGGGCATGAACACTGTATTCTCCCAATTTTGTTAGCCCTTGCTGTCTCCTCCCTATCCTCAGCCCTCGGGCAGTCTCCTCCCATCCCTCAGCCCTCGGGCTCCTCCTTTTTCCTTCCTTCTCCCCGCCATCAGTCTGAAGAAGGGTTTCGGCCCGAAACGTTGCCTATTTCCTTCACTCCATAGATGCTGCTGCACCCGCTGAGTTTCTCCAGCATTTTTGTGTACCTTCAATTTTCCAGCATCTGCAGTTCCTTCTTAAAAACTAAATGTTTCTTATGTCTGAAGAAGGATTTCGCCCTGAAACGTTGCCTATTTCCTTCGCTCCATAGATTCTGCTGCACCCGCTGAGTTTCTCCAGAATTTTTGTGTACCTTAAATGTTTCTTAAACATTGTGATAATACCTGACTCAACTACCTCCTCCGACAGTTCGTTCCATACACCAACCACCCTTTGTGTAAAAAAAAAAAAAAAAAAAAGTCACAATTACATTTTTCCCCCTATGCTTTAGTTCTTGATTCTTCTGCTCTGGGCAAGAGACTCAGTATTTACCTGATCGCTTCCTCTCATTGCGTAGTGGGTAAAAGATAATATATCCCTACTTCCCTGGAGTCCCACTGAGTTACTTCACCATTTTGTGTCTGCCTACTCCCCTGTAAACAGAATGGAGTAAGCTGCCAAGAAAAATGTTACAACAAAGAGAACTTTCATCAGGTTGGCTTGCCAAAAATGATGCCAAATTAAACTAATCTCCTCTGCCTGCATGTGATCCATGTCTCTCCGTCCTGCACATCCAGGGGCCTGCCTAAAAGTCTCTTAACTGTCATTATCGTATCTGCCTCCACCACCACCTCTGCAGCGCATTTCAGGCATCCACCCCTCTGTTTTAAAAAAATTGCCCCACTCAACCCTCTCACCTCTGTAGAGTCTAATACATTTATAGAACAGTTTTTATTTATTTATATTGAAAACTCAGGAACATTACTTTATTTTCTCTTTCAGCCAATTTGCTCTTAATAATCTAATAATTTAAGACTAGCTTCAGAGAAACGCATTAATAACTAAATGTACGATTTTCTTATGTAATGATCATGCGCCCCACTAGGATTCCTTATTGATGTGATTTCTGATAGATTATATGTTGTTTTCTTCTCTTTCCCCCTTGTTTCTGTAGCTGAATGCTATAGGAAACTGCATCAATAGTGTTCTATTGATTTGTCCTCCAATCTGCTTCATATTTTGTTTGTCAGGTCTATATTGATGATTCAATTATCAATATATGTCTGTTATGTTTCTTGTTAACAGTCCAGAGGATATCACCAATGACATGTTTCAATTTTGACCGAGCTCAGACTTCCACAGTAGAATCTAGTTCTCAGTTGCACCTGTGTATTGGTTCTTACTGGAACAATGACAATTGGATCTCTCCCCTCAAATTCCCCAGTTCTCCACTAGTTTATTTTTGCTTTTATTTATGTAGCAAAATAATAGTTTAATGTAAGCAATTCATTATTTCCAAATTGTGCATCTCAGTTGCCATGGTAGAAGTGCGCAACTGCTTATGCAGCTATTCCCGCAAGCTACTCAGCTGTTCTGTGGATGCTCCCACGTGCACTCTAAATTTACGCATGCGCAGCAACACTTCGGTTTCTGACATGCATAACATCTGACTTGGGCTCGGGTCCATGGGGCTTAACCCTTAAGTAAGTCGGGTAGTATCTGTACCTTCTTAATGGCAGGAGTGGGCTAAAAGCGTGGCCAGGGTGGTGTGGGGGCCCTAGTGATGCTGACTGCCTTTTTGAAGGATCGCCTGTTAGATACTGTAAAGAGCCCAAACTCACACGGGTTGAAACACAAGCATCTTTATTGTTCAGGTCATTAACTACACAGCAGGTCATCACACGTTCACACTGCTACTCAGACTGGCAAGCTGTGGGCAGGATCTGGTTTTAGTCCGTTGCTAGTGAACACGTGACCTGCGTAAGTAACTTCAGGAACCCTGAACTTGTATTTAAGTGGGTTCAGCTTTAAGTTGATGTCTCTGATAGCACAGGGAAATTCTGCAAACAGTTGTTCCATTGAATGTTGATTAGCATTTGTGCTATCACAATCAGCCAGTGATGCCACAGTTTCAGCCATCCGACAAGCATTAATAGCCTGATCTAAAATCAGGTCTGCATTTTGTAATTATCAGTTCGCAGCTTTCGGTCACTCATTCCTCCCACAATTTTATCTCGAACAATTTCATTTGTTATTTCATCAAACCTGCATCGAAAACTGATGTCTCAGGTCGCTGATGAATCGTTCCACAGACTCATCAGGCTGTTGCACTCGGGCAAAAAAATCTTATCCTCTCGAGGATTCTATTAGACGGTAGGTCTCTGAACTTTCTCAGTAACACCATCGAGTTATCTATAGATTTTACTGGCACCAATATCTGTCCATTCGCATCCAGTTGGGCAGGTGCAAATTCAAATGAATCAGCGTAGATCATGGCCTCCGGACCCGCTAAATTCAACAGTAGCGAAGCCTTCAAATCATCGGGATCGTTGTGGTGAACGATGCGTATGTAATGAGAGTAATCTTTCTCAAACATTCTCCATCGCTCGGAATATCAGAATCAAACACAAACGGGCTAGGCTTTCGACAAGAGCTCACTATGTTCTCAAATCACCAAAAAAACCCACGAAAATAAAAACTGGTAAACGAAATAACTTGCGATAAACAGAACCGGGGCAGACCCAGTCTGACACCATGTAAAGAGCTCAAACTCACACGGGCTGAAACACAAGCATCTTTACTGTTCAGGTCATTAACTACACAGCGGGTCATCACACGTTCACTCGTTGCAAATCAGGCTCAATTTTTGTCTTTTGTATCCTCTTCACCCATATCTTTACATTTAGCTATTTTTCTCATAATTTGTTTCTTCACTACTTTTGCTTTCCAATGTTTATTTTGAATCCCTAATTATGTAGTGTGCCAAATCTTGATAATCTTGAACGAGCAGGGTAGGAGATCATCTGCCCGAAAGCAGGAAGCGCAGAGGGAGGAGAACGCGGCAAGCGAACTGATCGGGGCATGCAGGGAGCTGTGGGGTAATTAGTAATGACAGGCTTGAAACGCAACGGAGGAGCGTAGGGATCCGCAGGAGGAGGCAGAGGCTCGTTAACAGCCAACAGGTGCTGGCTGCTCCGGCGGTAGACAGTTCCATCAAAGTCCACCAGGTAAGATCTCGGGGAAGTGTCCACACCAACAACGGTTGCGAGTCGGGAGAATCCGGTGGCTGTCTGCATGCGGACGACCTGGCCAGGCAGTAGTGGCGAGAGCGGGCGGCAGTACTTGTCGTGAGAGCGGCGCTGTACCTCACGCTTGTGAGCAATCCGTTGCTGGACGGCGGCAGGCTGGAGGACCTTGGGCACCAGGGATTGTTGGGCAATCGGCATCGGTGGGCGAAGCACGCGGGACATCAAACGCTGGGCAGGGGATCGCATGGTAGGGTCCCGTGAGATGTTGCAAAGGTTTAGTAGACCCAGGTAGAAGTCACCATTGGAGAGACGAGACTGCTTGAGCAAATTCTTGGCACTGCGGACAGCTTGCTCAGCCAGGCCGTTGCTCTGCGGGTATTCGGGGCTGCTGGTATAGTGAGTGAAGTTCCACTTCACAGCGAAAGCCTGGAATTCTGCACTGGTGAACTGACGGCCGTTGTCTGTCTGCAAGCGGACCGGGGACCCAAAGGTAGCAAAGTGTCTGCGCAGCTTACTGGTAACCATTTCAGAGGTGATAGCAGGGAGAAGGTCCACTTCGAACCAGTTGGAGTACGAATCAACCAACACCAGGTAGTGCTTGCCTCGTCATTCGAATATGTCAGCAGCCAGCGAGGTCCAGGGCATGGCAGGCGCAGGCTGCTGCAGAAGTGGCTGGCGCTGCTGATGTGGGGCAAGAGTGTTGCAATCAGGACAGGAGGCTACTCGGGCTTTAATGTACTTGGCCATGCCGGGCCAATAGTATTGTTCTTGGGCATGTGAGATGGTGGCATTGGCTACGGGATGCCCCATGTGGGCAGCGTTGTAGTACAAGTCGTATAGGGAGGCACGGACGACCACCTTGTGACCCATGATGATGATGCCGTCCCGGAGCACAAGCTCGCCACGGACCAGAAAGAAAGGGTGGGCACCCGCAGGCAGCGAGGTGCGTCTGCTTGGCCACCCCCGCTGGATGACAGCTGCGAGCTGTTGCAGGTCGGGGTCGTTGGCGGTGTGCTCAACCAGGCACTGCAGCTGCTTAGAGGGAACAAAGTTGACATTGAGTACCTGCAGATCCTCCTGCTCGTAGGGGTGCCTGTCACAGGAGGACCGGGGGGCCCAGGACAGCCCGTCGGCCACATGCATCTCGGTGCCCCTCTTGTACACGATCAGAAAGCCGAACCACTGGAGCTGTAGCATCATGCGCTGGAGTCTAGCTGGAGCGATATGGATAGGCTTATTGAGGATGGTCACCAAGGGTTGATGATCCGTCTCGACGGTGAACATGGTACCGAAAAGGAAGTCCTTGAACTTGGAGCAGGCGAATACAACCGCAAGAAGCTCCTTCTCGATTTGTGCATAGCGCTGCTCAGTGTCTGTCATGGTACGCGAGGCATAAGAAATGGGCTGCAGTGAGCCGTCATCATGGAGTTGCAGGCCGGCAGCACTGAGTCCGAAGCGGGAAGCATCACACGTAACTACAATTGGATGTTGCAGATCGAAAAACTTGAGAGTCGGTGTGCTAATCAGCTTTGTTTTGAGAAGGTCGAAAGCCTGCTGGTGTTGGGGAAACCAGGACCAGGCAATGTCTTTTTTCATCAGTTGCCTCAGGGGTGCGCTCAACTCGCTGAGGTCGGGGATGAACTTTCCCAAATAGTTGGCCCAGGAAGAAAACGCTGCAGGCTGGTCACGTCGGTCAGGGCAGGCAGCTCGGAGTTAGCATGGTCTTCTGCGGATCAGGTTTCAGCCCATGGGCTGTGAAGATGTGGCCAACATAGGGTACTTCAGCTACACGGAACTTGCACTTTGATGGGTTAAGTTTTAAGTTGATCTGGCGAGCGCGGTCTAGAATCCGTCGGAGGTTGTGGTCGTGCTCAGCAGCATCTTTCCCATAAACCAGGATGTCATCCACAATAATGGCACACGGCAGTCTGGCAAACAGTTGCTCCATGGAGCGTTGAAACACTTCGCTAGCAGAGTTGATGCCGAATGGCATCCGCAAAAATTTGAATCTTCCGAAGGGGGTGCCAGAAGTGGTTAAGTCTGCGAAGTGTTTGTCTAGAGGTATTTGCCAGAATGAGCTCCTGGCATCAAGGACAGAGAACACCGTGGCCTGACCTGACCGACCTGGGCAGCAACATTTTCTACAGTCCTCATGGGGTAATGAGGACGTCTTATTGCCAGATTTAAGTCTTTGGGGTTGATGCACACCCGTATCTCGCTCTTACCCTTCTTCATGGTGGAGACCCACTCGGTGGGTTCGCTGACAGCTTCAAGCACTCCCATGTCAACCATGTTCTTCAGCATGGTTTCGACCTTGCCCTTCATGGCAAATGACACCCTATGTGGAGCACGGACCACTGGTACAACCAACGGGTCAGTTGCGATCTTGTATACAAGGGGCAGCTTACCCAGTTCATCATCGAATAGGTCAGGGTACTCGGAGAGTGGATTCAGCATCACCCGCACTTCGTGGACAGTACGGTCAAAGGACACCAGCCCGAGATCCTGACACGCCTGATTGCTCAACAGAGTCACACAGTCACAGTCAAGAATGAAAAATGACAGGTCACGCGAAGATTTCTTCAGCACACACTGGAAGGTAGCCCTCCCCACAGGTTTTAGCTCCTCTCCCCCATAAGCACGCAATATGGAGCGATCAGCAGTTAACAGCTCATTATTCCTTATCTTCCTGAACAGGGATGTTGACATAACATTCACCTTCACCCCCGTGTCCAGCTTAGCAGTGAAGCACTTGTTGTTGACAGTGACAAGCACAGAAGGATCGGGGAGGCGAAATTGATTATGAAGGAGAGAATAAACACTGGCATCTCCCATGGAAATACTGGGCTCAGTCGAGGGCAGTGTCGACAGAAGACTGGGAACCAAATTCGTTATCAACTTGTTGAAGGTTGTTTAAAACTTGTCTGGGAGCTGTAGGAACGTTCCCACGGGAGCGACAGGCAGCTGAGAAATGGTTCATCTTCTTACAGAAATTACAAGCTTTACCAAATGCTGGGCACTGCGACTGCATAGAGTGGACATAATTGCAGTTGGGGCACTTCTTGACAAGCAGGACCCGAGCGGCATAAGTCAGCCGCGGTGCAGGGCGAACGTTGTCTTGCTTGCAATGGGGCATAGCAACACCAGTCAGATTAATAGCCCGATTGTCAGATCCCCTCTGCCCATGTAGCGGGGCAACCACCTCAGCCAATCGGCATGCATGCATAGCCTCAGTCAGGGTGAGATCTGGTCTTCGCAGCAGCTCCGCTCGCAGCTTCTGATCTAGCATGCCGGTGACCAAAATATCTGGTGAGCTGATCACGCATGTTCTCGAAACGGCACCGCTGTGCAAGGTAGCGCAGGTCAGCAATAAAACATTCAACAGGTTCATCAGGCTGCTGTTTCCTTGTAAAGAATCTAGCCCGCTCCAATATACGGTTGGAGGGCAAGTCACAAATCTCCGCAAACTTGCGTAAGAGACATACCGGGTCGTTGGCAGATTCTGCCGGCTCGACGACCTGGTCATTGTCATCCAGGACCGCTGGATTGTAAGTGAAAGCCTGAGCACGCTTCATAGCATCGGGACCGGCAAGGTTCAGCAGGAGTGAGGCTTTGACCGCATCAGGGTCGTTTCGGTGCACGATGTTGATGAAGTGGTTGTAGTCCATCACGAAAGTAGCCCATCGCTCCGCAATGTCAGCGTCAAAGACAAGGGGAGAGGGCTTGCGGCATGAGAATGCCATGGTAAATAGGGAATTAAACACTAGTAAAACTAGGAGCAAATAAAACCCGATAAACAGGAGGCGCGCGTTTAACTTACTGACACCATGTAAAGGAGTTAAGTCTGACACACTGTAACTTTACTGAGTCTTTAATAAAGGCACATGTCAAACACGTCCCAGTACTGACTGCATCTAGTCTTCAGGCATACTGGAACCAAGGGAGGAGCAAGGGGAAGATATCACAGTTATACTGAGATGACTGGGCGTGGTTAGTGGTATTGAGGTAGCTACATTATAGGTTGCATGCATAAACCATCTACAGCACCCAAACCACCATTTGCAATAGTGCCTTTTAACTTCATGCCAAAGCACCCAAACCACCATTTGCAGTAGTGCCCAAACAACCATTTGCAGAGCATTTTTACCTCAAACCAACCATATTTTCATTTTCAAACCACATTAAGGGCACACAGTTGAGTAGACATGTGTTCAGTGTTGTTCAGAATGACGTGACCCTCTGGCTTCCTCCATCTTGCAGAGACTGAGTGAGGTCTGGGTTTTATAGAGACTGATTGAGGTCCGGGTTGCCACTTCTGGGTTTTATAGCCCCTCCCCCTCCCACCAGCAGGGGCAGCAGAGAGAATGGCAAATTTTTAAAACATTAATATTTCTCTGATTTTTCATCGATGGGAAAAATCCTCTGGTCCCGGAAGGCGGAGGGGGGCTCTGAGCGTGGTGGCCAAAAATGACGGCCGTAGGTGGCGGAAATCATTGCACAGCGGTCAAGATCAGACTTTTAGTAATATAGATATGCTAACAAGAAGAGGAGATTTGGTGGACGGAAATAAGAATGAACCATAAAAACCAGCATAAATATATTTGACCAGATGTGTCTCTAAATTAAAAAAAATAAAATGCAGTTAAATTGTGTTTTATCAATATGTAAAATATAGTACAGGTGCACAACCTTTTATCCGAAAGCCTTGGGACCAGACACTTTTCGTAATTCAGAAATTGTCGGTCTTGGGAATGGAAATTTTTTAGCGTAGACTTTAATGGCTGGCTCAGTGGTAGAGTGTTCAGCTCATATCCGCAAGGTCGCGAGTTTGCGCCTTGATCCAGGCAGTTACTCGGTCGCGAGTTTGAGTCTTCAATGTCGTTTTTTTCTTGCAGAATAAATGTTTGTATGAAATGCAGTGTAGGAGAGGTGTACTGACTGTGTGGGCAGAACTTTGGAAGTGATTGCCACTTCTAAAAAGCCGCTGTTCTCCCTGTCCCTGGGATAGCAGGGGGCGATCAAACAGCACAATACCCCCCTCCCCCTCCAACTCCAGAGGAAGGCGGTGGCAGTTTGCACAGCCCGAGCTGCGCCACCCCAAGAACACCTGGCACACCATCAACTTCTGCCCCTAAAGTTGGAGCGGGGCTGGGGGGCTTAATATTTCTGGCTGTGGGTCTCTGGGATTCCGTTTTGCAGTGGGCCGGGGGTCGCTGTCCCGTTGGGTCCTGATGGCCACCCCCCTGGACTGGAGCTGAGACTGGGAACTGTACCGCCCTTGGTCTCCGGCAAGGCGTTCCCGAGGATAGGGTGGCCGGAGACTGGACCAACAGGAACCCGCTCCCCGATGGGCCCAAACGACGCCCCGAGCTGATCCGCAACCCAGGTTCCTCTGTAGTTGGAGCGGGGCGGCTGGGCTGCTGTTGGCTGTGGGTCTCTGGGTTCTCCGTGCTTGCGGTGGGCCTGGTGGTCGACTTCCAATTGGTCCTGACGTCTCCGGTGACTGCACTGACCTGCTGGCAGCCTTTTGAAGACAGTAAAGCCCCCGCGCCGGTGCATGAGCGGGGATGGAGAGGGGAGGGAAGGGTCACACACAGGGCCGGGGAGCAGAGGGGCGTAGAAACTGAAGGGAGCGACAATCTGCTGCTGCCTACACTGTGTATCGTGTCTACCGTGGAACTTTTTAACTTAGCGGGAACAGCAGCATAAAATTATTAACGCTCCCGCGCGCATATACCCTCACCTCTTTTTATGGATGGGGATTTTAGTTCCCCTTTCTTCCAGACCGACCGGAGTTCCGCTACCTCTGCGGGCCGCCCTCGGTGAACGTCCTTAAAAAATCAAACAGCACAATAAAAGGAATCCGCTCTCCCCCGTTAACAAGTGGCAATTCGTGCCCGAGCTGCGCCACCCCAAGAACAAGACGTTATTCTTGCACACCATCAGCTTCTGCCCATCCGGGGTGCGTGTTGTTCTTGGGGTGGAACGGGGCTGGGCTGGAGTTGCTGATCTGGGATCTCCGTGCTTGCAGTGGGCCTGGGGGTCGGTGTTCCGTTGGTCCTGACGTCTCCGGTGACTGGCACTGTGCTGCTAGCATCGCGACGTGAAACATGCAAAGCCCCCGCGCCGGTGCAATGAAGGGAGCTGGAGAGGGAGGAGGGAAGGGGTCACACACATGGCCGGAAGCAGAGGGGTGTAGGTGGGGGTGAAACTGAGGTGACAATCTGCTGCTGCCTGCACGCTGTTAAAAAGTTCCCACGCAAGACTCACGATACACTGTCTTCGAGGACCGACCAGAGGTTCCGCTGTCACCTCTGCGGGCCGCCCTCGGTGAACGTTTTCAAGGACCTTTCTTCAAGGACCGAAAAAATGTCACTATTCGGAGGTTTTCGTTATTTGGATCGTCGGATAAAAGGTTGTGCACCTGTAAATCCTATAGTAAAAGTGAAAATAAAAATAGCAGAAGTAACTCAATGGGACAGAGGTGATGTTTCAGGTCAAGACCCAAAATGTCACCCATTCCTTCTCTCCAGAGATGCTGCCTGTCCCGCTGAGTTACTCCAACATTTTTTGTCTACTTTTGGTGTATACCCAGCATCAGCAGTTCCTTCCTGTACATAAAAAAGCAGATGCTGGCAATCTCAAGTAAAGTGAAAAATGCTGAAAATATTTTGCGGGTCAGGCAATAACTGGAAGGAGAAACAAAATTAATGTTTCAGGTTAGAGACCCTTTGTCAACACATGCTGTAATGGTATTGTACCGTGTGTAAAAGAGGGGCTTGCAGAAATAAGACTAATATATTTCTCTCTTTCCAGATCAACAATATAAAATGGTTACATGTCCCACAAATGTAATACTAAAGTGGCTTGAACACCTGAACAGTTCCTGGGCCTTAGAAGACAGTGAGTCTATAGCCACAAGAGAAGGTGCCTCCACATTATATGAAAAGCTACTCCAAAACAAAGAAGTGGTAGGAATATCTCAACAAGCGCAACATCTGATAGGTCCAAGATTGCCCGATTTTGAACATGAATCTTCAGCTGTGGAAGAACGTGAGCGCTATCTCTCTGCACTGCTTAACAGCCAACAAAATTTGGCCAGGACGGTCTTTGGAAATTCACCTTTTGCTGTTGCCTTACACATGCGCTTGGTGTCACTTCAGAGGATATTCTACGCACTTTCTCACAAGTACCATGATCGGTTCAGACCAGAACGTCAAGTACAAAGGCAGAGTTCTGACAGCAGATTAAATCTAGATGATATGTTGGCCCGGAATAAAATAATAAAATCTGGTACTGATGTTCTAATAGAAATGGGAGTGAAGACTGGTCTGAGTCTGCTTTTTGCACTAATTCAACAAAATTGGCAACAATCGAAGATAGATCCAAGCTTGAGCTTGTGCAATGATGTTCTGTGCACAGCCTGCACAATTATCAATTCCCTACCTCCCCTGTCTCTGGCAAATGAAAACAAAATCCCACAAGTTGGTTTGGACTGCCTTGCACAAGTTACAACATTTCTGAAGAAGATGACCATGCCTAGTTCAGGAGCTGATAACGAAGGGCGAAGATTGGCTGCAGAGCTATTATTAGGTCTTGCAGTCCAGCGTGGTTCATTGAAGTTCCTACTTGAGTGGATTGAAGTTGCATTGGCAGCTTCTACCGCTGCTACCAAAACACCCTTTGAACCAGAAAAAGAAGGAATGATTGGATATGATTGTTTTTTAAAATCATTGGAACAACTGAAACATTCTTCAGTGAGTTTGATAACATAATTGTTTTTTTTCAAATGTGAGCAGGTATTGATTTAGAATTAGTAATTGATGCACTATTTTCTGATTTGTAAAACTTATTGCTTTCCCATGCTTCATTCAAAATAAAAGTTTTCATGTGGTAGAATTACTGGTAATTATTTGTAAATTATATTTGAGAGGAAAATGATTGAAAAGTAACTAAATTCAATGGGATGCAAAAAAAAGCTAGTTTCAATGATAACATTTGTTTGAAAAAATACTGAAGTCTACTGGTTCAAATTAGCCAGTTTTTTTAAAAGTTTTTTTTACATTTATGTAGAACATAGAACAATGAGGCACAGGAACATGACCCTCAGTCCACAATATCTGTGCTGACCATGATACCAAAGTAAACAAACCCCATCTGTCTGCGTGTCATTCCATTGCCTCTATGTTCACATTCCTTTCTAAAAACCTCCAAAATACTGCTATTGTATTTGCTTCCACCACCCTGCCACAAGCATTCCAGGCAACTACCATTATCTGGTTTAAATCACAACTCCTTTAATTTTTCCCCCTTTCACCTTAATGTTATGCCATGAAGTATTTGACATTTCTACCCTGAGAAAAAGACTGTCTACTCTGTCCTTATACAAATTTCTACCAGGTCTCCCCTCAACCTCCACTCCAGTAAAAAATAATCCAAGTCTGTTCAACCCCTCTTTATAGCTAATCCACTCTAACCTTGATAGCATCCTGATGAACCTCGTACACTTTCTCCAAAGCCTCCATATCCTTTTTCATAATGTTTTGTATACGCTACACTAATGTTATCCAACTTCCTGACTGTTCTATGCAATACCCATTGATGAAAACATTCTTTATTGCCCTATCTACTTGTGTGCCAAATTCAGGGAGCTATGGACCTGCGACCCGAGCCCCCTGTGTACATCAATGCTTTTAAACATCTTGCCTTTTATTGTATACTTCTTCTTACATTTAACTTGCCAAAGTGCGGTGCCTCACACTAGTCTGGATTGAACTCCATCTGCCATTTCTAGAACTGATATATATCCGGCTGTATCCATAAGCATTCCTCACTATCCACAACTCCACAAATCTTTGTGTCATGCACAAACTTACTAATCTACATCTACATTTTTGTCCAAGTAATTGCTATGCAACACCACTGGTCACAGATAAATTTCAATTATTCTTTTTCCTCTCTTTTGAACCTATCATTCATTAAGAATGGGGTTGATCTTCCACCTCATGGCCAATTTCCAGCACTTTCCCTATAACCTTTAATTTTCATAATATCAATTTCTGAATGCAATGACTAAGCCTCCACAACCCACTGAAAAAAGAGAATTCCAGTTCACCACCCTCTGAGTGAAGACATGTATCTTCATCTCAATCCTGAATGACACACCCATTTTCTAAAACTTTGCCCTGAGTATTTTGTAAATTTGAATAAGATTTTCTCTCTGTCTTCCAGGCACGTTGATGTCCTGCTCAATATTTATCTCACTCAGCACTAAAACAGGTTATGTAGTAGAGCCTTGCTTCATGCCAAATGGCTATGTTTCCTTTAAAACAAATCCATTTGAGTTTATCACATGCACAAGTACAGTTACGTACAGGCACAATTAAAATCTTGCTTGCAGAAGTTTCAGAGGCACATAGAATCAGACAAATATACAAAACTAAAATTACACAACATTCTGCAAGACACTAAAAATAAAAAATAGTCTGCAAGACATAATTTAATAAAAATGGGTTCATGGTAGTGCCAGGGGCCGTCTGCAGTATTCCATTGTCGAGGTAGGGTTAGGGGTGCGTGGGTTGGTGCAAGAACATGTTAGTTGTGAGAACCCGATCATTGTAGGAATGTAGCTGTTCCTGAACCTGGTAGTGTATGACTTCAGGCTTCTGTGCATCCTGCCAAATGGTAGCAGTGTGCAGAAGGCATGGCCCAGAAGTGGGGATCTTTCAAAATTACTTTAGCATCTTTGGAACATTCTTAAAGGGAGATGAAAGTCTCATTATAAATAAATTAAAAACGAGTATTAGCTGCATTTTCAACAAAGAGTATACATTTCTTCCCATTTGAACACAAAATGCTGGAGTAACTCAGTGCCGGACAGGCTTTGGATAGAAGGGATGGGTGACATTTCAAGTCGAGACCAAAAAGGGCTCCAACTCAAAACGCCACCCATACCTTCGCCCCAGTGATGCTGCCTGGCCCGCTGAGTTATTCCAGCATTTTGTGTCTATCTTAACTATATTTCTACATTTATTGGTCATGTATATTTGTTCAATCATGGGCAAACCCAACTGCAATTAAAACAAATCTTCTGAAAATGTGAATCTTAATCCAACTATGTACAAAACTTTGCTTTCTCCCATTACCCTATTTGTGTAATTTACATTTCCATGTTTTTTAAAGATGCTATTTGTCCATGGTGCTATTATTTATCTGTTTGAACTTCTAGAATACATATAAAGAAAATCTACAAAATCAAGACCTAAAAAGAACTCCGGATGGATTATGTTCCCTATCGCATGCTGCAATTTGTCTTTTTGAAGAGGTTTGTGACTTTTCATCCAGTTTGTAATCTGATTGTACACTTTTAAAGTAGATGCAAATTGCTTCAGGCTTTTTCTAATTAAGTGCTATTAATGTGAAGTTATTTTAGATTGTTGATATTATGTGATTTTTACTTTTTGTTTGTAAACTCAGAAACGGGCTTCAAATAATATATTGGATTGTTCTAAGACTGAGCATTGTGTATATGATAAGTTTTAATCTACAATTTGAGAGGGAGAAGGGTAATTCATTCCAAAAAGGAAGAAAGATTCTAAGGGGAGTAGGAGGCAACTGTGGCTAACAAGAGAAGTTCGGGATAGAATAAAACTAAAAGGAAAGATGTATAACACAGCAAAGAGTAGCCGGAAGCCAGAGGTTTGGGAATCTGTCATAGGACAACAGATGGAACCAAAACAAGCAATACGGGCTGAAAAGATGAAGTACGAGGGGAAGCTGGCCAGGAATGTAAAGAAGGACAGTAAAAGCTTCTTTAGATATGTTAAGGGAAAAAGAATAGCAAAGTCAAATGTGGGTCCCTTGAAGGCAGATATGGGTGAAATTATTATGGGGAAACAAGGAAATGGCAGAAGAGTTGAACAGTTACTTCATATCTGTCTTCACTAAGGAAGACATGGACAATCTCCCAGAAGTACTAGAGGACAGAGGATCTAAGGGGGTCGAGGAACTGAAATAAATTTTCATTAGGCGAGAAATAGTATTGGGTAGGCTAATGGGACTGAAGGATGAGAAATCCCCTGGGCCTGATGGTCTGCATCCCAGGGTCCTCAGGGAGGTGGCTCTAGAAATAGTGGATGCATTGGTGATCATTTTCCAATGTTCAATAGATTCAGGATCAGTTCCTGTGGATTGGAGGATAGCTAATGTTATCCCACTTTTCAAGAAAGGAGCAAGAGAGAAAACGGGGAATTATAGACCAGTTAGCCTGACTTCGGTGGTGGGAAAGATGCTGGCCAATTATTAAAGAGGTAATAATGGGGCATTTGGATAGCAGTAGGATTAGTCCAAGTCAGCATGGATTTATGAAAGGAAAATCATGCTTGACTAATCTTCTGGAATTTTTTGAGGATGTGACGAGTAAAATGAATGAAGGGGAGCCAGTGGATGTAGTGTATCTAGACTTTCAGAAAGCTTTTGATAAGGTCCCACATGGGAGACTGGTGACTAAAATTAGAGCACATGGTATTGGGGGGGGGGGGGTGTTGAAGTGGATAGAAAATTGGTTGACAGACAGGAAGTAAAGAGTAGGAGTGAATGAGTCATTTTTAGAATGGCAGGCAGTGGCGAGTGGAGTGCTGCAAGGCTCGGTGTTGGGGCTGCAACTGTTTACCATATATATTAATGATTTGAAAAAGGGAATTAGGAGCAACACTTTCAAGTTTCTGGATGACACAAAGCTGGGTGGCAGTGTGAACTGTGAAGAGGATGTTAGGAGGTTACAGGGTGACCTGGACAGATTAAGTGAGTGGGCATATGCGTGGCAGATGCAGTATCTATCTATCTATATTACTAAAAGTCTGTTCTTGACCGGTTTTGGCCATCTGTGCTGCAATTTCCGAGAGAACGCCGCCACCTACGGCCGTCATTTTTGGCCACCTTGCTCAGAGCCCCCCTCCACCGTATGTGTGCCGTGGATTTTCCCCGTCGATGAAAAATGACAGAGATATTAATGATTTTACAAAATTCCCCATTCTCTCTGCTGCCCCCACTGGCGGCAGGGGTGAGGGACTATAAAACCAGGAAGTGATGTTGCCTCAATCAGTCTCTCATCAAGATGGAGGAAGCCAGAGGGTCATGTTTCTCTGAGCTGTGAATAACACTGAACACATGTCTACTCAAATGTAAGTGTCCATAGTGGTTCTAAAACGCTTGCAAAATGTGTCTATTGGTTCTAAAATGTTTGCAAAAAGTGTTTATTGGTTCTAAAATGTTTGCAAAAAGTGTCTCTTTTGGTTCTACAATGCTTGCAGAATCTGTCTTTTTCGGTTCTAAAATGTTTTTTTCTCCTGCCCCCCATTTCCTCTCCCCCCCCCCCCCTCTCCGCCCCCCCTCCCCCCCCCCCTCTCCGCCCCCCCTCACCTCTCCCCCCCCTCTCCTCTCCCCCCCTCTCTCTCTCTCTCCCCCCCTCCCTTCCCCCCCCCCCCTCCTCTCCTCTCCCTCTCCTCTCCCCCCCCCCTCTCTCCCCCCCCCCTCTCTCCTCCCCCCCCCTCCTCTCCCCCCCTCTCCTCTCCTCCCTCTCTCCTCCCCCTCTCTCTCTCCCCTCCTCTCCCCCCCCTCCTCCCCCTCCCTCTCCTCCCCTCCCTTCTCCTCTCCTCTCCTCTCCTCTCCTCTCCCTCTCCTCCTCCTCTGCCTCCTCTCTCTCCTCCTCTCCCCCCCCTCCTCCCCTCCCCCCCCCCCCCTCCCCCCCTCCCCCCCCGCGCTCCCTCTCCCCGCCCTCCCCCTCTCCCCCCCCCTCCCTCCCTCCTCCTCTCCCCCGCTCCTCTCTCCCCCTCTCCTCCCCCCCCTCTCTCCTCTCCCCCTCTCCCTCTCTCTCTCCTCTCCCCCCCTCTTCTCTCCCTCCTCTCGTCTCGCTCTCTGCTCCCCCCTCGCGCTCCCCGCCTCTCCCTCCTCCTCTCCTCTCCCCTCCTCCCCCGCTCTCTCCCCCTCGCTCGCGTCCTCTCTCCCTCCTCTCCCCCTCCTCTCCCTCGCCCCCAACTCCGCCCCTCCTCCCCGCCTCTCCTCGCGCTCGCTCCTCCCGCTCTCGCTCTCCGCGCCTCTCCTCCCCTCCCCTCCCGCCCTCCCGCCCCGCCTCCTCGCCTCGCCCCGCCGCTCGCCCCGCTCGCCCCCCCGCGCCCTCCCCGCGCGCGCGCGCCCCCCGCGCGCGCGCCTCCGCTCGCCCCGCGCGCGCTCCGCGCGCGCGCGCGCGCGCGCTCGCGCTCCCGCTCGCCCGCCGCGGCCCGCCCCTCTCCTCGCCCCCGCCCTCCGCCTCGCCGCGCGCTCTCCGCGCGCGCCTCCCCCCTCGCCCCCGCCCCCGCGCGCGCGCCCGCGCGCCGCGCCCGCCCCGCGCCGCCCGCGCCGCCCCGCCGCCCCCCCCGCGCGCGCCCGCGCCGCGCCCCGCGCGCGCCGCGCCGCGCTCCCGCGCGCCCGCCCGCGCGCGCCCGCCTCCCCCGCTCGCGCGCGCGCTCGCCCGCGCCGCGCGCCCCGCCGCCCCGCCGCACGCGCCGCTCCTCGCCTCGCGCGCGCGCCCCCGCGCGCGCGCGCGCGCGCCCCGCCCGCGCGCGCGCCGCGCGCGCTCCGCCGCCCCGCCCCCTCCTCGCCCCGCCCCTCCTCGCCCCGCCGCGCCGCCCCCCGCCTCCCCCCCCCCCCCGCGCCGCGCCCCCCGCCCCGCGCCCCGCCCCCCGCCGCCCCCCGCGCGCCCTCGCGCGCGCGCGCGCGCCGCCCCGCGCGCGCGCGCGCTCGCGCCCCCCGCGCGCCCCCGCGCGCGCCCCGCGCCGCGCGCGCCCCCCGCGCCCGCGCCGCCCCCCCGCCCTCCCCGCCCTCTCCTCCCGCGCCGCGCCTCCGCCCCCTCGCCTCCCCGCGCGCGGCGCCCCCCGCCGCTCCCCCCGCCCCCGCGCCGCGCCTCCCCCCCGCCGCCCGCGCCGCCCGCTCTTCCCTTCACGCCTCCCTCGCCCCCTCGCGCCGCGCCGCGCCCCCGCCCCCCCTCGCGCCGCGCCGCGGCCGTTATCCACTTTGAGGCAAAAAACAAGGGGGCAGATTATTATCTCAATGGGGTTAAGTTAGGTATGGGGGAGGTACAGCGAGACCTGGGTGTCCTTGTAAACCGGTCACTGAAAGTTGGCGTGCAGGTACAGCAGGCAGTGAAGAAAGCTAATGGAATGTTGGCCTTCATAAAAAGAGGATTTCAGTATAGGAGTAGAGAGGTTCTTCTGCAGTTGTATAAGGCTCTGGTGAGACCACATCTGGAGTATTGCGTACAGTTTTGGTCTCCTAATTTGTGGAAGGACATTCTTGTGATTGAGGCAGTGCAGCGTAGGTTCACACGATTGATCCCTGGGATGGCGGGACTGTCATATGAGGAAAGATTGAAAAGACTAGGCTTGTATTCATTGGCGTTTAGAAGGATGAGGGGATATCTTATAGAAACATATAAAAGCTGCACCCGCTGAGTTTCTCCAGCAATTTTGTGTACCTTTTAAAATTATAAAAGGACTGGACAAGCTAGATGCAGGAAAAATGTTCCCAATGTTGGGCAAGTCCAGAGCCAGGGGCCACAGTCTTAGAATAAAGGGGAAGCCATTTAAGACTGAGGTGAGAAAAAACCTTTTCACCCAGAGAGTTGTGAATTTGTGGAATTCCCTGCCACAGAGGGCAGTGGAGGCCAAATCACTGGATGGATTTAAGAGAGTTAGATAGAGCTCATGGGGATAGTGGAATCAAGGGATATGGGGAGAAGGCAGGTTCGGGTTATTGATTGGGGACGATCAGCCATGATCACAATGAATGGCTGTGCTGGCTCGAAGGGACGAATGGCCTCCTCCTGCACCCATTTTCTATGTTTCTAAATTGGAGGTGTCATTATTACAGTTGAACAAAGGGGAATATGGAGTCATAAGACTATAAGAATGCAGGGTGACTTGGACAGTTTGGGTGAGTGGGCAGATGCATGGCAGATGCAGTTTAATGTGGATAGATGTGAGGTTATCCACTTAGGTAGCAAAAACAGGAAGGAAGATTATTATCTAAATGGTGTCAAGTTGGGAAAAGGGGAAAGCACAACGAGATCTGGGGGTCCTTGTTCGTCAGTCAATGAAAGTAAGCATGCAGATACAGCAGACAGTGAAGAAAAACGAATGGCATGTTGGCCTTCAGAACAAGAGGAGTTGAGTATAAGAGCAAAGAGGTCCTTCTGCAGTTGTACAGTGCCCTAGTGAGACCACACCTGGAGTATTGTGTGCAGTTTTGGTCAACAAATTTGAGGAAGGACATTCTTGCTATTGAGGGAGTGCAGCGTTGGTTCACAAGGTTAATTCCCGCGATGGCGGGACTGTCATATGCTGCGAAATGGAGTGAATGTACACTCTGGAATTTAGTTGGGTGAGAGGGGATCTTGTTGAAACATAAAAGATTATTAAGGAATTGGACACGTTAGAGGCAGGAAACATGTTCCCGATGTTGGGGGAGTCCAGAACCAGGGACCACATTTTAAGAATAAGGGCTAAGCCATTTACAATGGAGATGAGGAAACACTTTTTCGCACACAGAGTTGTGCCTTTGGAATTCTCTCCCTCAAAGGGCGGTGGAGGCTGGTTCTCTGGATACTTTCAAGAGAGAACTAGCTAGGGCTCTTGAAGATAGCTGAGTCGGGGGATATGGGGAGAAGGCAGGAATGGGGTACTGATTGCGGATGATCAGCCATTATCACATTCAATGGTGGTTCTGGCTTGAAGGGCTGAATGGCCTACTCGTGCACCTATTGTCTTTATCATTTATGATGGACATTTTGAGATGGGACTCTTGCTATGAGGGAATTATTTATTTTTTTTAAACGGCAAATGGCCATCATCTCTACTGAAATATTAGGGAACATCACATCCCTCTGCCAACAAGTTGCGGGAAATAATGAGGAATTGCATGTGGTATGATGCAAATTAAAAAGGTTGATTAAATTGGCTCTCATCTTGAAGGATGAAGGTTGCATTTTTTTAATCCTCTCAATGCCCGTGTTTTTAATTTTCCTCTTTTGCTGAATTTACATCTATTGAAAATAAATTTACTCAGTTATTCTATTTTTCCTTTCCTGATTCCCTGCCTTAATTATCTTTAACATCAATTAATTTCTAAATGTTTAACGTTAGAAAATGTTCATTTAGTACTTAATAAGCATTTATAACAAAAACCTCTTCCGTAAATTCCTGTGCTGTTCACACTTTAATCCCAGGTTTTTTTTCTAAATTTTCTTCTCAAGTTCTCTTTTCTAATTAAACGGTATCAATATAAAATCTATCTAAAAAGTTTAAGGCCACACATTCCCCTATCCACTTGTTGCCAAAGCACCACATGCAACATGCACCATTTGCTGTAGTATACTCTGCAGTGTACTATACACTGCACTTGGAGACCGGTGCTCTGATATGAATTGACACAGTAAAGGGAAGGCACCTCTGCTAAATTTGGTGCCTAATTGTCACACTTGTGGCTTCCCTTAATTGGAAGCATTGGTAATTGAAACCATGCCTGCATTTTTGCATGTGGATTGGAATCCATAACTTCTAGCCTGTTGCATCGTAATGAAACCTGCAGTTTTGGTCTCCTAATTTGAGGAAGGACATACTTGCTATTGAGGGAATGCAGTGTAGTAGGATCACCAGGTTTATTCCCGGGATGGCGGGACTAACATATGAGGAAAGAATGGGTTGATTGAGCTTGTATTCACTGGAATTTAGAAGGATGAGAGGGTATCTTATAGAAACATATAAGGGATTCTTAAGGGATTGGGCAGGCTAGATGCAGGAAAAATGTTCCCCATGTTGGTGGAGTCCAGAACCAGGGGTCACAGTTTACGAATAAGGGGTAGGCCATTTAGAACTGAGATGAGGAATAACTTTTTCACCCAGAAATTTGTGAATCTGTGGAATTCTCTGCCATGGAAGGCGGTGGAGGCCAATTCACTGGATGTTTTCAAGAGAGATGGATTTAGCTCTTCGGCTAACAGAATCAAGGGATATGGGGGGAAAAGCAGGAACGGGGTACTGAATTTGGATGATCAGCCATGATCATATTGAATGGCGGTGCTGGCTCAAAGGGCTGAATGGCCTACTCCTGCACCTATTTTCTATGTTTCTATGAAGCAAAATTGAAATTATCTGAATATTTAATACTTTGTCAGCAGGACAACTAAATTAACTGTATTTGAGTACATTTCAGAGAGCATTCATGCAGGTTAATAAAATTTATTATATGAACAGGTGAATGGGAATGCAGCGTGTCACATTGTTTTATGAGAGGTGACACTGATACATGGCTAAATGACGTAGCATATCTAATCAATATATTATATCAAGATTTATTTATAAAACTGGTTGCTGACAAAATATTGTTGGATGTAATGGACGGAGTAAAATCTGATAGCCTTTCCAGAACATGCTACATTCTCAGAGCGGTAAATTGCCTCTTCCAGATGGCTTACATGCCTGGTTGCTGAATGACATGGAGCTGGAGATGGCCATAATCTTGCAAACTCCTTAAGTGCATAGAAGGCACCAAAAAAATTGATAATGCTAAATGTGACATTTTTATTCCAGAATGAATGTGTTAGGACATTTGTAGGGACGGCAGGCTGCTTCATTGTCATTTGTCAATAAGGTTTTGAAAAAATAATCAAGGAAGAAGATTATAACTGGTTTAAAGAGAAAATAACTGAAGAATGAATTTCATTGTCCTATCAGGGACACATGACAATAAACTCACTTGAACGAATGGAATAGATGTAAACTGCTGGATTTTCTGTCTTTATCACACTGGCTAGTGAAACTTGGATTCATGGAATAGGAGGGTTAATGGCAACTCGGATTAAGAAAATGTCTTAAGGATATGAAACATGAGTCATGGTAAATTGTTATTTGTAGGGATCCAGGGATAGCTAGCTAACTAGATACAGAATTGGCTTCATTGTACTTCCGGTGGCGCTGGTGCCAGCAGCCTCCACCTACAGCCCGGTATCTTTTTGTTTTTTTGTTTATTTTGTTATGTTAAAAGTGTATTTTTTTTTTTTTTTGTGTTTTTATGTGGGGGAAGAGGGCACGGTGTGGGGGATACCGTCCTTCAGCCGCTTCCTGGTGAGGACGCGACTATTATTCGAGTCACGTCCTCCCCCCCCCCCACAGCGGCCTACCTACCTGGATTGGCGCGGCCTTTCTTGCCGGGATCGACCGGAGCTCCAGCAGCGGCGGGACAGCGCTGGAACATCGCGGGGCTGGCGATGCCTTGCCGGGGGTCGCCGTCTGGAGCCCGGAGTGCTGGACCTGCTGCACCAACATCAAGGAGCTGCGGTTTGCAGAGCTCCCAACGCGGGCGGCGCTGATGGACAGCGCGGGGTCCTGTGACTCTGCCCAGCTCGGCCTGTGGACTCAGGAGCGGCAGACTCCGGCAGCGGGAGGCGGCTGATCAGAAGGTCCGGGCCGCTGAGGAGGAGGATGCTCACCGTCGGGGCTCGGCGTCAGCGTTCCACCAGCCCGGCGTGAGGGCCTGAACATCGGGCCACCCGGGGCGGCGACTGCAGGTGCTCGGAAGGCCCCGACTACGGATGGACACGGAGGGGAGGCTGGCTGGACTATGGTGCCGTCCTCACCTGGGTGCCATTTATGTTATGTTGTGTTGTGGACTTTTTGTGTTTGTGCTTTTGTTAAATTTTTAATTCAATTTCAATTTTATTTTTTTAATATGTTTTATTATTTATTTATTATTTATTTTTATTATTTTTCTTGTGATTTTTTTTAACGATACTGCTGTACGGGAAATTCATTTCGTTGTCTCAAAGTGAGGCAACGACAATAAAATTTGAATACAAGAATACAATACAATACATTGCAGGAGGCAGATGATGGTGGTGGAAGGTTATTTTTTAGACTGGAGGCACCTCACCATCAAGGCTGAGCAGGTGAGGAAAGAGCTGAGCAGACTCCGTTCAGGCAAAGCCACAGGTCCCAATGGTGTTAGCCCTAGAATACTCAAGGCATGTGCCAGCCAGTTGTGCAGAGTACTCCAGCATATCTTCAACCTGAACCTGAGCCTGGAGAGGGTTCCTGTGATGTGGACGACATCTGCCTGGTTCCTGTACCAAAGAGGACATGTCCCAGCTCTTCCAATGACTGCAAACCAACTACCTGACTGGACGACGACAGTATGTCAGGCTACAGAACTATGTCTCGGACATGGTAGTGAGCAAAACAGGGGCCCCACAGGGCTCACCCTTCCTGTTCCTACAGGGAGGAGGTCCAGCACTTAGCAGCATGGTGCGCTGACAACAACCTGGCCCTTAACTCCAAGAAGACCAAGGAGCTCATTGTAGACTTCAGGAAGTCCAGAGGCGGCACGCACACCCCCATCCACATTAACGGGACGGAGGTGGAACGTGTTTCTAGCTTCAGGTTCCTGGGAGTCAACATCTCCGATGACCTCTCTTGGACCCATAATACCTCTACTCTGATCAAGAAGGCTCATCAGCGTCTCTTCTTCCTGAGGAGACTGAAGAAGGTCCATCTGTCTCCTCAGATCCTGGTGAACTTCTACCGCTGCACCATCGAGAGCATCCTTACCAACTGCATCACAGTATGGTATGGCAACTGCTCTGTCTCCGACCGGAAGGCATTGCAGAGAGTGGTGAAAATTGCCCAACGCATCACCGGTTCCACGCTCCCCTCCATTGAGTCTGTCCAAAGCAAGCGCTGTCTGCGGAGGGCGCTCAGCATCGCCAAGGACTGCTCTCACCCCAACCATGGACTGTTTACCCTCCTACCATCCGGGAGGCGCTACAGGTCTCTCCGTTGCCGAACCAGCAGGTCGAGGAACAGCTTCTTTCCGGCGGCTGTCACTCTACTAAACAACGTACCTTGGTGACTGCCAATCACCACCCCCCCCCCCACTTATTATTTTTTTTATTCAAATCGTTTGCTATGTCGCTCTTCAAGGGAGATGCTAAATGCATTTCGTTGTCTCTGTACTGTACATTGACAATGACAATTAAAATTGAATCTGAATCTGAATCTGTTCACTATATACACCTCAGACTTCGGATATAACCCGAATTCCCGCCACCTGCAGAAGTTTTCGGATGACTGCAATTGTGGGCTGAATCACCTACAGCTCAACACCGGCAAGACTAAGGAGTTAGTGGTGGACTTTAGGAGGAGAGGAATACCCCTGTCCCCTGTCTCCTTCAGGGGTGTGGATGTGCAGCTTACCAAGGAGCCCAAGTACCTTGGAGTTTACCTGGACAGTAAACTGGACTGGTCTAGGAATACCGAGGCACTGTATAAGAAGGGACAGAGCCGTCTGTACTTTATGAGAAGGCTCAGCTCTCTCAATGTATATGCTCTGTCAGTGGTGGCCAGTGCCATCTTCGCTGTCGTGTGCTGGGGTAGCAGAGTGAAGGCTATGGACTCCAACAGAATTAACAAGCTCACCAGGAAGGCTGGCTCGGTCATGGGGGTGGAGTTGGATTTACTGGAGATGGTCTTGGAGGGGAGGATGTTCCTCAAACTGCGGAACATCTTGGATAATACAGCTCACCCCCTCCATGACACATTGACCAACCTGAGGAGCACCTTCAGCAACTGACTGGTTCCACCAAGAATCAACACAGAATGCCACAGGAGATCCTTTTTCCCTGAGGCTATCAAACTGTACAACTACTCACCTTTCTGTCGTGGATTAAACTGATTCCCCTTCCCCCTTCCCACTCCCCCCCCCACCCCCCCCCCCCCAATCTTTACACATCCCTAATCCTGGACTCGTCACTTTAATTTCATGTTTCATGTATCTCATTGTGTTTTATGACTGTTGGCAGTCTAATTTCCCTCCTGGGATAAATAAAGTCGTATCGTATCGTACCTTATCAAATGCCTCCCCAGAATCCATATAGGCAGTATTCACTGCTCTACATTCATTGATGTCTTTCATCACCACCTCAAAAAACTTGATCAAGTTAGTAAGACATGACCTGCCATGTACAAACCCCAGCTGATTGTCTCTAATTACCCCATAATCTTCCAAGTGGAAGTACATTCTATCTCTCCAATAGCTTCCCTACCACAGACATGAGGCTCGCTGGCCTGTAATTCCCTGGATTCTCTCTACTTCTTAAATAAAGGAACACACTAGTTTCTCTCAGATCCTCCAGGACTTCACCTATGGCTAGAGAAGATGCAGATCTTTGTCAAGGCGCCCACAATCTCCTTTCTTGCCTCTCTCGATAACCATGATAAATCCTACCAGATCCTGTGGATTTATCCACCTTAATGCTCTTGAAGAGAACCAACACCTCTTCCTCCTTAATCTCAATCTGCTCTTGCATATTAGTATTCTCCACACTGATCACACTATCATCTATGACCTTCTTGATGAAAACAGATGCAGCATACTTGTTTAGCACCACACACATGTGACAAAACAGACGTGACAAAATAAAGATGTGTGATGTGCGAAGCGGCAATGTGGTATTAATGGCACAGGTCCAAAAGACACAAAGAGGAACTTAGCAATTCATGTATATCGCCTGGCGCGGCTTTAATGGCCGCGGGACATTCCAGCGCCCGCCGGGGGCTCCAACATTGTGACTTTTGGGCCTGGAGCGGGGCCGTACATTGCCCGGCGCGGCCTAAAATGGTCGTGGGACTTACCATCGCCCGTCTGGGGCTTCAACATCGGGAGAAAAATGGAGAGCAGGGGAGAGAAGAGACTTTGCCTTCCATCACAGTGAGGAGGAGGTTTACTGTGATGGATGTTTGTGTGAATTAAATTGGTTGTGTGTCTAGTATGAATCGTTTTTTGTTTGTATGGCTGTAGAAACAGAGTTTCCTTTGAGCCTTACTGAGGTTCAAATGACAATAAATATTGTATTGTATTGTATACAGATCTCTAAAGAGGCAGGAAACTTTGAGAAAATAGTTGCCAAATATGTGTAATATGATTTTTGTGTTATCTTTTCTTATTTACAGATTTGCAATTTAGCATTAGATTGCCTCTGCAGTACCAGTTCTCATAACTCTCAAAGTCATGACAGTGAAACAAGTGCTGTGTATGTCTGGGGAAGCAACAGCAGCCATCAATTAGCAGAAGGGACCCTGGAGAAAATCTTACAACCCAAATTAGCACATGGATTTGCTAATGCAAAGACAGTAAGTAATTGGGAGAATTGTTGGCTAATTTTTGATATAAATTATAATTTGAAAGCTAAATTTAGATAATCCACACCACCTTTATTTGAAGAAGGGTTTTGACCCGAAATGTTGTCTATTTCCTTCGCTCCATAGATGCTGCCTCACCTGCTGAGTTTCTCCAGCATTTTTGGCTACCACATTTATTTGAGTTGATTTTACTGAACATGAATATTTCATTCGTCGTTATTGTTTTGTTACTGAAATATTTATGTTGCAGCGATGGTATGTACATACTATTCCTTCCCTCTCACTATGTTAATTATCTGCCTTCTGTTTTTGCCTGTATGAATAAACTGCCCTAATTTATGATGATTTTCATGGTTAATATACATAGTGAACTGCATCTGCAATAGGTTACTGTTAGAAAGAATAAACCATGGTGGCTTTTAAATATATATTTTAATATCTACCCTTTTATCTAGTTTTGATGAATACTTTTGTTGACTCCAGATTATAGTTCAATAGATAGCCTTTATTGTCTCAGACTGAAGTCTGAACAAAATTTCAGCAGTCATACGTATAATACAATAAAAACAACAAAAACAACAATAAACACACATTAACATCCACTATAGTGAGTCCACCCAACATCTCCTCACTGTGATGGAGGCAAAAGTCTTAGGTCTGCAGTCTCTTCCCTCCTCTTCTCCCTCTGCGCTGAGGCGATACCCCCCCAATAACCTTTGTATTTAATGCATTAACACATATTCAATGTTAAAAGCTACCAATAATTTTGAAAAAGAAATCTCTTGTGCTGGAGTAACAGCAGGTCAGGCAGCATCTCTGGAGAACATCTCCGGACAGGTGATGTTTCAAGTTGGGACCCTTCTTCGGTCTGATTGTGATGGGGGGGAGAAAGCTGGAAGAGAGGTGGGGGCAACACAAAGTTTTGCAAGTGGGTACAGGTGAAAGGGGAGGGGGGGGGGGGGGGTGTTAATTGGCAGCTGGTTTGGCATAGGCTAGAACTGAAAACACAAAATTGTGTGAAATAAGGATAGAAGAGGCGCAAATTTGGCTTGTATCACACTTTTTGTCTTTTCATCTCTGGCCCTTGCCCAACCATTTGCCAATCAAAAACTCCTATCACTAAACCAGAGATGCAGTTTGACCCACTGGGTTACTTCAACACCGTGTCTTTTTTTGTAAACCAATATCTGCATTTCCTTATGTCGTTACCTGTAACATTCAGTTTTTTTCAATTATTTATTTTCATTCAATTTCTTCACTGCATTTCAACTTGAATTTTAGTGGAATTGTGCTTTTTGAGCATTTGCTTTGATGGTTCAAGGCTGTAGCTTTACAGCCAAGGCTGCTAATATCAAACAGGAAGAGCATGGATCGATCCCCTTTGTACTTCTATTCCATTCACACTTTTTAAGGAGTGAGTGAAGAGTCAACGCATTTTCCAACTGCAAATTTTCTACTGTATTACTTTTCATTCCTCTTATGTAATAGCACACACCTGCCTCCATTATCTTAATCAACCAGTCCCACTGCTGTGGAAATTATTTGCAAACTCAAATCATTAAGATAAATTATGATTAATAGCTGTCCTAGAACAGGTCTTATCAAACACCACTTTTTATTTTCTTGCAGTTTGAATAATTATTCTTTTACTTCCTAATGTTTGCTTTTACTTTAAGGCAACGGGAAATCCATTCAGAAGTATGTCCCTCCCCGATCTGTCCCTTCATCGCGGTCATGAGCCTACCATGTGTTCCAAATTGAATAAAATTAATTTCAGCTTCATTAACCATGAACTAAAAATGTCCAAGAAGAAGAGAATTTTCTTTGACAGTTGTTTTCTCTCCCTCACTTACCTCGTAGGATGAAAGATGGTTTAATTAAATGAGTTGTGACGGAAGCACGGAGGAAACAATTTATTTAATATCTGCTACAATGCATAAAACTCGGCTGCAGGTACAGCTGAGAGAAAATTGTTTGGCACATGGAAAAATGACTGATAGATTTTATTGGTTGCTAGACCAAGTGGGCCTGTCACACGGGAGGGTTGGTCCCCGAATGCAATATTCCAACACTCACCCATAGCCCCCAACTGCGCAGGCATGGCTGACGGGTTCCCGTTGTGATGCCAGAGATCCCCGTTGTGACGCTAATCACGGCAACGCACCCCAACTCCTACCCCTATCCTCCTACATTCCCCCTCATCCTCCAGCATTCCCTCCCCCTCCTTTTCGCCCTCCATTCCCCTCTCCTCCCCTCCCCCACTCCCTCACCTCTCCCTACATCTCCTTTTCCCTACCCTCAATCACTCCCTCCCTCCCTCCATAACCCCTCTCCCTTCCCTACCACTGTGAGGTGGAAGCTGCTATGTTTTTTAAATGTAAATGAGATCCCATTGTGATGTAATTGTGGTTGAACACTGCTCTCCGCTGCTAACGGCCAGTGCAGATGGAAGAGTTTTTTGTCAAAGTGGTTTTTGTAAAGTTTAAAATGTGAATAACTTGTAAAATATCCCATCAATCTGAACAAAATGTGATACAGCACACCACAGGACAATGGTGAGTAAGGTGGGCCATTGTTGGCATTGTAAATTGTAGCGCTATCGTGTACCGTTTTGGCGTAATTTCAGGATCAGACTCACAGACTGATACATCAAGAAGCACAACTCTATAAATACAGTGCAGGTCAGAAAGTATTCAGATCCCTTCACTTTTTCCATGTTTTGTTACGTTACAGCCTTTTTCTAAAATGGATTAAATTTTTTTTTTAATCGTCAAGCTACACACAAAACCCCATAATAAAAAAAGTGAAAACAGGTGTTTTGAAATTTTTACAAAGTAATTTACAAAGAAATTACTGAAATATCACATTTACATAAGTATTCAGACCTTTACTCAGTAGTTTGTTGAGGCACCTTTGGCAACAATTACAGCCTCAAGTCTTCTTGGGTATGACGCTACAAGCTTGGCACACCTGTATTTGGGTAATTTCTCCTATTCTTCTCTGCGGATCCTCTCAAGCTCTGTCAGGTTGGATGGGGGGGGCGTTATTTTTAGGTCTCTCCAGAGATGTTCGATCAGGTTCAAGTCCGGGGTCTGGCTGGGCCACTCAAGGACATTGACAGACTTGTCATGAAGTCACTCCTGCGTTGTCTTGTCTGTGTGCCTAAGGTCATTGTCCTGTTGGAAGGTGAACCTCCACCCCAGTCTGAGGTCCAGAACGCTCTGGAGCAGGTTTTCATCAAGTATCTCTCTGTACTTTGCTCCGTTCATATTTCCCTCGATCATAACTAGTCTCCCAGTTTCTGCCGCTGAAAAACATCCCCACAGCACGATGCTGCCACCACCATGCTTCACCTTAGATAAGGTATTGGCCAGGTGATGAGCGGTGCCTGCTATCCTCCAGAAGTCACGCTTGGAATTTAGGCCAAAGAGCTCAATATTGGCTACATCAGACCAGAGAATCTTGTTTCCCATGCCTTTTGGCAAACTCCAAGCGGGCTGTCATGTGCCTTTTACTGAGGAGTGGCTTCCATCTGGCCACTCTACCATAAAGGCCTGATTGGTGGAGTGCTGCAGATATAGTTGTCCTTCTGGAAGGTTCTCCCGTCTCCACAGAGGAACTCTGGAGCTCTGTCAGAGTGACCATCGGGTTCTTGGTCACCTCCCTGACCAAGGCCCTTTTTCCCCTGATTGCTCAGTTTGGCCGGGCGGTCAGCTCTTTGAAGAGTCCTGGTGGTTCCAAGGTTCTTGCAATTAAGAATGACGGAGGCCTCTGGGCTCTTTGGAACCTGCAATGCTGCAGAAATTGTTATGGGTATTGTATATAGATGGATGATTTTAAAAAAATGATTTGAATCCATTTTAAAATAAGGCTGTGATGTAACAAAATGTGGAAAAGTGAAGAGATCTGAATACTTTCTGAATGCACTGTAAGTAGGAACTCAATGTATTTTTTAGGAAAAATAACGTACATCTACTCCATACAAAGCATTTAGTTAACGTGTAAATTTTAGAAAACTGCTTTTTTCTTCCAGATTGAGGCTGGCCAGTATTGCACATTTGCAGTTTCAGAAGATGGCTCCGTAAAAGCTTGTGGGAAAGGTAGTTATGGCCGACTTGGACTGGGTGACTCCAACAATCAGTCAGCGGCCAAAAAGCTCACATTTGAACCTCCTCGAAATATCCGTAAAATATCATCCTCAAAAGGTTCAGATGGACATACGCTAGCTGTAACTACGGAAGGAGAGATGTTCAGTTGGGGAGATGGTGATTATGGAAAACTTGGACATGGAAATAGTGCGACCCAGAAATATCCCAAATTGATTCAAGGCCCTTTACTTGGAAAGGTTGGTACCAATTGAAATAAATATATATTTGAATTTTACAATTTTTTTCATTTTTTGTTAGAAATATGATGTGTTTTCATCTAACAAATGACTGTTCACTTTACATGCAGGTAAACATTTACATCTGCAGAGAAGGTTTAAATCATCTCCTCAAGTGTGAGTTGTTGCACTTTGGGAGGTTGTATGTCAGAGAAAGTATACCATCAAGATCCTTAACTGCCTTGATGTATATAGGGATCTTGGGGTCCAAGTTCATTCCTCACTGGAAGTGGCAACGCAAGTAGATAGGGTGGTAAAGAAGGCATATGGTATACTTACCATCATCAGTTGGGGCATTAGAGTCTGGAAGTCATGTTGCAGATTTATAAAATCTTGGTTAGGCCATATTTGGAGTCTTCTGTGCAGTGCTGGTCGCCCTATTGCAGGATAGATGTAGAGGGTTTGGAGAGGGTGTAGAACGGGTTTACAGAATTATGCCTTGAATGGAAGAGTATAAGCTATAAGGAGAGGTTGGACAAACTTGGATTGTTTTCTCTGGAATGTCAGAAGTTGAAGGTTGATAGAAGTATAGAAAATTATGAGAGGCATAGATAGGGTAGATAGTTGGAATCTTTTTTTCTAATGGTGGAAAAGTCAGACTGGAAGGCCAGAGCGGGACAACAGTGTATAAGCGATGTACGGGGTAAGTATTTTACACAGAGTATAACTTGTACATTATCTTCTTGAAATTATTGAACTGAAACAGGTATTGAATCAGGAAGCCTATGTGATCAGAGTTGTCCACGGTTATGGGGAAAAGGCAGGAAGATGGGGTTAGGAGGGGGAGAGATAGATCAGCCATGATTGAATGGCGGAGCAAAATTGATGGGTCGAATGGCCTAATTCTACTCCTATCATTTATGACCTTATCACAAGGATGTAAGCTGATCCTCGAACTTCGGCACAATGGAAAAGTATAATTCAAGAATTTTAAAATTACAAATGATCTGAACCCCGCCATTTTACTTAGCAACTGTATGGAAGAGTGCTTGAATGGTTGATGTTTGGTAGTCTGACTACAGAGGAATCAATAGAGAAAAACAACATATTGTTTAATACATTTAAAATAATATAATTAAATGGCTATTTGAACTTTTAAGTAATACAGGTGCACAACCTTTTATCCGGAAACCGAAAAACTCCGAAAACCGGCCATTTTTTCCCAGGTCTGCACACCAAAGCTCGCGTTTGGCGCCAAACTTGACCCGAAACGACCCACGGTCAACCCAGGTCTGTACTACTGTAGCGGCTCCCCCCCCCCCGGAGACCGGGAGACACTTAAACATCTGTAAATCATTGCTTAAATGTTAGTCAGTTAGTTTGGAGGGCTTTTATGTGAATGGGGGGGGGGGGGGGGGGGTAAACTTTAATTCTTAGTAAACTTTAATTTAGTCCCCTACCTGGTCGGAGAGGGCGGGGAGCGGTCAATGCCTTACCGGGTCGCCGTGCAGTAAGCTCCGCAGCGCTGTGGCCGCCAACTCCCAGCTGGGGCTGCGGGCATCCGGCCGCGGGCGGCGCCGGTTATAACTCCGACCCTGGCAACTCTACCCCTGGCTGCGGGGCGCTCCAAATCCACCGCCGCCCGCGGCCGGACGCCCGCAGCCCCAGCTCCAATGTTGGGAGTCGGCAGCATCGCAGCACTGGAATACCAGCGGGGAGCGGGCAATGCCTTACCGGGTCGCCGTGCGGTAAGCTCCGGAGCGCTGTGACCGCCGACTCCCAACATTCGCGGAGCTGGGGCTGCGGGCGTCCGGCCGCGGGCGGCGCTGGATTTGGAGCGCCTCGCAGCCAGGGGTAGAGTTGCCGGGGTCGGAGCTCCAACCGGCGCCGCCCGCGGCCGGACGGAGCCCCCAGCTCCGCGATGTTGGGAGTCGCCGACCAGGTAGGGGACTAAGAATTAAAGTTTCCCCCTTCACACCCCACCACCACCACCACCACATAAAATCCCATCCAAACTAACTGACTAACATTTATGCAATGATTTACAATGATTCCCCGGTCTCCGGGGAGGAGGCAGCCACTCCAGACTTTTCAAGCCGCCCGCGCTACCTACCTAATCTACGCTAAAAATCTTCCATTCGGAAATCCGAAAATGTCCGAAATCCGACAAGTGGCTGGTCCCAAGGCTTTCGGATAAAAGGTTATGCACCTGTATTTGTCCCCCTGCCTAGTCTTCTAATGTTGATTAAAACACTTTTACAACAAGGCTGGCAGTCATTGTCACTTTATAGAAAGAGTATTGCAGGATGGAAACAGGCCCTTCGGCCAAACTCATCCATACCGATGCCCTATTCTAAGCTAGTCCCATATGTCGCCGCAATTGGCCCATATCCCTCTGCACCTTTTTTTAACTACGTACCTGCCCAAATGTCTTTTAAATATTGTTATTGCACCCTCGTCAACTATTTCCTCGAGGTGAACTCGTTCCATATCGTCACCACCATCAGTGTGAAAAAGATGGCTGAGGTTCTGAGGAAGTACTGACACTTTTGAGAAATATAAAAGTGGATCAGTCTCCAGGTCCGGACAGGTTATTCCCTAGGACATTGAGGGAAGTTAGTGTAGAAATAGCAGGGGCTATGGCAGAAATATTTCAAATGTCATTAGAAACGGGAATAGTGCCGGAGGATTGGCGTACTGCGCATGTTGTTCCATTGTTTAAAAAGGGGTCTAAGAGTAAACTTAGCAATTATAGACCTGTTAGTTTGACGTCAGTGGTGGGCAAATTAATGGAAAGAATACTTTGAGATAATATATATAAGCATCTGGATAAACAGGGTCTGATTAGGAACAGTCAACATGGATTTGTGCCTGGAAGGTCATGTTTGACTAATCTTCTTGAATTTTTTGAAGATGTTACTCGGGAAATTGATGAGGGTAAAGCAGTGGATGTTGTATATATGGACTTCACTAAGGCCTTTGACAAGGTTCATCATGGAAGGTTGGTTAAGAAGGTTCAATGGTTGGGTATTAATGGTGGAGTAGCAGGATGGATTCAACAGTGGCTGAATGGGAGATACCAAGAGTAATGGTGGATGGTTGTTTGTCAGGTTGGAAGCCAGTGACTAGTGGGGTGCCACAGGGATCTGTGTTGGGTCCACTGTTGTTTGTCATGTACATCAATGATCTGGATGATGGTGTGGTAAATTGGATTAGTAAGTATGCAGATGATACTAAGATAGGTGGGGTTGTGGGTAATGAAGTAGAGTTTCTGATAAGTGTGAGGTGCTACATCTTGGCAGGACAAATCAAAATAGGACGTACATGGTAAATGGTAGGGAATTGAAGAATGTAGGTGAACAGAGGGATCTGGGAATAACTGTGCACAGTTCCCTGAAAGTGGAATCTCATGTAGATAGGGTGGTAAAGAAAGCTTTTGGTGTCCTGGCCTTTATAAATCAGAGCATTGAGTATAGAAGTTGGGATGTAATGTTAAAATTATACAAGGCATTGGTGAGGCCAATTCTGGAGTATGGTGTACAATTTTGGTCGCCTAATTTTAGGAAGGATGTCAACAAAATAGAGAGAGTACAGAGGAGATTTACTAGAATGTTGCCTGGGTTTCAGCAACTAAGTTACAGAGAAAGGTTGAACAAGTTAGGGCTTTATTCTTTGGAGCGCAGAAGGTTAAGGGGGGACTTGATAGAGGTTTTTAAAATGATGAGAGGGATAGACAGAGTTGACGTGGAAAAGCTTTTCCCACTGAGAGTAGGGAAGATTCAAACAAGGGGACATGACTTGAGAATGAAGGGACTGAAGTTTAGGGGTAACATGAGGGGGAACTTCTTTACTCAGAGAGTGGTAGCTGTGTGGAATGAGCTTCCAGTGAAGGTGGTGGAGGCAGGTTCGTTTTTATCATTTAAAAATAAATTGGATAGTTATATGGACGGGAAGGGAATGGAGGGTTATGGTCTGAGCGCAGGTGTATGGGACTAGGGGAGATTATGTGTTCGGCACGGACTAGAAGGGTCGAGATGGCCTGTTTCCGTGCTGTAATTGTTATATGGTTGTATGGTTCATATTAAATCTTTCCATTCGCATCTCAAATCAATGCCCCAGCAAATGACTGTGGATTCACCCTATCTATTCCCCTCATGATTTTCTATAGAAGATTACCCCTCACCCTTCTACATTCTAAGGAATAAAGTTCTAGCCTGCCAAACATCTCGCTCTAGCTCGGTCCCTTGACTCCCGGCACCATCCTGGTAAATCTTTTCTGCAGTCTTTCTGACCTAATGGCATCTTTCCAACGGCTGGGTGACCCAACACTTCAAGTTCAGCTTCCCCCACGTCTTGTACAACTGTAATATGTCGTCCCAAATTCTGTACTCGGTTGCCAGGCCAGCGTCCAAAAGCCGCCTTAAGCATCATATCCACATGCAAGCTAGGCAAAAATGCTGGAGAAACTCAGCGGGTGAGGCAGCATCTATGGAGCGAAAGAATAGGTGACGTTTTGGGTTGAAGACTCTTTCTTTTCAGACAATGATGTGGGGTGTTTTTTTATGATACTGCCTGTAAGGGAAATTCATTGCGTTGTCTCAAATTGAGACAATGACAATAAATTTGAATACAATACAATACAATACAATACAATACAGAATAGGTGATGTTTTTGGTTGAGACTCTTCTTTTCAGACTGATGTGGGGGTGTGAGGGGACGGGAAGAAGAAAGGAAGAGGCGGAGACAGTAGGCTGTGGGAGTACTGGGAAGAGGAGGGGAAGGAGGGAGAAACGTCACCTATTCCTTTGCCCCATAGATACTGCCTCACCCGCTGAGTTTCCCCAGCATTTTTGTCTACCTTTGATTTTTCCAGCATCTGCAGTTCCTTCTTAAACATCTACGTGCAACATCAGTAAAAGTATCAGCATCTGTTGCAGATTTATAAAATCTTGGTTAGGCCACATTTGGAGTCTTGTGTGCAGTGCTGGTCGCCCTATTGCAGGATAGATGTAGAGGGTTTGGAGATTATCTGTCTAATATAATAGTGTCTAAGCGTCACGACCCACGTGTGTTATTCAAAACCATTGATTCTGTTTTAAATGCCCCACAGCCTGTCTGCCTGGAAGCATCGTCCGAATTGTGCAATGACTTCCTGCACTTCTTTATCAATAAGGTTGTTTCTATAAGGGCTCTCATCTCAGCTCCTGCCTCTGACCCCTCTGTTCCAGCCCCATGCCTGGCGGCATTCGATAAGTTTGTGCCTCTGACATTGTCGGGTCTAGAGGATGTGGTTAGCCATATCAAGCCGTCGGGTTCCCCTTGTGATGCTGTCCCTCCTCTTCTTTTTAAAGAGGTTTTCCCGAGTATAGGGCAGTCGGTTCTCGCCATCATAAACAGTAGCTTGTGTTCTGGGGTTGTCCCCGAAAATTTTAAACATGCAGTAGTGCAACCACTACTTAAGAAACCTGGCCTGGATCAAACTGTTCTGGCCAATGTTAGGCCGATCTCCAAGCTGCCATTTATCTCTAAAATCATGGAGAAAGTAGTTTATGCTCAGCTGAAACTCTTCCTGGACGAGCACAATATTAGGGAAGTTTTCCAGTCTGGATTCAAAGCTATGCATAGCACAGAGTCAGCTCTGCTAAGGGTTTTTAACGACATCCTCCTGGCAAACGACTCCGGTAATTATGTGGTTCTTGTCTTGCTGGACCTATCTGCCGCCTTCAATACAGTGGACCATGGAATTTTAATTTCCTGATTACAGCACCAAGTGGGCATCTGTGGCAGTGCCCTGGGATGGTTCAGGTCCTATCTGGCAGACAGAACCATGTGTGTAAGCCTTGCTGGCTTTGAATCCTCCTCCGCTCCCTTGGCATATGGGGTTCCACAGGGCTCAATTTTAGGGCCCCTGCTCTTCTCTCTATACCTACTTCCGCTGGGCTCAATTTTAAGAAGGCATAGCATCTCCTTTCACTTTTACGCAGATGATAGCCAGTTATATATGCCACTCAGGAAGGAAGACGACTATTCTCTAAAATCACTTCTGTCTTGTCTTGAGGACATTAAGTCCTGGATGGCCTTAAACTTTCTGGGACTTAATGAAAAAAAGACAGGTGATTTTGTTTGGCCCCAATGGCTGCCGTGAACCTCCCTTTGTTGACTTGGGTCCACTGGCATTGTCCATAAAGCCAACTGTTTTAAACCTGGGTTTTAGGATGGACGGTGATTTTAAAGTAGATAAACAAATAGGCGCGGTGGTTAAGTCCAGCTTCTTTCACCTAAGGAAGCTGGCAAAGGTGAAGCCCATTCTCGAGCGGCAGCATTTTGAAACAGTAATCCATGCCTTTATTACATCTAGGCTGGATTACTGTAACGCACTCTACTCTGGAGTCGCACGAGCTTCATTGGCTCGTCTCCAGCTGGTTCAAAATGCTGCCGCTCGCCTCTTAACCGGAACTCGAAAGAGGGAGCACATTACGCCAATTTTGGCCTCCCTTCACTGGCTCCCAGTGCACTTTCGATTTCATTTTAAAATTCTTTTATTTGTTTTTAAATCGTTGAATGGGCTTGCCCCGCCTTACCTCACTGAGCTGCTCCACCCATACCGGTGCCTCAGGTCAGCTGATCAGCTGCTCCTTGAGGTACCAAGGTCTAAGCGGAAGCTCAGAGGGGATAGAGCCTTTTCTGTTGCTGCTCCGGCACTCTGGAACACCTTGCCGTTGCACATCAGACAGGCCCCCTCACTGTCCATCTTCAAATCCACCCTAAAAACTCATTTTTATTCTCTGGCTTTCGACACTGGCTGAGACATTGCTCCTGTTTTTAGTGCTTTTAATGTCTTTTAATTTTTACTGTTTTATAGTCCTTTGTTTTACGGTTTTTAATGGTTTGTAATAACTTCTTGTCCATGAGTTCTCATGTACAGCACTTTGTGGCAACTGCAGTTGTTTAAAGTGCTTTATAAATAAAGTTATTATTATTATTATCATTTATAAATAAAGTTATTATCTTTGGAGAGATAGAAACGTGAGAATTGATGAAAACTCATTGATTTGAAGTGTTGGCTCTACTTCTCTCTCCACAGATGCTATTAGACCTGCTGAGTTTTTTCAGCATTTTCTATTCTCTTTTCACAAACTTTGCTGTTCTCCATCCCTGCTAATGACAGCTCTGCAGTTCAAGCAGACTGCTTCCAATCTTTTGTGTCATACCTGACCATGGATTGACCATCGCCATGCTCCCACTAAAACTTCCTGTTTCTACACCCACAGTATCACCGTATTGCAGTGCATGCTTCAACTCATCTGTTGGTGGATCTGTTATCCTTGTTCTATGTATACTTGGTACAGGACAAAGATCAAATATCATTTACCCATCTCCTCTGTTCCCTTGGATATACATAGACTTCTGTGTGTGGCAAACCTTCCGCATTAAAATTCTTGTTATTAATTTCCTCAATGCCCCCTCCACTTTCTATGTATGTGAAAGTTCAGCCCTTTGAATCTCAAAGATATCTTTGATTCTCTAATTTTGACAATCAATCAATCAATCAATCAACCTTTATTGTCATCTTGCAAGCAACAGTTGTACTGTGCAAAATGAAAAGACGTTTCCCAGGGAATACCGGAGCATCGCACATGAAATTAAAAACATTTCACACGTAATAACACTAAAAACAATCCAGTCCCTGATGGAACAGTATAAATAGTTTTGACTCTCTATGTACGTTGTTCCCTTCACATTATGAGCCTGTAGGAGTAATGTGTTCCTCCAATTCTGACTTCTTTAGCATTCCAAAGATTAATTATTCTTTCTTTAATAGTCATGGTTCTAGCTGCCATGGTTCTCAGCTCTGGAATTTCACTCTAAACTCTCGCTTCCTTTAAGATCTTCCTTAAAAATGTTAAATTTCATGTAACCAACTCTTATTTATTATGTCATTTAAAATTCAATAATATTGGCATTTCACAATAGCGGTTCTGTAATACAATATATGTAATTCTGTAATACAATACAACATAAAGATTCAGAATTGAAACAGTGTAGAGATAATATAATGGAAGTGTGATTCCTGTGATAGTTGTTAACATTGAATTCAATAAGCAAAGCTGTTAGAAAAATAAAAGATGTTTCAGTAAATTGGTCATATGATATTTGATTGTTTTTCTGATAATTATGATATCTTAAATGTAAAAATGCAAGCCTTTGATTTATGCAGCTATTTTCATGACATCAAGGACAAATGAACTATTTCTAAAGTGTAGTCACTGATTATGTTGATGTCATAGTATGTAATGTTGAAATTGTTTGCAATATGAATATTAAAGATTGATAGTAACTAATATATATAGTTTTCTTTTTTAGATTGTGATCTGTGTGTCAGCAGGATATAGGCACAGTGCATCAGTGACATCCGATGGAGAACTTTATACCTGGGGAGAAGGAGACTTTGGTAGACTTGGTCAGTACCTACTAAACCAGATTATTATCTTAGTTTACTGCTCTGCAATGTAATGGGAAGCCACCTAATTCAAAGTTGAAATTTCCAGTTAAAAACTGTATAGAAATAACGTTTAAGTAAATATTTTGTTCATCAGCCTAAGCTAGTATCATTTGCCAGGTTGTGGCTGATATCCCTCTCAATCCATGCACCCAGCCAAATCCATGCACCCAGCCAAATCCATGCACCCAGCCAAGTGACTTTTAAATGCTGTTATAGTACCTGCTTCCACTCCTCCAATGGTAGTTGGTTTTATCTACCCACCACCTTCCGAGTGAAAAGATTGCCTCTCAGGTGGTTCCTATTAAATCTTCTCTCATTTTAAACCTAGTGAAATTAAACGTTACATTTTTCTTATCATTTTAAAATGTAGCCAATCCGTGAAATTAATGTACAGCTTTCAATGATTTTCATTGACACTTGGACAGATAGAAACATAGAAAATAGGCGCAGGAGTAGGCCATTCGGCCCTTCGAGCCTGCACCGCCATTCAATATGATCATGGCTGATCATCCAACTCATATCCTGTACCTGCCTTCTCTCCATACCCCTGATCCCTTTAGCCACAAGGGCCACATCTAACTCCCTCTTAAATATAGCCAATGAAGGTTATGGGCCAATTGCAGGCAAATGGGATGAGACTAGTATGCCAATTTGGTCATTGTGGACAAGGTGGGCCAAACGGCCTGTTCCTGCATGGTTATGGCCCGATGATTCTTTGACTGACCTGAGCAAAAGCACCCTGTTGAACTCATGTTAGTTTTAAAATCCTCATTTGGAGTCATAATTCAATGCATAAGGATAATTCATTAAAAAATATTCTGGTTCATTCATATTCAGTAATATTGTGACTGATTTTTCTATGTCCTTACTTCACATTGAAGATTTAACACCATGCTCTTGTCCATTGGTCAATGAGTGGCATTTTTATTGTTTTAAAATTAAGTGTAGAACTCCAAACATTGAAATTTTGTAATTTATGCAGATAATATTTTGAAATGTTAGTTGTTTGCTGTTGCAGTTTTCATTTCAAGGTGGCTGAACATGTCTGAGGTTATGTATCCTTCTGATATTTAACTTACCTGTTTCTTTCAAATTCTAGGACATAGTGACAGCCGTAGTCGTAATCTACCATCTCTTGTTAAAGATATAAGCAGTGTTGGCCAAGTAGCTTGTGGCAGCTCCCACACTCTTGCTGTATCTCAGGATGGACGAACGGTTTGGTCATTTGGAGGGGGCGACAATGGTAAGCTTTCACCATCTTTATTTAGCCAACAATAACCATTGTCAATTGTTATAGTCAACAAATTACCTGGGATTGCCCAGCCCTTCTGATGCCCCAAAGGTGTCTTTAACAATGCAACCTTATTTCTCGCCTACATTCTGCCCTTCAGCAATATAATCCCAAAACCCCTCATGTGTTAGTTTCTATGTTTTTCTTAACCACACCCAGCTCACAACTACTTTGAACAGTTCCTCCACTGTCTCTAAATTGTCGGGTATTTTGTGTGTTGTTTTGCAATGCCTGTGCAAATAATTCCTCAAACTAATATCAGAAAGACCAAAGCTTTTGTATGATCTGTCACAAATTCTGTTTTAATTTCCATTGATTCCGTCAATACATTGACATCATCACTAGCACCTCTCTTCTTCTTGCGTATGGCGTGCACTGTCGAAAGTTGTAAGACAACTTGTTCTGTTTGATCTTCTGTTTGTGCACGGCAGGTTGATTGCATTCGTCAAAACAGGGTGGGCCACGTGAAGGTTGCAGCATCTCTCTGAAACCCAACTATGCTCCTCGTGCCCTAAAGATTGTTCCAATTAACTGTTTTCACTTCAGTAATGTCCTTGACTCCACACTTGCCTCAGTCCATTTAATTATTGCTCTACAAATTGACAATTCTAACAGTATTATTCTATCCACCAAAAAACTGAGGTCCTTAACGCTCTGAAGTTTGCATCCTAAAATATGCGGTCAGCCATCACATTACCTCACATGCATTACCTCATATTAGGTGAATTAAACTTATCACCTTTGTTTTCTATCCTATCAGAGGTGATGCCTTTTAGGTCAGAATTGTTAACCCCTAATATTGATTCTGTGTCCCCTGGTTCTAGACATTTGAGGCCTCAGGCAATATAATTCTTGCACCTAATCGATCAAGCCTAATGCCAGACTTCCGGTTGTCTGCCCTCCAAAGCCTCCAACTTTATCGTTCCCCAGCCTCGCATGGCCCGATTTTATCTTCTCCCCAAAATCCACAAACAGAACTGCCCTGGCATTCCCATTGTTTCTGCTTGTTCCCACTAATTCCCACTGAATTAATTTCCACATACCTTGGCTTCATCCTATCCCCCCCTCCCCCCCCCCGGGTCCAATCCCTCCCTACCTATGTCCAAGACACCTCACGCTCTTCGTCTCTTCAATGACTTCCGCTTTCCAGGCCCCCACTTCCTCATCTTTACTATGGACGCTCAGTCACTCTACACCTCCATCCCCCACCAGGAAGTGTTTAAAGGTTTCTTCCTCGACCGCTGAAACAGCTAATTTCCGTCTACTAACACTCTCTTCTGCCTACCCGTAACAACTTCTCCTTCGACTCCTCTCACTTCCTCCAAATTCAAGGTGTAGCTACGGGCACTCGCATGGGTCCCAGTAATGCCTGCCTCTTTGTAGGATGTGTCGAACAATCACTGTTCCAGGCGTACACTGACCCTATCCCCGAACTCTACCTCTGCTTCGGTGCTACCTCCTGCACCCATGCAGAACTCACTAACTTCATTAACTTTACTACTAATTTCCATCCTACACTCAATTTCACTTGGACCATCTCTGACATCTCCCTATTGTTTATTGATCTCACTGTCTCCATCACAGGTGACAAATGATCAACTGACATATATTAAAAACCCACTGACTCCCATAGTTGTCTAGACTACACTTCTTCCCACCCCTACTCCCAATTCCTCCGTCTACGCTGCATCTGCACCCAAGATGAGGTGTTCCATCCCATGTCATCGGAGATGTCCTCATTCTTTAGGGAACGGTAGTTCTCATCTTCCTATATAGATGAGGCCCTCACTAGGGTCTCATCGATATCCCGTAACTCCATTCTTGCTCCCCCTCCCCCCATTTGTAACAGGGACAGTCCCCCTTGTCCTCGCATTTCACCCCATCCTCATATTTCGCTTGGGCAGTTTACGCACCAGCGGTATGAATATTGACCTCCAACTTCAAGTAGCCCTTGCATTCTCTCTCTCTCCACCCCCTCCCCCTTCCCAGTTCTCTGACTAGTCTTACTGTCTCCAACTACATTTTACCTCTGCTTTGTTGTCACCATCTCCCAACTAACAATGATCGATTCTACATTTTCCTTGATCTCCATTCCCTTTGTCCTGTTTTCACACCTTACACTTCCTTTGTCTATACACTTCCTTATCTATGTACCGCCCACTCCCCTGACATCAGTCTGAAGAAGGGTCTCTACCCGAAACGTCACCCATTCCTTCTCTCCAGAGATGCTGTCTGTCCCGCTGAGTTATTCCAGCATTTTGTGCCTAAGCCTAATGCCAGTTTGGTCCTTGGCATTATTGCTATTAAATGACTATCTATGGTAATGCTGGCTCATTTACTCACAGTAAATTACATTGAGATTTTTTACACTCAAGAACATCTTCCATAAGGGCTGAGGTAGTCTTTTGTTTTCAGTCAATGTATCATCTTAGCACCCCTATGTCAATGTATCATAACAGCCATCAGGTTATGTGTTCATATTACAGTCTATATTGATTAATGTATGAGTAAATGTAATCCTTGTAATAATTGTACCGGTGTTTACAACACATCTTAGTCTCAACAGACGGTCATGATAAAACAATCCAATGGATTATCATAACCTTCACTATTTATAATAATCCAGCTAACAAATTAAAAGAAATATGGCTAAGTACATATGATTTAAAAAAAATATTTTCACAGGATACACAGAAGATATATTACATTTAATATTTAAATGTTCCTTTCTTTTCACATCCATACCTTGAACAATTACGTAATGGCTCTCGGCTGTACCTCAGGTTCTTGCATTCACCTCTTGTGCAAGGTTTCACTTCGCTCTCAGGTGAACATAGAAGATTCCATAGCACTAATCCGAAAAGCAATTGCATGGTCCTAGATGTCCTAGAACTGTACAGCGTGGGAACAGCCCCTTCGGCTCATAATCTATGTGCCAGATACAATGCCAAATTAAACTAATCCCCTCTGCATGAAAGTGATCCATATCCTTCATGATAGCATTCTGGTTTGATCAGCCATGATCACAGTGAATGGTGGTGCTGACTCGAAGGACTGAATAATCTACTCCTGCACCTATTGTCTATTGTCCATTGGTTAACCTCTTTTGCACCCTCCAAAGCATCCACATCCTACCTATAATTGTTAACCCAAATGGCACATAATATGCTGCATAAGCAAAGTTTCATAAAGCTGCACCATAACTCTGGATTATTTTAACCAATGAACCCCACTGCCTTCTTTACACTGTACCTACTTGTGTTGCCATGTTTAATGAGCTATGGAATTGGATCCCAAGATCCCTGTGTACATCAGTGTTGATAAGGGTCTTCCGAATTAAGTGTATAATCTATCTATGTTAATAAAAGTCTGATCTTGACCGCTTTTGGCCCACTGTGCTGCGATTTCCGAGAGAACGCCGCCACTTACGGCCGTCATTTTTGGCCACCTTGCTCAGAGCCCCCTTCCCCCTTACGGGACTGGAGGATTTTTCCTATTGATGAAAAATCAGAGATATTAAGGTTTTTAAATAATTTGCCATTCTCTCTGCTGCCCCTGCTGGAGGGAGGGGGAGGGACTATAACACCAGGAAGTGGTGTGCCTCACTCAGTCTCTGCAAAATGGAGGAAGCCAGAGGTTCACGTCTCTCTGAGCTCTGAATAACACTGAACACATGTCTACTCAACTGTGAGTGCCCTTAATGTGGTTTGAAAATGGAAATATGGTTGAGTTGAAGTAAAAATGCACTGCTAATGGCTCTTTGGGTTGTTGAAGGTAAAAATGCACTGCTAATGGCTCTTTGGGTTGTTGAAAGTAAAAATGCTCCGCTAGTTGCACTGTGGGTTGTTGAAGGTAAAAATGTTATGCTAGTGGCTCTTTGGGTTGTGGAAGGTAAAAATGCACTGCTAGTGGCTCTTTGGGTTGTTGAAGGTAAAAATGCACTGCTAGTGGCTCTTTGGGTTGTTGAAGGTAAAAATGCACTGCTAATGGCTCTTTGGGTTGTTTGAAGGTAAAAATGCACTGCTAATGGCTCTTTGGGTTGTTGAAGTTGAAAATGCACTGCTAATGGTTCTTTGGGTTGTTGAAGTTGAAAATGCACTGCTAATGGCTCTTTGGCTAAACTTGACAACTTCCAGTTTGCACTATATTGATTTTACGTAAAACGCTACCACTTATGGCTGCGATTTTTGCCCAACTTAGTCCCCCTCTGCTGATCAGGTGCAGAGGATTCTTCCCATCAATGAAAAAGAAAAGTGTTATTAATGTTTAAAAAATGTTGAGAATCTCTCCTGTCAATCACGCCATGAAGGCCACACCTTTTCCGGTGGAAGGGGAAGGGTTATAAAACCCAGAAGTGTTGGTGTGCTCAGTTTCTATATGATGGGGAGGGAGAGGTCACAACTCTGTCTGAGCTGTGAATCAACTGAACACACTGAATTGTGAGTGTGGTGTTTTGTGTGGTTTTATGGTAGTTTCACCTTGCTTGAAATGGTATGAAACTGCGTTTGAATGTGGTGTCGTTGCACCCTGCATGAAATGGTATGAAATTGCATTTGAATTTTGAATTTGGTGGCCTTGCACCTTCCTTGAATGGTATGAAACTGCACTTGAATTTGGTTGGCTTGCACCCTGCTCGAAGAGGTAAGAAACTGCACTTGAATTTGGTGGCCTTGCACCCTGCTTGAAATGGTAGGAAAATGGATTTGAATTTGGTGGCCTTGCACTCTGCTTGAAATGGAATTTCAAGGAATAGCCGTGAGTCAACTGCCAGCCCACCAGCTGTGAGTGAGCTGCCAGCACATCAGGCCTGAGGGACTGAGCTGCCACCCCAAGAATCCAATTGGCCCACAATGTCCATACTAGCCCTCTGGAAACCAGTAGTCCCTGCAGTCAACAACACATCCTAAATTCTTAAGGGGTTGGACAGGAGTCCAGGACAAGGGGTCACAGCTTAAGGCTAAGGGGGAAATCCTTTAAAACCGAGATGAGAAGAACTTTTTTCACACAGAGAGTGGTGAATCTATGGAACTCTCTGCCACAGCGGTGCCATACCAGCTCTCCAGAAAGCCCCCCCCACCCCCCCCCTCTCCCCACTGGCCACCAATATCGGAATTGGTGGAAAGGTGGAGTATTGCGTCGGGGGACCAGCCCTCCTGTGTGAACATGGGACCCAACGGGTCCCACTTAGTCTAATTTCCCCTTACAATTGATCTCACAAAGTGCAACACTTCACACTTGCTTGAAAAACTCAATTTTCTGTTTTTCCTCTCGTATCTGTGACCGATCCCGTGGTATGCTTTGTTTAAGAAGGAACTGCAGATGCTGGAAAATCGAAGGTAGACAAAAATGCTGGAGAAACTCAGCGGGTGAGGCAGCATCTATGGAGCATGGGAAATAGGCAACGTTTTGGGTCGAGACCCTTCTCCAGCATTTTTGTCTACCTATGGTATGCTTTGATAGCCTTCCTCACACTCTGCAACTTCACCAATTTTGGTGTTGTCTGCAAACATCATAACCAGCCCATGTACATTTACATATATTTATATACGTTGTTGATATATATATAATTATATACGTTGTATGTATATGTATATATATATATATGTGTATATATATATATTTGTGTGTGTGTGTGTATATATATATGTGTGTTTTGTGTGTGTGTGTGTTTATATGTGTATATGTATGTGTGTGTGTGTGTGTATATATATATATATACATTTATATATATATATATATATATATATATATATATATATATATCACAAACAACAGTTCCCAACACTGATTCCTGCAGAACGCCACTGGTTGTAGATCTCCAGCCAGAACAACAACATGCCACCACTATCTTCTCTCCTCTCTGGGTAAGCCAGTTCTGAAACCACCAAGTCCTGGCATCTACTTAGTTCTTGATCCATCTTACTCAAATAAATTATTTTACCGTTATCATGTTGTTGTTGTTGTTTATTGGGAGCATTTGTGTATAGATTTGATTTCTATTTAACAAAAATAATGCTAAAGTTGTGATAAGGACAAGTCCTTCCATTGGTTATAGGTAAGCTTGGTCATGGAGACACTAACCGAGTGTACCGGCCAAAGGTAATTGAAGGCTTCCAAGGACTGTATATTAGGAAGGTTTGTGCCGGAAGCCAGTCTTCACTTGCGTTGACTTCTGCTGGGCAGGTAAGATGAAATTCAGATATGGATAAGGGAAAACTGAGTCCAAGGTTTATGTATTTGCTGATTCTAAAATGTACGTAAAATCCATGGAAAATCACAGAATCAAAGCCTACAAAATGGAAAAGAAAATGTTTATACAGAAATTAGTGTAGATCAGGGGCCTCCAAACTTTTCAGCATGAGGGCCACATTATATATTTGCCACATTTTTGTGGGCCGTAGGAAAAAATAAAGAAATGTCACACGCGCACAGAGACACGCACACACAGGCTCTCTCACACTCTCTCTCTATCTCTATCTCTCACACACCCCTCAGGCATATTAACAAAGACCCACGCATGTATAATTCTCACCCATCAGGCACACAACAGAGAGAGAGAGAGAGAATGATAGAGGGAGAGATTCCCCATGCGTCGGCGGAGACCCGGTCAAAGGGTTCAGGTCAGTGTGGTGCCCCGGAGCGGGAGCTGTTGACACGTCAATCTCACAGGGGGAGACCGCTACACACATCCTGGCCGACCCGGCCGCCAACTAGCTCCCCTCCTCCAACCCCTCCCCTCACTCCACTCCCCACCCCACGCTACCACCCCGCACAACTTGTCTTTGCAAGTGGCATGGTGGTGCAGCGGTAGAGACCCGGGTTCCATCATGACTACGGGTGCTGTCTGTATGGAGTTTGTACCTGTGTGGGTTTTCTCTGGGTGCTATGGTTTCCTCCCACACGCCACGTTTGCAGATTAATTGAATTTGTCCCGAGTATACGAAGGATAGTGCTAGTACGGACGTGCATCGCTTCGATGGGCTGAAGGACCTGTTTCCGCGCTGTATCTCTAAAGCTGCGCTACCAAAGAACCCTCTAAATAGCCCACACGGAATGTGTTAAGAGCTTGCTGCATCCACATAAAATCTTATGGTGGGCCGGATGTGGCCCGTGGGCCATAATTTGGAGACTCCTGGTGTAGATGATAAAAATGTACCATTTATAGAGTCAAAGAGTGATACAGTGGGGAAATAGGCCTTTCGGCTCAACTTGCCCACACCAGCCAACATGTCCCAGCTACACTAGTCCCACCTACCCGTGTTTATGTAAGTAATCTAATTATAACATGATAAGAAATTGTAAATATTTAATATCTGTAAAATAAATAAGCACGAATGTATATGCTTTCTCCAGATTTTAATTTTGTATGATAAAGTAACTGGGGCACACATTTCCATAATTGTTATTCTATTTGTAAGCTAGAATTTGAATATAGCTCCTACCTGCAGACAAATGCGAAATGATTGCTTTGATTTCAATTGTACCAGAAAATGTTTTATTGCAATTCCACAGAATTGTATTGGCAATATGCAATAGTTGATTTTGGTTGGAATTCGCACAAGAGCTTTTGATCTAGTGAAACTGCTTTAAAGCTTGTCACAATATTCATGTATTCAAATAAACTGTATTCATCTCCAGAGTTATAAAGTTCCGTTTTATGTGTATATTTAATACCTTTATTGTTTTACAAAATCCGTTTTCACACAGTTGGTTTGCAGTAAATTCATTGCATTTTCCGTTCCCCCTTATTTCCCTGCCCCTGTTTGGTTCTTCCCTCTGATTTCCTCTGCTCCCCTTTGTCACTCCCTTTTGTTTTGAGAAATTATACTGCAACTATTTTTATAATTCCGCTTAAGCACTATTGGCTGCACACACTTTTGATGTGTTGTAACTGCAATGGTGAAAAGGTACAAAGCAAGTAAACACTAAACTTCAGAATGTAGGAAATTATGTGGATTATCTATACGCAAAGGTCATGGTCTATAAAATAGTAGATTCATTCTATCCCAAATTATATTTTCTCTCCAGGTGTTTGCTTGGGGCAGTGGCTCTTGTTTAGGAACTGGTTCTTCAGAAACAACGGCTCTTAGACCACGACTAGTTGAGGAGCTTAATTCAACAAAAATCATTGATATTTCTTGTGGAGATAGCCATTGCCTAGCACTAACTCATGGTAAGTTGCACGTAATATTAAAAGCTTTCTGTAATTCTGGAGAGAATATCCTACAGTGATTGAATATGATTTGATATTTCATCTTAAAAATTAGTTTTAGATCCAACATTAAACCTGATCAGTAATAGCAACAAGAATGCTTAAATAACTGGAAGCTCACGGGAACTGAAAATATTTTTGAGCTCCAGTAATGTATTACTGGAACGCAAGTCATGCCAACCAACGTGCCTTGGTGACTGCAAGAATAGAACATTTACAAATGGGCTAATTGGGTGTTTAAAGGAAGTGGTTAGAGGCCTGTAAAAATAGGTTGGGAACACAGAATTAGGACAATTAATCATTTGTCATTTGAAAATCAGCATGGACTGTTAGAGTCAATCAAAGTTCTCATTTGCATTTTCTATTTAATTCTATATTCAGGATATACGTGATGACTGCAACCAAATAAAAGCTCTTGAATTTAGTTTTTCCAGACTTTATTAGTTGATTTGCAATGTAGTACTGCACATTTGACTTCACTCTGAGGGTATAACTCTGGTTATGGAAAATTTCTGTTTAGAGATTATTTAATGAAGATCATTGTGGATTTTGATCTAACCCTTTTAGTATGACGTAATAAATTTATTTCTTGCGTCATATTAAAGTTATTTTTCTCTTTTTTTTATCCTTGCTATGTTCACATCAGAGACACTTTCTAGGTATTCCACATGCCTAGTTGTAAATAAACTGGAAAAAATCACCTTTTTATTTTATTATGTGCACCAATTTGTCTCATCAATATCTCTTTCCAGTTATTTATTTTATCTTTAACTCGGAATAGTCTTATGATTAAAAATGGAGAACAACCCCAAGGAGGTCCTCAGGAGGATTCTTGTGGGGAAAAAAATCTGGATAAGTACAACGCCAACAAAACACATGAAGCTAGACATAAAAGCTAACAAAGTAACCTGTTCAATCATCATCCAGACGATCATCTTCATCATTCACCCTGCCTATAAGTTGGTTGCATCACCTTCAAGATGAAGAATTGCAACGTGCTAAGGCTTCCTTGGGAGTAACACTCAATTGAAAACCGATGCTTCGAAGTTCCCTTCCATGCCCTTATAATACGCTTTGCTGACTTGTAGATATTTTGGAGACACAAGGAATTGCAGATGCTGGTTTACAAACAAAAGGCACAAAGTGCTGGAACAACTCAGCGGGTCAGGCAGCATCTCTGGAAACACGGATGTTGGCTTTTCAGTTTGGGACCCTTCAGATGGACAATAGAATATATTGTTCTACTTGTTGTCGTTGGGTTTAAATTATTAGCTCCCTTATTAAAGCAATGTGAGTATACTTCCATATAGACATAAATATTTCAAATCATTAATCATTGCTGCCAAATTGAGACTATCAATGTCATAAATTTAAATTTTAGAAAATACTGCAGTATTTACAATTGTGATTACTGATTACCATACAAAATTGTATTTTGAATCCCAAGGCACACTGAACCTGGCCAAAAAAAACCAAGCAAAACAAAAATGTTAAAGCATTGCTGTCACAAATTGTGGAGAGATCAGCATATGAAATAACAGGATCAGTAACAGTAACGTAATTTGATATGTAAAAATAATGTTGCAAAAGGAAATACATATAGCAGATCTTTGGGTTATATTTTCATTGGTCAATCAACAATGTCCTGTACAGAAACTTGAACATGCAAAATGCTTCAAAGTTCTTCAAAAACGTAATAAATACTGGGATAAATAAAAAGGGAGTGACTGAAATCTTAGACAGTTGAGTGCAAGGCAGCAGAACATGGAATCTTTGCAGCTGTAGGTACAGTTGCTATCTGTAGAATACGTTATTACATTGATCACATGTTTTTTTGAGATTGTATTGGTTGGAGCAATGAGACCATGGCAAAAATATAAACTCAAGGTTGAGAATTTTCAACTGGATATGCGCATTGGAGGATTGGCCCCATGTAGGGTACGAATGATCAGTAAAACAGGACAAGCTAAAATGCAGGTATCAAAGTATTGGTTTTGAATTTTGTTAGTATTTGGTGAAAAGTTGACTAAGGCACAAAATTCAGTTAACTGTAATGCAATTATATGTTTTGACATGTTTGTTTTCAAATATAATTAAAATGTCTCAAAGGTCTTATGTCACATGTACCAATTAAGGTAGTGATATTCGAGTTACCATACAGCCATACTAAAAAAAGCAACAAGACACACAACTACATAAAGGTTGACATAAACATCCACCACGGCAGATTCCCTACATTTCTCACTGTGATGGAAGGCAATAAAGTCTAATCTTCTTTCCCTCTTTATTCTCCCGCGGTCGGGGCAGTTGAACCATCCACAGTTGGGGCGATCGAAGCTCCTGCAGTCGGCGATTTAAACCCCCACGTCGGGGCGGTTGAAACTCCTGCGGTTTGGAGCTTCATAAGTCGGTCTCTGACCAGGGATTGCGAACTCCACGATGTTAAGTCCGCAGGCTCCCGCAGCTGGAGCTCTGAGTTCACGGCGATGCCTTACCGGGGGTCGCCGTCTGGAGCCCGGAGTGCTGGACCTGCTGCACCGACATCTTGGAGCTGCGGTTTGCGGAGCTCCCAATGCGGGCGGCGCTGATGGACAGTGCGGGGTCCTGTGACTCTGCCCGGCTCGGCCTGTGGACTCAGGAGCTGCAGACTCCGGCAGCGGGAGGCGGCTGATCAGGAGGTCCGGGCCGCTGAGGAGGAGGATGTTCACCGTCGGGGTTCGGCGTCATCGTTCCACCAGCCCGGCGTGAGGGCCTGAACATCGGGCCACCCGGGGCGGCGATTGCGGGTGCTCGGAAGGCCCCGACCACAGATGAACACGGAGGGGAGGCTGGGTGGACTATGGTGCCATCCTTACCTTGGTGCCATTTATGTTATGTTGTGTCGTGGACTTTCTGTGTTTGTGCTTTTTTTTTAATTCAATTTCAATTTTATTTTTAATATGTTTTATTATTTATTTATTATTTATTTATTTATTAATGATTTTTTTTTTTTATGATACTGCCTGTAAGAGAAATTCATTTTGTTGTCTCAAATTGAGACAATGACAATAAATTTGAATACAATACAATACAATACAATCCCCGACAGTGATCGCCCTCTACATGATGGTAAGTCCGCAATCTCCCGCTGTTGGAGCTCCCGGTCGATCTCCAGCAGAGGCCGCCAGCTTCTCGATGTTAGGCCGCCGTGCGGACGGAGATACGATATGGAAAAACATTCCATCTCTGTCGAGGTAAGAGATTAAAAAAAGTTTCCCCAACCCCCCCACATAAAATAAACTAAAGAACACTAAAACATACATTTAACACATACTATAAAAACAACAAATAAGGAAGGGACAGACAGACTGTTGGCGAGGCAGCCATTGCTTAATTTAACTTCCTTGTGATATTTGAAATGTGTAATAAGAATTTATGTTTCTGATTCGAATAGACAATGAAGTGTATGCTTGGGGTAATAACGCAATGGGTCAATGTGGACAGGGGCATACATCAACTCCAATTGCTAAACCGAAGAAAGTAATTGGTTTGGAGGGAATACCTGTGCAACAAATCACTGCAGGAACTTCTCACAGCCTTTCCTGGACTGCTGCTCCTACTGATAGGTAATGAGGTGACTTTACAGTAATACCAGCCATAAAAAAATGAATTAACTGAGCTTAGTTCTTTGCACTTTTAAAAACATGCTTTGAATTTCTAGCTCGAATTTGTACAGTTAAATATTAAATGAACAGAAGGTCAACACTGGTAACATCCCCATAGTTGGGTTTTTATTAAACTCTGAGCTATCTTAATAAAAGTAAATACACATTATTCAACATGGATAAGTGGTACGACCATTATAATATCAGAGCAACATATTTCATATTATAATTGAACCTTGTAACATTATAGTCTGGGTAGAGACACAGTTTCATTTATCTATACCTGATTTGTGTTTCTGGATCATCTATTATTCTGGATATGGTCTTGGGCACTCATACATGTGATGCATTTCTTATGTCCCCGTTATAATGCAACATCTAATGTCTGCTAACTAATCATGTTTATGACCTGTTGAGGATGTCCGCTATCTTGTCGCAGCAAAGACGCCATCAGTTCTCCCTCTGCTTACAATGGAAGAAGAGATAATCATAATCATTTCCCTTTCAGGGTGCCTCAAAACTATAGTTACAGTTGTAATGTAGGAATCACAGCTCTAATTTGCATGCTTGCACTCCTACAAATATCATTGTTGTGTTTCTAACCAGCTTGCCCGATTTTTTATTTTTTATTAAGCTGACCTTGATTGTGAGTAAATAGTGACAGAATGGAACTGAACTCAATTTCTAGGCCAAGCCACTGTCTTCTGTCTTCCGTGTTCTATCCTCCTGCATTTTTGCTGATGATAAACTTTAAAAAATGTCAATTTCCTCACTTTTCCTACCCTTCCCCGTCCATCCTGCTATTTGCATGCTTGAATTATAAAAGTGTTGGCAGACGCTCTCATTCAATAGCATACATGTATTAAATATGTGGTGAGGTTTTTTTACAGAAGATAATTCTCTGGTACCTCGTTACACCCTATTGTTATTGAATGCTATTTTGTTTTGAATGCATTTTGCCGATTTGCTAAATCTTCCTATCAGTCTTGTAGCATTTCTTTGTACCCTAGTTAGTGTTCACATATGAGTTGCATACTATGATAACAAGAGCTGATCGCAATTTGAAAAGCTAGTGATGGCAATGTATTATATAGCAAGAAGCAAGTATTACACAAAGATGTGTTCTGTTTATTTCCATGTTCTTCTTGTGCATATAATGTGACTGAAATGTGCCATGTCCTTGACATCCAGCATTAATTTTAACAGATTCAACGTAAAGCTTCTATTACTTTTATCTAGACCACTTGACAATGTTGCAGATATTGAAAGTAGGAATGTATCACTCTTTCTATTCTTATTCCTATTCTGTTCTATTCTTAGTTTTGTCTCTAATCACCATTCTTACTTGAACCTTCCTAGTCAAATCCAACATTTAAATTCTCCTGCAATAAATCGGCATAGTTCCAGATCACAAGCAGGATATGTCTCCACTATTGAGGCTATTCAATGTATTCAGTTAGCTATATTGGGGAGTTCACAACATTTGCTTGCCTAACACCAGACTCTCAAGAAGATGCTCCGTGCCAGGCTCTGTCATGAGAATCGATTGCCAGGCAATTTAAAGAAAAGATTCAAGGATGTTCTCCAATCCTCCTTGGAAAAATGAAACATCCAAACTGACTCCGAGGAATTGAGCCCATCACTGCTCAAAGTGAAAAAGGAACATTTAAAACGGTCTTGAAAATTTCAAGGTCGAACATTTGGAGCCCTCAGAGACCCAGCGAAAGGAATGGACGATCTCACAAACTACCCATCTGATTGCCATCTCCTGCCCTACCTGTGGAAGAGTCTGTAATTCCAATATATGTTTCAATGTGGGAATTACAGATTGGGTGGCGCCGTCAGAGATGGCAGCCCCGCCTACAGTCTGTCTATCTTTCGGTCTTTTTTGTTATATTTAGTGTGTTTTAAAAATGTGTTCATGTTCTCTGGTTTGTTTTATGTGGGGGGTGAGGAGGAGGTCGGGGGAAACTTTTTTTTCAATCTCTTATCTTGCCGAGTTGCGATTGTTTTCCGGATCGTATCTCTGGTCGCTTTGCAGCCTAACATCATGGAGTTGGCGGCCTTGCTCGAGATTGACTTTGAGTCCCACCACGGGGCCGTAGACTTACCATCGGAGCCTGCGATCCCTTACCTGGGATCAACGCTCCAACCGCGGCCTGCGGGTTTCACCATCGAGGAGCTCGCAGCCTTGGGTAGAGGCTGATGTCGGGAAACTCCAAAGTCGTAAGAGGTTCGACTAGCCATGACCCCGGGTCCGATGTGGGAGCTTGATCGTCCCGACGCGGAGGGCCCGACCGCCGGCTACGTGAGCCAGGATCATCCAGTCAACGGAAGGCTCGAGGCCCCTGACCACGGGAGAACAAACGGGAAGAGATTTAATTTTTTTTCGCTTTCCATCACAGTGAGGAATATGGAGGAGTCACTGTGGTGGATGTTTATGTTAAAATATATTTTGTGTGTTTTGTTGCTTTTTATTGGTATGACTGTGGCAAATCAAATTCCTTGTATGTTGCAAAACATACTTGGCTAATAAAGTATGAATATGATTATGAATAACCCAAACAAAGTTAAGTGGAAGCAAATCATTGATCCCAGGGACTGCCAAAGAAAAAGATTTTGAGTCTGAAGAATGGTCATGATACGAGACGTCACCTACCCATGTTCTCCAGAGATGCTGCCTAACCCACTGAGTTACTCCCTCCAGCACTTTGTATCACTTTAAGAATTTGAGTACCGGTAATTGATTCAATCGGAATTTACTTTTTAATGAATGAATTTCATTCCACAAATATGCAAAGGCTCGCATCACTTGCTAAATGAACAATTTCTAATGATGTTGAAAGTTTAGTAATGGGAAAGGGGGCAACCACACTAACAGATAGATTTGTAGTAAATTAACATTGCCTAGTGAACATTTAGCGAGATCATGAGGCAGGAGTCGGTAGACTGCAAATTGCTGTCCTAAATTTATTTGAGTTTGAACAACACTGGCAAAATAAAGTGTAGGTTTTATTTTTAAACAGCTTAACAGTATATCTTTCCTTTTAGACAACTGGTAGCCTGGCACAGACCTTTCTGCGTTGATCTGGAAGATAGCACTTTTAGTTACTTGCAAACATTTTTGGATAGGTACTGTGATGGCATTAACAACGAGGTACCTCCACAACCTTTCTTCTCTCAAAGGTAAATTCCAAATAATATTGCTATTTATTTATACTAGTAATTAATCCGGGATGACTAGGAGGCATTCTCATAAAGATATTATCTTTATCATAAGGTCATTAGTAATAGAAGCAGAATTAGGCCATTCGGTCCATCAAGTCCATTCCACCATTCAATCATGACTGATCTATCTCTCCCTCCTAACCCCATTCTTCTGCCTTCTTCCCATCACTCCTGACACCCGTACTAATCAAGAATCTATCTCTGCTTTACAAATATCCATTGATGGCCTCCACAGCCTTCTGTAGCATAGAATTCCACAGATTCACCACCCTCTGACTAAAGAAATTCCATCTCATCTCCTTTGTAAAGAAATGTGTAAAGAAAGAATTTCCGGAAGTGGCGGCGCTGTTAACAGCTGCGGCTCGCCTGCAGTCCGTCTGTCTTTACTTTTTTCTGTTGTTTTTTTTGTCTTGTTTTGGTTAAGTTTTAGTTTGTTGGGTTGTGTTAGAGGGGGTGGAACATGTTCTCTGTCTCTTCCTTCGGGGGAATGCGACTTTTTCATGTCGTATCCCCCTTCTCTGCCTCCGTCTGTGCTGAGGCCTAATGGCGGAGCTGGCGGCCTCCAGCCTGCGACTGACCCCGAGGCTCCGGAGGCAGAGCCAGCCAGGACTTACCAACTTCAGGCCGTCTTTGGGGCCCTGAGCAGCAGTGGCCCATGACTTGCTTGCGGCGTTACCCTTTCGGCGGCGGCATGGGGCTGATGATGCAGCGGGACTACAGAGCTGAAACTGCGGGACCCGAAGCTGGGGCGGCGGCCTGGAGCTGGGGGGGCTGCCCAGATAGGGGCAGCAACCCCGGAACGGAGACACATCGAGACCCGGAGTTGGGGCGGCGGCACCGGAGCGGAGACTGCAGGACCTGGAGCTGGGGCGGCGACACACCACACAGCTGGGGCATCGGCCTGGAGCTGGGGCAGCGGCCCGGTGCGGAGACTGCAGGACCCGGAGCTGGGGCAGCGACCTGCGACTTTGGTTAGCTGGGGCATCGGCCTGGAGATGGGGCAGCGGCCCGGTGGTGGAGGAGACTGCAGGACCTGGAGCTGGGGCGGCGGCCCCGGTGCGGAGACTGCGGGACCTGGAGCTGGGGCGGCGGCCCGGAGCTGATGCTGTGGTGGGCCGTCTCGGAGCGGAGATGGCGTTCTGGCTTTCGGCAGCGGCGACATCACCACGGAGGTCCGCTGGACTGGAGAGCGGCATCTCCGGCCTGGATCGACCGCCTCAGCGCAGAGGGAGAACAAGGAGGGAAGAGATGGAAACTAAGACTTTGCCTCTATCACAGTGAGGATGTGCTTGGTGAACTCACTGTGGTGGATGTTTAATTTGTGTTTATTGTATGTTTTGTTATTATTGATTCTGTGTATGACTGCAGGCAACATAATTTCGTTCAGACCGTAAGGTCTGAATGACAATAAAGGATCTATCTATCTATGTCCTTTAATTCTGAGGCTATGACCTCTAATCCTAGACTCTCCCACAAGTGGAAACTCTCCACATCCACTCCAAGTCTTTCACAATTCGGTATGTTTCAATGAGGTTCCCCCTCATTCTTTTAATCTCCAGTGAGTACAGGCTCAGTGCTGTCAAATGCTCATAAGTTAACCCACACATTCCTGGGATCATTCTTGTAAACCTCCTCTGGGCTCTCTCGAGGGCCCACACACCGTTCTTCAGATATGGTGCCCTTTCATCCTGCATTGCTTCATGACTTTTTTTAAATTACCCTTTGGTTATTGAATTGATTTGATTGAAAGATACAGCATGGAAACATGTCATCCCAGTTTTTTTTTCATCCACTCCTTGCACTCTAGGAGCAATTTATAGAGTCTAATTAACCTCCAAACCCACACATCTTTACAATGTGGAAGGACATCGAAGCACCTGGTGAAAACCCGCACGGTCATGGGGAGTGTGCAAACTCCACACAGCACACAAAGCCAGAATCAAACACTGGTCTCTAGCACTATGAGGGAGCAGCACTACCAGCTGCACCACTGTGCCATCCCCATCGTTCCTAATAATCTTTCTTTACCTTTTGCGTGAATTTCCGCACCAACTCACGAACTTGCTTAAATTCCCCAAATCTGCTTACTCAAACTGATGTAGGGTTAGCCTCAAAGCCATGTCTCTCGGGTCAAATAAATGGCTTTATTCCTGCACTGGTTCAGGAACAACAAACCTTTTATGTGAATGGAGGGAAGTGACTTTGGGAGGCAAGGATGAGTAAAAGATCTATTTTAAAAGTGTCTTTAATTTTGTTAAATGTTTTTCTATTTACTTTTAAGTACTAAAAATGTTAATTGTTATTTGCCTTTTAATAATTTATGTTTTTTAAATGGAAGCATTCAAGTCCTTAACGGTCTGGCAATTGTGAAAACCTGTGAAGTTTATGGTTTTGCCAGCTGTTGAAAGACTTTTTTAAGTCTGTTCATGGGAAGGACTTGTTCAAGCCAATCCATGTAATGGCATTACCTTGTACATGACCTTGTTAGGCCAAAGTTTTTGCCTGCTTTGTTGAAATTAGAATGTGGATTGACGAACACCAAATTTATTGTTTCAAAATCTCAGATTCCGAGCCATATAGATCACTAATAGGGTTGTGCTCTATCTTTTAGGGAGCACCATCACTTTGTATTTCTTTGTTTGAAGTTACTTTCCACTCATCTTTCCCTGGCTCAAACTGGAGGAACAGGTGCTACTGTCCTTGGCCAGCAAGGTAGACCACTAAGAAACTTGCTTTTTCGATTAATAGATTCGGATGTCCCAAGCTCCATTGAAGAGGTAAATAGAAATGTTACGCAATGTTTATCTGCCTGTGAAGTTATTTATTATTATTATTATCTCTCCCTATAAGTATGATATTAAAGTTAACTTAATGGACTAGCTGGTTTTTTTCTGGGTCATTGATCCAGAAACATGAGTTTCACCAAGGCAGCTGATAAATTTAAGTTTCAGTAATTACATAAATATCTTTTTTTTTTAAAAGTCGGTTTACCTCGCCGTAAGCACAAAACTATTGAATTCTTGTTTAAAAAAATCCATCTGATGTACAAATATCTCTCAATGAAGGACACCTGGTGTCCTTATCTTCATGTGACTCATGGCCCATTAAAGTCATTGAGTCTAAATTGCCTCAATTAAGGACAAAAGATAGATGCCAGCAGTGCCAGTGATGTTCACATGGCGTGTATAACTGAAATAACATTGGGTGTGAGGGAGATTGTCATGCTTTTAGTTTAGTTTAGACATACAGCATGGAAACAGGCCCATCGAGTCCACGCCAACCAGCGATCCCTGCACTATACTACACACACTAGGGATAATTTGCATTTATGCCAAGCCAATTAACCTACAAACTTGTACGTCTTTGGAGTGTGGGTGGAAATCGGAAATTCCGGAGAAAACCCATGCAGATCACGGGGAGAACGTATAAACTCCAGACAGACAAGCACCCGTAGTCAGGATCAAACCTGGGTGTCTGCCGCTGTTAGGCAACAACTCTATGGCTGCACCACAGGGCCACTTTAAACCATGATTCAAGTAAACGATTGACTTTGGGTTAGGAAGATTGGTTTGTATTTTAAAACTTGAGCGTGGAGATTAGCTCTTCAGTTTAGTGCACTTTCTAAAAAGCATTGCAAGGCCCATTTTCCTACTGTTATTGAAAGTTTTAACCATTGAACAGGTGGCAAGGACTCAAGTATAACTCCGATGGTTTGCCTCAGACTTTAAGGGCAGGTTATGTTAATCTAAGGCATGGTACGGGTAAATCCGTCAAAATGAAAACTTGGTGTAAACTGCTTGGACCCTCAAGCGTGCTCCAGGATTTAATAAATTAGTAACTGATCCCATTGCAACGTCAACTCTATCCACTTCTGTCTTAACAATATTCACCAGTCTGAGGAAGAGAGTTGTAAAGACTTGAAACATTCTGAAAGAAACTAATGCACACAATTGGTCATAAATGGACTATTATTTTTAAATGGTATACCTGTGTCCTAAATTCTCCCATAAGAAGAAATGATTAGCTGCTGAAGATTCTTCAGGATCATGAATATTTTAATCATGTCCTCTCTCACTCTTCTAAATATCAATCAATACATGCCTACTGTCCACCCAATCGTCCAGATATGTCAATCTTGTCAATGCTCTGTCATAACTGCCCTGCTATTATATTCAGTTGCTTTAACGATAAAGACTAACATTCTGTTAGTTTTCTTTTTTTTTACTCCTCGTGTACTAAGTTACCCAGCCCGTTCTTGGAGCCCAGCAAGGGAGGATATGAAGATGCCAGTTTTGGAGAACACCTCCATTTAATCGGAGTGGATCATTCTGATCTTTCACCTATGATTACTTTAACTTTCTAACCCTCTACCATTTTGACCTATCTGTTGCAACTCATACTTCCAAGTAGCACATTATAAGCATAAGAAATAGCATTTCATTTCCCAAGTTGGGCACTTTACAACCTTTGGGACAACATTGAATTCGATAGTTTTAGATAACCAGCCTTTCGAGATTATATCGGAGCTGTCCAGTGTGAAAGGTTAACAACCAGTAATATTTTTAAAAATGTTCTCTTTGCAAATGTGTAGGAAGGAACTGCTGGTTTTAGACCGAAGATAGACACAAAAAGCTGGAGTAACTCAGCGGGACAGGCAACATCTCTGGAGAGAAGGAATGGGTGACATTTCTTTGCAAATGCTGTCTAATCTTCTGTATTGCCAGCACTTAGTTTTTTATTTTGGATTTCCAGCATCAGCAATTGTTTATTTTTCCAGTTCAAATTAATTACGAAGTGTTGAAGACAGAACAGAAATATTGAACCTAATATTTTTGATCTGGACATAATTCTAGCATTCAGATTTGGTGACTAAATATTAGAAAAAGAAATTATGCAAATAAAGAATGAACAATAGGTGGTAGCACTGGACATCTGGAGGCATGGATTATGATCCTGCATTAGATGAAAAATGAACATTACTATTTAGCATGAAATTAGTTTTTTTTTTAATGGAGGTAAGAATTGATTTGTTTGTTTTCCGATGCCAGTAGCATGATTATATTTGGCAAATTGTAGTTTGTTGTTATTAATTAAACAATATTAATTATAAACTATATTTATGACACACAGGCAGTCAATGAAACACTTTCAGTTGGTGCATCTTTACTGTTGCCTCCACTCAGGGAACGTACTGAACTGTTACATAATCTACTACCTCAAGGTCCTGAAAGATGGGAAAGTTTATCAAAAGGACAAGTAAGCATTGTCATTCAATGCTCATGACATGTATGATTTGCCATTACTAATATTGACAAAATATGCATGCACCGCTATTTTGTATTTGATTCTGTTTGGTTTGCTAATTTTTCTATATTGTTTAATTTATGAACAAGTTTAGTGGATTATTGTTGGACTTGTTCTGCTAAAATTAGAACAATCCATAAAACCATTTAATTCCTTCCTCACTATTTACACTTTCATCCTATGAAATGTTCTTCAGTGTTATGCATATGTTTGGCAGTAAAGAGGATAAAATAATGTTCATGAATTAATCAAGTTGCAGATGCATTAGGTTAAACACTGCAGAGAGAGATATTTGCTTCCCTCTGGCCAGCTGTTCTCTACAGAACTGCCAGTGACATCTGTTGGTGAAGCTGTCCCTGACTTGTCATGACTGGTACATGTGCATTAGTTTAGTTTTGAGATACAGCACGGAAACAGGCCCTTTGGCCCACTGAGTCCACACTGACCACCGACCAACCGACAGGTCACGCGGAGAATGTACAAACTCCATTCAGACAGACCCGTAACCTGGATCGAGCCCGGGTCTCTGGTGCTGTAAGCGCTGTAAGGCAGCAACTCTACCGCTGCACCACCATGGCCCAGTCCATACTGAGCATCAGCCATCCATTTAAACCAATACCATTGTATTGTCCCTCCATTCGTTTCAATTCCACCCAGATTGTAAGAGACCTTTAACAGCTTACTGTTGTTGAGACCATCGGTGCCTGGAGACCACTCGAAAAGCCATTACCTTCAAAACCTGTGGACCAAGTGTTGGGAAGATATTTAAACAAAAATCTAAATTTTAGCAAACATGCACGTGGATATGCTAAATGGCCTCTTCCTCTGTTTTAAAACTCCATGGTTCAATGAGAGTTACATTTCATGAGGTCAGAGGGAGTCTTTCCGCTGAAGGTTAAGTTTGCTCATAACTGATACTCACTAGCTGAAGGCCATGAGCCAATTTTTTCCATTGCATCCAACCCCACTTTCTGCTCCACCTCTCCAAAACTATTAAGCAAATAATCTATTAAGCAAATAGATATAATAGTGGTATTTTGTAGTCTTTTACATCAACACATGGAACTGCAGGGAATGGAGGGATTTGGATTATGTACAAGAGGATGAGATCAGTTTAATGGCATGATGTTCAGTGCAAACATTTTGGCCTCAAGGACCATTCCTCTGTTGTACTTTCTATGTACACAATCTACTAAAACCTCTCCAGAATTTCTCCAAAACCAGATTAAATGATGTACCTTCAGAAATATTGGTCAACTAAATAAGCACAGATTGGAGACTAGATAACTTATTGGATTAGTATGTAGCAGACTTTTTTTTTTAATTTTTTTTTTAGCTGAAGTGGGATAAGAATAACTTTCTTAGCATTTCTCTTATACTTGAATAAAAACAATTGAAGGATAATTTATGTTTATGGGCATTAATTCAAGTTATTGTTGAAGCTATTTTCTGGTGAAAGATTACCACCAGTTGTTGAACTATTAATATTGATGAGGGGAAATAAAGTAAAAATTCAGGTACCCATGCCTGATCAGTTGTCTGATTGCATCCATCCCAAAAATTTTCAAAACCTATTTCTCTGGCAGGCATATCCCAAAAATCAAGTATTATTCATATTGTAATTTATTGTCTTTCTTGTTTTCCTAACTAGAGAATGCAATTGGATATCATACTGACCAGTCTGCAGGACCAGTCCCACATTGCATCTCTGTTGGGTTACAGCTCACCTGTTGATATGACAGAGGGATTCTCTCAGAAGTGCTGTTCAGACCAGGACTCGTCCAATTCAGGAACTATCGACCATTTTCATTTAGCAGAGATCCTTTTAAAAACTCTGTTAAGGAACATTGGTTTCTACACTGTAAGCATTTTCTTTTAACCAAGAAGTTAATATTTTCTGTCACTGTTATCTCAATATCCTTAATTGTCTGTCTCATAAGGAGCGTGCATTTGGAGAGCTGGAGAAGAACAGTGATAAGCAACAAAGTAATACAAGCAATACAGAGAGTGGACCACCTTCCCATGTCCATCAACTGCTGTCTGCATTACATAAACATCTACTGGCTCACTGTTACTCAAATGCTGCTGCTAAGGTAATGGGGAGGTGATTCATCCATGCATTATAAAGATAATGTTAAATCCAAGAAAAGTGCTTATAAAAATGACAATGTATTGGGATCTGGATTGGGAGCATTTTAAGAACTTTGCAAAGGTAGGCAAAGAACTTGATATTGACGGGCAAGATAGAGTACGAGAAACACAAAAATGCATTGTAAGGTTCTATATAAGTACACAAATAAAAAGACTGGGGCAAATGTGGGATCCAGGACAAAGAGGCAGCAGAATTTACAATGGGGAATAAAGAATTGGCAGATGGATGAAGCAAATATTTTACAAATGCCTTCATGGATGAATACTACAAAACCAGCCATGTACATTAAAAAATCAAAGATATTGGAATTGATATTGGTTTTGATTTATGATGATCACGTGTATTGAAATACAGTGAAAATTTTTGTTTTGTGTGCTATATAGTCAAATCAAATCATACAACAATATATGTCTCCTTTGCTGACATTGAGAGAAAGGTTGTTGCCTTGCCACCAGGTCACAAGGTTTCAATCTCATTCCTGTAGTCCTGCTTGTTGACTGGATAACACGCAACAAAAAAAGGCTTTCATTGTATCTCAGTACGTGTGACCATAATAAACTCGGCTAAACTAGACCAAATAAATTTGAGGGCAGGGTGGAAGTTGGTGGTGGTTGATGAAATCAACGAGATCTGCATGGGTTCAGGAGGCTGCCTTGATGCTGCTGTCTATGTAGTGGAGAAAGATGACGGATGATGCCAGTGTACACTTGCAACAAGGACTGTACGACGTAACCAACAAAAAGGCAGGTATACAGTAGTTGCGGTCCATGCAAGTGTCCATGGCTGCATATTTAACTTGAAGAAAGCGAGAGGAATAAAAAGAGAAGTGTTGAGGGTGAGGACATGATCTGACAGGCGGAGAGTTAGTAGAGGGAAACTGATTGGGTCTCTATTGAAGGCCTTGAGACCTTCCTGGTGGGGGATGGAGGTGTAAAGTGACTGGACATGAGTATTTGGAGTTCTGTTGGGCAGGAGCAGGCAGAAACAATGGAGCTGCCAGGGTAGCTTGTGGATTTTGGGAGGAAGATAGAAGCGAGCAGTAACCGGACTGGGGAACTATATGGTTGGAGGTTGTGGGGGAGAGATTGCCAGAAGTGATGAGATTGGTAACAGTCTGGGAGGTGACGGCCTCGTATTTGTAAAATCATGATCGAGGGGTTGGTATGAGGGTGTGAACGAGAGCTGGTGCCTGGCCTCATGTTAGAGCTCAGGAATGGGATTAAATGCAACCTCCTGCTCCCATTCCTTGGGTTCCTGTAGAGCAATTAACACATACTCCAAGTGACTATTGAAGGTGTGGGTTCGAATCCCACTTCTGACACCATTTAGAGCAATTAACACATACTCCAAGTCAGGATCCAACAGGTTTATTGGCATATAATAAAGTTACACTGTGCCTCTACTGACAGCTAGTGTCTGGAAGCTTTAGTCATAAATGGTGGCTATATGGTAAAACCCGGACTGGCTATCTGGACCACACTTCTTCCCACCCTGCTTCCTGTAAGGACTCCATCCCCTACTCCCAATTCCTCCGTCTACGCCGCATCTGCTCCACGGATGAGGCGTTCCACACCAGGACATCTGAAATGTCCTCACTATTCAGGGAACGGGGGTTCCCCTCCTCCATCATAAATGAGGCTCGCACCAGGGTCTCTTCCATACCCCGCAACACTGCTCTCTCTCCCCATCCCCGCACTCGCAACAAGGGCCGAGTCCCCCTAGTCCTCACCTTTCACCCCACCAGCCGTCACATACAAAAAGTAATCCTCCGTCAGTTTCGCCACCTCCAACGTGACCCCACACTACTCGCCACAAATCTCCCCCCATATCTGCCTTCCGCAAAGACCGCTCCCTCCATAACTCCCTTGTCAATTCTTCCCTTCCCTCTCGGTCCACCCCCTCCCCGGGCACTTTCCCTTGCAACCGCAAGAGATGCAACACTTGTCCCTTTACCTCCCCCCTCGACTCCGTTCAAGGACCCAAGCAATCGTTCCAGGTACGACAGAGGTTTACCTGCATCTCTTCCAACCTCATCTATTGCGTCCGCTGCTCTAGATGTCAGCAGATCTATATCGGTGAGACCAAGCGGAGGTTGGGCGATCGTTTCGCCGAACACCTCCGCTCGGTCCGCAATAACCAAGCTGACCTCCCGGTGGCTCAGCACTTCAACTCCCCCCTCCCACTCCGCCTCCGACCTCTCTGTCCTGGGTCTCCTCCATGGCCACAGCGAGCAGCACCAGAAATTGGAGGAACAGCACCTCATATTCCGTTTGGGGAGTCTGCACCCCAGGGGCATGAACATCGAATTCTCCCAATTTTGTTAGTCCTTGCTGTCTCCTCCCCTTCCTCAGCCCCCCTGCTGTCTCCTCCCATCCCCCAGCCTTCTGGCTACTCCTCCTTTTCCCTTTCTTGTCCCCACCCACCCCCGCCCCCGATCAGTCTGAAGAAGGGTTTCGGCCCGAAACGTTGCCTATTTCCTTCGCTCCATAGATTCTGCTGCACCCGCTGAGTTTCTCCAGCTTTTTTGTGTAACCATAGATCCGAGTGGTGTGTGTTAGTATTGGTGACCCTATAGGTAGAGCAGATCTACAGTTCCTACGCATTTGTTGAATGTAATTTCATTTTTAAAAAATCAACTCCTCGGAAAGCATTAATTGGTGTGAGAATGAGTGTTACATATAAAAAAATTATATCTTTCCAAGTTCAGTTCTCTGTCTAGCAAATGTAAAAAAGAGAGGTTAAATTTTGACTTTGGTGCCGTTTCCCTGCTGAGAGGATCGAATATACCACGAGTTCATCCTTCCACCCCATATCATCACAACACCTGCTTACTCAGTTCTGGCACTTTTAAGTTATTGAACGTTAATGGTTATGATGTCAAATGCTGAGGGAATGATGCCTAAAGCCCCTGTCCCACTTAGGAAATCTGAACGGAAACCGCTGGAGACTGCGCCCCACCCAAGGTTTCCGTGCGGTTCCCGGAGGTTTTTGTCAGTCTCTCTTCCTGCTTCCACTACCTGCAACCTCCGGGAACCGCACAGAAACCTTGGGTGGGGCGCAAAGTCTCCAGAGGTTTCCGTTCAGGTTTCCTAAGTGGGACAAGGGCATTTTACTTTGCTTTAGCTGAAGCTTGCATATTGATAGTTCACTGGCTTCAGGTAGGAAGAAATAATTATTTGGGTGATTTTTTTAAATTAATTATTGTCAACCAAGTATCTTTATTAATCAGTGTTTCTTTTTTTTTTTAATTTTAGGATCAGTTAAGCATAGATTTGCTGCATAAACATTTGCACTTGTTGCTGCTGTATGCATCCGATACCTACAGACGGTCTGCAATCCTTCTCAAAGAAAGCTTAGTGGATAGCAGTGTTACAGATAAGTTGCACGGTAAGAATCCTGTTTTATCCCATGCGATCGGCATGAAAAATCACAGACTCAAAGCACTGGAGAGTAATTCAGCGGGTACGGCAGCATCTGTGTAGAAAATGTGTAGGTGACATTTCAGGACGACACAAAACGTCAGTATTTAATTATCTCCAGAGATGCTTCCATGACCCAGTGAGTTACTCCAGTGCTTCATCTTTTTTTGTAAACCAGCATCAGCAATTCCTTGTTTCTACATCAAAAATCACAACTCTTATATAAACAGTTAATTGGTCTCAAACTCCAATTGTGTACTTTTGCTACTATCTACACCTTTCAACAGAACCAGAAAGCTTGCTACTCTGCATTCTGTTTGACCCTATTTGTCTTTGAATTTCTGAGCGTCTGTATTAATAACTTCTGTTTCTATGCTGTCATACAACAGTGGCGTCACCCTTCACATAAGACCTTTAACCAACAATGTGTATGCCTGACGAAGGATCCAGGATGAAGGGTCTCACCCAGAAACATCGACTGTCCAATTCCCTCCACAGATGCTGCCTGACCCATGGAGTTTCCCAGCAGTGTTTTGCTCTTGATGCCTAAGCTTGTTACATGCTCTTTAAAGATTAAAGTGAACTATTGAAGGAAGTACACACAAATGCTGTAGAAACTCAGCGGGTGCAGCAGCATCTATCGAGCGAAGGAAATAGGCAAAGTTTCGGGCCAAAACCCTACTTCAGAAGTATAGATCCAGCAAACATTAGACAGGCACAAAAAGCTGGAATAACTCAGCGGGTTAGGCGGCATCTCTGGAAAAAAGGAATAGGTGACATTGCAGGTTGAGACGCTTCTCCCAAAACATCGCCTATTCTTTTTTCCAGAGATGCTGCTTGACATGCTGAGTTACTCTAGCTTTTTGTATCTGTCTTTGGTTTAATCCAGCATCTGTAGTTCCTCCCGCCAACAAACATTAGGTCATTTTCAGTAATCGTATCTGATTCGATCAGTGTCCATTGGGAAACCTTTGATTCATTTTAGAGCAACTGATACGTGCCTGGAATCAGATTCTCGGCTAATGATGCTATTGATCAACAGCAGAACATAGCTCCTCCACACTTGGTAAATGTTGGTTCTATTGTTCCCTACAGCCATCAGGCTATTAAACACAACAACAAATAAGCTCTGAGCTCTGAACTGCAAAAGACACCCGAACCATCAGAATTTTTGAATAGTCAGACAACGGATTATTAATTTTTTTTACTGCACTTTTAATATTCTCTATCAAATTAGCCTTTTTGCAAAAAATCATGTATATGGCGATCGTTGCTCAGCACAGACTCGGTAGGCCGAAGGGCCTGTTTCTACTCTGTATCTCTAAAGTCTAAAATTAAAGTTGGTATTGTAAGAATGATTTGCATATTGAGACATTTAGCAGAGTTTGATTGTAGCAAGTTTTTTTTTCACAATTACCATACTGTGTAAAATATTCAATTTCATTTTTTGTGTCACTTGAAATTATTTGAATCAATGATCCAAGTTTTATTGTTTAGTGAAAGAAAAGGTAACCAATTATAATAGATATAAAAAGCAGCTTTCTGATTGGTGAGCCCTGTTTTATTTAAATCATTTCTTTCTTTTAGGAATTCTTTTTAACTCTGCGGCAGGAAGTATTTTGTGTCAGGTCGTCTATTCCCTTCTGCTGCTACCTGCTGGTATTGTACGACCAATGCTTGGCAGTCTTCTAGATCTTCTTCAACCTCTGGATTGTCTAAATAGGCTTTTACCAGCGGCACTGTTATTAGAGGAACAAGAACTGGAATCGGTGATAAATGGTTCGTATGGTTATTTTAATTCTGTCAAATTATAGTTATAGAGTGGTATAGTGTGGAAACAAGACCTATGACCCAACCTGCCCCACACAGACCAATATGTCCCATCTACACTAGTCCCATCTGCCTGCTTTTGGCCCATATCCCTCTGAACCTATCCTCTCCATGTACCTGTCTAAATGTTTCTTAAATGTTGCAATAGCACCTGCTCTAAACGTTGCAATAAGAGAGTTCGGCATTTCAACTGCGTAAGCCCAGGTCATAGGTCATTCGCGATAAACATTCTCGCCAGCTGACCTGCGTTTCATCTGTATTTTCCAGTTTTGCGTCTTCGAGGTAAGAAAATCCTGCTTTCAAAACTATCAACGAGATGTATTTACGGTTCATTTGTACAAAACTACGATGATTTTGTTGGTTTTATGGCTTTAAGCCCCTGTCCCATGGGCGATTTTTTTCGGCGACTACAGATGACTAGGCTGTCGCCACATTGTCGCGGGGTGACGGCTGTATGGTCGTGAATAATCTCAAGTCGCCTAAAGAGTCGTAACAGTTTTCTGGTCGCTGCTGGATTTTGAAATGTTCAAAACTTTTCTGCGACTGTGGGCTTGACGTAGCTTGATGTAGCTTGTCTTCTCCTGTCGTAGGTGCTGTCGTAGATTGTCGCCAGGATGACGCAGGTTGTCACCAGGTGACGTTGTTTGTCGCCGGGTACTGACTTTGGTGAAATCCTTTGGCGACTACCTACGTCAACCGGCTACAGGTACCGGCGGCTGAATTGTCTTCAGTTGTCTTCAGTTGTCGCTGACAGGGTCGTTGCTTGTCATAGCTTATCGCGGGTGGAAGTAGGTTGACTTAGGTTGTCGGCTATGTGGTTGTAGGTTGTCGTAGGTGTGGTCAAGTCAAGTCGAGTCAAGTCAAGTTTATTTGTCACATACACATACGAGATGTGCAGTGAAATGAAGTGGCAATGTTCGCGGAACAACAAAACAACCAAACAAATTATAAACACAATCATAACACACATATTATTTTACATAATAAATAATAGAAGAAAAACGTTCTGTAGAGTTAGTCCCTGGTGAGAAAGGCGTTTACAGTCCGAATTGCCTCTGGGAAGAAACTCCTTCTCAACCTCTCCGTTCTCACTGCATGGCAACGGAGGCGTTTGCCTGACCGTAGTGGCTGGAACAGTCCGTTGCAGGGGTGGAAGGTCATAGGTAGATGTCCTAATGGGTCGCCGGTTGTCGTAGCTTGTCGTAGACATTGTCATGGGGGGGGGGGGGGGGTCCAGTCGCCGCTTTTTTGGCGACCTGCTACGCTGTGGCAGTCGCCGGCAGTCATCGAATAAATCGCCTAACAGGCCCTTTATGCTTCGGTGTTTTATTGCTTTATGCCCCTGTCCTACTTAGGAAATCTCTGGTAACCTTGCCAGCGACCCAAGGTTTCCATGAGTCGCCGGAGGTTTTGGTCACTCGCCTGGAAAGCCTCGAGCTGGATCGACCGAAGTGTGAACTGCATCTACCGACCAAAGATCCTGTAGGATCTTTGCTACCAACCACACACAGACGCACGCACACACACACACACACACACACACACACACACACACACACACACACACTCTCACACACACACACCGAAGGTGGGGGCCATGGAGAGCGGAGGAGCGCTGTCTGCGCGATGAAGAGGAAGGTAAACGGCTGCCACAGAGCACGGTAAGTCCTTTAGAGGGTGCGTGGGGGGAGGAGGGGGGTACAGAGAAGGGGGGAGAAGGAGGGAGGAGGAAGAGCGGAGAGAGAAGGTGGAGAGAAGGGGGGAGAGAGGGAGTGGAGACAGTTTTAAGAAGTTTAACAAAATTTAGTGGGTATTTTATCTTCCGGTGGGTCTTCTAGGTCGTGAAACTCCAATGAGCCAATCAAAATGGCTGGTCAGCGAAGGAGATGGCCTTCGACTGCCTGTAAGTAAATAGAGACCCCACTCCACTGGCTTCGACCAAACGGCAACCAATTTTTAGTCGAGTCCGGTTTTGATTATGTTGAAATAATCAAAGCAACCTAGAAGAAGCCTCGGCCACACGGAAACCACTTTCGACCATTAGGGAGAGTGACCAAAATCTCTGGCAACCTCATGGAAACCTTGGGTCGCGAGCAAGGTCACCAGAGGTTTCCGTTCAGGATTCCTAAGTGGGACAGGGGCATTATGCTTCGGAGCGTATAACCGTTATATCAGTGTCTCAAGCTAACCGCTATGTTCAGCAGACATGATATTGGTTAAAGCGGTGGAGGCCGGTTCTCTGGATATTTTCAAGAGAGAGCTAGTTAGGGCTCTTAAAGATAGCGCAGTCAGGGGATATGGGGAGAAAGCAGGAACGGGGTACTGATTGGGGATGATCAGCCATGATCACAATGAATGGCGGCGCTGGCTCGAAGGCTGAATGGCCTCTACTACACCTATTATCTATTGTCTATTCATTGGTAGAATAGTTAACAATTTATACACAGTTTATACAGCGCTGAGTTTGCTTTTTTGTTCTCGAAAGACCTTTGACAAATCTCATGATTCCTTGCGTTTATCAAACAATAACAAACTCGCTTATAATACCTGCTGATCTCTTTTTAATGAAGGTGTAGGTACTACAAACTAAACTTGCTATTTTTAAAATCCAGTTCTGTTGGAAGAAATGTATTTTAAGAATATGAATAAATAAGAAATTGTGGTGCCAACCGGTGGTTAGGCCACCTGTATTCGAACCCGTGGCAGTCGGGGGTAGGGTCACGTGACTGGGTAATGGTGGGAAGCAGTTGCCACAAGGTTTAGGGATGTGCCCTAGTATAAGTATGGAAACATAGAAAATAGAAAATAGGTGCAGGAGTAGGCCATTCGGCCCTTCGAGCCTGCACTGCCATTCAATAAGATCATGGCTGATCATCCAACTCGGTATCCTGTACCTGCCTTCTCTCCATACCCCCTGATCCCTTTAGCCACAAGGGTCACATCTAACTCCCTCTTAAATATAGCCAATGAACTGGCCTCAACTACCTTCTGTGGCAGAGAATTCCAGAGATTCACCACTCTGTGAAAAATGTTTTCCTCTTCTCGGTCCTGGGTCAGCCTCCCCCATTCGTGTGTGTGTGTTGATCTCTTTACCTGAGCAATACATTTCTCTTTGTTTTCACCACACGTGGGTTGTTTATTCGCCCGCCATATTGGTGACCCCGACGATCCAAATCGGTCATTTTGGATTTCAAACATGTTCGCAGCCAACAACCAACCTCAAGAGCCCAAGGTTGCTGACATTCCAGCCCAGGAGAACGCTGTCTCCCTGAAGCTGCCCGTGTTCTGGACATCGCAGCCCCAGGTGTGGTTCCAATAAGCCGAGGCCCAGTTCTACGCACGACGCATCACAGCTGACGACACCCGGTACTACAACGTGGTCGGCGCGTTGGATCAGGAGACAGCCGGTCGCCTGGTCCCTTTCCTCTGCGCACCGCCAGATCAGGACAAATATGAGGGCCTTAAAACGCTGTTTTGCAGACCTTTGGGCTCAGCCACCGGGACTGCACAGCGCGGCTCCTAAACATGGGCGACCTCGGCGATCGCAAGCCATCAGATCTGATAAGCGAGATGCTCACCCTAATGGACGGCCATCGGCTCTGCCTACCCTGAGCATGCCTTCCTGGAGCAGATGCCAGGTGACATCCGCCTGCTGCTCGCCGATGAGGATTTCGCGGAACCCCACCCCCCACCGCTGCTAACAGATATAGCCGACGAGCTGTGGCAAGTCAAACAGCAGGGCAATGGCTCGATCGATCAAGTAGCGGTGGTGCCTTGGAGGGCCCAGTAATCAGGCCCTGGTAGGTGGATGTGCGGAGGCAACGCCTCGTTCATGCTGCCACACTGGAGCCGATCTTCTTACGCCCCGCAGCATCTGCTACGCCACGCAATGGACAATGTCTATGTGCAGATACTGGCGGTGTTCCCAGATATTTGGACCCCTCAATTCCATTCGACCCACTCCAAACACGGTGTGGAGCACCACATTCTTACCTCAGGTCCCCCACTCCAGCAGCCTTCCTCCCGACAAGCTCCCTATTGCTAAAGAGGAGTTCCGCCAAATGGAGGCCTGGGGGATTGTATGGCGTTCAAACAGTCCGTGGGTTTCCCCCCTCCACATGGTTTCTAAGGCGTCCGGTGGTTGGCAACCTTGTGGGAATTATCACCGCCTCAATAATGACACGATCGCTGATTGGTACCTGATCCCGCATATCTAGGATTTTTTCGCCCATCTAGCCGGGGCCCGTTTCTTTTCCAAAGTCGACCTGATGCGGGGCTACCACCAGATCCCGGTAGGCCCTGAGGATGTGCCCAAGAAGGCTATCCCTTTCACCTTTTTGAATTCCTGCAGATGCCTTTCGGCCTGAAGAATGTCGCGCAGGCTTTTCAGTGCCTGATGGATACAGTGAGTCACGGCTTGGACTTTCTATATATTTACCTGGACGATATTCTCGTTGTTAGTCACAGCCGCCAGAACATTGTGCGCACCTCCGCCTCCTCTGCCAGCGGCTCAGCGAGCACGGCTTAGCCATCAACCTGGATAAATGCCGGTTCGGCCTCAGTTCCATCGACTTCCTGGGCCATCAGGTTACCCAGCATGGTGCAATTCCGCTGCCAGACAAGGTGGAGGCTTTTCGCCGGTTCCTATGGCCTTCCACGGTGCAGGGACTACAGGCGTTCATGGGTATGGTCACCTTTTACCACCGCTTCGTACCTGCGGCGGCTCGGATTATGCGGCTGCTGTTTCCGTTTCTGGCCGGTAAGCAGCAGTACCTTACGTGGAACGCCAAGGCCATGGCCGCGTTTGAAGAGGCCAAGGAGGCGCTCGCTCGCGCCACCATGCTGGTCCATCCTCGGGCTGCTGCCCGGACAGCTTTGACTGTCGACGCCTCAGACTTTGCTGTGGGGGGGGGTGTTGGAGCAGTTCCATGATGGGTGCTGGCGGCCTCTGGCCTTTTTCAGTCGACAGAAGCGTGTGGAGCGATAATACGTTCGATCGAGAGCTCCTGGCGGTGAGGCACTTCCGTTATTTTCTCGAGGGCCGATCTTTTACTGCCTTCACAGACCTCAAGCCTCTCACTTTTGCGTTTTCGAAGGTGTCCGATCCCTGGTCCGCTCAGCAGCAGAGACACTTGGCATACATCTCCGAGTTTACCACTGACGCCTGCCACGTCAAAGGAAAGGACAACCGAGTTGCTGACACGTGTCTCGGTCTGTCATCGCTGCGGTTCTGGATGTCGCTCCGGGGATTGACTTTTCCGCCTTGGCGGCAGCTCAACTGGAGGATGCTGAGGAGATGCCCGCCTACCGCACTGCCATCTCTAGGCTGGTATTGGAGGATGTCCCGTTTGGCCCAGCGGGTGCTACTGTCCTGTGTGATGTCTCCACTGGTCAACTGCGGCCCATTGTTCCGGCTGCCTGGTGCCGGCAGGTGTTTGATGTCCTCCACGGGTTGGCGCACCCTTCCATCCAGTCCACAATTGCGCTGGTGGCGGCCCGGTTCATGTGGCATGATTTGCGCAAGCAGGTCGCTAACTAGACCCGGGGGATGTGTTCCGTGCCAAACGACCAAGGTCCAGCGGCACGTCCGGGCGCCTGTTCAAGAGTTCGCCGTGCCGCATCGGCGGTTGATCATGTGCATGTGGATATCGTGGGACCGCTGCCTCCGTCTCGGAGCATCACGCATCTACTCACGATGGTGGATTGTTTTACACGATGGCGGGAAGCTGTTCCGCTGACCGACACCTCTGCTGCGTCCTGTTCCCGTGCCCTTGCTGCCCATTGGATTGCTCGTTTCGTGTTTCCTGTGGACATTTCCTCGGACCGGGGTCCTCAGTTCACCTCTGAGTTGTGGTCGGCTGGAGCTCGCCTGTTGGGGGTTCAGCTCCACCACACTATGGCCTACCATCCACAGTCGAACGGTTTGGTGGAGCGTTTTCACATGCATTTGAAGGCCTCCCTCAAGGCACAGCTTACCGGGCCGGAGTGGATGGATGCGTTACCTTGGGTGGTGCTGGGGATCTGCACTGCCCCTAAGGAGGATTTGGCTTCCTCATCAGCGGTGTTGGTGTATGGTGCTCCGCTTATGGTTTCGGGGAATTCCGTTCCAGCGGCGCGTGGGTTGCAGGAGCCGCCTTCCTCGGTGTTTGTTCGTTTGCAGCAGAAGGTACGCACGCTCCGGTTCCGACGTCTCGCCACGGTGTGGTGCCTTCACACGTTCCACTGCTCTTCAGGACTGTGCTTTTGTGTTCCTGCGCTGTGACGCACATGGCACGCCGCTGCAGCGGCTTTACGAGGGGCCCTTCCGTGTGCTGCAGAGTGGTCTTACGACTTTTGTTTTGGACATGGGGGCTCGACGTGAGACTGTCGGTGGCTAGGTTGAAGCCTGCTCATGTCAACCTGAGTTGGAGACCCTGCCTCATCGTCGGGGGCATCTGCAGTCCTCCCCGCTCCCACCTTTGCCTTCCTAGGGGGAGTTCCCTGTGGGGGGGGGGGTGTGTGTAAGAGGCCCGGCCACCTCGTTCGTCTACCCTTTCGGTTTTTATGCTTCGAGTTCTGGCAGTCGGTGGTTAGGCCACCTGTATTTGAACCCTTGGCAGTCGGGGGGGAAGGGTCACGTGACTGGGTAATGGTGGGAAGTAGTTGTCACGAGGTTCATGGGTGTGCCCTAGTATAAGTATGGAGACCTGGGTTAGCTCTCCCCCATTCACGTGTGTGTTGATCTCTTTTGTTTTCACCACGTGTGGCTCCTTTAATCGCCCGCAATAAATTAATTTTTTTTTCAAAATAATGGATCTTGCTGTCTTTGCGCTCGGAGTTTTTATCTCGAGTAATTATAGTGTGGGTTCCAGCCAAGTAGGGTCAAATCCCTCATTGTCTGCTGGTTGCTCTGAGAGTTAAGGCCCTGCAAGATGGCGTGGCCCTGTCCAGTCGCGGTGGTGGCAGCTCCGCGAGAACTGTGTATTTTTAACTTTCATGTTCCTTTTTAACTTATTTCTAAGTTCCAACTCCCTAGTACTAACAAAGTATGGCAGGGAAACCCTCTTAAATCTAAACCCTAGCTTAAACAGAGACTTTTTAAACGCTGTACTTACCGATCCAGCATGGCCAGCAGAGATCAACAGAGGCTGCTGCAACAACAATGGGCTACAAGGAAAACCAGGAAAAAACATTGAGGTAAGCGGGGGGGGGATTCAGAATAGGCTGAGAGCCGAAGCCTTTCGTCCTCCTCTGCCCAGCATTCTTCTGGCGAAAGTCCAGTCCCTGGAAAACAAGCTGGATGACCTCAGGACGAGGATCAGATTCCAGTAGGACATAAGGGACTGCAACATCCTCTGCCTGTCTGAAACATGGCTGACCTCACTGATTCCGGATCAGGTAATCTGCCCAACCGAATCCTTCACTGTCCACCGTGCTGACAGAACAGAAGCATCTGGGAAATCCAAGGGTGGAGGAGTCTGCTTCATGACCAATAACAACTGGTGCAACCCTGGAAATATCAAGATGCTTTCCCGTTCCTGCTCGCCGGACGTGGATCATCTGACGATCTCATGTCGCCCATTCTACCTTCCAGGGGAGTTCGGCTCAGTGATCGTCACAGCCGTCTACAATCCACCACAAGCAGACACTGACATGGCACTATCGGCCCTACACGATGTGCAATATCGACATCAAAACAAGAACCCGGATGCAACTATGGTGGTGGCTGGAGATTTTAATAAATCACATCTCAAGAAGGTCATGCTGAACTTCTACCAACACATCACGTGTGCCACCAGGGGGGAGAGAACATTGGACCACTGCTACACACCGTTCAGGAAAGGCTACAAGGCCGTTTCACTCCCTCCCCAAGGAAAATATGACCATGATGCCATTTTCCTGCTGCCGAAGTATAAACACTGCCGTAAGAGGAAGTGGCAGTGACGAGGGACGTAAAGCGGTGGTCTGACCAATCAGAGGCCATGCTGCAAGGTGCACTGAGTGATGTCGACTGGAATATGTTCCAAGCAAGTTCCAGCGACGTCAGTGAGTTCGCGGAAGCAGTCACGGACTTCATCGCAACAGTAACCGATAACATTGTCCCCACGGTAAGGGTAAGCACCTTTCCGAACCAAAAACCCTGGGTAGACAGGTCCGTTCGTGTGGCCTTTAATGCTCGCACCGCTGCCTACAACTCGGGCCAGGCATCAGGAAACATGGACGTCTACAAGGCAGAGTCCTACCGACTGCGAAGAGCGGTGAAGGACGCAAAAAGGAGGTACAGGGACAAGATGGAGTCACAGATGAAGCAGCAGGACACCTGAAGCCTGTGGCAGGGGCTATGGATTGTAACCAACTACTGGAGCACCCCACCCTCGTCCGCAAGTGCCAGCACCTCCCTAGCTGATGACCTGAACTCCTTTCACGCTCATTTCGAGACGGGCAACATCACCCCAGGTCTGCCGACTATCGACAATACCGTCAACGGGCTGGCTAACAAAGCTGAAGGGAGGAATGTGCACACATTCTCGTTGTCCGAGCACGACGTGAGGAGGGCTCTGACACGGGTGAACACGAGGAAAGCTGCAGGCCCCGATGGCATCTCGGGGCGAGTACTTAAGTCCTGTGCTACGCAGCTAGCTCCGGTGCTCATGACAATATTCAACCTCTCCCTGGACAAGTCCGTGGTCCCTGCCTGCTTCAAAAGATCCATCATTGCACCGGTACCTATAAATGCCTCCCCAGCTTGTCTGAATGACTACCGTCCGGTGGCCCTCGCCTCGGTAGTCATGAAATGCTTTGAGAGGCTGGTGAAGAAACACATCAGCGCCTTCCTCCCTCGCAACATGGACCCGTTACAATTCGCATACCGTCCGAACAGATCCACGGACGATGCGGTCTCCCAGGTTCTTCACACCGCTCTCGCTCATCTGGACAGCCAGAAGGGGGGCTACATGAGGATGCTGTTCATAGACTTCAGTTCAGCCTTCAACACAATAGTCCCCACCAGACTGGCTGAGAAGCTACTGGAATTGGGGCTCAACACCCCACTGTGTGCCTGGGCCCTGGACTTTCTCACCGCCAGGCCCCAGGTAGTCAAGATGGGGGGAAATACATCGAAGTCCCTCACCCTGAGCACAGGATCCCCCCAGGGTTGTGTCCTCAGCCCCCTACTGTACTCCCTGTACACACATGACTGTGTGGCTAGGTCCAGCTCCAACTCGATAATCAAGTTTGCTGATGACACTGTGGTGGTGGGCCTGATCTCAGACAATGATGAGAAGGCCTACCGGGAGGAGGTGGCTGATCTAGCACTCTGGTGTCAGGACAACAGCCTCCTCTTGAACATCAAAAAAAACTAAGGAGCTGATCGTGGACTTTAGGAGGGCACATCATCCGAGGACGTACACACCATTGAGGATAAATGGGGATACTGTGGATAGGGTGAGCTGTTTTAAATACCTGGGAGTCCACATCTCTGAGGATATGACATGGACATCACACGCCACACCACTTGTGAGTAAGGCAAGGCAGCGCCTTTACCACCTCAGGCAATTGAGGAAATTCAGAGTGTCTCTGAGGATCCTCCAGTGCTTCTACTCAGTGGCTGTGGAAAGCATCTTGTCCGGAAAGATCACGATTTGGTTTGGGAATTGCTCTGCCCAGGACAAGAAGGCTCTGCAGAGTGTAGTGCGTTTGGCCGAACGCACTATGGGAACTTCACTCACCCCTCTCCAGGAACTATACTTCAGAAGGTGTAACTCCAGAGCCAATAAGATCATGGGAGACCCCTTCCACCCCTGCAACGGACTGTTACAGCTGCTACGGTCAGGCAAACGACTTCGTTGCTATGCTGTGAGAACGGAGAGGTTGAGAAGGAGTTTCTTCCCAGAGGCCATTAGGACTGTAAACACCTACCTCACCAGGGACTAACTTTACTGAACCATTCTACTGTTTTTTTAAATTGCTGTTTTTTTTTCCTTTTTCCTTCCTCCCACAATATGTAATATGTAAAAGAATATGTGATTCTGTTCCATCTGTTTGTTGTTTGTTTTTTGCACAAAGTCAGCGAGCATTGCCACTTTTCATTTCACTGCACATCTCGTATGTGTATGATGAATAGACTTAACTTGACTAAGTTGTAGAATTTTGGTCAGCAGAGGAATGACAGGTCTTGAGTAATGCAGCTTTAACCAATTAGGATTGGAGTTTATGAATATTGGAACAGGGAACATCATCAGGCTTGAGAGGGTGTGTAGAAACGCTGTGCAAAGTGAATGTAATATTCCATTTCTCTTTAAAATGTAGATAATCTATTCTCCAGATAACAGTCTGTTTTGACAGTCATGTTAATTCAATTGATGCATCGATCTTTAAATTAAGGACAGTTTTTATTTGCCACTGGACAATTCTAAGTTTGCACTATTTAAACCTGAAGAAGGGTCTCAAACCGAAACATCACCCATTCCTTCTCTCCAGATATTCTGCCTGTCTACTGAGTTACTCCAGCATTTTGCGTCTATCTTTGGTTTAAACATAGAAACATAGAAAATAGGTGCAGGAGTAGGCCACTTGGCCCTTTGAGCAATATGATCATGGCTGATCATTCAAAATCAGTGCACCGTTCCGACTTTTTCCCCATATCCCTTGATTCCCTTAGCCCTAAGAGCTAAATCTCTCGCTTGAAAACATCCAGTGACTTAGCCTCCACTGCCTTCTGTGGCAGAGAATTCCACAGATTCGCAACTCTCTGGGTGAAAAAGCTTTTCCTCATCTCAGTCCTAAATGGTCTTCCCCCTATTCTTAAACTGTGACCCCTGGTCCTGGACTACCCCAACATTGGGAACATTTTTCCTGCATCTACCCTATCCAATCCAAGAATTTCATATGTTTCTATAAGATATCCTCTCATCCTTCTAAATTCTACCGAATGCAAGCCCAGTTGACCCATTCTTTCATCACATGTCAGTCCCGCCACCCCTGGAAATAACCTGGTGAACCCACGCTGCCCTCCCTCAAGAGCAATAAAGCAGCATCTGCAGTTCCTTCCAACACTATACGTTTTTGTTGTAATTGAATTTGTGAAATGAGGTGCTCAGGTTATAAACAATCTGAGACACTGTCAGATATCAGAATGAGATGGTTCCTTTTACTGCAAAATCACTGGCTGCCTATGATCTTGTGAGGAAGACCTGGTGTCCTACAGAAACTTAATACAATTTAGAATGTGAGCCAGGACCAATATACATCAATTAGAAGGGCATTATTAACTTATGCAATGAAAGATTCGACTTTTGTATCACAAATTCAAATGAAGGATTTGAAAATAAGTATTATTTTGTTTTATTCTTTTGTAAATTTCCAGCAGAATGAATTGTTTATCAACTGTTGTTGCAGGTAGCAATATTTATCAAATAATCAAACTACACTGAATGAAGAATTGTTTGTTTTATTTTAGAAACATTTTTACTGTTGTTTGCTTTTAGTATTTACTGAAATGCAGATGTGAATTACAAGAAAATCATCTATTTGCATTATTTGCTGTCTGCATATTTAAAAACCGTCTGTCAGATTAGACTTTGCATATTAACATCGTTCAAGTATTGTGTGACAAATTGCTGGAATCACAAGCTGTTAATTGCACATCCAAAGAAGCAGGGTATCTGTATGTAAGTGAATAAGGCAAATCTCCATAACATGTTAGATTGCAAATTAGTGAAACTAATAATATATGAACTGAGAAAGAAGTGCAAGTTGAAGGTGTGAATAAAGATGAAAAATGCAATAGAAAGAGAAAGGCAGCATGAGGAAAAATAAGTTTTAAAAAAAACTTTTAAAATACCCACTCATAATTAAAACACATAATAAGTTCATCTTCATTTACTGTCACATACACCAATTGGTGTAGTGAAATTCACTGGCCAGGTCAGTCATACAATTAAAAAAAAAAGCAACACTCAAAAAACATATTTTAACATAAACATCCATCACCGTGACTCCTACACATTTCTCACTGTGATGAATGTGATATTGAGAATTTATACTGAGAATAATTAATATGCATTCTCAATGAGGTTGACTAGAAATAATTAATGATAATATCACATGCTTAAAGGATCGTTTACTTCAAAATGGAAAAGGAGTTTTGTTCTGTAGTCACTTCATGGGTTCAGTTGGCTTCAACCCAAAATTGTGCCTCTTTGCGAATCTTGAAGGAGATATGCACATCAGTGCAGTAATTTCTAGTTTTCTGCATTTAAATTAGCATCTGATCTCCCTTAACGTTTCTATTGCAAGAATGTATAAGCATTATCAAGAGATGTTAGCTTCACTGTTTCATGCATGGGAAAAATATGGACCAGTAGAATGTTGACTTGTTATTCATCTACTGTAACAAAAGGCATGCATGCTATAATGTAAAGATAAAATCTGCATAATTTTTACTTTTTAGAAACTGGAAACAATTCTGAAAATTCCATTCCTATGAATGTTAAATCTTGGATTTGGTTGATTGATATGGAGCGAACCATTTCTTTTACTATTGGGCAATGTCTTGGAGAAATGCTGCAAGGTCCTCTTTGTTCACCAGAAGAAGTAAATTCAGCATATTGGCTGCAAAGCCAACTCCTCAGCAATGGTCTTGAAATTGACACCGAACGGCTTGGTAGGCCAATATTTATACCCTTATTTCTAACATTTGGAGAAAAGCTTTGTCCAAGTTTCTAACAGAATGTTTTAATAGATTACTGTAGAATCTAAGTAATATTCTAACTTAAATATAAACTTCGGAAATGTTCTCGTTATCAATGGAGTTTTTATCAGGTTGTTATATTGTTCCCAGAACAATCTTGGACAAAGGCAACGTATGGGTCTGTTTCCATCAGTGATTCCCATTGCTATCTGCTGATATTACTGATAGCAATGGGAATTACTGAGGGGGCAACCATCCATGGAGCATAATATTTTGAATGAATATTGGTATATGAACAATAAGGATATTTCATTTTAAATGTCCAGGCTCCTGCATGTTTATTGATTCATTTATGTATTTACCTAATTATTTCACTCATTATTATCATGCCTGCTTTAAACTGTGGGATGATCGCCTTCTGGGATGTACACTGATAAAACCTTTCCACCCTTCATTTGCTGCAGAATTGAGCTGGCTGTTGAGGCTGTCATCATCTGCTTAAACAATATGCTTGTCTAAGATTAATATACGTGTGCTATTTTAGGATTTTGATGGATCCATCTGGCTTCATTCTCGAATCTAGAATAGCTCCTGACTTCCTTATTTGAAGGATCATGCATATTTTCATTTTTTTTAAATTATTTATTACCTCCTGTTTCTTAAATGCACAAGTCTTCTATGTTGCCTCCTTGATTTTGAAATGTGCTGTTGCAAGATGTGAAATAAACATATATATGAACCCAGAATATTGTTTAGGAAAAATTTTAAAGATTCTTCTCAAAGCTCTTTGTATTTTCTTTGCATAGATACTTACATTAATAGCCTCACCACAAAGGCTTTGGCTCGCTCTGCGGAAAATAAGTCATTTGAGTTTCGAGTTTCTGAAGACACTACAGTGCTAATAGAGATTGCACTGGGTACCCCACTAGAGCCAGGGTTCAAAATCTGGAGCGGAATGCAGCTGTACGCCATTAGCAACGGTACCTTTCACCCATTATTTGGTTTAATGCATTTTCTCTAATTTTTATGAATGTTTGTTGTTATTTAGTACGAATGAATTATTTGATTAAGATTAATTGTAGATGGATTTAATTTACTTACAGAGCAATTTTATTTATGTTTTTAAAATAAATTTGTGTTTTAAGGTAAAGGTATAGGTTAGAGCCATGCAATTAAAAGCACCATCTTCCTGTTTGCTGAATGGAAGAGAACTGGTGCCAATAGCAGACTGAATTCAATTGCGTAATGGTGGACAGACTTTTCTTAGGAAATAGAAACATAGAAACATAGAAAATAGGTGCAGGAGGAGGCCATTCGGCCCTTCGAGCCAGCACCGCCATTCATTGTGATCATGGCTGATCGTCCCCAATCAATAACCCGTGCCTGCTTTCTCCCCATATCCCTTGATTCCACTAGCCCCTAGAGCTCTATCTAACTCATTGGGTAACAACTGTACAGTTTTTCCTTAAGGAGCGAGTCGGATCCATAATGTGTTCATGCACGTTTCAGGCCTTTGACGTGTAATGATCGTTCAAGTTATATTCGTAATTTATGTCCTTCTATCTTTAGAAGACTAACTAGCTATCTCTACTCCACCAAGGGCCTTGTATCACAACTGAGTTGCTTGAATTTTATAACTAAATTGAATTGCCCTTGAAGTCCATGTTGGATTTATTGTCTGAATGAGTAATAGTTTAAATCTTAGCTATTCATTCGACATCCATTTTCTTATCGTTTGTTGGTATTTAATAAATTATGTATTTTGTAGGTTGCCACTAGAAACTTATTGTGAAATCATTAGGGTTATAAAGATAAAACTGATCTGTAGTAATATTCAAGAAACGGAATCTGAAATTTCCACCCAATCTGGACAATATTGTATTTGTTCCCCAATTGATGCTAGGTTCTTAACATCTGGATAATGAATGTTCGTCTAAAACAGAGCCACTAATAATTAGCTTTATTAGTAGTGAGTACTTTTTCCAATGTAGTTATGCAAGTATTCTTGCGTTCAATGTTTAAATACTTTTTTTCAGAGTGGGAGTGCAGTGCAAATGGGGATCATTTGTTGGACACAGTCTCACGATTCGTGCTTGCTGTATTACTTAAGCACACTGGACTATTGCTAGAAGCCTGCAAAGATGACCGGTAATTTATTTTTACATTAGTTAATGCATTCTTACAAGAGTGCAGAGAAATAAATTGAACCTGAGCTCTTAGAAAACTAAAGATATTATAGAATTAAATATGAAACAGAAACAAACACTAGTAATGAATGCCATGTTAGTTTCCAATATAGAAGTTGAATACTGTTGGTACAGAGGAAGGCAAAAAAAAACGAAATTAGAAGCAAATGCAAGTATAGAAGAATAGTTTAGCTGGTAACAAAATGGAACGCACAAGACTTATTTTAACAGATTTGGAATGAAAAATCATAGTTGCCTAATTTAGTTAAGATCCTTTGCGCTGCATTTAATGCTACTACAAAATAGACTTATTAGTCCTTGGGATAAAAAGGTCAGTGGCTACACAAATAGCAAATTAGGAACTATTCAGAGCCAGTAGAGAACAGTAGTTTTTGAGAATGAAGAAAATACCTCATATTGTGTACCTGGGATAATTTAATTGTTTGCCAATCCCCATATTGTATCGGTGGGAATAATGGTACATATCGAGAAGCAGGTCAATCATACAGTGTAGAAACAGGCTCTTCGGCCCAACTTGCCCTCACTGGCCAACATGTCCCAGCTACACTAGTCCCAACTTGCCTCGTCCATATCTCTCCAAACCTGTCCTATCCATGTACCTGTCTAACTGTTTCTTAAACATTGGGATAGTCCCAGCCTCAACTACAGTGCATTCAGAAAGTATTGAGACCCCTTCACTTTTTCCACATTTTGTTACATTACAGCCTTATTCTAAAATGGATTAAATTTTTTTTTTTATCATCAATCTACACACAATACATAATATAAAAAGCAAAAACGGGTGTTTAGACATTTTTGCAAAGTAATTAAAAATAAATAACTGAAATATCATTTACAAAAGTATTCAGACGCTTTGCTATGACACTCAAAATTGAGCTTTTGTGCATCCTGTTTCCATTGATTATCCTTGAGATGTTTCTATAACTTGATAGGCGTCCACAAGTGGTAAATTAAATTGATTTTACATGATTTGGAAAGGCACACGCCGATCTATAAGGTCCCACAGTTGACAGTGCATGTCAGAGCAAAAACCAAGCCATGAAGACGAAGGAATTGTCCGTAGACCTCCGAGACAGGATTGTGTCGAGACACAGATCTGGGGAAGGGTATAGAACAATTTCTGCAGCATTGCAGGTCCAGAATAGCACAGTGGCCTCCGTCATTCTTAAATGGAAGAACTTTGGAACCATCAGGACTCTTCATAGAGCTGGCCGCCTGACCAAAGTGAGCAATCTGGGGAGAAGGGCCTTGGTCAGGGAGGTGACCAAGAACCTGATGGTCACTCTGACAGACCTCCAGAGTTCCTCTGTGCAGATGGAAGAAACTTCCAGAAGGACAACTATATCTGCAGCACTCGACCAATCAGGCCTTAATGTTAGTGGCCAGACGGAAGCCACTCCTCAATAAAGGCACATGACAGTTTAGCATGACAGAGTTTGCTAAAAGGCACCTAAAGAATATTCTCTGGTCTGATGAAACCAAGATTGAACTCCTTGGCCTGAATGCCAAGTGTCACGTCTGGAGGAAACCAGGCACCGCACATCAGTTGGCCAATACCATACCTACGATGAAGCATGGTGGTGGCAGCATCATGCTGTGGGGATGGTTTTCAGCAGCAGGAACTGGGAGACTAGTCAGAATCGAGGGAAAGATGAACAGGGCAAAGTGCAGAGAGATCCTTGTTGTAAACCTGCTCCAGAGCGTTCTGGACCTCAGATTGGGGTGGAGGCTCACCTTCCAACAGGGCAATGACCCTAAGCACACAGACAAGACAACGCAAGAGTGGCTTTGTGACAAGTCTGTGAATGTCCTTGAGTGGCCCAGCCAGACCCCTGACTTGAACCCGATCGAATATTTCTGGAGGGACCTGAAAATAGCTGTGCATCGACGCTCCCCATCCAACCTGACAGAGCTTGAGAGGATCTTCAGAGAAGAATGGGAGAAATTACCCAAATACAGGTGTGCCAAGCTTGTAGCGTCATAGAAACATAGAAAATAGGTGCAGGAGTAAGCCATTCGGCTCTTCGAGCCTGCACCGCCATTCAATATGATCATGGCTGATCATCCAACTCGGTATCCCGTACCTGCCTTCTCTCCATACCCCCTGATCCCCATAGCCGCAAGGGCCACATCTAACTCCCTCTTAAATATAGTCAATGAACTGGCCTCAACTACCTTCTGTGGCAGAGGATTCCAGAGATTCACCACTCTCTGTGTGAAAAATGTTTTTCTCATGTCGGTCCTAAAAGACTTCCCCCTTATCCTTAAACTGTGATCCCTTGTTCTGGACTTCCCCAACATCGGGAACAATCTTCCTGCACCTAGCCTGTCCAACCCCTTAAGAATTTTGTAAGTTTCTATAAGATCGCCCCTCAATCTTCTAAATTCTAGCGAGTACAAGCCGAGTCATACCCAAGAAGACTTGAGGCTCTAATTGCTGCCAAAGGAGCCTCAACAAAGTACTGAGTAAAGGTTCTGAATACGTATGTAAATGTGATATTTCAGTTATTTATTTTTAATTACTTTGCAAAAATTTCTAAACACCTGTTTACGCTTTTTTATTATGTGGTATTGTGTATAAATTGATGGTTTAAAAAAAAAATGTAATCCATTTTGGAATAAGGCTGTAACGTAACAAAATGTGGAAAAAGTTAAGGGGTCTGAATACTTTCCAAATTCCTCTGCCAGCTTGTTTCACACAACCACCACCATTTCTGTAAAAAGTTGTCCCTCAGATTCCTATTAAATTTTTTCCCCTTCATCTTGTAATAAGTAAAAACATAATAATTTCAATATTTAGTATAGAGCATTGGTGATGCATTTCAGAAGAATGGGGAGATGAAATATTAACCAATAGATACAATCCGATAGATGTTGAGGCATTGTTTGTAAACAATTCTTTGAAGATAACATACAAAATATGAAAATTATGAGAGAATAAATAGGTATAGAGCACAAAAGCATGAAAGTAAAGCTAGAATCCAGTAGGTGGTACAGTGGCCTTCCAGCTCTAAAGATACAGCTTTGGTCCCAACTTCCATCGATGTCTGGGTTGAGCTTAGCCTTTTCCCTGTTTCTTCCTGCATCCCAATCACACATGGATTGATCGGTTAATTGGCCACCTTAAATTTCTTCAAATGAGTTGGTAGAATCGGGGGAGAGTTGATGGGAATGAGGGAAGACTAAAATGGAATTAGTGTCAATGGAAGTTTGGCCGTTGGCACGGACTCAGTGGGTGTTGGGGTCTTTCCCGGTGATGTATTATTATGACATTGAGCATATTATTTGGTGTCAGAAAGTTTGAGTTTGAACATTTGAAATGACATTAAGAACTACCAGTCTCACGGAACCATAATCCCCGATAACCCTGACTTTAGGAAGAAGTCAAAGGGAACAAAGTGTAGAAGACAGAGAATATTTAAAAGCATACTTTAATCATTAATCTGTTTTTGGGTCAGAAATATGTTATAGGCACATATTTTATTTTAATGATCAATGGTACAATGGTACTTTAATGTCACATGTATCTAGGTACAGTGAGCTTCCTTTTTTTTGCATACAGTTCAGTGAAAATCTTGCTATTGGCACAATCATACTTGAGTGTAGGAGTAGTAGATTATACCGAGACCATCTACAGGAGCCGCCACATTACTGGTGCCATTTTGCTGATTCAAGTCTGAAGTTAAAATTGTAGTCTTAACTTGGCCATTGTCCTGGCAGAGGCACTGGGTCAACATTGTTCTTCAGGGTTTCAAAATTTGGAAAACAAGTTATTTGCCAGATGTTCCACATTCTTTTACAGCTCTCAGCCCAATGAAAGACTTGTGGAAATATATCAATGTGTCTACAGGGTTAGAAGTGCACTTCTAGCTCAAAGGAATGTTGTCCATAATACTGCAAATGCTCAGCTGCCTAGTTGGACGAGACGGGTAAGAGATAATTTGCACCTGGTGCATCATGTAGCCCAAATATATGTATCTCCTTCTGAACTGTGGGGATCATTAACATTCCTTTTTTTTTTAAACTTTAATCGTCCCTTTAAATTATTTCCACAATGCTGAGTTTCCTGTCTGCCACCATGTGTTAAATGCCTCAAGACATTTATGTATGAATATTTGTTGCTTTATGGTTTCCAATTATTTCTTGTGATTATTTCAGTATTTTAATGTATTTTTTGCTGGATTGTGAATGTTGTTGGCAACAATGGTATTAATGGACTGGATCCTCAAAGCTGTTAAGCTATTTCAGACGGCAATTAAGATGTAATTTGTGGATCTGCCATCACCATATAGATTAGGTTGCTTAAATTGGGATATTTCCTTTCCTGGTGGGTGTGGCTTCATATTTCCATTCGTACATATAAAATAAATTCTTCAAATTCTGTTTAATTTCACAATTCTAATTTATACACTCTCAAACATTTGGCATCCAAGTAAAAGATGCAAGTATCCAGCTGTTTGTATTGAAGCAACTGGGCATTGCAGCTTTACTAGCAAAACTGACACACACAAAGTTACATTTTCACATCAACAGTAGACAATAGGTGCAGGAGTAGGCCATTCGGCCCTTCGAGCCTGCACCACCATTCACTGTGATCATGGCTGATCATCCACAATCAGTACCCCGTTCCTACCTTTCCCCCATGTCACTTGATTCCCCTATCTTTAAGAGCTCTATCTAACTCACTCTTGAAAGCATCCAGAGAAATGGCCTCCACAGCTTCTGAGGCAGAGAATTCCACAGATTCACAACTCTCTGGGTGAAAAAGATTTCGCTCATCTCTGTTCTAAATGGCCTAACCCTTATTCGTAAACTGTGGCCCCTGTTTCTGGACTTCCCCAACATCGGGAACATGTTTCCTGCCTCTAGCGTGTCCAATCCCTTAATAATCTTATGTTTCAATAAGATCCCCTCTCATCCTCCCAAATTCCAATGTATACAAGCCCTGTTGCTCCATTATTTCAACATAGAACAGTCCCGCCATCCCTGGAATTAACCTTGTTGTACTCCCTCAATAGCATGAATGTCCTTCCTCAAATTTGGAGACCAAAACTGTAGGGCAATAGGGATATCACAAATTAAAAATATACTGCATGACCATGTTTTTGTTACAATACTGTGGAATTGGCAGGACTTGTGAAGCATCAAGGATACCTACAAGCCATAATCTGTTTATACCTTGCATTGAAAATGGGTGTTTTTCATTTTGGTACATCGTTACAGTTTGTTATTGGTTATGCTCCTTAAAGTTAACTTTTTTAGTAGACATTTTATGCTCCTTTATCTTTTTTAATTAGTAGAGATCTATATCTTTCAGGTTTCAGAAATCTCAGATGATGTTGAGGATGAGCCACAAGAAAGTTGCAGTACATCTGCTGAGCCAATTGTGAATAAGGGACAATCTGAAGAACCACTGTACAATATGGAAAGGGAGATTGTCTTATTGGACACAGAGGATTTCCCAAAGATAAGCAGTGTGTAAACAGAGATTGTATTAAATTTTGCCAGCATTATAATTCATTTGATGCACTATATTTCTGTAAACCATGGCAGAAGTTTAGTAATCTTCTACAAATCTTTTACAAAGCTTTTCTAAAATCTTATTTATCAAATGCATAGTAAAGAAATAATTCATCATTTTAATGTTCCTCAAAATCATTGGCCAATAATTTATTTGAAGTCCCAAGCCCCTCCTACTTGCCACCCACTTACCTGCTGGATCCAACATTCTCTATGTGGATTCTCAACAAAACTACTTGCAGTATCCCTCATAATAGTCGCATGACTCGTATGATTTGCCAATCAAAATACGGGAAGAATGTCCAACAACTGGTTGTTGGCTATAGATGATGTCAAAAGCTAATAAAACTGTTAAATATTAGAGATTGAAAAGGTACAGCACTAAAAAAATAAACATTTTAAATGGGGTGAATTAATTCAACAGAATTATCCCATGCATATCTTGAAATAAATGTTCCAAATGCTGAAGCTAATGCAGATGCTGTGAGCAGATGTGTGCTTTCATACTGGGAGGAAGATCAGAACTCCAGGTACACTTGTGTGTATGGGGAGTTGCCTAATGCTAGATCTACGCTGCCAAAATGTACATTACAGTATATCCAAAGTTTATTATACAAAGTGTATGGCAAGTTTTCATGATACTGCTGCAATCATTTAACATTTTGGGATGAGTGCAGAAAATGGGAATAACTTTTTATATTTGATAAAAACCAAAAATGCTAGAGATAGAATCTAAGGAGAGGGGAATATTTCACATTTTGCATCAAATTATATAAATTTGAAATGTTTTTTTCCCTTCCACTGGCTGGCATGCTGTGTATCTCCAGCATGTTCTGTTTTTTTTAAATTTTAATTCTGGGATCTGCAGTATTTTGCTTTTCAATATTCAGTTAAAATTGATGTTGCAAACAACATGCTATGTAGTTCAGATGTTAATTGTCCTTCTCCATGTTCCAGAGGTTTTGGAATGTTTCCTTGCTCGAAAGGCAGCTTGTCATCATGAAAATGAAACTGTGTATGAATACTCGGGCACAAGTGCCCAGCCCAATGGAACAGGCAGTGTGGAAGTTCCAGAAACTGAAGTTACTGCGAAAGAGAAACGAACGGAATCAGAAGACCAGTTTTCCTCTATCTCTGCGTGCCACTATGTAATTGTTCGTTGTGCATTCCTTATGCTTGGAGTAAGGCCCATGTGGTCAGAAAATGTATGTCAAGAGCAGACAACATCAGTTAAAATTAGGTGAGTCATCTAAATTCCTCTTTCTCACGTTCCTTTCTCCTCGTGCATTATTCTGCTGTTGCTGCTTCTTCTCTCATTTCATTCATTTTTCACTGTAATTTGAAAAAGCAAGACCAATATCATGGGGTAAGCAGTGGGGGGTGAAAATCACCTGGATCAGGATGCTCTGACTGTATCTAGTCAAGCTTATCTTTTGTTTTTGTATTATGTATGTATAGAAATTAAAATGGGGAGAATTTAAAATAAAATCTCAGCTGACTTGCTCTCTATTTTTGATAGTCAGAACATGTAAATTTATTGGTACTTTTTCATAGGAAGGAAACTTCTGCCCAAGAGGATCAGTCATTTCGTACAAGACTCAGATCAAATCAAAGTGATTCCGATGCAAGGAAACAAGTGAATAAAGAAGTATGTGTTGTAATTTGGATGCAATAATTACCTATATGCTGTTCTTTGTGTAGCGGCAGATTTTTCAGATCTTTCAGGAAATTAACTCCCTAGCCACTAATTGGACGAGAGGGGATAAGGGGAATATCTTCGGTACGCATGCAAGCTGCCTCAGAGACTTTCAGAGCTTCTACTTTCATAAAGCTTCAGCACACAGTCTTTTAATGAATATTTTCTTTATTGTAGATATAAAACAGTAAGATACATCCAAGGTTTTCCGACTTGTTCCAGCAATCTTCTTCGAACTCCAGCGCATTGCTTCAGATACTAGAAAACTCCTCGTGTCTTCTTCTTCACATGAGGCTTGACATGCTTGACCTGTGTGTGACATGGTCGAAGGATAAACCTTCTCCCTCTCCTGTCCAAAACGAATTCTCCACTAAACTAACATGCAAGCAGTTAAGCTGCATAAACACGCCCCAAGACACGTCATAAAATCCCACCCACATTATAACGGGCTGGCTAAAATTTAAAGGAACATGCCATCCACAATGACATGCAAAATAGGCCAAATGGCCACTACATACCGGCCCCTAATTGTTCCGAATACATAATGAGGCAATTACCAAATAACATCAAAAAAGTGGCCATTAAGGCTTAACATACATCAAAATCAAAATCAAAATATCAGGGAATAAAACCCTGTGGCTCCCTCGTCAGGAAATCAAACCGCGATCGCCCGCATGCTAGGCGTGGATACTAACCACCATACTAATGAGGAAAAAATAGCATGCACTATATATCTGCAATCACAATTCTTTCTCGACTCTTCCATCTTCGCTTTCGCCTTCTAGAAGCAAGCACAACTTAGTTATTGGTCTTATTAAAACATTGTTTTTTGTTTTCAGTCGCACCATACGTACCAAACCCTGAACATCAGGCATGATTTCCAGTATTCTACCCATTAACCAAGAACCTCTAGATGCTGTAGAGTCAGCCACCACACACCTGTCGCCTTTTAATCCTTGATTTGTCGTTCTTGGAAGAAAAATTAAATACTCCTTATATCTCTCTGCTTTCTTCCATCTACGCTTCGGATTTACAAAAAAGCCCAGGATTCATCAAACCTTTCGTAATCGGTTTCGCTTTTTCCAAATAACATTTCTGTATTTGTTTGTTTCAGACATTTTTTTCCGTTATTTGTACCAAACCATCAATCAGGTTTTTTTTTTTATTTTACCATTTTTCCATCAACTTCTCAATTTTGAATTAATACATGTTGTTGAGTCAGCCACCAACACAATGTCGCCTGGAACTTGAGTTCCTTTTCCCTTTCCGCAGGATTCTTCTCCAAGATACTTTCTGTTATTTGTTTCTTTTCCCGAATTTTCATCAACAATCTTGTTTTTATTTTAAGAAACCAGGCTACCGATGTTCTCAATTTATTCCATGATGAAAAGTGGGTTATTAAACTATTCACGGTGTCATATGAGTTTTTTTCAATCACATTCACCGAAATGTTTTGTTTAATTTCCGGATCTGTTGTAGAGATTTCAAATCCGAGTTCAAGCTTTGGCCATTCTCTACTTGGCTTACTAAGAAACTTTGGCCCATTGATCCATCTCTTGTTATTAAGAAAGCAATTTGCTGTTTGTCCCCTAGAAGCTTCATCCGCAGGATTTTCCTTTGTATTAACATATCTCCGTTGAGAAACATTAGTAGCTCCTAGTACAAAGGAAACTCTATTTGCAACAAATGTCATAAAACGTTTGCTTTCATTGTTAATGTATTTCAAAACCGTAGTACTATCGGTCCAAAAGGTAGATTCTTCCAGTTGAAATTGCAGTTCCTTTTTCAGCATTATGTCAATTTTCACAGCTAAGACTGCTGCTGTAAGTTCCATTCTGGGAATCGTCATTTGCTTCAATGGTGCTACTCTGGCTTTTCCCATTACGAATGCAACATGCACTCTTTTGTTTACATCTTGTAGTCTTAAGTATGAAACAGTCCCATAACCACTTTCGCTGGCATCCGAAAAGTGATGCAGTTGCGCATTTCCGATATTACCAATGGTTTTAGGCTTTATACACCGATCTACCTTAAACGTTGACATTTTTTGGAGGTCTTTTAACCATTCTGTCCAACTGTGCGAGGATGTTTGAGTTATACTCTCATCCCAACCAAGTTTTTCTCGACACAGATTCTGTAAAATTAACTTGGCTAGCAGTGTAAATGGTGCCAGAAATCCCAAAGGATCATATACTGAACCAATCACAGATAAGATACCCCTTCTTGTGCATGGTCGTTCCTGAATTGACAATTTAAACTTAAACACATCCGTTTCCACACACCAGTGCAGTCCCAGTGCCCTTTCCATTGGCAAGTTGTCTTTGTCTAAATCCATCAACTTGGTTTCTTCGGCTCTGTCATCTGATAGAATGCTTTCCAAAACAGCACGACTGTTGCTGACCCACTTGGTAAGTACAAATCCTCCCTTATTGCAGAGAGAGGTTAGGTGCTTCACTATTTGAATTGCCTCTAACTCGGTAGATACGGATTTTAGGCAATCGTCCACATAAAAATTATTTTTCAAAGTGGAAATTACCTCCTCTGGGAAATAATCTTTATTATCCTCTGCGGTTTTCCTCAAAGCGAAATTCGCACAACTTGGAGATGACACTGCTCCGAAAAGATGTACTTTCATTCGGTAATCAACAAGGTCTTGCTGCACATCCCCTTCAGGCCACCATAAGAATCGCAGATAATCAATATGTTTACCAGTTACTTTCACTTGATAAAACATTGCTCTGATATCAGCCATCAAAGCTATCGGTTCTTGCCTAAATTTGATGAGAACTCCAAGGAGCGAGTTAGTCAGGTCTGGACCTTGCAGTAATTCACTGTTAAGTGATGTCCCTTTAAAGACTGCCGCGCAGTCAAAGACCACCCTCAATGTCCCTTTCTTCGAGTGGTACACCCCATGGTGCGGAATATACCAGATATCTCCATCATCTCGATATAGTTGATTCATTGGTATCCTTTCAGCATAATCATTATTAATCATATTCTGTAAGAAGGATGTATATTCCTCTTGGAATTTCGTGTTCTTAACAAATTTACGTTTCAAACCATGAATACGCTGTTCAGCCATATAGCGATTATTTGGTAAATTAACACTTTCCTTCTTGAAAGGTAAATCCAAACAATAATGTCCATTTTTCATCTTAACTGAATGGTTCATAATATCTAAGAATTTCAATTCTTCTCTAGACATTTCTTCATGTTCTTGGCTGGTACTTTCATTGAAGTCATGATTATATTGCTTCATTAACAGCTTTTCCAATTTACCTGTAGATATTTGGTTAACAACGGCAATTCATTTTGCTTGTGCTTTCCTTATTCTTACACAAGGAGCCATAAATAACCCATCCTAGTAGGGTCTTCATAGCATACGGTCCATCCCCTTGGCTCCTAATTATCTGTACAGGTTCTAATGCTCTCAGGGCATTCGTTCCAATAAGTAAGTCAATATCAGAATTTATCTTTGTTATTTTGACTTCTTTCAGGTAAGGCCATTGCTGTAAGTCTTCACATCTGGGTACATTTTGACGACCAACAGGCATTGTTTCATGTGTGAAAACCTCTGAAATTGGAATAAAATTATCTTCATCCAAACTGGATATCTCCATATTTGTTATATAATAACTCTGGTAATCCTTTTCTTTATTCATGGTACGCATTTGAATTTTAACTTTCTCTCCAGTAATGTCCAACCTTCTCATCAAATTCTCTGTGCAAAAAGTAGCTGAACTCCCATGATCCAGAAATGCATATGTTTGCAACACTACATTAGTTTCCCTATTTCTCACTTGTACTGGTAAAATAGAGAAAATGCATGCTTTCTCTCCGGCCCCAATATGTGCAGTTACTTGAGGCGAGGTGATAGCATTTACATCCGCTGACTCCTTTTTCTGCTCAGTATGATCTGGCTCTTTCTTTACAGTATGAAGCACATCAGGATGATTCTGCTTACATTTGTCACAAACTATTGGACACTTACAGTCTTTTACCATGTGCCCCTTCTTTAAACATCCATAGCAGATTCCATTCCTTTTTAAAAAGTCCATCTTTTTTTTTTTTATTTCATATTTCTTTTCCTAAATTTACGACACCATCTTATGGTGTGACCTACTTCATCACAAAATGGACAGAATTCATTCTTTCTGGTCGGTGCATCCTCTTTGGCACCACCCAACACCTTCTCAGGTATTATATTGGTAGCAAAATTGCTTTTCTTAGGCCCTGTCTTTTGTTTAGTTTTGACATAGGTAGAACCCTTATAAATTGCAAGTGGCTTGGCTTCTTCAATAATCCCGCTGCATGAATCTGACATGTACCGTACTTCTCTTTCTAAATATTCCACCAGGTCTGGTAGCCTGGCTACTTGTTTGCTCTTATCACGTATTTCACCTGCCCTATCTCTCCACTTTTCTCTCATTCTTCTGGGCAACTTGCTAATGATGATTCTCATATTACTTGAAAGATTAATTTCCTCCATATAGCCAAGATTTTTCATCGAGCTGCAACATCTTCTCAGAAATATTGCATATTCACTCAATTTATCCACATCTTCTGGCTTGATTTCTCTCCAATCATGGGCCTTTTCAATGTATGCATTCGCAATCCTCTGTTCATCACCAAATCGTTCCTTCAATAATCTTCTCGCCTTTTTATAGCCCTGGTTGTCTGGCTCCATCTGACAACTTTCCACAAGCCCCTTCACCTTTCCTTGTGTGTACTTCACCAGAAACCGTAAGCGCTCTTTTTCATCCATAACTTTCTTCTCTAATACCTCTTCCAGTGCCCTCACGAAAGTTTCATATTCTAAAGGATCTCCAGCATACGTAGGAATTTCAACTGGTGGCAAAATGAGAGATTTATTTCGTCGAGCTATAATCTCGTTGAATTCAGATTGCTTATGCAGCAGTGCCAATAGACCAACCTGATTCCCTTCTCCTTGGTCCACTGGTCCTTCTCGAGTTTGTACGGATGTTCTTATAGTAGCTAGTTTCGGTCTAGCACCCATTTGCTGAGCTGAAGGTTCACTCAACCTATTTAGGTTTTCCAATCCAAGGTATCCTGTGGACTTTGACCGTGGAATCGATTCAACTGCCAATTCACTCTGAGCAGGTTTGGCTCTCTGTCTAGAGCTTATCGCCTTTGATGATCTAGAGCTGCATCTAGACCCTTCACTTTCCAGTATGTCCCTTCTGGCTTTAGCCACCTTCAACTTTGTATCTAATTCCAGTTGTTCCTGACATCGCGCCATCTCTTCATGCTGTCGGGCCATCTCTTCATGCTGTCGGGCCATCTGTTGCATCATCTCTTCTTGCTGTCGCTTTGTCTCATCTTGCTGTCGGGCCATCTCATGTTTTTTCTTCATAGCATCCGCTTCTATTGAGAGCGCTGCTAACTCAGCCTTTGCTCCCAAACGAGCAGAAGCCCTCGAAACCGAACTGGCTGAGCTACCAGATTTACGGCCTGATCTTTGTGAAGATACATTTGAGATACTATCTCCCGGTTCTATTTCATCACCTTCTTCTTCTGGCTTAGTATCTTCTTTTCTGCTACCTTTACTTTTGCTAACTTGCTCTAACCATCCTTCTACAACTTCTTTGGATTCATCATAATACTCCGTATTTTCACAATCCCACTTAAAATGTCTTTCACGCTCCTCTTGAGAACGCTCTGCCTCCAGCAGTATGTCCTGCTTCTCTTTCAGCTCATGGTTAAGGCTACTTATCAGGCGTAATTTCTCTTCCACCTTGTCCTGGTTCTCTTCTGATTCCATGAGTGTCTTCACACTTTCAAACAGCCTTCTAATCTTCTTCCCCAACTTGTTCCTATCCAATTCAGCCTCCTTGAGAACATAACTTCGACCTTTCTCAGTGAGTTTAAGTTGTCTGGCTGGTCTTTCTTCACCACCATGTGGCTCTTCTGGCATAGCTCTGCCCTCATCTTCCTTCATGATTTAAAAGAGGTAATCCAGTGATACGTCTTCCGATGCGTTCCGATGCTGTTGATAGACCTCAAGGCTCTTCCTGGCCGAGATCTTCTTCAGTTCCACGATTGGAACCAATCTTCTTTGGCTGCACCTCTCCGAGGTCTTAGCCTTCGTCCTGCTCTGGCCGCACCTCTCCTAGGTCTTAGCCTTCGCACTTCGATCTTCTGTCCCTATCTCAGGGACTGGTATTTACCCCCGTCGGAGGTTCGCTTTTACTTATCTTCTTCTGTCCCAATCTCTGGGACTGGCAATTACCCCCTGCCGGAGGTATCCTTCGACTTAATGTAGCGGCAGATTTTTCAGATCTTTCAGGAAATTAACTCCCTAGCCACTAATTGGACGAGAGGGGATAAGGGGAATATCTTCGGTACGCATGCAAGCTGCCTCAGAGACTTTCAGAGCTTCTACTTTCATAAAGCTTCAGCACACAGTCTTTTAATGAATATTTTCTTTATTGTAGATATAAAACAGTAAGATACATCCAAGGTTTTCCGACTTGTTCCAGCAATCTTCTTCGAACTCCAGCGCATTGCTTCAGATACTAGAAAACTCCTCGTGTCTTCTTCTTCACATGAGGCTTGACATGCTTGACCTGTGGCTCGACATGGTCGAAGGATAAACCTTCTCCCTCTCCTGTCCAAAACGAATTCCCCACTAAACTAACACGCAAGCAGTTAAGCTGCATAAACACGCCCCAAGACACGTCATAAAATCCCACCCACATTATAACGGGCTGGCTAAAATTTAAAGGAACATGCCATCCACAATGACATGCAAAATAGGCCAAATGGCCACTACACTTTGTAGAAATCTGCTATTATTTGGTTTCCTCCATTTTTATCTTTCTGCTGAACTTATGCATCCCAATAAAGTTAAACCTTTTATGTGTATGTTTGTCCAATGCATTTTAGTTGTCCAATCCATTACATTTTCATGGGTTTTCACTGTATCTTGCCAAGAAGGTTGTTAATTCTAATCTGAATACATGTTTAATAGTAATTGCATAACTATTATGAGTGTTTTGCTGGTGCTCTTGAAGTGAGACTTCACAAGAGGGACTATGGGGAGAAGGCAGGAGAATAGGGTTAGGAGGGAGATAGATCAGCCATGATTGAATGATGACGGAATATTGATAGGTCAAATGGCCTAATTCTGCCCCTGTCACTTATGGCTTTATGAGACTAATGGAGTTATAAATGATAATTTTGTCAGTTTCTTTGGAGGTGAGTATCCCACTAGATTATTTTATATTAATGACCAGACTTCCAATGTACTTTCCCAATCAAAATGTAATACATTTATTATTTGTACCCAAAGAAGATTTTTGTTACTTTTGTTAGCTAAAATTCTACTCATATTCTCTTTATTGTACTCTTATTTCAATTTTTGCTTTCCTCTCCAATCTTTTCATTCTTGATTCTCACCTGTATTATCGAGCAGATGTCTTGCCATACACCTATTTCGCTCTCTATCATTTCCATCTGTTGGGAAATTCAAGCGCTGGTCACCCTACCTTGTTATGGGAACATATTAATGTTGCACCCAAACCATCTCTATTAGCTGACAATTATTCATTTATACTTTTGCCTGCTAATGTTTGTTTGGAGATCTGTTTTCAGCCTAACTTCAATAAGATATTACACTCTGACGTCTGTTCCCAGCCAAATCCTGGCAGCAACAACATTAGTGATCCCTGTTAAAAGTATGCCATCTACATACAGAGTTTACTTGATTAGTCATAGTCATAGAGACATACAGCATGGAAACAGGCCCTTCGGCCCTACCTGCCTGTCCGAACTAAGATGTTGTTCCATATCCCTACAGAACCTTTCCTATCCAAGTACCTGTCCAAATGTAATTTAAACGTTGTGGTTGTACCTGCATCCTCTGTCAGCTCGCTCCATATACCCACCATCGTCTGTGTGAACAAGTTGCCCCTGAGGTTTCTTTTAAATCTGTCCCCTCTCTTAAACATATGTCACCTGGTTCTTGATTACCCTTCTCTGGGTAAAAGACTGTGGTCTTCCCTATCTATTCCCAAATCTATGGACATAAATCAGGAATATAATAGGTGCCAATCATAAGGCCATTGTTAATAGTTAAAATGACTAAAGATCTACTTTGCACCAGCGATACAAATCAGCGATTGAAAATTGCTTGGAATTTTCCACAGTTATTTACAGAGTAGAAATGCACTAGAAAAATGGAAGTACAGTCTTAGAACATTTTTTTGGTGTGTACTGAGTCTTTGGGTTTTTTCTAACTATAATGATCACTAAAGGTAGATATAAAATATCTTCTATCTGATATCTATTCTATTTCTTATACCTACTCCTGGAGTGCAAACAGGGATATGTTATCATAGAAAAGTTGTAATGTTTGACTCTCCGCTTCCACTTTTCTAGAGATTGCAAAAGTTGTTGATGCCTGAATGTACCATGCTTCACTTGATTTAACATACTAAAATTGGTTCAATGACTTTTATTGCAGATTACTGGAAGCCAATCAAGAATACAAACAAGATCATCTGAACACACATTAGGTATGTTTTCCAAACAACTTGCCAATGGCTGTAACCATATGATCCCGGCATAATTTAGTTATTCTCAGAAAAGTGAGCACAATTATTTGCTTAATACTGAATGTAACTATTGAATGTGAAACTTCTTTCAGACAATGTACTGGGACATTTGAATATAAAATTAAGCAAATTATTCCAAACTAAATTTGCAATATAATGTGCAGTTTTGAACTTGCATACAGGTACACAACCTTTTATCCAAAAGCCTTGGGACCAGACACTTCTCGGATTTCGGAATATTTCGGATTTCGGAATGGAAGATTTTTAGTGTAGATTTTAACGTTTTTTAGATAAAACATTACAGGGGACCGGGTGACTCAGTGGTAGAGTGCTCGGCTCGTGGCCGCAAGGTCGCGAGTTTGCGCCTCGATCCCAGCAGTTACTCGGTGAGGGAGGTAGCGCGGGCGGCTTGGAAAGTCTGGAGTGGCTGCCTCCTCCCCGGAGACCGGGGCACTCGTAGCCCTCAGGCCGCACCGGTTGGAGCTCCGACCCCGGCGAACTCGATCCCTGGCTCCGCGGCGCTCCAAATCGAGCGCCGCCCGTGGCCAGATGCCCGCAGCCCCAGCTCCGCGATGTTGGGAGTCGGCGGCGGCGCAGCGCTCGGATACCAGCGGGGAGCGGGCAATCCCTTACCGAGTTGCCGTGCCGTAAGCTCTGGAGCGCTGTGGCCGCCGACTGGATTTGGAGCGCCACGGAGCCAGGGATCGAGTTTGCCAGAGTCGGAGCTCCAACCGCCGCGCCCCGTGGCCGGACGCCCGCAGCCCCAGCTCCGCGATGTTGGGAGTCGGCGGCCAAAGCGCTCCGGAGCTTACCGCACGGCGACCCGGTAAGGCATTGCCTGCTCCCCGCCTCTCCGACCAGTTACGGGACAAAGAATATAAGCCCCTCACCCCTTATGCACCCCACCCCTCACCACATCAATGACCTCCAAACTAACTGACTAACCTTTAAGCAATGACTTACAGATGTTTAAGCAGCTACAGTCGTACAGTAGTACAGACCTGGGTTGACCGTGGGTCGTTTTGGGTCAAGTTTGGCGCCAAACGCGAGCTTTGGTGTGCAGACGACATCCTGGAAAAAATGTCCGGTTTTCGGAGCTTTTCGGTTTCCGGAATTTCGGATAAAAGGTTGTGTACCTGTACTTCATGATATGAATCGTGTGAATAAAACATCAAACATTAATTCCAAGGAAGGTTCCTAGATGGGGCTGAACACTCCCCTGTGTGCCTGGGTCCTGGATTTTGTCACCACCAGGCCCCAGGTGGTCAAGATGGGGAGACATACCTCCAACCCCCTCACCCTGAACACAGGATCCCCCCCAGTGTTGCATCCTTAGCCCCCTACAGTACTCCCTGAACACACATGACTGTGTGGTCAGGTTCAGCTCCAACTCCATCATCAGGTTTGCTGATGACACTGTGTTGGTGGGCGTGATCTCCGATAACGATGAGAAGGCCTACCGGGAGGAGGTGGCTGATCTAGCACTCTGGTGTCAGGGCAACAGCCTCCTCTTGAATGTCACAAAAACTAAAGAGCTGATTGTGGACTTTAGAAGGGTTCAACATCCGAGGACATACACGCCACTGGAGATAAATGGGACCACTGTGAATAAGGTGAGCAGCTTTAAATACCTGGGAGTCCACATCACAGAGGATCTGACATGGACAACACACACTGCCGCACTGGTGAGTAAGGCAAGGCAGCGCCTTTACCACCTCAGGCAGCTGAGGAAATTCAGAGTCTCTCTGAGGATTCTTCAGAACACTCCCCCCCCCCCCCCCCCCCCGCAGTACCTATACACAAGGAGGTGCAGATCCAGAGCCAACAACATACTGAGACACCCCTACCACCACAGCAACAGACTGTTCCAGCTACTACAGTCAGGCAAGCGCCTCTGCTGTCACGCTGCGAAAACAGAGAGGATGAGACGGAGTTTCTTCCCACAGGCCATCAGGACTGTAAACTCTTATCTCACCAGGGACTAATTTACTAATTTACTGTTGTGTTGTGTCTTTTTTTTAATTCTAAAATTTAAAAACTGGTTCTGTTATATTCTGTTCTGTTCTGTTGTTTTTGTACAATCCGCAGGCATTGCCACTTTCATTTCACTGCACATCTTGTATGTGTATGTGACAAATAAACTTGACTTGTCGACTTGAATTAAAGTTATATTGCAAAAAGACAGTTAAAATTTTTAAAGCACAATGAATGCAGGCTTTTAAAGTACAATAACCTTGAAATAATATGGTCCATAATGTTAAAAATTGAGAAAGTAAGCATGAACTTAAAACGCAAGCACTTATTTCAGGTGAACTAGCAAATACTTGCACATCTTCCATATTGCATTAACTTGGTTGTATTTGTTGGGATCCAATTGTTTTCACACCAAATGACACTGCAGAAGTTCACGATTGTATCCGGAGTTCATCGTATCTCCTAACTACCTCCACAACATTGTTTTCACTGTAATCTCTGACGATTGCAGGATCCAACTCCTTTTAAAATTCTGAAACAAGTAACTGCAGATGCTGGTTTACACAAAAGGATGTTTCAAAATGAGGACAGACACAAAATGCTGGAGTAACCCAGCGGGTCAGGCAGCATCTCTGGAGGAAAGGAATCTGTAAAGTCTCGGGTCAAGACTTGTTTAGACCTGTTTTGGAATGGGAGCCTTCTTCAGACTGACAATCGAAGAAGGGCCCTGGCCAGAAATGTCACCTATCCATGTTCTCTAGAGATGCTGCCCGATCCTCTCAGTTACTCCAGCACTTTGTGTCCTTTGTTGTATCAGTATAATGAGAATTATTTTAGAAAGATTCTACAAGGTTCATAAAATAGAAACACACCTCTGTTATACATGGATTAAATTAGAATATTTTTACATTTAAATCCAATCTATTGGAATAACCTGTTTATATTTCATCAGGAACCCCACTGTGTTCACGTAGCATTGTGAAAGATGCTTGGCACCTGCTACAAAAGTGCATTAACCCACCAGACAATGTTCAGGCATCGACGTTGGTGCCTTTGGTGAATGATATCTTTCAATTCCTGTGTGGGAATCTTACTCGATCCTCAAATCTGGTAGAACGAGAAACTGGCAAGGAGGCTGACCCCAAGGTGGTTATCATAGCAATGGGTCATCAGCAAAAAAGAGCAGAGGTAAGAATGCTAATTTGTTTCGTAAAATAAGTGCATCATATAATAATGCAGTTGTCAGGGATTAAGACCTACAGGTACTACAAATGCATATGACTAAATATGACTAAATAGATGTTACACCATTGGTCCATTTCCTTCCTCAGATGCTGTCTGATCTGCTATTCCTCCAACAGTTTGTTTTTTGTCTTCAAAATTCCAAGTTGTTAGGTTAATTCTGTAAATATAATCATTCTAGTAACCTATAATTAACTTCGATTCACTATATCGTTACAGTTACTAATCAGTAATATTTCACTAAATTGTAACAGAAAGAACTTCAGTGTTTCATAACTCTGCTAGTTCTGTGAAAGTTATTTACTGTTTCTCACTGCTGACTCTACCAGGAGTCATTAAGGAAACTGCATTGTTTTAAGGTAGTTTAGAGAATATCCAGAGTATTATTAGAGCCTTGATGTTGGGGTGTTAGACAAGAATAGGATGCAATATTAGTTTGCTGCTCCTGCCGATGTGTTTTGAGGATCTTGCAGGAACAGCATTAGCTATGCCCCCTCTAGTGTCTTGTGGTATATTCTGGAGAACAGAAATCTCTTCGGTCTGATATACCTTAAGCTTTGTGCCAGTTTCAAGATCTTGATATCTTCGTATCATTTTTAATCAAAAGGCCAAATACTATGCTGGTAAATTGGAGCCAGTGAAGAGGTTCATTATTGAATTCATATGTGCTCTTAACTAACATCCTAATGTTATCGAGTAATTTATCTCCCTGCTTAATTTCAATGTCAAATCTTGCCTTTGTTGTTTACAGCTTCGTCTTGAAGCACTTTGTCAGATTTCATCTTTTCTTTCTGAAATGGAGGGTAAAAGTGACTTTTCTATGGACACCTCTGAAGTACCATTAAAATCAACTGGTCTTCTATCAACAGTGCAGCTACAATTTCTTACTGGTTGCTTTGATTTAGGAACAGCAAACATCAAGCGGAATTGTGGAAAACTCCAACACTATCAGGTTAAGAAAAATCCTATTGCTACACAAGAGGAAAGTGACAAATGCATGGTTTATATATAACTATTTTAGCCTTGTATGTGTGAAATTAAATTATAGCTATATATTATTCATACCCCATAAATGGCACCACGCAAGTTCCTTACTTGAAATATATAATTGATTTGGTATGGACCTTTTTGATTGTTACCTAATGATATAACTATTACTCTCTTTGAGCATTCTTTCTTCTGCCTTTAGGATGTAACACATGCTGCCTGTGGAAGTACACAGCAGGAACTTCAGACTGCGGCACATAAGCTCTATCAGCATCTGGTTTCTGCTCTGGAAAAAGGACTTGCAACTGGAAACGAGCTCTCAGGTTAATAAATTTGGAGATAATTAATGATTTCATATATTTAAATAACTTTACCTCGAGTCATGATTCGCAAAAATATCTTGAACCAATTTCGCTTCAAACACTACCCTACTATCCCTCCCCCCTTCCCAAACCATCTCTTAAAAAAAATCAGCAGTGGGTGGAAAAAAGCAATGAAAGGCATAGTTAGTGCACTTGGAAATCCTGCTACATTTTTATAATCCACAAGCTTCAATTGATATTTGGAAGACTAGTACTTATTCCATATAACCACAAGTAAGTGATACAGTCCCAACATGGTTTCCATCCAAGGCTGTTTTATTCTTCCTACTATTGTTCCTCTCCAACATGGCCCCACTACAAGTTGGCCACTCCGCTCCTCCCATCCCCCAAGCCAGCAGTTCCACCGCAGGTTTCAATACCACCACAGTCTTCCTCCAAAACCCCTTGCTGTCCCTTCAGTGTTTCCTCTTTTACATCCCCTTTCCCGGAATTTCTACCACTATTGTCCCTCCGTCACAAGAATTATCCCCCTGACAATTGCCTTCCTCTCACACCCCTCAACAATAGATATCAAACTAATCTACTCACCACCTATTAATCCCTGCACCAATTAACTATTGACTGTCATTAAAATATATTTTATTAAAGTCATTAAAAGGTCAGTCTGAAGAAGGGTCTCGACCCAAAACGTTACCCATTCGTTCTCTCCAGAGATGCTGCCTGTCAGTTACTCCAGCATTTTGTGTCCTACTCATTAAAACATGTTGTTAGTTAAAGTTTTTACTTAAACACGTTTCTTAAATCACACTTGCAAATTATATTTTAAATTTTTTAGAAGTTAATACATTTATTTAGGACTGATGAAAATTTATCTTCAGCCTTGATGCTATTTAATGATTTCAAATGTTTTTTCCTTCGTTTTTTTGAATTATTAATTAGTGTGTCTGTTGTTGCAGGAGCCCAGCAGCATCTATTATTGGCTACCATATTTGCCTTAAACATACGATACCAGCCTACTGACATAACAGTAGTAATCCACAGTGGTCTTCTCGATGCCCTATCCAAGCTGACAAACTCCTGCCTGCTTGTGAACCAGCGGTGGTTGATGGCCTCAGTGTCTGGCCATTCCCAGCTAAATGTGGCATTAAAACTGGCTGGTGCTAGGCTTCTGCAGATTTTGGCAATCACTGCAAGGTAATGGCCCTATGCCACGGTACGAGTTCATTCCAAGAGCTCTCCCGAGTTTGCCCCGATTCGAACTCGGAGATTTACGGTAATGGCCGCTCATCGGTACTCGGGGCTCTCGTGGACATTTTTCAACATGTTGAAAAATCTTCACGAGTCTTCCCGAGCTTACCTGCCGTTGGCGAGTCTTCCCGAGTACATGCCGTTAGCGTTATGAGCCTCTAAGAAACGTCCCCGAGCTCCGAAGTACCCGCTACGTTCATTCTCCATGCTTACCACGAGTTTGATTTTTTTTAAACTCGGGAGAGCTCTTGGAATGAACTCATACCGTGGGACAGGGCCATTAGTAACACATACATTCCACTGAAACTTGAAGGTTTATGAAAAGACTGAGTTTGCAGATATTCCATTAATTGCAATATTACACTATAGCCATTGCTGCTACATGCATTAGCATTTAGATACATAGACAATAGGTGCAGCAGCAGGCCATTCGGCCCTTCGAGCCAGCACCGCCATTCAATGTGATCATGGCTGATCATCCACAATCAGTACCCCGATCCTGCCTTCTCCCCATACCCCTTGATTCCGCTAGCCCTAAGAGCTCTATCTAACTCTCTTTCGAATGCATCCAGTGAATCGGCCACCACTGCCTTCTGAGGCAGAGAATTCCACAAATTCATAACTCTTTCAGACCATATGAAAAAGTTTTTCAATATCTCAGTTCAAAATGGCCTACCCCTTTTTTCTTAAACTGTGGCCCCTGGTTCTGGACTCCCCCAACATCGGGAACATGTTTCCTGCATCTAGCATGTCCAATCCTATAATAATTTTATATGTTTCTATAAGATCCCTTCTCATACTTCCAAATTCCAGTGCATATAAGCCCAGTCGCTCCATTCTTTCATCATATAACAGTCCTGCCATCCCTGGAATTAACCTCGCGAACCTATGCTGCACTCCCTCCATAGCAAGAATGTCCTTCCTCAAATTAGGAGACCAAAACTGCACACAATACTCCAGGGTGGTCCTACCAGGGTCCTGTACAAGTGCAGAAGGACCTCTTTGTTCCTATACTCAACTCAACATTACCTTTCTTCACTGCCTGTTGTGCATGTATGCTTACTTTCAGTGACTGATGCACTTGGACACCCAGGTCTCGTACTTCCCCTTTTCCTAACCAAACACCATTCAGATAATAATCTGCCTTCCCATTCTTGCCTCCAAAGTGGATAACCTCACACTTATCCACATAATTTTGATTATGGTGCACAATCTACTTTCAGATTTCGTGGCCTGTTGAGGTTTAATTGCAATAGTAAAGTAAACACTTTTATTTCTTGTATTTGTTTCTTTACGAGGCAGGTCTGGTTCCACAGACCTGATTGCTGTTGCTGTTCACCTCTGAATGCTCGCCACCGCCATCCTGACCCTTCCTAACAGTATCAACACAAGCATTCTTGTTTTTTAGAGGAGAATGATCATTGGAGATTATGCACTCTCTGACTATTCCCTTTCCTTGTGGTCACCCATCTACTGTCTGCGATCACCTCATTGTAACTTCTGTCTATGATGCTCTAAATTCTTAATCTCCCATACGATCCTAGTCATCCAGGCCACAGTTCTCATCTAGTTGCAGTTGGATACACTTCCCATGGATATGGTCCTCTGGAAGTCTCCCTAACTTCCCACATTCTGCAGGAAGAGCATACCTGGGCTCTAACTGCCATCTCTACTGCACTAAGACCAAGAAGGAGCTACACAAAAAAAAACAGACCTTGCCCTCTGCTAAGCTTCCTCACTAAAAAGCCTCATGAGCAAAAGTCTCAGCACTTGTCCTCAACAAAGCACATCACCGCAAAACCCACCTTCTTCCCACATGGCTGCTCTCAATAGGCTGCCCTGTTGGTGTTTATGTTCCTTGTATACAACACTAGGGGTGGTCACTTTGGCTGCCAAACGCTGCTTAATAAATCTATTTAGTACGCTGCTCCTGTCAGCTTCAGATGAGTTACTACTGGTGATGGATGCTTAGTCAGTCTTGGTCCTAGAATACAGATGCTGTATGAACTGGAAATGTTGCAAAATTAAATTTAGTCTGTAACATGTTCTAAAAATAAAGCTCACATTTTAATTCATTTTCTGCTTTACTGACAGTTCCTATGCAGACACTTTGTGCCCAGAAGTAGTTCAAGCACCAATGGACGTATTGTGCTGCCAGCTGCAAAATTTTTTACATGCGATGTGCGGAAATGCAGAATGTGAAATAACTGGAGAGGAATGTAAAGAACCACATGGCTGCGGATCCAGCACCAGATCGGAAAGTAAAGGTGGGAATGGAAACATAAGTGAAAATACTCTTAAAGCTACTTTATCAATGTCATTAGATCTTAATATTGTAAGGCCTATTGAGATGTGTTTGGTTTTGATTTAGAGTAAAGCATCATTGAGACAAAGTAACTAATCAACTGAGTCTTTCAACGTTACTTTTTTAGATCATATCTTGGAAAAATACTACAATTGGACCACTTTATAAGATCCATTCCGGGCACCACCTAGTGGAACAGACCTTGGACTGTTCTATTAAAGGATCTTTTGCAGAATGTCTGCTTTAGTCTACTGGCGGCATTGTGTCAGATCCCCGAGGTTTATTTGCTAACCTCAACTGCCTGCTGGCTAGTAACAAAAATTAGTGATACATTTTGTTATTTGATGGGAGTTGTATGTATTGCTTGGTACTGCTAAGAGATAATGTCTGTAGCATTAATGTCTGTAGCATTAATAGGTCAATGGCATGAAAACGTTTAGCTAAATTGTATTAATTGTCAAATGAAGATGTTATTCTGATTCGGATTAATACGTATGTGGAATATTTGGTATTTCATGCCACTTTACCGTCGTTATTTTTTTTATTGTGTGTAAGTGTACTAACTTTCTCCCTATCAATAGGCTCCTGGTATGTAAGGCTTGACTGAAAAACAGCTTAGACAGGATTTAAGACTATAAAACAATAAGGTTTTGCTTATTTGAGAGATCCATTGAAGGGAACAATTCATTCCAGACTCAGCAGGAGGAAGGCGGATTGAAAATAGCATAAAATTCAACTTTTTCAGCTGAAAGACTGATGCTACAGAGTGGATGGAAGAAAGCAATTCGCTGATGTATAACAAAACGAGGTGCCCTGAGAACCAAGATATGGATTGTGATTGTTCTATTCCGAAATAGCTGAGAGCTCCTGTTAATTATTTTTAAATAAAGTTAACTTATAAGAAATAAAATTTTAATGATTTCTTCAAAATTCTTTGAACATAAGTAATGATGATATTGAACCTTTGTGACAATAGTGCTGTTTCCTCCTGGGCAATAATGATGTGGTTTTACGGGCACTACTAAAATATTGTTAAAAAAGTTAATGATATTGCAACATTTCTTTCTAATTGACTGAAAGTTGTACATTTTGAATTTGAATGCACAGTTTATATTTGGTGTTTTTAGCCACAATCATAATTTAGCAATGGTAATATTTTTTTGTTAAACAGTTATATCAAGGAATTATAATGTGATCAGTAGGGTTGAGATAAAGTCGTATTAGAATTGAATGGTTAACTCTGCATGACCAATTATCATTTGGCTTTTTCTTAATGTGCTGTAGAAACTCTGCATTGTTTATGCAAGAAACTCTGCAAGACTGAATATGGTGCCTCTAGAATTGTAGCTGGTAAAGTTTTCCATGAGTCTCACTAAGTGAGAAAAATCCAAGATCACCACTGTTGCCGACAACTCTACCAAAATATAGGTTTGGCCAAGTAGTGTTATGAAATACAACTTATTCTTTCTGATTCCGTGGGTTTGATGTAAAGACAGTTATGTGTATGATGTTTTTAAGAACAACCAGATATGGGCAACAAATGAATTGAAAACTATAATGTGTTCAATTTAAGAAGCAGTTAACATGATTTGCATGAGCATGTTCAAAATTGAGAGCTGTCAATTAATATTTTAAAGGCAGAGATGGATAGATTCTTAATCAGTACGGGTAGTAGGGGTTACTGGGAGAGGGCATGGGAATGGGGTTAGGAGGGAGAGATCGATCAGGCATGATTGCATGGCGTAGTAGACCACGGATCGAATGGCCTAATTCTGCTCTAATCATTTATGACCTCTAGTGAGATTTGAGGTGCTTCATTCTCATATTCAAATCATGATTCTGTCATGGCATCATCTAAGACCATGTCCCTGCTTATGAAGCCTTGTGCAGGTTGAACAGCTTGTTTTCTTTAACATTATCACCAATCACACTCACCAACTGCATTCTATCGAACCTGTTAATGTGCATCCTATATTTTCATTGCTGATGGAAATTATATACTCTGTTTTGTTGTAGTTTATTGTTTTCTTTGCAGCCTAGAACCTGAAGCAGTCGGATGAATCTTGATGAAGTCAACATCAGCAACTGCCTGAAGCAGTTTCTGGCTTGCATAATATCTTTTGCTGCTATTTCAAATTTTCACGTTCCTCTTAAATTGAAGTCCGTCTTAACCAAGCTGATCTCCCTGTGGCACAGCACTTCAACTCCCCCTCCCATTCCCAATCTGACCTTTCTGTCCTGGGCCTCCTCCATTTTCAGAGTGAGGAACAGCCCCTCATATTTTGCTTGGGTAGTTTACACCCCAGCGGTATGAACGTTGACTTCTCTAACTTCAAGTAGCCCTTGCTCTCTCTCTCCTTCCCCTCCCCATTCCCAGTCCTCCCACTAGTCCCACTGTCTCCGCTCTCTTTCTTTCTTTGTCCTACCCCCTCCTGACATCAGTCTGAGAAGGGTATTGATCTGAAACATCGGCAATTCATTCTCTCCATAGATGTTGCCTCACCCGCTGAGTTACTCCAGCATTTAGTGTCTACCTAAGTTCTTCTTTGTCCTGATTGCAAAAGTTATGCTCCATTCCTAGGCTTGGTGGTAAACTGGCAGCATCTTGAGGTTTACCTCCAATACCACCCCACAGCCTTAAAGAAAGATGTTCAGGACTAATAGTGTTATCTAAAACATTTAAGTTTAAGTACCACTTTTCCTGAGGCAAGGGAAAAATACTACTAATATTAGAAAGTATGCTGGAAATATTCAGCAGGTCAGGCAGCATTTGTGGAAAGAGAAGTACATTTAAATTATCTGGTAAATAGCCATCATCAGAAAATTTAGAACAAACGTTCATCAACCCGAGCTCTCAATTTTGTTTTCACAGATGCTGCCCAATCTGCTAAATATTTACTGCATTTTCTGTTTATGCAGGTACTTGTGATTTACAAAAGAATTGTATACTTTTAGAGTAAAACCTTTTAAGTGAAATTTCAAGCTTTATAATGGCTGGTTAAATACATCATGAATATTTCGATGCCTTGTATTTTTTAACTGGAGTGTGGCATAATATTATAGGAAGTAGATTTCTAAATCCAGGACAAGTGCCCTAATGGATGTACAGTGAAAATGTGTGTTAGAATGTGTGTAAATCAAATAATTCCTTGACGGACAATAACGGGACTGAGTGCTGCAGAAGCACAAAACAAATTAAACCTGAGAGTGAAGTTTTACCTTCTGTAAAACTTCCATTAATTTTATTTTTTTAATATTTCTGACATTCAGTTACATTTTAAGAATTAAAAATAAAGTAAAACTTTATAAACTTTAATAAAAAAAAGTTGAGAAGCACAGCATTTATGATCAACCTAGAAACAGTAAAGTTAAATAATATATTTTTTTAAACAAAGACAAAAGAGATGGCAGGTGTTGGAATCTGGAACAAAACACAATTCTAGAAAAACTCAGCAGGTCAAGCACAATCTGTGGTGGCAACAGGTGTATGTTGATATTTTGGGTCTAGATCCTGCATCAGGCCCCATATCTTTTTGCCTCCACAGATGATGCTTGGCCCTGAGTTCTTCCAGCAATATTTTAAGAAACATTTACTTCTCTATTGTCTGAACCATTTTAGGTTTAGGTTCATTATTGTCATGTTTACCGAGGTACAATGAAAAGCTTTGTTTTGCATGCTGTCCAAACAGATCAATTATATAGTGTGCATAAAAACAAGTTAGTTATACTCCAGTACAATAGATAGAGCATTGGGGAAATTACATGTTAGATTCTGATCAAGGAGTGATTTCCTCAGGCTGAGGAATATGAGTAGGATTGGGCCAACCAGTGGAGTCCATTTGAAGTCCCGCATCAAGCAAATTTTGGACTGAACATATGTTCTGACCCTAACTTTGGCATTTCATAAATCAAAAAGACTAGATTGCCAACCACAGGTAACATGATTTGGCCCCTTTTTATTCTGATGCACCATAGCAAAAAGGTTAGGCCCAACCTGCCATCCTGTTCTTATGTCACTTTTCCATGAAACAGCAAGAGATACAACTGCGTACGTGATGTTTTGGGTCTAGACCTGCATCAGGACAAACACCTTTTTCCTCCACAGATGTTGCTTGGCCTGTTGACTTCACCCAGCAATATTTTAAGAAACATTTGCTTTTTTAACCTGTCCCTTTCCCACCATCCTGGTACCCATACAGTCCTTCCAGGCAAAACAAAATAATCCATTTGTACTCATTTAAATCTAGGATGCTGCATTCCTTATTTACAATGTGGACTCCTCTACATTGAAGAAAGCAAATCCAGATTAGGCAATCACTTTGAGTCCAGTCCTCGGTAATTGCTCTCAGCTGCTTGTTTCATAGAAAATAGAACATTGCAGCACAGAAACAGGCTGCTCAGTTCACAATGTATGTGGTCCACACCTATGCCAATTTAAACTGCACGTCAGCCTACAACTGGTCTATATCCCTGCATTCCTTGCCTGCTCATAGGTCTGTCTAAATGCCTCTCCAGTCACTTTAATTCTCCATCTGAATTCCGCAATGACCTATCTGTGGCAACCAGGCAAATGTAAATTTGAAGAATAGCACCTCAACATTGTCGACACATGTTGGGCTGATTCTTCGAGTGGACTAGTTAACCTGCATATGCATAAAGCGGAATGGCAACTACACCATTTTTTTTCTGAAGTTTGAATTAATTTTAAACCACTATTAACACAAAGCAAATTAAATAAGATCAGCAAATTATTTTTATGTGGATACAACATAAATTCCACAATTGATTCATGGGAGTAGGAAAGAACTGCAGATGCTGGTTTAAATCAAAGGTAGACAGAAAATGCTGGAGGAACTCAGCGGGACAGGCGGCATCTCTGAAGAGAAGGAATTTCTTCTCTCCAGAGATGCTGCCTGTTACGATGAGTTACTCCAGCATTTTGTGTCCACCTATTGATTCGATGGCATTGGCTGCTCTGTTATAGAAGCACCGAAAAGAAAGGTTGAGCACAGAAACATCTGTCTGTCATTTATAACAATTTCACCTTTAATGATTTTCCTGTGAACAGACTTACAAAGAGTTTTTTAAATATAATATAATGGTAAATTACATTTGGAACTGTGGACAACTCTGGAAAATGTTGTGGTTCTTTGAAGGCCTGTGGCGCTTCATTAAAGAAATAGCTTTAGAATATGATATACACTCAATTTAACCTGGGGAGAGTACACTCTTGATATCAGAACTTTGTGTTCATCTACATGAGGACGAATGGAGGAACATAGTGTAATATTTATTTGTGCAGAGCAATTCATTAATACAGTTTGCCATGATAGAAATTCATCTCATGAAGTTGCTGCCTTACAGCACCAGAGACCCGGGTTCGATCCTAACTACGGGTGCTATCTGTTCTGAGTTTGTACGTTCTCCACGTGACCTGCATGGGTTTTCTCTGGGATCTCCGGTTTCCTCCCGCACTCTAAAGACGTACAGGTTTGTAGGTTAACTGGTTTGGTAAAATTGTAAAATTGTCCCCAGTGTGTGCAGGATAGCGTTAGTGTGCAGGGCTTGCTGCTCGGAGAGGACTTGGTGGGCCGAAGGGCCTGTTTCCACGCTGTATCTCGAAACTAAACTAACATTGCAACTGTCTGGAATCCCCTCCTTCAGAGTGGTGGTAAATCACAGTTCTTTGAACTCGACTTCAAGAGTATGTCTTGGCCTCAACATATCAATATGAAATCCTATAAAATGAAAGCCATTATTTCTATATCGTAAAATACTAATTCTGTGGACTTAAAACAGACTTTTATGGTTTGTTAATGCCTATTAGTATTTGGATCAATATTTGTATTAGGTCCATATTGCATAAAGCCAATACTTTCATAATTAAGCCAGGATATTTTTTTCTTATGTGAACTTTAAAATACATTTATTAGATAGTTACAAACTTAATCATCCCAAATTTACCTTAACCTGTTAACATCCTCATGTTTTCTCTCTTCTGTATAGATTTCATCAATAACAGAAGAATTGTAGAAATTCAGTTGGGAGACTTCCTTGTTTTTTTGCGTCGTGTTATCTCCTTCAGAAGCCTGCAGAACAATATGGTTTCTGTGAAATGGATTGACCCAATTGTATTGATAGCTTCAGGGATGAATACATCAGGTGAGATGGTGACATTATCCAAATAATTGTATCATGGTTTTAATCTTGGAAACTATCACCCTGATTCTGGTATATAATTCCAGAACATCTTTGAATTTCTTCAATTTGATTTTTGTAATCCTACTAAAGCCATCTCTGAGTTAACATTGTAATCAGCATCTTAGCAATTAATTGTGACAAAGGTAATCCATTCCATGTTTTCCTTCTCAACCTTCAACCTTTGACACAGTTGACCATGCCATCCTTCTCAAGTGTTCTGCTACCATCCAGCTAGATAGATTCCTTGCTTGGTTTTACTCCATCCATTGTTGCTAGAGAATTACTCTACAGTGTACTCCAATCTTATGGCTTAATAGTTCCTTCTAGTGTTCTTAAGGATGCATACTGGCACCACTGGTTGAGCCGCTGCCTCACAGCGCCAGAAACTGGTTCAATCCTGACCTCGGGTGATGCCTGTGTGGAGTTTGCATGTTCTCTCTTTGAACACGTGGGTTTCCTCCCACATCCCAAAGACGTGAGTTTGTAAGTTAATTGCCCTCTGTAAATGGTCCTGAGTGGGTAGGGATTGGATGAGAAAATGTGATAACATCAAAATAGTATGAATCGGTGGTCGGCATGGTCTTGGTTGTCCGAAAGACCTGTTTCCATGCTGCATCTCTAAATACAAGCTGTACAAAAATGTTCATCGTTTTTTACATGCAGACTAGTGCATCCAACTCGGTCTTGCCACAAGGTAGACACAAAATGCGGGAGGAACTTCTTTTGACCCATCCACAGTCTTCCTAATTTGTTTTGTGTAAGAAGGAACTGCGGATGCTGGTTTAAACCGAAGATAGACACAAGTCAAGTCAACTCAACTTTATTTGTCACATAAACATACAAGATGTGCAGTGAAATGAAAGTGGCAATGCCTGCGGATTGTGCAAAAACTACAGAACATAATAGAACAGAATAGTAAGATTAAACGAGTACTTACCAGTATGAAGTTTGATCTGTATTTTATGAGGAGTTACGGTGAGGTATTACGTGAAGATCCCAGCCCAGTGCGCATGTGCGGCATACTTCGAAGCAGCGGTGTGAAATCACAGGATAGACACAATATTTGAAGTAAGATAGTAAAGATCATGAGACATCAGTTTATTAGTTTGATCTATACATTGAGGGTGGGAGCGGCGGGCACGTAATACCTCACCGTAATTCCTCATAAAATACAGATCAAACTTCATACTGGTAAGTACTCGTTTAATCTTACTATTTTACTTCGGAGTCACGTGAGTGATTCCGTGAAGACTTCAAAGGTCTGTGATTTCAAACCGTGTAACAGTTTTTATTTCACTCACTGCCGAAGTTTTTGAGGGAGGAAGTGTTATCGTAATCAACCAGTGGATCTGCTTTCACAAGAAACAGAAAGGTATTTGTTAACAATAACAACATAAAGAGCTCCCCTGAGCTTAAATTAATATTGCAGTTTGTAATATTCTTTCTGCAATTAAATCAGGTTTATCAACGGTTTATAATAAAAAATGTTCTGAACGTCGTTCCCTTGATCATTCTGCCGTATTGAGAATGTGGTCAACCGGGATGTCCATTCGTTCAGCCGCTGATATCAATGCTGCCCTAGTGGAATGGGATTAAAATGTATTATTATCTATTCCGGCAGCTTTCAGTACCTTTTTGAGCCACCTTGGAGTGGTTTGGCTCGTACCCCGTCTTGGGGTTTCTGTGGTTGACCCATAGGCTTTCCTCTCCCTCTAAGATTGTGGGTTGTGTCTATATATTGTAGTAGATGGGTCACCACACTCAACCTGGACTCTGGTGGGTAGGCCCGGAATCCCACCAGTGAATAGGGCGTTCCTGGTCTATATAGCCATATAACGATTACAGCACGGAAAACACAGGCGATCTCGACCCCACTAGTCCGTGCCGAACTCATAATCTCGCCTAGTCCCATATACCTGCGAGTTAGATTTTTACCAGACCTAGAATATGAACGTGATGCGTCTGGGGTAATCACCATGTTATCCAGTCTAGTTTTATGGAGTGACTGGACTCTGTGAGCGTGTACGAGAGCCATAAGCATGAGCGTTTTTAACATAGATTGAGCAAGCTGAGGGATCTGGCTGGTGCCATTCTCTGAGATATGTCAATATCACACCAATATCCCATACATGGGTATACCTGGGTTTTTGGGGCTTGTTATTATAGTTGCCCTTGATAGGTTTACCTTCAGTGGATGGGATCCCATGCTCTGCTGTCATGCTGTTTTAGATAAGCAGATAAGGCGCTCCATGCTGTATTTACGGCACTGTAACTCACCTTTTAGTCATGGTGTAGATGTTCCAGGAACTCCAATACGTCAGTGGTTGAATAGTTTGTTGTCCCTGCGTCGTGGCAGTATTTTACCCATGTTAGCTTTTGGTGACTGTTCGCAGGGATGCCGACATGGTGGTAATGGTTCCTTTGGATAATCCCAGTCCCTGGTAAGGTCTATTCAAAACCTGCATCCAGGAGTTTGATGTTTTTCTGGCATGGGTGGCTTGTGCCTGATACTGGGTTGAGTCAGCAACCATGGTCCACTAGGGAAATCCATAGGTGACTCGCCCACCGTGTCGTGATGAACTGGGAACCATGGCTGTGTAGGCCGGTCGGGCACGTTCAATATCTCGGAGACAGGTCCCATCTGTACTGCGAAGTGCCCGTCTGATGAGGCAGAAGGGAGGAAGGCAAAGCAGAAATTCCCCCTTCCAGCGTGTAGGCATCTATCGCTGCTGCCTCTAATCTGGTTCCTAAGTCACATACATAGGTTACTGGTGATTCCGTCTTGTGCAACCAAATTGATATCTGGCTTTCAAACTGCTTAATACCTTTAGCAGATATCTTGGGTTTGACATCTATTCAATGTTATCATAAATTTTACCCCGTGACATGGTGTCTCCCACTGTGTTCTAGCTTCCTAGGACATAGGCAGCTGATAGTTAAAATGTCTTTTGACACACCAATGCCAGATTTGTTTGACCAATTTGTTGCACAATAACGATTATTATGCTCCCCATATGGTTGATATAAGCCACCACCATAGTATTATCAATCCGTAACCACATATGTACGTGCTGCATTTGAAATGCAAATGCTTTTTAGCCCAATAGGCGATCACCAATCCCAAGTAGTTGATGCCCGGTATGTGTAGTAACGATGTTTGTGAATTGGTCCATCTGTTACCTGTGCTGGATATGGAGTTTAGTTGCTCCCCAGCCTAAAGTACTGGCATCGGTTTTTAATAACCAAGTTGGGATTGGTGATGATAATAGGGCTGAAAACTATGCCAAATATATGTCTGCCCACCACTGTAATTGTGATATAGCTTCAGTGGGTACATTCATGATTTGATTATAGTGACCCAAGTACCTTGGCAAAGTAACAGTCATATGGACGGAATTATTATTGAAACCCAGATAATCCATGGTAGTTAACGCTTCAATTCTGGTTTATCTGGGCGTGGGATAAACCTCAGAGCTTTAGGGAGCTGTTTCGTAGCTAGAACTGCTGCCACAGCTAATTCCTTTGTTTCCCCTAATATGAGGATATCATCCAATATATGCCATGATTATTATGCTTGTTTCTTAATATTTTCATGGCCATTTTTGTAATATTTATAATGTTTAGGCCTGAGGTTAGACCATAGGGAATGCTCTATGCTCCCATAGTTGCCCTAACCGGGATATCCATTATCCAGGTAAAATTTTTTTAGGTATCTATAATGATCCTAGTGTATGGGTATAAGATAGTTAGCATCTTCCATATCAATGTTCCCCATAGGTATCCTTTGGAGATCAGATGTCTGGCAGTGAGAAAACCCGTCTCCATCTTAAAGTGTATATACTCAACAGATTATTTAGTGATATTAGATCAATGATGATGCTACATTCACTATCTTTTGTAGTTTTGGTGAATATATTCGAACAAATTCCAATGGTTCATGTTTACTCCCATGATCCGTTTAGTAATGAGCCTTCTAGTTCAGCTTGACCTTCTCACTTCTCTTAGAGGGAGAAAATGCCCTTTGGGCGCATTGCTGAACTGGCGGTAATATGCCCAATTTGAATTCGTTTTTATCCACTAATACTGTTGAGTATATTTTGGTTATTTGTGACAGCATCCCATGCTTTATCAACAAGTGTAAATGCCCCCCCCCCCCCCCCCCCCCCCCCCCCCGCAGTTAGTAGAACACCCTTATTTAGTATAAACTGGGAGGAACCAGACTACCTACCTCCATGTTTATTGTTTTTTCATGAAGGCCTAGTTTGCTGGTATGCTGGTGCTGTCGGTGGGGCGGCGCATTTTCCCACGGCTCCGCTCTGGGCCCCTGTCTAAAAAGAACTTTGGGGGTAATGTGAAGCGGTCGCCAGGCTTTCACCAGTCCTTGTTTGATATTGCTGGTGGATGCCGAGGGGTGCTGCCAGCTGGGTGTTGGATGCGATGTCCTGCTCGTTCCATGGCCTGCCCTTATGAGGTGCACAGGTTTAGCTGCCTCTCTTCCCGCAGCAGCGGTTTGCATAGCCCCGTATATTTGGGGTTGCGGGCAGGTTTTATATGCACCATTGTTCAGTCTAGTATACCAAATTTGGGAACATCTTAGGCGTCAGCACCCTGGTAGTGCAACGGAATAGTCTCATCCTGGGAGAACCACCTTGGTGATCATGGCGTCTCGCCTGCCAGGTGAGTATGATCCGTGGAAAACGAGCAAAGGCGGTAACATCTTGACCCTCTGTTAGCAGTTGGAGTGGATAAGAATGGAGAAAGAGGAGTGCTATCCGCACGATATAGGAACGATCCTGCTCTCACCGATAAAATTGAATAGTATAATATATAAGAAGAACCCAATTATTCACAATATAATAAGAATTTGGAAACAAATAAAAGCATCCTTGAAATTAAATAATTTATCAGTACTAACCCCACTATTGAACAACCCCGCATTCAAACCTTCTCTCATCGACAACACATATCAACAATGGGATAGACTGGGGATTAGGAAAGTAGGGGACATGTATGAAGTGGGCAAACTGTTATCATTTCAACAATTAAAATTAAAATTTAAATTGAAGGATAATCAATATTTTAAATATATTCAGGTATGTGACTTTATGAAGAAACATACACATAGATTTCAAACTATATTTTTAGATCCTTTAGAAGAAGCAATGAATATCAAGGCTGATTCACAAAAATTAATATCATACTTTTATAATAATATATTAAATAGAGAATCACCCTCAACAGAAGCATTAAGGGAAGATTGGGAACAAGAGCTAATGACAAAGATCTCGAAGGATAGATGGGAAAAATATTTGATGAATACACATAACTGTTCTATTAATGCAAGACATAATTTAATTCAATTCAAATTATTACATAGACTATATTATTCAAAAACGAGGTTGAATAAATTTTATCCAAACGTCTCTCCCAGATGCGATAAATGTTTGTTTCAAAACGCTAATATAACACACTCATTTGTTGGATGTACAAAGTTGAATAAATTTTGGAGTGATATATTTGATATATTTACAAAGATTTTCAAGTCGAGAATAGAACCCAAAACGGAATGGATTATATTTGGAATAATAGGAGAAGATACCAATTTAAATAAAGATCAAAATGTTTTTTTTAATTATGGGTTAATAATTGGAAAGAAATTGATACTTAAATTTTGGAAAAATACAACCACACCAACTGTTAAAATGTGGATTAGGAATATGATGGACATAGCACGCCTTGAAGAAATGAGACTCCGACTAATAGATAAATATGACCAATTCTTAAAGAGTTGGTCTCCTTTCATCGACTTTTTGGAATCATGTGATGCAGCGGTGCCGTAAGGATTGCCGATTTCAGTTCATGACGCGGATAGAGCTACATCTCCGAATACAGATTTGAAAAATTCTCTTTTAAGGGGCCTTCTCTTCTATTTCTACTTTCCTCTTTCTCTCTTCCTTTTTTTTATTTTTTATATACACACTTCACGTTTTTCTACTCTCTACCATCTATTTTTCCACTTTTTCCCCTTTCTATTGCTTTCTTTTTCTTGTTCGGCTTACTTCTTTCTTATAACATAAAACTAGAGGTTGTACATAGAATGGATTACGGTATTACATAGTTGGCACCTAAAATTAGGTGCCACTGTACTGTTTTGTGCTGTATTAACTTCTAATAAAATAAACAAAAAAAAAAAGGAGCTTCAGAATTCGCTGCTTTTAGCTCTAGTCTGCGAGTCTGCTGACCCAGCTGCCTGCGGATTTGCCTCTAGAAAGGCCTGCTCCTGCAGGGCTTTGTTGGGAAGATGGTCGCGTGGAGGAGCCATGTAGTGGCCCACGACACCCAGTAGCTCTTCCTGATCCTGCTCCCCTGGCATACTGCTGTTCTCGTCCGCCTGCCCAGCGTTTAAGCCAGCCCAGCCCTGGCCTCCTTAGCTAGCCTCAAAAGAGGGAGCAAAAGGGTGTGCTATAAATTGGAGGAGGCATAGCTCAAACTCCGCTGTTGCATCAATCCCTCGTCAAGGGAGATGGCTAGTGCAATAGCACTGGGGTAGGAGTGTCAGCTCCCTTGGCATTCAGCCAGTGCCCCTTTTTCCCTGGAGGTTTTGAACTCCATGACCTCCTCTGGCTTGGGGAGACAGACATACTTATTTTTGCTGTCTCCAGCCTGTTCCAGTTTTGGAGGAAGTTGGCTCCTGTAGAACCTGTTAAATTGGTAAGATTTTTGTCTTACCTGTATGTAGAGGCTGCCTGCCGTTTTTCAGGCGGCATTGTAGCGGTTCCCGGGCGGCGATTCTCCTTGTCAGGAGTCTGCAGGGCTGCCGGTCGGGTTTTTAAATTTCCCGCCGGTCCGCTGCTGTTCACCAAACAGCTGTTCAGCGGACCGGCATCAGCGCAGCTCCCTGCAGCGGTCCACAGCCTGTGCGGTCCCGTTAGCGCCTTTCCCCCTCCACTGTCGGCTCCTTCGCTGGAGTCGAACGGGGGCCGCTTCCTCTCTACTTTGCTCCCCCTGGAGCAAAAAACCACAAGGCCCGATTAAGGTAAGTACTTACCTCACGTCCTTGGATGCGGGAGCTGCCGACTCCCGCTGGCCGCGTTGCACAGCTGTGCGATAATGCCGCACCTGCGCACTGGGCTGGGATCTTCACGGAATCACTCACGTGACTCCGAAGTAAAATCAGTATTTACTTGTTAGAAAACATTTTTTTACAAACGACACAACACAACAGTAAATTAGTCCCTGGTGAGATAAGAGTTTACAGTCTTAATGGCCTGTGGCAAGAAACTCCGTCTCATGCTCTGTGTTTTCACAGCATGATGGGGGAGGCGTTTACCTGACCGTAGCAGCTGGAACAGTCCCTTGCTGGGATGGTAGGGGTCCCCCATAATGTTGCTCGCTCTGGATCTGCACCTCCTGAAGTATAGGTCCTGGATGTGATGTTGCTGGACAAGATGCTTTCTACAGTCCCAGAGTAGAAGCACTGAAGGATCCTCAGAGAGACTGAATTTCCTCAGCTGCCTGAGGTGGTAAAGGCGCTGCCTTGCCTTACTCACCAGTGCGGCGGTGTGTGTTGTCCATGTCAGATCCTCTGTGATGTGGACTCCCAGGTATTTAAAGCAGCTCACCCTATCCACAGTAGTCCCATTTATCTCCAGTGGCGTGTACGTCCTCGGATGTTGTGCCCTTCTAAAGTCCACAGTCAGCTCCTTAGTTTTTGTGACATTCAAGAGGAGGCTGTTATTCTGACACCAGAATGCCAGATCAGCCACCTCCTCCCGGTAGGCCTTCTCTTCGTTATCGGAGATCAGTGTCATTAGCTAACTTGATGATGGAGTTGGAGCTGAAGCGGGCCACACAGTCATGTGTGTACAGGGAGTACAGTAGGGGGCTGAGAATGCAACACTGTGGGGATCCTGTGTTCAGGGTGAGGGGAGCAAAAAACTGGAGTAACTCAGCAGTACAGGCAGCTTCTCTGGAGAGAAGGAATGGGTAATGTTTCGGGTCGAGACCCTTCAGACTGGTTAGGGGTAAGGGAAATGAGAGATATAGACGGTGATGTGGAAAGATAAAGAACAATGAATGAAAGATATGCAAAAAAGTAACGATGATAAAGGAATCAGGCCGTTGTAAGCTGTTTGTTGGGTGAAAATGAGAAGCTAGTGTGGCTTGGGTGGGGGAGGGATAGAGAGAAAGAGGGAATGCCGGGGCTACTTGAAGTGAAATAAAATTCAATATTCATACCACTGGGCTGTAAGCTGCCCAAGCGAAATATGAGATGTTGTTCCTCCAATTTGCATTTAGCCTCACTCTGACAATAGAGGAGACCGAGGACAGTCTGTGTAGGATTGGGAAGGTGAATTAAAGTGTCCAGCAACCGGGAGATCTGGTTGGTTAACGCGGGCTGAGTGAAGGTGTTCCACAAAACGATTGCCCAGTCTGCGTTTGGTCTCACCAATGTCCACATTTTGAACAACTGATACAGTTGATGAAGTTGGAGGAGGTGCAAGTGAACCTCTGCTGAACCTGTAAGGACTGTCAGGGTCCCTGGGCAAAGTCGAGGGAGGAGGTATAGTGACAGGTGTTGCATCTTCTGCAGTTGCAGGAGAAGGTACCTGAGGAACGGGTGGTTTGGATTGGAAGGAATGTTAACCAGGGAGTTGCGGAGGGAACGGTCTCTGTGGAAGGCGGAAAGGGGTGGAGATGGGAAAATGTGGCTAGTGGTGGGATCCCGTTGAAGGTGGTGGAAATTTTGGAGGATTATGTGATGTTGCGACGTCTGATGGGGTGGAAGGTAAAGACTTGGGGGACTCTGTATCTGTTGCGACTAGGGGGAGGGGGAGCAAGGGCGGAGCTGCGGGGTACCAAGGCGATACGAGTGAGGGCCTCATCTATGATGGGAGAGGGGAACCCACATTCATAAAGAATGAGGACGGATGTTCTAGTATGGAACACCTTATCTTGGGTGCAGATGCGGTGTAGATGGAATTGGGAGTAGGGGATAGAGTCTACAGGAAACAGGGTGGGAAGAAATTTAGTCAAGATAGCTGTGGGAGTCAGTGGGTTTGTAATAGATGTCAGTCACTTGTCTATTTCCTGTGATGGAGACTGTGTGAACAAGAAAAGGGAGTGGGGTGTCGGAAATGGTCCAAGTACATTTCAGTGCAGGATGAAAATTGGTCGTAAAGTTGATGAATTCCATGAGTTCTGGATGGGTGCTGGAGGTAGCACCGATGCAGTGATCAATGTAATGGAGATAGAGTTTGGGTATAGGGCCAGTGTACGCCTGGAACAGGGATTGTTCAACGTACCCTACAAAGAGGCAGGCATAGCTAGGGCCCATGCGGGTGCCCATAGCTACTCCTTGGACTTGGAGGAGTGGGAGGAATCAAAGGAGAAATTGTTGAGGGTGAGGACCAACTACTACTACGTGTAGTAGTGTTAGTAGAGGGAAATTGGATGGTTCTGCGGTCGAGCAAGAAACTGAGGGCTTTAAGGCCTATCTGGTGGGGGATGAAGGTGTAGTGACTGAACGTCCATATTAAAGATGAGGGAGTGGGGGCTAGGAAAGTGGAAGTCATTAAAGGGCATGTGAGGTATCTTGGACATGGGTCAAGAGAGATTGGACCAAGAGGGATAGGATGGAGTCGAGGTACGTGGAAATCATTTCCCTGGGACAGGAGCAGGCAAAAACAATGGGTCTGCCAGGGCAGTTGTGTTTGTGGATTTTGGGGAGAAGGTAAAAACAGCCTGTGGAGCTGGGAAACGATAAGGTTGGAGGCTGTGGAAGGCAGACAGCCAGAAGTGATGAAATCAGTAATGGTGTTTGAGATTAAGGCCCACTCCCTACAAACAGCTTACAATGGCCTGTTTCCTTTGTCATCGTTATTTTTTTGCATATCTTTCATTCGTTGTTCTTTATCTCTCCACATTGTCTATATCTCTTGTTTCCCTTATCCCTAAGGGAAGTCTGAAGTAGGGTCTCAACCTGAAACGTCACCCATTCCTTCTCGCTAGAGATGCTGCCTGTTACTCCAGCTTTTTGTGTCTACCTAATTTTTTTTGTTGGATGTATAGTTCTGAATGAGAAGAAATTTCATGCTACAAAATATCGGGAAGACAGATGCTATTGCATCGCAAGCTCTATTCCCTCGACGCAGGGTTCATCACTCTCCTCAGCAGTTGTTTGAAACTAAACAAGATTTTATTCAATCTTAGTCTTTTCTGATACAGTCCCAATCAATCATCACCCCAAGTACAAACAAGGAACTGCAGGTGCTAGTTTATACCGAAGATAGACACTGTGGGTTAAGCAGCATCACTGGAGAAAAAGGATGGGTAACATTTCGGATTTATGCACACTGGCATATAGTTCCTAAGTCATTATTACCACAATATTAAATTATAATTTTCCTTAAATACTTGCATGGCCTTTCCTACCCTGGGTACACAAAAATGCTGGAGAAACTCAGCGGGTGCAGCAGCATTTATGCAGCGAAGGAAATAGGCAACGTTTCGGGCCGAAACCCTTCTTCAGACTGATGGGGGGTGGCAGGGAGAAGAAAGGAAAAAGGAGGAGGAGGAGCCAGAGGGCTGAGGGATGGGAGGAGACAGCCCGAGGGCTGAGGAAGGGGAGGAGACAGCAAGGGCTAACAAAATTGGGAGAATTCAATGTTCATGCCGCAGGATGCAGAATCTCCAAGCGGAATATGAGGTGCTGTTCCTCCAATTTCCGGTGTTGCTCGCTCTGGCCATGGAGGAGACCCAGGACAGACAGAGAGGTCGGATGGGGAATGGGAGGGGGAGGAAGTGCTGAGCCACTGGGAGGTCATGTTGGTTATTGCGGACCGAGCGGAGGTGTTCGGCTTAACGATCGCCCAACCGCCGCTTGGTCTCACTGATGTAGATCAGCTGACATCTAGAGCAGCGGATGCAATAGATGAGGTTGGAGGAGATGCAGGTGAACCTCTGTCACACCTGGAATGACTGCTTGGGTCCTTGAATGGAGTCAAGGGGGTAGGTAAAGGGACAAGTGTTGCATCTCTTGCGGTTGCAACGGAAAGTGCCCGGGGAGGGAGTGGTACGGGAGGGAAGGGAAGAATTGACAAGGGAGTTACGGAGGGAGCGGTCTTTGCAGAAGGCAAACATGAGGGGAGATGGGAAGATGTGGCGAGTGGTGGGGTCACGTTGGAGGTGGCTTTCCTACCCTTCCTGCAGCCCAATAATGTTCCAAGAATTATGCTCTCCTAGTTCTTGCCTTTCAATTGTTCAGAATGTAATTGCTTCAATATTGGTATGAATGTCTTATGCTGTTATCGTCTTTAAAAATACCCTTCCGATACGTCTATCAACTCTCCTCGAATATACCTATTCATTGAACTGGGTATCTGCCCATATCTCCTTGTAGCTCATCGTTTTGTTTGATCATTCCCTGAAGAGATGCCTTGTCACATTTTGCTTTCAAAAACAACATATAAATACAAGTTGCTATTCTATTTGTACACCAAAAATCAATGTTTCTAAAGCAATGCTGCAAATACAGGAAAATCGTTCATATACTCATTTATTCTTCCATTTATTAGACGAAATGAATATTTCACGAAAATGGTAAAACATTTTTTCTAAGGGAAGTAGTGAAATGTTCTTTAAAACCTATTTTTTGATCTGGTATATAATATTAATTGATTTTGTATGTGTGAGTTCATTGAATCATAGGAATTTATTGCGTAGCAACGGGCCCTAACAGCCCACCGAGTAACTTTCTGCTTTAGTGGTTTAATTTAAGCTTGTGCCATATTACACATTATTCTTGATAGATTAGTACACAATTTAAACTTTCATAATTCTGTGATTTCTCATTTACTGCATTATTCATGATTTCTTTAATGTGTTGATAAGCAGTAATGAACTTTGCACAATAATTTTATTCCCCAGGTGCTCCATTTATACATAATTTACGCACCAAGTTATTAGCATTGCATATTTTGGAGTCGCTGTTGCCTGCCTGTTTGGAGCCAAACCAAATTAAGGAGGTAAGATTTGTATTCATGGATTTTCAGAGAAAGATAATAGCAAATTTCAGTATGATCCCAGAGCATGCTTCCCTGATTTAAAATCGCAGTCCTGATTAAGGAATCGGGGGTTATTGCAGGAATACAATCTTGAAAACCTCTTTAAATGAGGCCACAGCACTCGCGCTTAGGTAGGAAATAGGGCAATCATTTTCCTGGAGGTACATACAGTGCCCTCCATAATGTTTTGGACAAAGACCCATCATTTATTTATTTGCCTCTGTACTCCACAATTTGAGATAAGTAGTAGAAAAAAAATCACATGTGGTTAAAGTTAACGGCCATTTTTATACATTTTGGTTTCACCATGTACAATTACAGCTGTGTTTATACATAGTATCCCCCCCCCCCCATTTCAGGGCACCATAATGTTTGGGAAACATGGCTTCACAGGCGTTTGTAATTGCTCAGGCGTGTTTTATTGCCTCAATGCAGATGTAAGAGAGCTCTCAGCACCTAGTCTTTCCATCACCTTTGGAAACTTTAATTACTGTTTATCAACATGAGGACCATTGATACAAATACATCTATTGATGCTCCTGAACACATCATCAGTGATGTAATCTGGGGTCATTGGGTGTTTCGGGTCTTTCAACATCAGACACCCTCACCCAGGCGACCCAGCCGTGGTTGATCGGACCACGACTTGTGTTCCGGTGGCATTCGCTCCGCCCCTTGGACCTTCTCTCCTGATCCAGATCTATCTAAGGCGTTCTCTGCTGCCTCTGGTGTTCTTGATGGCTCTTCTCCTCACCACTCCGTTGATGCCCAGTGCACTCAAGGCCCTGCAAAACCTCTGAAGCCAACCTCGATGTGCATACACCTTGCCTTCCAGCCCTGCTTACGGCAGTCTATGACCAGCTCTTCATCACCTTGTCGACCTCCTCGTCGAACTGATGCAGACAGCCGTCTTGCAGGCCTGAGGCCATTTGACTCGAACCTTCTCCGGAGAACTGTTCCAATGGTCTAGCTGCGCCACTTGGAGGCTTCGGGCTCTATGGGGTGATTCCGGGCCCGGCTCCTCCTGCGTCTCACCAGGTAAAATACCTGTGCGATGTGACACTCCCTGTCCCTCCAAACACTTCATCCGGGTCTGGTGAATCTTCAGGCCTCGGCTGTTCTTGCAAACCATACCACATCTGCATTTGATACTCATAGTCGGCTGTGCCAATGAAAATCAAAGAAACTATTATGAGACTGAGAAAAAAAAAACTGTTCGAGACATCAGCCAAATCTTAGACTTCCCAAAATCAACTGTTTGGAGCATTATTAAGAAGAAAGAGAGCACTGGTGAGCTTACTAATCACAAAGGGACTAGCAGGCCAAGGAAGACCTCCACAGCGGATGACAGAAGAATTCTCTCTATAATAAAGAATAATCCCCAAACACCTGTCCGACATTTCAGAAACACTATTCAGGAGTCAGGTGTACATTTGTCAACGACCACTGTCCACAGAAGATTTCATGAACAGAAATCTAAAGGCTACACTGCAAGATGCAAACCACTGGTTAGCCGCAAAAATAGGATGGCCAGGTTACAGTTTGCCAAGAAGTACTTAAAAGAGCAACCACAGTTCTGGAAAAAGGTCTTGTGGACAGATGAGACAAAGATTAACATATCAGAGCAAAGTATGGAAGAGAAAAAGAACTGCCCAAGATCCAAAGCATACCATCTCATCCGTGAAACACGGTGGTGGGGGTGTTATGGCCTGGGCATGTACGGCTGCTGAAGACCAGAGGCCGCAGAGCGTTTTTGAAAATGGGGGAGCTGAGCGATCACTGATCACCGGCCGCGGTTATGTCCCTTCTGGGTATGTAGTCGGACAGCCTTCCCCTACGTCAGCGGTTGGAATGGACAACTTGAACGGCCGTAATACGCCTTTTGCGTCAGTCTTTTATGTTGCAACTATGCCTGAACCACCTGAGGCTCGTAGACTTGTGGCTGAAACAGGTGCCTTGAGATGGGAAAAGTGGTTTGGGTCTGTCTACACATTAGTCGCTGACCCGGCGAACGGAGTGTGGGATAGCGTGAAATATTGCAGAGATTTGAGAATAACCTGCTCCAGTTCACTTGATAGCCTCAATGTTGGCCTTATTGCAGTTGGACATTTTAACACGTGGACTCTCTCTGTCCCTATCCATAACTATCTTAAACCTAATTGAACTGTGGTCACTGGTCCCAAAAGGCTCGTCCACACACACTTCATTAACTTGATTCCCAATTTCCCAATACTAGATCCAGCGTTGCCCTCTCACGTGTGGGGGCCTCCACGTAATGCTTAAGAAAAACTCTCCTGAACACTTTTGAGGAATTGCACTACATCTAACCCCTTCACGCTATGATTTTCCCAGTCTATATTAGGAAAGTTAAAATCCCCTACTACAACAACCTTATTTGGCCTGCAGCTGCCTGCAATCTCCCGAAACATTTGTTCTTCTAATTCCTGTTGACTATTCAGGAGTCTGTATACACCCCCAACAAGGTGATCATCCCTTTCTTGTTCCTCACCTCCATCCATATAGCCTCACTAGGCAAACGGTCCGTAATGTCACCTCTGAAAGCCGTGACATCCTCTTTAACCAACAATGCAACCCCACCTCCTCTTTTTCCCCCTCAACCCCTGCCTCTCCTGAAACTCCTGTACCCCGGAAAATTGAGCTGCCAGTCCTGCCCATCCCTTAACCGGGTTTCAGCCGTGGCTACAACGTCCCAGTCGCTCGTACCTATCCATGTCCCCTAAGCGCATCTGCCTTACCCGTCAGGCCCCTTGCATTAAAATACGTGCAGCTTAAACCAACCCTCCTTCCTTGCTCTCTGCTTTTCACCTGCCTATTCTGTCCACTAACCTTTCCCACACCACGCTCCATACCAACTTCTAGCCTCTCACTTGCCTCTGTCCTGCACGAGATCCCACCCCCCTGCCAATCTAGTTTAAACCCTCCTGTGTAGCATTAGCAAACCTTCCCGCTAGAATGTTGGTTCCCCTCCAGTTTAGATTCAACCTGTCCCTTTTATACAGGTCACCCCTGCCCCAGAAGAGATCCCAATCATCCAGAAATCCAATCATCAAGAGACTCCACGCCCCCAGCACCAACTCCTCAGCCACACCATCCTCCATACCAACACATTCATTTCCCCAATCTTCCTCTTCTTACCTTCGCTGGCACGAGGTACTGGAAGCAATCCTGAGATCACTACCCTGCAGATCCTGCATTTCAATCTTCTACCCACTTCCATAAACTCGTGTTGCAGAACCTTCTTCCTCTTCCTACTTATATCGTTTGTGCCAACATGCACAACAACCTCCGGCTGTCCCCCTCCCTCTTGGGGATGCCGTGCAGCAGCTCTGAGACGTCTTGGACCCGAGCATGAGGGAGGCAAAACATCATCCTGGAGTCTCACCAGCTGCAGCTGAATCTCCTGTCCGTACCTCTGACATTGGAGTCTTCCACCACTATAGCTCTGCCTGACGTCACTCTTCCACATTGAGTCTCGGCACCAGGGTTGGGATCACAGCCCTGGCTACCATTCAATCATGTTGTGTCATCCGCTCCTAAGAGGGTGTACCTGTTTTCATTAGGTACAGCCACCGGGGTCTCCTGCACTCCACGTTTACTCCTCTTTCTCATAGTCACCCACCTTCGCTTTTCCGGTACCCTTGGTGTGACATCCTCACTGTAGGTCCTGTCCAGGAAATGCTTGTTTTCACGGATGGTCCTGAGGTAATCCAGCTGCTGCTCCAATTCCCCAATACGTTCATTCAGGAGCTGCACCTGGACACAATTTCTGCAGGTGTGGTTGTCAGAAGCACCAGTGGTGTCCCTGACTTCCCACATCCTGCTGGAAACACACTGTACCAACTTGCCCGCCATTTCTTCAGTGGACAAAAAAATCATTAACTTCAAATCAAGTGTAGCCTCCTTGCCTCGGCCTCTTCACCGAAGACTCTTGAGCCAAAGAGTTACACTTTACTCACAAGGCACTTCACCTCAACAAGGTCACTCCCCAGCAGGCCGCTCCCCCGAGAGCAAGCCCTACTTTTATTTGCTGTTCTATTAACTAATTAGCTAATTTACAAATTTGGTTACCGTTTTCAAATTACCCGCTCTGGAAATATCTCACCAAGGCTTTAACTTCTGCGGCCAATCCCCGCACACGATCCTTCACCTGCCGCCCCTCTGCCGACCTTGAAGGTATGTGGTCAAGACCCTTCTTCAGTCTAAAGATGGGTCTCGACCTGAAATGTCATCCATTCGTTCTCTCCAGAGAAGCTGCTTGTCCCGCTGAGGTACTCCAGCATTTTGTGTCTACATTCCTTTGCAGTAATGTCATAAAAAAGAACTTGGCAACAGTTACAAGTAGGTCTATATTGTTAAGTGGGAGTCACTCCAAAATTAAGTTTTGAGAGGTGGGCATTAAGGGTATGGACAGTAAACCCAATGAATCCTGAATGTCAAAGAATATTGAGGGCTTTGTGGATTGTCACCTTGTCGTGGTGGAGAAGCTTGTGTGGTCCTGAGAGCGATGCTGTCTGGAGCTATGCTCCTGGTAGAGCCACCCATGGCGGTAAGGTCGAGGGGGAGGTCTCTGACAAAGGGCAATCCAACCAAGACCTCAACGGTGGAACAGGCGGAGGATGATGGCTGATTTAAGTGGAGAGTCACAACGGCTGGGAAGGCGGATGGTGGCTGCAGCAGAAGAGGGTTCCCGGTCATCTTGGACTCCATGCCATCGGATCCTGACCCAGATTGTCAAGGATCGTGTGGTGGCTGTCTGTGCACCAGTCTCCCCACGTTAAACAAAGTCATGCACAGGCGTCCTCCATGAGAGGACAGTCATACTCGTTTCGAATGACCGCTGATGATGACGATGATGATTGAGGGCTGGATAAAGAAAACATAAAACAGATATAGTTATGTGAAAATAGAGGCACTCTTTAAGAATACACAGGGTGAAGTGAGGTTTTTTTTAATTCATTAAATTAGGAGGGCAAGGCAAGGTCATGAAATGTTACTTGTCAGGCATGATGAAGAAAAAGCGTTCTATACATATTTAAAAACATGGGGATGAGTGGGTATTGATTGGGGCCTATTAGGGATCAACAGAACAGTATAAACAAGTCAAAAGACACAAGTGAGGTCTTAAATTAATGCAGGCAACCTCCACGTTTGGGAGGGGGGGGATGGGGTGGTTGCATTCCCAGAAAACTACCTGTGTTCTGATCTTACATAAGCGGAAGCTATGTCTTCTGCTCAAGCGTTAAGAAACATTGGCAAAAAACAAGTGCGTTTTTCCCCACATAGATACCGTATAAGCAAGTTCTATTCTCTATCTCAAACTTTTGGGGAGTGATTTGTGAATTCTGCAAGGGAAAATTTATGTAATGCGAGAAGCCGGGAGTCACCTGCAGATCTAATTTGTATTCACTGAGAAAAGGGAGAGTTCAAAACAGTGAAAGGGGGAGGTGAAAGTCTAGAATGTGTCACTAAAAAAGGTAGAGATATTTAATGTTTAAGAAGGAACTGCAGATGCTGGAGAATCGAAGGTACACAAAAAAGCTGGAGAAACTCAGCGGGTGCAGCAGCATCTATGGAGCGAAGGAAATAGGCAACGTTTCGGGCCGAAGAAGGGTTTCGGCCCGAAACGTTGAGATATTTAGTGTTCTTTAGTGTACATTCCCAGGATCTGTTGAGATGTATCCGGGCTGCTAAAGAAATCAAGAGAAGAGATTGCTGGGGTTCTGACAGTTAACAATCTTCCCTGTCCTGGTCATCATTCAGATCATCTTTCAGAAAGGAGATGAGGAGGAATTTCTCATCTTTTTGGTAATTAGAGGGTGGTGACATGGTAGGTCAAAGGGCCTGTTTCTATGGTATTGTAAGTTAACTAACATTCATCCATGTTAGAACCAGAATCCTAAATGTCTGTACAGAGGGTGGTGAATCTGTGGAATTCTTCGCCACAGAAGGCTGTGGGGGCAAAGTCAGTGGATATATTTAAGGCAGAGATTGAAAGATTCTTGATTAGTACAGGTGGCAGAGGTTATGGGGAGAAGGCAGGAGAATGGGGTTTGAAGGGAGAGATAGATCAGCCATGATTGAATGGCAGAGTAGACTTGATAGATATGCCATTTATTGTCACTATACATGTACAGTGAAAATGAAAGCTGCTCGTACTCAGTGCATACATACAATTTAGCACAAAAAAACACAAGAAACAGAAAAAAACAAAAAAGAGAAGGGAGAAGGGGGGGGGGGGGGGGGGGGGGGGGGGGGGCGGGAATAGGTGCACAATTTCTGCGGCGCTACATACATATATACATATATACAGATGGAAGTCCGTGTTGGGCAGTGAAGTCAGAGCATGTGTGAATTAGAATTAATAGTAGTTATAATTCTCAGAAAGCAACTATTCCTGAGTCTATCTTTGATGATCTTCTTTGCCCTGCTAAGGCAGCGGGAGGTGTAGATGTCCATCAGGGAGGGGAGAGGGCAGCCAATGATCCTCTGCGCTGTCCTAGTTACCCTCTGAAGCCTCTCCCTGGCTGCCATGGTGCAGCTGCCATACCATGCTGTAATGCAGTATGTCAGCAGGCTCTCGATGGACGAGCGGTAGAAGGTCAGCAGCAGGTTAGAGTCCAGGTTGTGCTTCCTGAGGACCCTCAGGAAGTGCAGCCGCTGCTGAGCCTTCTTGATGACCGCTGTCGTGTTGTCCGTCCAGGAGATATCAGCAGCGATATGGACGCCGAGAAACCGGAAGGTGTTGACCCTCTCCACACACTCGCCGTTGATGTGTAGGGGGGCTAAGTCGGTGCTGTGCCTCCTGAAGTCGACAATGAACTCTTTTGTTTTCCTGGTGTTCAGAGCCAGATTGTTTTCTGAGCACCAGGTTGTCAACTTCAGGACTTCCTCTCTGTAGGCTGCCTCGTCTCCCTTTGAAATAAGTCCGACCACAGTAGTGTCGTCAGCAAATTTGACGATGCGGTTGTTGTTGTGGGCCGGACTACAGTCGTAGGTGTAGAGACAGTATAAGAGGGGGCTTAGCACACAGCCCTGTGGGGAACCGGTACTCAACCTGCGAGTGGAGGAGAGGTGGGGGCCGAGTCTCACAGTCTGGGGCCGGTTGGTGAGGAAATCCTTTATCCAGGCACATGTGAGAGTGGGGAGGCCGAGAGTGACCAGTTTACCAATGAGAATGTCCGGAATGATTGTATTAAAGGCTGAACTAAAATCCACAAAGAGCATCCGGACGTAGCTCTGCCCCTGCTCCAGATGGCTCAGCACAGAGTGGAGAGCTACGGTAATGGCGTCTTCTGTGGATCTGTTTTGGCGATAGGCGAATTGGTGGGGGTCGAAGTCTGGTGGTAGATAGTCCTTGATGTGCTGGAGGACCAATCTCTCGAAGCACTTCGTGATTACCGGAGTGAGGGCCACAGGATGGTAGTCATTAAGGCTGGTGATGGGAGACTTCTTCGGCACAGGGATGATTGTGGCTGATTTTAGGCAGGACGGAATAACTGCCTGGTCCAGGGAGAGGTTGAAAATTCTGGTGAAGATGGCAGTGAGCTGGTGGGCGCACGCTTTGAGCACCTTACCAGGTACTCCATCTGGAGAGAGCAGGAGGGAGAGATGATCTGACTGGCCGAGTTGGGGGAGGGGGATGGCTCTATACGCGTGCTTGATATTGGTGTAGACATGATCCAGCGTGTTCACCCCTCTAGTAGAACACTTGACATGTTGGTAGAATTTCGGCAGTACAGTCTTCAAGTTGGCCTTATTAAAGTCCCCTGCGATTATGTGAACACCTTCGGGGTGGTCCCGCTGCTGTTCGTTAATGGTGTTCAGCAGGAGAGAGAGCGCCTTGTTTACATTGGCGTCAGGTGGAATATACACAGCCGTGACAATCACGACTGTTAGTTCTCTCGGTAGAAAAAAAGGCCGGCATCTTACAGACATGTACTCGAGGTCAGGGGAACAATGATTGTCTATGATTGTCCCGTTGTTGCACCAATTCTCATGCACGTATATACAGAGACCCCCTCCCCTGCTCTTACCGGAGTCCATAGTCCTGTCCCCGCGGAGCAGAAAGCGTCCTGCTAGCTGCATGCTAGCATCAGGTATCCCCGGGTGAAGCCAGGTTTCGGTGATGATCATAACACAGCAGTCGCGGACATATCGATTTCCAGCGAGTTGTAATTCCAGGTCATCCATTTTGTGAACCAGGGATCTGGCGTTGGAGAGATACAGGCTCGGTAGAGGTGGCTTGTGTGGTCGATTCCTTAGCCTTAGCAAAGCACCGGACCTGCGGCCTCGCTTCTGCTTCCTCTCCCTCCTCCGTCTGCGCCGCCTCCTAGACCCGACAACAATCCACGGGGACCCCGGTGGTCTTGCTATGTCGCCCGGGATGTTATACTTGCGATGGAAGACACCCGAAACCGCAGTCTGACGCTGGTCACCGATATCACCGATATCCACGAGGTTCTGGCGGGTGTAGCGGGTGTTCACAGAACCGACAGCAAAGACGTACACGGACAACACAACGTACACAAACAACAAAAAAGAGCACCGATGGGCTGAATGGCCTAATTCTACTATCTTTTACCATCTTATGTTCTTAAATTAATCTGACAAGGCAGCTCTTGCACTATGTGTAGATGAACTGCTTCTGCATACCAATTGGTACTTTCTCCATTGCAGTTCAGAGGCAACAAATATATTCATCCTTGTTACTTCTTAAAATGGCAGAATATTGACCATCTAAGATTTAATTTGTTATCTGTGTAGTCCATGTGGTGTAAGGAGTTCAAGCTTCCTTTTATATTTTGATCTACTTGTGACTAAAGAGGGAGGATCAGAAAACTTCAAACTCATCGCTATCGAGATTGCATCTCCTCAGTTGCCTTAGTTATCCATTCTTAGTCACAATGACACTCCTTATTTATCTGTGGTCTTTGTCTCATTGCCACTCCTAACATGAGCAATACAACCATTGGATAAAATGGGAACAATAAGTAATATGAACAAGTAGAAAAATGGGGGAGAAAATTGAAAGTTTACAAAGGGGAAAAGAATTGGAAAAAAGCAGGAAGAAAAGATTCATCTTGACTTGAGACTCGTTGTTTAAACAAAATGTTAGTGGATTGAATTACCTTATTCCCCGGCAATGAAGACGCTATTTTGTACCCTAAAATAAAGCCCGAAAATTTACCTGCGTCTTGGAGGCCGAAGGTTAGCTTGCTAGCCAAGAAAGATACACTTGGGCCAAATTGCTTTTAAAACATGGGGGGGAACACAACAAGGCCAAACACAGGAGTCGACAACCTACGGCCCGATCTGGCCCGTAATCCGAACTCATCCGTCCCGCAGGCGTTTAAACCTGGGAACTGCAGCCAGTCCCGGGGCACGCAGGCGACCTGTGCGCTACAGCCAGACCTGCCAACCTACCTGGGTGCTGGACCTGTGCGCTACAGCCAGACCTGCCAACCTACCTGGGTGCTGCAGCCAGTCACGGGGCAGGCAAGCTGACCTGGGAACTGCAGCCAGTCCCGGGAACTGTAGCTAGTCCCGGAGCACCCAGGCGACCTGGGAACTGCCGCCAGACTTGGGGCAAGCGACCCGACCTGGGTGCAACAGCCAGAACTGGGGCAAGCGAGCCGACCTGGGTGCAACAGCCAGAACTGGGGCAAGCGAGCCGACCTGGGTGCAACAGCCAGAACTGGGGCAAGCGAGCTGACCTGAGAACTGCAGCCATTCGCGGCCACACAGCTGACCTGGGTGGCTGCGAGTGGCCACCAATTCAGCACCTTCTGCTGGCCCGCCCGCCAGCTAGCCACGGTGTCCTTCTGTCCTTCTGCACAGGCGCAACCGGTGGAGGTGGTGGTTGGTGGGTAGCTACTGGGCAGAAGGGTGGCTGCTCTACTCTCCTCCCCCCCAGGAAGTCCCTATCCTTCAGAACTGAAGCGCACAGCACATTGTGGGACAGGCAAAGATGGAGGCTCCTCGGTCCAGATTGCCTCCTTGAAGGAGTTTCACATCTTCATTTCTACTGACCAAACCAAACCCTTGACCCTGTCCCGCCAGCCTTTTTTCAACATTTAACAACTCAAAATTGGGTGCGTCTTCGACGCAGGTGTGTCTTCATTGCCGGGAAATACCGTAGCTTGTTTACGTATTATTTCAAATTGAAATTAGAGATTTATGATTGAAAGTCATTCCTAAGATAAGTTGCAAAATAAAGTTGTTTTGAATACACATATTTGTGGCTGTTCTAGATTTTTTTAAGTTTTCTGCTATTTCCAACAATTTACCATGACTAAATAAAAATCTGAACTAAATTATATTACTAATCAAATCTCTTATTTCAGACTTTGGAAGGACTCTTCAATTCGCTTTCTTCTTATATGTGGGACATGCCACTTGCTTTAAGCAAACTGGAAAAAGTAGAGAAATCAATTGAGGTAAGGCAGAATAAAAGTATCTGAATTTTATGGTATGCAGTTTTGATAAACATTACATAAAATAAAAAGATGCTATGATCGATACACAGATATTAATTCACTAGGCAGGAAAATGATCTCAATTGCAAAAAAACATGTTTCCACTTCTCTTTATTTTTCCCATTTAACTATCTTGAAAGTTGATGTAGATTCTGTCTGAATCACTATATTGTTCCAAATCTCTAAATTTAATCAGAATTTCTTACCATTGTTCTAGAGACTTTATCTTCTAAAAAAAAAATGTATGCTATCATGTAGCCTATTTCATCCATCCATAATTGCAAAATGCATATCTGGAATCTTTGGTATTTTTTTAAAGAATGCATTTCCATTCTTTGAATAATAATATTTGCTTGCATTTGCAAGCAAATGTCCAGCGCTCCACAGTTCTCTAACTGAGATCTCCTTAAGATTATACATTTGCTAATATGATGACTGATCATATATTCAATAGATTTTTTGTCAAAGAAAGGAACATTTTTACTTTTCTCTGATTTCTTACTTGGTTTCCTACAGTTAGGATAATGAAAATCAAATAAAGGAGATTCATTCAGCAGTGAATATTTAGCTTTTAAGCTTACACCTGTAGGGGTGGTGCAATAGAGTGGAGTTTGCAAATGCCGCACATCCTTCCCTTTTAAAAAAATGTTTTTAAAATTTAATCTCCTTTTGAATTTACATCACATTCACTAATCTTCCTATTGCCAAATCAGCTTTGAAATCTAAATTTATAATAAGTTTAATCTGTTTAAAGCAGAAGATACTCAAACCAGTTTAGAGCCGTGATTTTTTTAACACTTTAGAAAAGTATAACCACGCTAGAGAAATTAAAAATTAGTCCCAGAACATAATTTTTCTTCAATATTACTTTCTCGGTTTTGTTTCAAACGCAGGATAAAGAGTGTGACAACATACCCATTAAAGAGTTTTCCTTCGATCCAGAAAAAATGGTTTGCTGTGTAATGGAAGCAGGAAATGTTTTATCTCATGGTATGGGAGGCAAAGGATATGGCTTAGCATCAACGGCCATGACATCTGGATGTTTTCAGTGGAAGGCAAGTGTGTAATGTAGAGAAATCAAATAATATAGATTAGACAATGCTGAAATCATCGGTTGTATTTGTATTCAGTCTTACTTTTGTATTCATATATCATTTAAAGTATTTACTCCCTATTCAGCATGTTATTTTCCATCAATAGACTGAGGATGTGATCTAACAGTAGTCAATGGAATTGCACATTTCTAACTATATCAATTTAAAAATAATTGGAATGTTTAATTATTTCTATAATCTTCAATATGTATTGAAGACTACCAGTTGCTACAGAATGGTAAAACTGGTAGAGTGCTGCCTCACAGCATGAGTGACCCGAGTTCGATCATGACCTCAGGTGCTATGTGGAGTTTGTACGTTCTCCGTGCATGACCGCATGGGTTTTCTCCGGGCGCTTTGGTTTCCTCCTGTGTTCCACAGTCTTGAGAGTGTACAGGTTAATTGACCTCTATGAATTGCCTCTCGTGTGCAGGAAGTGGATGAGAAAGTGAAATAACATAGAACTAATGTGAACAATTGATCAATGGTCAGTGTGGACCCGAAGACTGAAAGACCTGTTTCCATGCTGTATCTCTAAATTTAAAAAAAAAAAAACATATCTGCAGAAATGCTTTGTACGGTGATATAGGAACAAGCTAATTTGCTCCCTTGTACTATAGGCTGATTCTTGTTTTCAGTTTTTCTTTCAATTGGAGCCAAAATATATTTTGAACTCTTGCTTTTAATATATTCACAAACCCCAGAATGCAGGTATTTCTTCCTACCCAAGTCACAAATAGCTATCCCCTTATCCTAAAACCACGCCACCAGATCTAAGTGTAAAAGACAGAGAGATGGCCTCTGCGCATTACCCTGCCAATCCCCCTGCAGAACCTTTATTTCAATGAGATAACAAGTATTTTTTGTTTGATGACATTCTTGAAGTGTGCAAGGTGATTTTTCCATATTGTCCTACATGAGTAGAAATTATTTTAGTTACTGTGGTAGCAATAATCTTTGTGGCACAATTCAAATAATATCATGCCAATCTGCTTTTGTCCTTTCGCTAATATTCCACTAATACTAATACCTTATTACATGCAAAATACATTACATGCTCTTTATGCAGCACCTTGATTAATATCTTTTGAAAATCCAAGCATACTAGATCAGACTGACCTACAGTTGCGGTCCATACATCCATCCTTGCCCCGACATATGAAAAAGCTCCTGAGTTATATTTTTCCATTTCCTGATTTAAAAAAGTTGAAGAAAGATAAGCACGGGATCCAAAATAGTAAAGGTTTGCCTCACACAATGTAATACTGTCGGGAGGCCAGACCAGAACAAACCCCACACGTGATACAGCTGAAAGATCCTGTGGTATCCCTCCAGTTGTCCACTTTTTCAATGCCCTTTGTTCATCACCATGTTGCTGCCATGACTCTGAACATCCTTAATGAACTGAGGTTTTCAACAGCAACATTTAAAAACTCTGTGTTTAAGTGTTTAAGAAGTTAAGTGTTTAAGAAGTCTGAAGAAGGGTTTTGGCCCGAAACGTTGCCTATTTCCTTCGCTTCATAGATGCTGCTGCACCCGCTGAGTTTCTCCAGCATTTTTGTGTACCTTAAACATTTAAAAACTCTGGTTCTTCACCACCTTCTCAAAAGTGATTCGGGATGAACACTATCTCGCTGTCTCGCTAATCTCGCTGTCACACCCATAATTCATGAATTAATTGTAAACAATTTACTTGCCTTCTGAACTACTTTTGCCAAGATAATTTGCCCAGGTTATATAAATTACAGTTATAAGATGAATGTTCTTGAATAATACTGTTCAATAGTATAGCTGATTAATCATGCATAAACCACACACCTTCTGTTCTCATTAATTTGTATGCAGTTTTACGTAACCAGGGAAAATAAGGGCAATGAAGGTACGTGTATCGGAGTCTCACGGTGGCCAGTCAGAGATTTCAATCATCGTACAACATCAGATATGTGGCTTTACAGAGCTTATAGTGGAAACCTCTATCACAACGGGGAACAAAGCTGTACTCTACCTAGCTACACCCAAGGAGATTGTATAACTTGCGTTCTGGATGTGGAAGCCAGAACAATTTCTTTTGGAAAGAATGATGAGGTAAGATTGTTCATAAAGATTACATGAAAAGGTTACTAATATAATTAGCTTTTTCATGCAGTATATTTGCACTGATGTACAAAATGCAACATGGCACAATTTGAGCAGAATATTATTTTTAAAGTCCCTCTTCTGATTGCCTATGGCTTGCTTTATTTTCATAAAGGTTTAAATCCAAAACTATGCTTCATGATAATTATACATTTCACAATTTTTAGTCTGTGGTGAAGGTGTTTGTCATGCATCATTCATGGCATTGTGTACAAGAGTTAGGATGTCATGCTGCCACTGAACAAGACCATGGTGATGCCATACTTGTTTTGTTTGTAGTTTACCAAGCTATAGGGAGATGCTATTAGCTGGAAGGGTGCAGAAAAGATTGACGTTGGTGTTGCAGGTAGTGAAGAGTTTGATATATAAGGAGAGACTGGATAGCTGGGGTGTTTTCCAAGAGTGTAGAGGACTGAGGGTTGAACATGTACAGGTACAGTTGGGCAGCCATAACCAAAGGAAATGAAGATTTAAGATCATTGATCATATCTTCCTGGATGTGGTATACGTTTTAAAATCAATTTCTATTTATTTTGAATACACTTATTTGACCAGTTTCTCTGTGAACTAAAATGGCCAACGGCCATTAGCCCGGTCAAGTTGCAGTTAGGATAAGGTTGTTAATGTCTGTCTCTCAACACCTGTTCAGCATCTAGGAGAATGATCAACCTCCAAATGTTTTTATAAGCAGGGATGGAAAAGGCACTTCAACTTGGATTTATTCAGTTGATACAAGATGGGGAAAGTAGTTCCTCTCTGGTCATATGAGTCATTAGTTCATAGGTTATGGGAGCAGAATTAGGCCATTTGGCCTATCAAGTCTATTCTGCCATTCAATCATTGTTGATCTATCTTTCCCTCTCAACCCATTCTCGTTTCTTCTCACCATAATGCAAGACACCCTAGTACTAATCAAAAATCTATCAATCTCTGCCTTAAAAATATCCATTGACTTAGCTTCCACAGCCTTCTGTATTCCACAGATTCACCATCATCTGACTACTGAAATTCTTCCTTATCTCCATTCTAGAGGTACATCATTTTATTCTGAGGCTATGGCCTCCGGTCCAAGACTCTCCCATTCGTGGGAACATCCTCTCCACATCCACTCTATCCAAGCCTTTTGATGAAAGGTACACTGTTCATTAATGGTAAAGATATTTTCTCTTGTTTGCCTTAGGAACCAAAACTAGCCTTTGAAGATGTTGATGCAACTGAGTTGTATCCGTGTGTGATGTTTTATAGCAGTAATCCAGGAGAGAAGGTAACTGAATTATCTGTTGGCACGAATTTGAGTAATTTCACAGCTGTAATGGTTCAACTGACTTGAGGTCCTCCAAAAGCACAAATCCTTCCTAAGATTATTGCATAGTTGTTGAGACCTTAACAGAAGCATGAATTGTGAGTGATAACATCTTCGCTAAAACTGTAAGCTCCACGCATCAATGTACATAATAACACTTGCCCAGCCCAAATGTTTACAGCGACAGTGTGATTCTCATCAGCAAATTTAATTTTCATTTCAGAGCTTAGAAACATAGAAAATAGGTGCAGGAGTAGGCCATTTGGCCCTTCAAGCCAGCGCAGCCATTCAATATGGTCATGGCTGTTCATCCAAACCCAGTACCTGCTTTCTCCCCATATCCCTTGATTCCCTTTGCCCTAAGAGCTAACTCTAACTCTCTGTTGAAAACATCCAGTGAATTAGCCTCCACTGCCTTCTGTGGCAGAGAATTCCACGATTCACAAGTCTCTGGGTGAAAACGTTTTTCCTCATCTCTGTCCTAAATGGCTTACCCCTTATTTTTACTCTGTGACCCCTCGTTCTGGACTCTTCCAACATCGGGAACATTTTTCCTGCATCTAGCCTGTCCAATCTCTTAAGAATTTTACATGGTTCTTTAAGATCCCCTCTCATCCTAAATTCCAGAGAATATAAGCTCAGTCGATCCATTTTTCAAATCTTTCTACAACATAGAAGAAGCCATTAAACCTTTTTAGTCTATTCCAGCTTGGAACTATTTAATTCTCTCACAACCTATTCTCTCACAAGGGCCCATTACTATTTCCCTGTCTGTCCAATTCTCTATCAGCCTACAAAGTTAAGCTTAATTGACAATATCCACATCAATCTACCAACCAATTTCTATAAACTAGGGTACTGGCCTGGCATTCAGCGACACTGTCAATGGCCTCAAGTGCTTCTGAGAAGGTATTATACATTTTCATAATTGAAACTATGCCATTAAGGACAAAGGCCTTGTGTGGAAATTTGGGGAAATGGAAAAAGGGCTTATGATCAGAGACCCAATCAGTGTCTGAGATTTTGTTGGCAAACAAAATAAATACCCAAAAGGTCAAGGTGGTCTGTGAGGAGGATTGGGGCTGGGAGTGGAGTTCACAAGATGAATTGGTTGCACACAATGTCTGTGCTGAACATGATGCCAAGATCAACTCTTATCTGCCTGCACATAATACATATCCCTCAATTCTCTACACATCCATGTGCCCATCCAAAAGTTTCTTAAATGTCACTATCGTATCTGTGTGGAAAGAAAAATAGTGAAAACAATTGGTGAAGGAGTATGAATGATGGCCTTTAAATGTTAAAGGTTTGAATATCTGATTAGATGGCGACGGGGAAATGGCGGTTTGAAGGGATATGTTGACTTGGAGTGGTGGGGATGTAGCCCCTGAATGATCAAAGATTATTTGGAATACGCCTTGCAGTCCAGTTCAGTGCTATGTTAATTACATGGTTATCCTGCAAATTACCACTTCTGCAACAACTGGATGTTATTTCCTTTGTGATGGTCCAAACAAGGTAGTGCATGGAAATCTCGATCATCCATATGTGGCTATGGATGTAACATTTTTTCAAAAATTTCGGTTTGATGTGGTAACGGAAAAAAGGGTAGAGTAGCCTTCAAAAAATGTCTAATTTGTAAATATCTAAAAAAGTGTGAGTTAGGTAAATTATATTTATTGGAGAGTTGTTCAAAAGACATGAAACAAATCACGAAAAGGTACTAATCCCTTCCTCTTCCATAACAAAAAGGCTTGATTAATACTAGAAGGTTGGAAGAGAAAATTAGATATGATAGGACTCGATAAGATACAATCATTCAATCCAAAAAAGTTACGAAATTGAAACCATATTCAAAATGTATGTCTAATTATTGGATTAGTCGTATATTTAATCAATCTCGTAATTGTAAAAGGCAACAAAGCCCCTAGAATAGAAGCCAATGATAGCCCTTGCATAGAATCACCTTCAAGATTTATCCATCCTGGGCATTGGGTATCTTCCAAATCTTTTGTCCAAAACATTAAATAATGAACATTAACTGCCCAATAGTAGAATCTAAGTTTCGGGGCCCATCATGTCTGTGCCGACCCATTTGCCAATACTAAACCCTGGAAGTGCACAGTCAAATTTATAGAGATGAGATATGACCAAGAAACTGTCATAATAAGACCTGTACACCTAATCTGATATTAGGGCTGCAGCCAATTTACTGTATTTTCCATGAAAAGTCTTGAATTTTCCATTTCTTTCAGGTGGCACTTTGTGACATGCAAATGCGTGGAATGCCTCGAGACCTTCTACCTGGTGACCCATTTTGCAGTCCTCTTACGACTGCATTGTCAGAGGCAACTGTACAGTTGATCCGAATATTACATACCAATGACAACTGGATGTCTTCAATTAATCACCATATGCTTTGTAGGCTAGAGTTGATCGGTTCGATTATGAAAGAAGCAAAAATATTGAAACTGAATAAAACACGAAGTAAATATTCCATAAAGAAAAGCACTCTTGAGGAAAAAGAGTTGAGAGGCCAAGAAGAACAACTCTTAAAGGATGAAGATAAGGTCCAGTGTATTACAGAGTTAGCTGAACTACAGCTCAGAATGTTATGCAGAGAGGTATGGCCTGTTCTGGCAGTTGTTGGTGGAATAGACAGCGGACTACGAGTTGGTGGTCAATGCTTGCACAAGCCTTCAGGTCGCAAAGCAACCCTTTTAGGAGTTACAAAAGCAGGAGGCAACTTTGCAAGACTACAGTGGGAAGATGCAGACATTACCATCAGGTACAAATACCATATCGGTTTTTAATTAAATGTTATTGAATTTGAAATGTATTTTATACTCCAAGAGATATCAGAAAGGAGGCCACTCAATTTTGTCATTTGTCAGAGGAAGACAGACTGTCAGTGGAAGGTGGTTGATGTCAGGTTGCAGTGGGTATTGAGGGAGCAGGAGAGAGTAGGTTTATGTGAAAGTTTATGGGCATTATTTCTCATTCATTTGGAAATGAAAGTGGAATAAGATGGAAATACTTAAAAACCTGAGCACCTTCTGTGAAGAGAAAAATAAAATAAACAAATAGGTAATCAGCCTGAATCAATTGTATCTCTACTGTGCCTTGCCAGCAGCTTCTGACTTCAATGATTTTATTATTTATTGTTTGTCCAGTTTGCACATTCAAATAGGAATTCCCTTCAGAAACAAAATTATCTAATGTCATATTTTTTGAAATTCATATTGTCTAAAGTCCTGTGACAAATGAAATCTATGCAAAATTTGACAATTGGCCTTTCTTATGAGGATGTAACAAGTAAAATGGACAAGGGAGAGCCAGTGCATGTAGCGTACCTGGACTTTCAGAAAGCCTTTGAAAAGGCCCCACACAGGAGATTAATGGGCAAAATTAGAGCACATGGCATTGGGGGTAGTGTATTGACATGGATAGAAAATTGGTTGGCAGACAGGAAACAAAGAGTAGGGATTAACGGGTCCCTTTCAGAATGTCAGGCAGTGACTAGTGGGGTGCTGCAAAGCTCAGTACTGTGACCGCAGCTATTTACTATATACATTAATGATTTAGATGAAGGAATGAAAAAAAGTAACTAGCAAATTTACAGGTGACACAAAGCTGGGTGGCAGTGTGAACTGTGAAGAGGATGCTATGAGGATGCAGAGTGAGTTGGGACAGGTTGGGTGAGTGTGCAGATGCATGGCAGATGCAGTACAATGTGGATAAATGTGAGGTTATGCACTTTGGAGGCAAGAACGGGAAGGCATCTGAATGGTGTCAGGTTAGGAAAAGGGGAAGTACAACGAGACCTGGGTGTCCTAGTACATCAGTCACTGAAAGTAAGCATACAGGTACAACAGGCAGTGAAGAAAGCTAATGGCATGTTGGCCTTCATAAAGAGAGGAGTTGAGTATAAGAGCAAACAGGTCCTTCTGCAGTTATACAGGGCCCAGGTGAGATCACACCTGGAATATTGTGTGCAGTTTTGGTCTACTAATTTTAGGAAAGACATTCCTACTATTGAGGGAGTGCAGCGTAGGTTCACGAGGTTAATTCCTGGGATGGCGGGACTGTCATATGATGAAAGAAAGGAGCGACTGGGCTTATATTCACTGGAATTTAGAAGGATGAGAGGGGATCTTATAGAAACATATAAAATTATTATAGGATTGGACACGCTAGTTGCAGGAAACATGTTCCCGACGTTGTTGGAGTCCAGAATCAGGGGCCACAGTTTAAGAATAAGGGTTAAGCTATTTTGGACTGAGATGAAGAAAAACTTTTTCACACAGTTATGAATTTGTGGAATTCTCTGCCCCCTCAGAAGGCAGTGGGGGCCGATTCACTGGATGCATTCAAACAAAATGGGGTACGGGAAGAAGGTATGGGGAGAAGGCAGGAATGGGGTACTGATTGTGGATGATCAGCCATGATCACATTTAATGGCAGTGCTGGTTCGAAGGGCCGAATGGCCTATTCCTGCACCTATTGTTTATGTATCTATGATCCCACAGAGCTGGAGGTTCTTCATTTTGAGAGCATTTGGGCAATCAAAAAATTGATTGGTGAGTTTTTTAGATTGACACATGGATATACAGGGAATGGAGGGATAATCAGGTGCAGGCAGAGATTGTTTTAACTGGGCATCAAGTTCAGCACAGACATTTTGGGCTGAAAAACCTGTTCCTGTGCTGTGTTGGTCTATGTTGTATGTATCACTGCAGCTGGACACTAAGGATCTCACTGAATAAATGTTTCTCAAAAAAACTTATTGAGGAAGGTGAAGTGTTCACCAAAGACCCCCTCTCACAAAGCTATGCCTGCTATTATTTGATTTTTTTCCATCCTGCAGAGAAAGGTTCTGACTATCTACCCAAACAATGCCTCTCATAATTGTATATACTTTTATCAGGTCCCCCCGCAACCTCACATATTTCAGATAAAATAATCCAAGTTTGTCCAGCTCTCCCTATGGCTTAATACCCTCTAATCCAGGCAGTATTTTGGTAAACCTCTTCTGCATTCTCTTCAAAGCTTCAACATCATTCCTGCAATAGGATAACCACAACTTTAAGCAATACTCCAAATGTGGCCTAACCAAAGTCTCATATATTTGCAGCACAACTTCCTGACTCGTATGTAATGACCTGACTGATGAAAGCAATTCTACCATTCTGTTTCTTTCCCAGTCTCTCCACTTGTGTTGCTTCTCTCGGGGAACTATGAATTTGAACCCCAAGATTCCTCTGTACATCAATGCTGTTAAGGGTCTTGCCAGTAACATTCCCTTTAAATTTGGCCTCCCAAAGTGCAAAGCCAAGTAGAATACATCAATGCAAAGGATAACCATAAAAAAAAGAGAAAAAGTATGAAAATGGGATAAGGTTGAAAAGTCATTTGGGAAGTCGAACCAGGGCAGAACCTTCATAGTAAAAGGTATGGAAGTACAAGTAATGTCTGTGGTTGAGAGGGTAGTGAAGGTGAGGGCGGGAGGAAAGTAACTTTTTGAATTATTAATGATAGCTTGAAAGTTTTAAAAGCTTACAACCTTTTCAACCTTACTCGAGGTCATAGCAACTTTTACTTTAGAATTTGACAATTAATACTGCATTTAAGATTTAACTTTTGTGCCATCTTCATTGCACTCAAAACTTGAAGATTCCCTGTTGAATGTGTATGATTCAGAACCAGGTTATCAGTATAGGTATAGCCCAAATTAAAATGTTAAGAATGAATGAACCTCCAGCTGCAATTAAGTCTGAATAGTAAACAGTATGTGCCATTTCTAAATATATTTCAGGCAAAAGGTGGGGATGACCATCCCTGCCTATTATTTGTAGACTGACCATTTCTGGTGCTGCTCAGGTGTATATTTGGTGGGTTGAATACTGAATGGTTTTAGATTGGTTGAACTGACAGCAATTTAGCTGGAGGGTAGATGCTGCAGATTTCACAAAGGGAAAATAAATATAGTTGTAATTATAAATCCACTGTTTTCTTTTTTACTTTTATTCTATTTTCTTCATTGTATTATAACATATGCAAATAAAGTTTCCTGATTTCTTGCTCTCCAAGTGACACATCGCTCTCCTCTCTGGAAACGTGCAAGTCTCATTGCTTCGACATAACTAGACTCCATGGTCTAAAGCCATCCATGTTATTAGACCTGACCTACTTAACAGGAGTACATAAAGAGCCTGAAATATGCAACAAGGTGGCACAAAATAAAGACCCTCCTGAGAATGCTGTCAAGAATGAACTGGAAAAAAAGTTGGATGAAGAAATAGCAAAATGTATGGCAGATGATGATCACAATGATCCTTCCAGCATGCAAAATCAAGAATCTCCAAATGTCCTTTTGAAAGACTTCCGAGATCATAATGAAGAAAATGAAGTTCGTAAAGGTAGCCCTATGAAAGGGAGTACTGAATTAATCGAAACCTGTCCAAAGATATGTGATAGAACTGTACAAAAGTATGAATTATTCTTAGCCGAACTACGAGCTGTGCAACTTTCATACCTGTCTGTTGGTGCCATGAAAACGCTTAGTGTTATACTGAGTCAAGGCAAATATGCGGACTTGCTCCTTATTCCCAACATCTCAACAAGCAGCCCATGTACTTCAGATTATGCCAAAACCCCTTCAGAGAATGCTGAACTTCGAATGGTCCTACATAATATAATGAGGTGCATGGTTAAATGGGCAGTCCGGCCATGTCCAATTAAACGGGTAGTGTCACTGGCTGACCTTGAACGTGCACATATCATGATATTCAAGTCTGCTTTGGATTCCTTGGTGGAAGATTGCATAAGTAAAGAGAAAGGTAAGAAAAATTAGCCAGAATTATGTTTTGGAGCCCATCTTCTGATATAACATATTCTTATAAGGAGCCTCATTTTGGAATATACTGTTTATTGAGGGGAACCAGTTCATTTGGTTCCAAATACCTTTCCTAATTGCATTCACGCTTTCATACTGGCAGGATCGACAGAATTAGTAAGTGGTTTGTGAATTTTGGAATCGCACAAACACAGTTAACTGTTTTTTAAGCATGTGCACGCCAACAAATATATTTTTAAGACAGACAGAGATAGATAGATTCTTGATTAGTCCGGGTGTTGGTTTATGGGGAGAAGGCAGCAGAATGGGGTTAGGAGGGAGATAGATCAACCATGATTGAATGGCGGAATAAACTTGATGGGCCGAATGGCCTAATTCTGCTCCTATCACGTGACCTTATAACCCACAAATATATGTACATTGAGATTAACAGCAGTCAATGTTCTGGTGAAGTTTATATCATATGATCAAACCTCAGCCTTGTATGATTATGCTGCATGTTTAGCCACGGTTGATCTGTCGGATACTTTTAGGTTCAAGTTCCACACAAAAAAAGTACCAAATTGAGGTTGATAACTCAGAGCAGTCAGAGTGAAATACAGCATGGAAACAGGCCCTTTGACCCACCAAGTCCACAACAGCCATTGATCACCCATTCACGTTAATTATACGTTATCCCACTTTCTCATGCACTCAATGCTCATTAGGGGCAATTTACAGAACGCAATTATCTTACAAACCTGCACATCTTTGGGATGTGTGAGAAAACCAGAGCACCCGGAGGAAACCCACGCGATCATTAAGGAGAATGTGGAAACTCCACACAGACAGGTCCCATGGTCAGGATCAAATCAGGGTCTCGTACGCTGTGAGGCAGGAGCTCTAGCAGATGCACCATTGTACTGTCCTTTTATGTGCTTTAAATTATTTTTACCTTTTATAATTTGAATCATATTAGTGTTTGGAACACTATTTCTCGTTTCAAAGATGCTGCCTAACCTGCTGAGTATTTCCAGCATTTTTTATTTTTGTTTCAAATTTCCAGCTACAGCTGTTTCATGCTGAAAAAAAATGGTATTAATTCTGACAGACATAATACAAATTAGATAATTAGTAATAATATAGAGATAGCCAACGTGGTTTAGTTTATGGCAGGTCGTGTCTCACAAATTCGATTAAATATTGTGAAGATGTAATCAAGAAGATTGAGGGCAAAGCCATAGATGTTTTGTATATGGCCTTTAGCAAGGCATTTCATAAGGTACCGCATGGTAGGCTGCTCCAGAAGATTAGATCGCATGGGATCCAGGCAGAGCTAGATGACTGGATAAAAAAATGGCTTCATGGAAGGAAGCAGTAGGTGATGGTGGAAGCTTGTTTTTTGGACTGGAGACCTAAGACTTGAAGTGTGCCTCAGGATCTGTTGTTGTCCCTTTGCTGTTTGCGGTTTATTCAATGATTTGGATGAGAATGTACAAGGCATGATTAACAAGTTTGCAGATGACACTATAGTGGGTAGTATTGTAGATAGCAAAAATGGTTATTAAAAATTGCAGCAGGATCTTGATCAGTTGGGCAAATGAGTTGAGTAGTGGTTAATGGAGTTTAATGCAGATAATTGTGGGGTTTTGCATTTTGGGAAGTCAAGCCCAGGACAGGACCTGGGGACAGCAGGTATATAGTTCCTTGAAACTGGCATCACAAGTAGAAAAGGTGGTCAAGGGTGGTCAAGAAGGCTTTTGTCACATTGGCCTTCATTAGTCAGTGTGTTGAGTGTGGAAATTGAGATGTTATGTTATGGTTTAACAAGGCATTGGGGGGGACCACATTTGAAGTACTGTGTTCAATTTTGGTTACCCTACAATAGGAAAGTTGTTGTTAAGCTGAACAGAGTGCAGAGAGGATTTACGAGGATGTTGCCAGGTCTTGAGGGCCTGAGCTATAGGGAGAGGTTGGGCAGACGAGGCCTTTAATCTAGGTCAGAAGGAAGAGGGGTGATCTTATAGAGATGTATAAAATCATGAGGGGAATAGATTGAGAGTAAATGCCCAGTACTTTAACCAGAGTAGGGGAATTAAGAACCAGTGGACATAGGTTTAAGGTGAGAGGGGAAAGATTTATTAGGAACCTGAGGGGCAACTTTTTCACACAGAAGTTGGTATGTAAATGGAACATGCAGCCAGAGGAGATAGACAGAAGATAGGAATGGTTTAGTGGGATATGGGCACAATGTCAGCAGGCGGCACTAGCGTAGATGGGGCTTCTTGGTCAGCAAGGGCAAACTGGGACAAAGGGCCTATTTCCATGCTGTAAAACTGTATGATACTATATTAAACAACAGATGGAGAATTTAAGAATGCTTCTAAGTATGCTTAAATTACTGAAAATTAAGTGGAATATTTTTCCAGTGTCACATTATACGGGGGGGATAAATGTTTAATTTACGTTGTGTTTTATAATTCTGCTGGACAGTTTTACTTTAATTGACATGTTTTGACAAAGGGGATTTTAAGGTTGTTAAGAGCCTTTGGTATATCATGTGCGAGAGTTTAATAAGGAGACATACTGTCACGGGAAGTACTAGCAGCATATGTTTCATGTGTTTATGTATCACTGGAGATTTAAAAGCAAATGATCAACATTACTTTTTCTTTTAAGGTGTGGAACTGTTTATATCATTTGCTTAAAACAAATGATGATTCAAATCTTTGTTTTTTTTAAATCCTAATTTCAGAGGGATCATTGACAGAAAATACAAGACTTCACTCTCAAGCGGCATCAACCTCATCTAGTACAGTTTCACTGTACAGTAACTCCTCTGAGGAAAGTGCAGGGATTCCCATCTCAGTGCCAGCTTCAAACTCTTCTTCGGCCACAAATTTTGGTTCTTTAGTATCTGCAAATGGATTGGAAAATGTTAACCCTTTCTTGCCTGTCAACGTCTTACAGTAAGTATAATATTGTTTACATATTTTGTACTCTGAATAGTACTGTTTTATTGATCAATAGCAAGTGTGATGTTTAAAGAACCATACTGAGTTTTTTGAAATTCAGTCCAATTTATATACTTCAAGTATGCAACAGTTGTAAACCAAGCTGGTTGAATTTAGAATATCTATGTTTCCTACTGCATGCAAACTCACTATGTTGGAGTACCTTTAATTTTCAGGCAAATTCAAGTTCTCTGGTCATCCAAATGGGCAGCCGAAAAGTTTAAGTTTAAACAAAAGTTTTGAATGCATTACATGTGCTTGTATCTTGATCCTAAATTGATTGTGATTTGTTAATGTGTAATTTTGAAGTGCTGCATTAGAATTAAAACTGACAAATTGTTTTGCATCTTGTTTTTCCCATGTAGACAAATGGTTTTTGTCCGATTTCCGTCACTGTCTGGATTGTTTAACAATCCTTTATTACTCCCTGGATTGAATGTGGTACCTGCTATTTCGGATGATGATGGGGAGCAAAGGAATTATTTTACATTTCCTTCAGTTTCCAACAGACAATGTAGTTCACCTGGTAAGCCACTCTCAATATTTTTAACTCTATGTCTCCTATCATTGTTTCATTTTCTGCATAATTTAGTTTCTCTACTCGGTATACTTCTCTGTGTATTCTCCTTTCCCATTATTACTTTAAACAATTATGCACTCTAACTTGATTTGTGCAGACAACAAATTGATAGATGTTATGATGGAACTAGCAAAGATGAAATTGAGTTTGTCAGAGGTGATGTTTTCCCTTTGAATGATAGAAACCAGCTCAGTCAAGAGCAAGCTTGCACCATCTTTAATCAAGATAGTTATTATCTACCGATCAATCAATTTTTATTCTTTAACTTGGCTATTCATGTTGAAGTTATGTCTCCAGCCTTATAATGTTTGATTATGCCATCTGACTTCAATATCCATTCACATGGAATCATAATTTACATTGCATCTAATTTAAAATTATTGCAATTCATTTATGGGTAGAGTAGTTAGTTTATTCCCTACTTAAATCATTATTTTCACAAGACATTTAGGAGAGCTTATTTTAAAATCATGATAATCCCATGTCCAATATACATTGATGCTGCTTTATTATTGTCATGTATACTGAGATATAGTGAAAAGCTTTGTTCATGTGCTATTCAGTGAAATAAAATCATACCATACATGAATACCATTAATCCCTGCACAAACACAGCAAATAGTGCAAAGAGCAAATGGCCAGAGTGCAGAAAGTAGTGTTGCAGCATTTTAGCATTAAATTACAGAGAAAAAGTCTAAGGTCCGCAATTAAGTAGTTTAGAAGATCGTGACTACATCCCAATTTATGGAGAAGACCATTTAGTAGCCTGATAATGGACAAGAAGCTGTTCCTGAATTTGGTGGTATGTGCTTTGAAGTGTTTGTATCTTCTACCAGAGAGGAGAGAGAAGAAGAGAGAATTACATATAAAGAAGCAGGCAATTGTTGTATACGCATGTTCTATTTATGTAAGGAAACTTTGCCTCATTTTTGAGAGCCTTTGACATCATCAGTTATAAGTCATAACCCTTTAATAGATTTTAAATTCTAATCCAGAAATTCTCCTTTACTTCAGAAAATTCTAGAAGTGATCTTCCTGAGCATCCTCCACCAGTTGCTGTTCCCTTGCTAGAAATGGGTTTTTCCTTGAGACACATTTGCAGAGCAGTTGATGCTGCAGGTATGGCCAATCAGTTTATTTTTTTTTAGTTTAGTTTATTGTCATGTACTTTATTTAATATTTAATTATTCATTTTGCGTGCTTTAATTGATAACAAATAAGTCTCCCAGGACAATGTACATTTATTGTACTTGCATGTTCAGTCATTCTTTGCCCTTAATTGACTACATAATGTTATTATGCAGGCAATGGTTTTTATATATCATTATGTTATTATACATCATTTTTATATAATTACTAGACTAAGTGGGATCCGTTGGGTCCCAGCATCACACAGGAGGGCTGTGTGGGTGTTGTGGGCTGAAGGGACTGGTTTCCAGAGGGCTAGTATGGACATTGTGGGCTGAATGGATTCTTGGGCTGGCGGCTCAGTCACTCAAGCCTGTTGTGCTCACTCACGCCTGGTGGGCTGGCAGTTGACTCACAGCTATTCCTTGAAATTTCATTTCAAGCAGGGTGCAAGGCCACCAAATTCAAGTGCAGTTTCTTACCACTTCAAGCAGGGTGCAAGGCCACCAAATTCAAGTGCAGTTTCATACCATTTCAAGCAGGGTGCAAGGCCATTAAAGACAGCGAGTCATGACCCTCCTCCATCTTGCAGAGACTGAGCCACGCCCACACTACTGGGTTTTATAGTCCCTCCCCAACTCCCACCAGAAGCGGTGTGGCCTTCATGGCGTGATTGACAGGAGAGAGAATCTCAACATTTTTTAAACACTAATAACTCTTTTATTTTTCATCGATGGGAAAAATCCTCGGCACCTGATGAGCGGAGGGGGGTTCTGAGTAAGATGGCAGAGCCGTAAGTGGTAGCGTTTTTTCTAAAATCAATATAAAGCGCAAACAGGAAGTGGTCAAGATTAGACTTTTAATTATATTAGAAGGCTAGGCAACTTTAATTAGGCAAGGCAACTTTAATTAGGCAACACAGCTTTAGCATTTCCAAACCAAAGGCAATACAGCTTTAGCATTTCCAAACCAAAGACAACACAGCTTTAGCATTTCCAAACCAAAGGTAACACAGCTTTAGCATTTCCCAACTATATTTTCAAACCACATTAAGGGCACTGACAGGTCAGTAAAACCACTCACTGTTTAGTGGACATGTGTTCAGTGTTATTCACAGCTCAGACTTAGAGCTGTGACCCTCTCGCTCCCCCATCTTGCAGAGACTGACTGAGGCACTCAACACTTCCTGGTTTTATAGTCCCTCCGGAAGGGGCGTGGCCTTCAGGAGAGAATCTCAACATGTTTTAAACACTAATAACCATTTTATTTTTCATCGATGGGAAAAAATCCTCTTATCCTGCGCAGTGGAGGGGGACGCTGAGTAGGATGGCCAAAATCACAGTTGTAAGTGGCAGCGTTTTTTTTAAAATCAATATACAGAACAACAGGAAGTGGTCAAGATCAGACTTTTAATAATATAGATTAGACCAAGTAGGACCCGTTGGGTCCCGTCCCCTCAACGCGTGGTTGCGAGTGGAGGGATCGGCCTGCGGCATCACACACACACTAACCAACCTCTCACTCACACACACACACACACACACACACACACACACACACACACACACACACACACACACACACTAACCACCCCCCACACACACACACACTAACTACGCCCATTGATATTATATTAATATTATTAATTCTCTCCTTTTACCTCATGCCCCGCCCTATCCATTCACTCATGGCCCCCAATTCGCAGGCGCGGCTAGAGAGGGAGGGGGATAGAGAGAGAGGGACACAGAGGCACAGAGAGGCGCACAGAGAGGGGCACAGAGACAGGGAAGCTTGCTGCCTTTTGGAGCTGGAGTTTCCGGGTGTCCGCTGCCTTTTGGAGATGAGGTTTCCGATTTGCGGCGTCTTTTGAGCGGGCGGCCCTGCTGCTGCGAGTGGGCGGACGGTCAAAAGCAACGGAGGGGCGGACGGTCAAAAGCAACGGAGGGACGGCCAATCGTGGCTTCCGCAAGGGGAAGCCCACCTAACCCTGTGACAGACGATCGGGCGGGAGAGATGGAGAGGCACACCCTCTCTGTGCCTCTTGTGCCCCTCTCTATGATGGCCAGGTGGGATCGGGATCACCAGCGAGGAAAGGGCGTCACGATTCCCCGAGTCCCTGCGATCGACGGAGGAATCGCAGGTCTCCATATACGTCCTCTCCCAGAGGGAGTAATAGCCGCCACGGTGTCCTTCCCATCGCGCTGCCCCACACCCGCGCCCGCGCAGCAATAACGACCACTACCGCCATGTTCTAGAACTTCAAGGAACCCAGCGGAGCCCACAGCACAACCTGAGCAGCAGTTTAAAGAATGCTAAGTGACAAATTTAAAGAAGTAAAAGTAAAGAAGCAAAGAAGTACAGAAGACAGAACCAGGGGTGACGTCACTCACAACGCAAGCAGAGGCAGGAAGGCAGATCCATTGTGACTTCATCAGCGAGACCGTCTCGTTTATTTTCGAAGTTATTTGAAATTTTTGAACATTTGCATAAATAACTCGAGAAATAATGCATGAATTTTTCAGATAATTTTTGATTTCATGGGATAAATCTACCGGAATATGTAAAAATTTTACCATTAGTGCGTTGTTTCTTCGAGTAGATGTGATCGCACACAAACAAATAAACACACACACACACACACACACACACACACACACACACACACACACACACACACACACACACACACACACACACACACACACACACACACACACACACTCACATCCAAGATCAGAGTTTTATAGTTACAGGTGCACAACCTTTTATCCGGTGTTCCGGAAACCGAAAAACTCGGCCATTTTTTCCAGATGTCATCTGCACACCAAAGCTCGCGTTTTGCGCCAAACTTGACCCGAAACGACCCACGGTCAACCCAGGTCTGTACTACTGTAGCGGCTGCCTCCTCCCCGGATACCGGGAGACTCTTAAACATCTGTAAATCATTGCTTAAATGTTAGTAAGTTAGTTTGGAGGGCTTTTATGTGAAGGGGGGGTGAAGGGGTAAACTTTAATTCTTAGTCCCCTACCTGGTCGGAGAGGCGGGGAGCGGTCAATGCCTTACCGGGTCGCCGTGCTCCGCAGCGCTGTGGCCGATGGGGCTGCGGGCGGCGCCGGTTGTAGCTCCGACCCCGGCAACTCTACCCCTGGCTGCGAGGCGCTCCAAATCCAGCGCGGCCCGCGGCCGGACGCCCCAGCTCCGCGAATGTCGGGAGTCAGCAGCGTCGCAGCGCTGGGATACCAGCGGGGAGCGGGCAATGCCTTACCGGGTCGCCGTGCGGCAAGCTCCGGAGCGCTGTGGCCGCCGACCCAACATTCGCGGAGCGTTGCTGGATTTGGAGCCGCGCAGCCAGGGGTAGAGTTGTCGGGGTCGGAGCTACAACCGGCGCCGGACGGAGCCCCCAGCTCCGCGAGGTTGGGAGTCGCCGACCAGGTAGGGGACTAAGAATTAAAGTTTCCCCCTTCACCCCTACTCCACCACCACCACCACATAAAATCCCTCCAAACTAACTGACTAACATTTATGCAATGATTTACAATGATTCCCCGGTCTCCGGGGAGGAGGCAGCCGCTCCAGACTTTTCAAGCCGCCCGCGCTACCTACCTAATCTACGCTAAAAATCTTCCATTCGGAAATCCGAAAATGTCCGAAATCCGACAAGTGTCTGGTCCCAAGGCTTTCGGATAAAAGGTTGTGCACCTGTATAAGGATTATACGGTATTATACATCATTTTTGAGATGCCCATCAATTTCCAATATTATTTAATCACACAATATTGTACCCAGGAAGATGGCACTAAAAATCTTTGTTCTCCAATCTCAATTGATGAAAAGGGATAATATCCCAGAAGTGCAGTATCTAGTGTAGCTGCATTTCTATTTAGCGTGTGAACAATAAACAATATCAGGAGGGACTCAGCAGGTCAAGCTGCACCATTGGGTGGATAAGGAATGGCCAACATTTCAAGATGAAACTCTGCATCATGTCAGAGAATGGATAAGGGAAATAGTGTAGTGACGCAAACGTTGTGTACGAACGGTGTCTTTATTAACACATTACAAGTTTAACACATAAGGGCGTTTGGTACACTCTAAAACAAAGTCATTGTTGCTGCTGCAGAACACACCCGTTAACTCACTAACTCAAGCTAAGTTCCTGCTGTTGTTGCAAGACACACCCATAAAACTGATGACGTTCTCCACCCCCAACTCCCGCCAAATGCAGTCACATGACTGTTCCAGCTCTGGTGATGAAGGTAGGATCAGTACGTGGCTTGACCACCAGATGGCGCCACTTGACCCTCCCCCCCACCAGAACCGGAGGAATGAATACGAGCAGGCAGATGAAACATGGTGGCCTGATCTCATAAATACAGCACCTGCGCGCGGAGACACAACTGGCAAAAATGAATGCAGAAGCGGGCGAGACGGCAGACGCCCCCGACAGTGAGGTTGGGCCACCTGCACTGGCTGACTAATGTCCAGAATGAGCAGGCTGAAGACGAGCCACCCATGTCGAGCACAAAAGCCGAAGTGCTGCAGCACCTGGAAAGGACCCGCTTACGGTCGGTGCAGCAGCGACCGACGAGCAGCACATCGCAGGAAAGCAGACAAGGGCGTCCTTCAGCGCAGACGAAACGTGCAATAGAGCAAACCCGTGATGGGACTGCTCCTAACAGAGGAGAGCGAGTCCACCTTCATCCGGAAGGTGCGCCAGCATGATCGAGGGCAGGTTATTTTTCATAGAGTGGTGGGTACCTGTAACGCTCTACCAGGTGGTGGAGGAGGCGAATAGGGCTATTTATGAGGCTTTTAGAGAGGCACATGAATATACAGAGAATGAATGGATTAGTTTAACTTGGCATCATGTTTGGCACATACATTTTGGAGTGAAGGGCCTGTTGTACATTCACCACAATCTCCACCTGACTCACCACTTACAGAGGAAATGCTTTCCTGAATCAGGTTTTCCTATGATTACGCAGGAGTCCAAGGAGGGAGTAGGGAGCCTCAACCAACGCACAGACACCTTGTGATGCAACAGAGACAGGGTGGGCCTGTGCATCAACCTAGGCCAATCAACTTCACATCCTTAATTGTCAAATTATCAAATTTTATTTTTTATATGAATGCTAGATGGTTCATCTAATAGCCTCATAGGTTCTTGACTCTTAACGGACCAGGAAGATTCAGGGAGTAGTTTCTGGGCAAGTGGAAATAAGAATGCAGGAAAAGGACAATTCCGATGTGTATGCTCTTGGTGTTTATCGTTTATCTTTTTACCCAGTGTATAAAGATATGTGAATTTTATTGATTCTCTTTTGTGCAGGTGTTTCTGGAGATGCAGACCCACAGTCAATTGAACAGTTAGCCAGCTGGATGTTAGAACATCCACTCGCAGAAGAACAAGAAGTAATTGTTTATTCCTCAGCAACGGTGGACAATGACTTGGAGACACCGGTGGAGTCTGAGGTTATAGTGCACAATCGATCAACTACGCCTGTGTCTCCTGACAATGTTGAACGGGAAGATGCTGTTGAAGGGTAAGTAGCAAATCTGTAAAGTTGAGCTCTGAGAGATTACTTGAAAATCAGTCACAGTAAATCATCTTTTGAATAGTAATTTTTTTTTTTTTGATGTTTGGAATTATCATTGAGATTGTGATTTTAGGGAAAGAAAATGCTTTAGATGTAAGGAAGGGCAAGAGAAATTGTAAACTTCTTAGAATAAAGAAGATTTTTAAAATGACCAATGATAAGTGTTCAAAATTCTAAGAAATCTTAAGAAAATAAACCCATCAATCTTATTTCCATTTGTTAGTGGACAAGAAGAAATAAATGTAAGTTGTCTACAAATATACTAAAATGTTAGGTTTATTTGTTTTTAAATTTAACCACATGGATTGTCCTGCAAGGAACAGTGTGGAAGTAGTATTCAAAATAACTTGTAAATGGGAAATGGATAAATGCATGGATGAAGTGCGATGTCCTGTAGAGTCTGTATAGTATGACATTTGCAACATTCTATAATTGATATTTAAGCAGACTATAACATAAAATAACTTAATATCATGCAATTCTGTTTGGATTTTTGTTCATATCCATTACAAAAATCTAATGTTTTCTATTACCATGGCAGACCTTCTTCAGTGATACTAAAACAGAAAATTTAGAGGTTGGTGGTCACTAGCCCATGTCCTTTTAAAGTCTGGAAAATTATTTGATAAAAATATTAACATTCCCTTCCTAATCATCATGTTGAAATTTTTTCATGCAAAACAAATCAGCAAAACAACCCATGTATCCACTTCTGTGATTAACATGAGTTTACCTGAAGGCAACTATTAGATGTATCAGTGTTTAAGAGTTTAAGAGGGAACTGCAGATGCTGGAGAATCGAAGGTTACACAAAAAAGCTGGAGAAACTCAGCGGGTGCAGCAGCATCTATGGAGCGAAGGAAATAGGCAACGTTTCGGGCCGAAACCCTTCTTCAGACTGATCGGGGGCGGGGGTGGGTGGGGACAAGAAAGGGAAAAGGAGGAGTAGCCCGAAGGCTGGGGGATGGGAGGAGACAGCAGGGGGGCTGAGGGAGGGTAGTTTATTCCCGAGACAGCAAGGACTAACAAAATTGGGAGAATTCGATGTTCATGCCCCCAGGGTGCAGACTCCCCAAACGGAATATGAGGTGCTGTTCCTCCAATTTCCGGTGCTGCTCGCTGTGGCCATGGAGGAGACCCAGGACAGAGAGGTCGGGTACCTATTAGATGTATCAAATTGATAATGAATTAAAGAACATTAGAGACAAATTAGATGGTTTAAGATTTACAAAGGAAGTTGAATTCTGCAGTTAGGCAGACACATGGCACATTATGTGTGACGTTGCACAGGAAGGCCCGAATAAGATGATTGATGTAGCTACGTAGTGTGTGGAACACAGATACTTCAGAAGAATAGGTAGTTCTGCATAGCGTGTTTCCGTAACACTCGTTGGATATAATGAGCCTGATAAATTAGTGAATGCTATTAGTATAATATGGCCCAAATCACTTCTAGCGCTAGAGCCACTTAAAAGCTGCAAAGTGTTGGAGTAACTCGGCGGGTAAAGCAGCAGCTCTGGAGATCAAGGATAGGTCCTTGACTATGGATCCCTTAGATGCTGCCTGCCCCGCTGAGTTAATCCAGCACTTTGTGTCATTTTTTGTAAATTAGTATCTGCAGTTCTTAAATGTTGGGATAGTCCCTGCCTCAATAGTACCCTTGTGGCTAAAGGGATCAGGGGGTATGGAGAGAAGGCAGGTACGGGATACTGAGTTCCACTGCGCCCACCTCCAGCAGCTGGGTCAGCGGCTCAGCGAGCATGGTTACGGCCCTTGCTCGGGCCGTACTGCTGGTGCACCCGCGGGAAGATGCCCCGACTGCTCTCACGGTGGACGCCTCGGAGTCGGCGGTTGGTGCCGTGCTGGAGCAACTGATGGGCGGAGGTTGGCGGCCCCTGGCCTTCTTCAGTCGGCACCTCAACCGCGCGCAGACCAAGTACAGCGCGTTCGATCGTGAGCTCCTGGCTCTGTACCTGGCAGTACACCACTTGCGCTACTTCCTGGAGGGCCGCCCGTTCACCGCCTACACGGACCACAAGCCGCTCGCTTTCGCCCTGGTGAAGGTTTCCGACCCCTGGTCCGCACGACAGCAGCGGCAATTGGCCTACATTTCGGAGTGTACCACATCTATTCGCTACGTCGAGGGGAAAGAGAACCGGGTGGCCGACGCATTGTCCCGGCCCGCTATCAACGCCGTTTTTGAGGTGTTGCCCGGAATTGACTATTCTGCCCTGGCAGAGGCACAGCTCACGGACGGTGAGATGCCCGCCTACTGGACAGCCATTTCCGGCCTCCGCCTTGAGGATGTCCCTCTCGGTCCTGGAGGAGCGACGATCCTGTGTGATGTATCGTCCGGTCAGCCGCGCCCCATCGTCCCTGCCGCCTGGCGCCGGAGGGTTTTCGAGGTTGTCCACGGACTGTCTCACCCATCAATCCGGCCGACAACGGCACTAGTGGCCTCTCGTTTCATGTGGCACGGTCTGCGCAAGCAGGTTGGCCACTGTGCTTGCATCTGCATTCCGTGCCAGACGGCAAAGATCCAGCGCAATGTCCGTGCGCCTCTCCAGGAGTTTGGTCTTCCTCACCGGCGGTTCGACCATCTCCACGTAGACATTGTAGGGCCTCTTCCGCTGTCCCGGGGACAGCTTCACGAGGTGGCCGGAGGCCATTCCGCTGGCCGACACTTCAACAGCTACGTGTGCTCGTGCGTTGTCCGCGCACTGGATTGCTCGCTTCGGGGTGCCGGCGCACATCTCCTCAGACTGGGGGCCACAGTTCACCTCCGAGCTGTGGTCGGCCATGACTCGCTTGCTCGGGGTGCGGCTGCACCACACCACGGCTTATCACCCGCAAGCCAATGGTCTGGTGGAAAGGTTCAACCGGCAGCTCAAGGCAGCGCTGAAGGCGCGAGTCTCCGGCCTGGACTGGATGGACGAGTTGCCGTGGGTCATGCTGGGCATTCAGACTGCTCCTAAAGAGGACTTGGCCTCATCATCAGCGGAGCTCGTGTATGGGTCGACACTCACAGTGCCCGGGGAGTTCATGCAGTCGGCGCCGGGGCAGCAGGGAACGCCCGCATCCACCTTAAAGCGCCTTCGCGAGCGAGTTGGCAGGCTCTCACCCGTCCCGACGTCCCCCCATGGAACATTTCGCCCGCATGTGCCATCAGCCCTCCGGGACTGCCCATACATTTTCCTGCACCGTGATGCCCACCGGACGCCACTCCAGAGGACGTACGAAGGCCCGTTCCGGGTGCTGGAACACGGGCAGACGACTTTTGTGCTGGACATGGGGGGCCGGCCAGAGGCCGTCGATTGACCGGTTGAAGCACACCTGGACATTGACCAGCCGGTGCTGGTTTCCCAACCTCGGCCTCGAGGGCGCCCCCCTTCACGGCCCCCTCCACCTGTCACTCCGCCTGTCACTCCACCTGTCCTCCCACCGATCCCTTGACCTGTCCCTCCACCTATGCCTCCGTCAGCCCCACGATCGGCTGACTTCCGCACGCGGGCCGGCCGGGTCGTGCGCCCGCCGGTGCGTTTCGTGCCTCGGGTTCTGGGGGGGGGGGTCCTGTAGCGGCTCCCAAGAGTCGGGCCACCCTAACTGTCTAACCCCTCGGCACGGGAGTGGTTCAGTCTGGAGGCGGCCCTTAACCAGAGGTTTTAAAGGCAGGGGTTTGGGTGCCATCTTTCTCTCGTGTGGACTTCCCTACAACCGGGAGGCGAAATACCTGACTCCTCTCTTTCGTTTCGAAACCTACGCACCACAATACGATTTAATGAGCCACTATGAAAAGTACGATGTGTTTTAATTAAAACTTTTGTTTAACAAACAGGACTCCCATGATATAAAAAAAATTAAATTATAAGTAAGGGTAAGGAAATTGAAGCCATCTAGCAGTTTGAGGGGCGGCATTATGTAAATATTAGCTAGCACAGAGGAAGGAAATTCAACTGCGTACAGAACATTTGGTTAAAAAAAATCGGTAATTTTAATTCTTGAACAAACTTAAAACAAGGGAACCAGCATATCAATACAATGGTTTAGAATGCAATTATATTCCTGTTTAGGCATATAAGGCATAATGTTGTTCTGTGTCAATGATTTCTATGATTCTTTTTTGGAACAATTGACCTTTCTTCATATGATCTCTATCATGCTCATTAAGTCAGTGTTCCAAATTAGAGAAACTTGAAGACTGCAATGACTGCCCAATAGTGCATGCAAGTAAAGATGTTACTGTTTTAAATGTGACAAACTTTAATTTATTGATATTATGTTTTGAATGTTTCTTCTCATTTTCTACTCCCATTCATCCCATAACTACCCTCTCACCATAACCTCCCCACCCTCCTATTCCTAATACCAACTAGCAGAAACACTGATGGTTTGGATCAAATAGAAAGAGGAAACTTTATTGATGTGCATTTGACTAGAAATAGGCCTCCACCAGCTCGAAGACGCAGAACAAGCCAAGGTCATCGTTCCGCCTTCATACGGGCTGGTAAGATGTGGTTATGAGAGTCAGTAATACGGGGTGGTCCTGCTTCTGCTATTGTCAAATCATAAATGGAATTCTGTAATAATCCAAAAGTCCAACTATAATGTAACAAGCTGAACAGGATTCAAGAATCCCGTTAAAGGCAGAAATTCATGCTTTGATTTGAGTTTTCACTGTAGTATTTGGTTTTCAACTATAGACTACAGTATTGGGTGGAGGTTTTGTCTAGTAAATAAAAACCAGCTTGCATTTATGAAGGAAATGTCCCATGGTGCCACAAGCAGATGTAAATGGATGCCAAAGGAAGAAATTGGAGACTGAACAAAAAGATGTATAATTTAAGGAAGATGCTAAGTGAGGGAAAAAAAGGACTGAAGGTGATGAATTTAAGGAGAGAGTTCTGTGTGAGACCCTGAAAACTGAGCTAAATTGATGCCAACTGGCATTGAATTAGCAGTTTTAAAGAGTTTGGTCATCATGTAACTGAAATAAAGGCAGAGGTACTAGAAGCACTTAATATTTTAAAAAAGGATATTTAGTGGTGGGGCAGCAATCTGTTTAAGTTGTGCCTTTTTTCATGGCTGCCAACCAACATAGCTTTGTATTAAATCTACTTTTGATTAGGAAACTGCGAAGTGAGTTAATCACTGCGCAAGTTACATAGATACATAGACAATAGGTGCAGGTGTAGGCCATTTGGCCCTTCGAGCCATCACCATCATTCAATGTGATCATGGCTGATTATCCACAATCAGTACCACGTTCCTGCCTTCTCCCCATACCCCTTGATTCCGCTAGCCTTAAGAGCTATATCTTTTGAATGCATCCAGTGAATCGGCATCCACTGCCTTCTGAGACAGAGAATTCCACAAATTCACAATGTGTGAAAAAGGTTTCCCTCATCTCAGTTCTAAATGTCCTACCCCTTATTCTTAAATCAAAGTATCAATAATTCATATATTTATATTTTGTTTCTATGCTGTTGGTTGATGTTTGGAGAATTACAAAAACAATATATATAATTGTTTGATCCTGCTACGACTGACTAAATGTACAATGTTATATGTTTGAGCAAATGTATATAATACTTATGTCCTGTAAAGGATCCAGATCTCCTCCACTGGTACACTCATCGCTACGAAGGGAGCCTGAACCTGCAGGGTGGCAGGAAACTGATGCAATATCTGACCGCAATCTAGATGGAGAGTTGGAACTCTGTTTTTCTGAGGATCCACTGTCTGAAGGCTCCGTTGAGGATCTGTTTCCTTCTGAATGTGGTGTTGAAAATGAAGCACAGGGCATTTGGTTGTCGGAGATGATGGATTGGCCTAATATGGTAAATTCCTCTAAACTTCATTTTGTAGTTTAATTATTTCCCCCTTTCAAATAATTAGTCAGGATTCTTCTATCCACTGTTTCACTCCAAGGGTGTCTTTATTACTACCTTGTCATTCATATTGAAAAAAGGCTAAACATGTTATTTGGTACATGAAAAGGATTTTAACTCCCTGTTATACTTCCCTCTACCTTTACTGTTCATCATAGAGACCAGACTTCCCAGCATTAACTACATCTTCACATAAACTTGACTTGACTTGACTTGACACACTGCCTCAAAAAAAGAGGCAACATAATCAAAGGCATCCCATCCCGTCCATTCATCCTTCTCTCTGCTCTGGGGGAAGATACAGAAGCTTGAAAGTCACCAGACTCAGGAATAGCTTCTTTCCCCTTGTCATCAGGCTTCTGAATGGTCCTTCTATAAACTAGGATACTGATTGATTCACCTCTCCCAATTGTGGACATTGGAGTTTGTTGATGGAACTGTTGTACAACAATGCAGAGAACTACTGTATGTTCAACACTGTGTATCTTCCCCATTGCTCTATCTATTGTACTTATGTTTGACTTGATTGTGTTACATATAGTATATCCAATCTCTTTGGATAGTATGCAAAACAAAGTTTTTCTCTGTACCACTGTACACAGGTAATTTTAAGTCCTGACTGATGTTTAGCTAAAAAAAAACAACAGCACTGTAGCTCTTTATTTTACCCACGATCCTCTGTTTTCTTTCTCCACTGAAATTACAGAATTACATAAGATGTTTATTCCATATATTTTAAATCACTGGAATTGTTTGGGGCAATTTCATGGTAACGTTTCTTAAATTAAGTGGAAAATTGGTATTGGAAGTTCTGCACTAAAATCAAACTAATGTAACTGATATATGTGTTCTCAATTTTCTTTATATATGTTCTTAATTTTGTTTTACTAAAATAAAATCACTTTGTTTTATGGATTAATTCAGTGCCAGGATAGCTCAGATGCAGAGGAGGTCGTCATTTGTGAACTGTGTGACATTCAAACAACAGAATTCAACAATCACATGAAGCGGCATCACCCTGGTTGTGGCGCGAGTGCAGGCCACATGGGATATCGCAGTAATGGAGCCTATGTTGATGGTTGGTTTGGAGGAGAGTGTGGCACAGGGAGCCCATACTATCTGATGTGCAACATTTGCCGTGGAAAATATTTGTCTGAGAAACCAAGACACAAGCAAGCCAAATTAAGTCGGTGAGGATTATTTTAAAACTAATTTGATTCTCATTTGTGCTTTTTGAATGTTTATTTCCTGTTACGTGGAGCATAAGGACAACATTCTAACATTTTTGTAAATCTATTATTTTCGTAATTTATATAAATTCCAAATTAAAAAATAAGTAATTGAATTAATATTTTGTAGCGGGATCTTTCTAACTTAGAAGATTTGGAATTAAAGGGTGATTACTGTTCTATTTTTTAATTATTATCTTTACGTGACTGAGCGACAACAACTTATCCTGATTAAATTGCTATCAGAACAAATTACTCATTAAATTTGTCACAGCTAATCTGAGTTTATTTAGAGGAATTGGTGTAGGTTTCCAAGTGGCAATTTACAGATTTTTGTCCATAGAAAGAGTAGTCTGCTTTAATAAACGCTAGTTAAATATGTAATTGAGATTCTGTATGTAAAGAGCAGAATATTATTTCAGTTCCCTGAGTTTGCTGCACAAAGAAGTGTGAACCATCTCTGCCAAAATTCCTAGAGAATTTGCTGTAGCGATGACATTTCTCACGATTACTTAAATAACATAGAAAATTGAAGCAAAAGTAAGCCTCATGCTTGCTCCTTTATTCAGTACAATCATGGCTAACCTTTTACCTAGTGCCTCTCTCCTGGAATAATCTCATATGCCTTTATACCTTAAATATCTAAAATATATTGATCTATCTTGAGTGTCGTTTTGGATAGTGAATTCCAAAGATTCAATATCTTCTGGGTGAGGACATTTATTTTCATCTCTGTCCTTTTGATTTGATTAGGATATTGTGAAAGGCCAATAGTTTTTTTAAAAGGTCCCAGGAATAGAGGCGTCACTGGCCATTCCCATATCACAGAGGGGAAGCAGCGGAGGTCTAAAGAAGGGTCTCCACCCGGAACGTCACCCATTCGTTCTCTCCAGAGATGCCGCTTGTCCAGCTGAATTACTCCAGCTTTATGTGTCTATAACTGATAGTTGGATATATGTGAAAGGGAGGAGGGTAATTGGCAGATAGTTGGACAAATTATTATTTGATTAGGAACAGTCAACATGGATTTGTGCCTGGAAGGTCATGTTTGACTAATCTTCTTGAATTATTTAAAGAGGTTACTCGGGAAATTGATGAGGATAAAGCAGTGGATGGTGTATATATGGACTTCACTAAGGCCTTTGACAAGGTTCCTAACGGAAGGTTGGTTAAGAAGGTTCAATGGTTGGGTATTAATGGTGGAGTAGCAAGATGGATTCAACAGTGGCTGAATGGGAGATGCCAGAGAGTAATGGTGGATGGTTGTTTGTCAGGTTGGAGGCCAGTGACTAGTGGGGGTGCCACAGGGATCCGTGTTGGGTCCACTGTTGTTTGTCATGTACATCAATGATCTGGATGATGGTGTGGTAAATTGGATTAGTGAGTATGCAGATGATACTAAGATAGGTGGGGTTGCGGGTAATGAAGTAGAGTTTCAAAGTCTACAGAGAGATTTATGCTAGTTGGAAGAGTGGGCTGAAAGATGGCAGATGGCGTTTAATGCTGATAAGTGTGAGGTGCTACATCTTGGCAGGACAAATCAAAATAGGACGTACATGGTAAATGGTAGGGAATTAAAGTTTGCAGGTGAACAGAGGAATCTGTGCACAGTTCCCTGAAAGTGGAATCTCATGTAGATAGGGTGGTAAAGAAAGCTTTTGGTGTGCTGGCCTTTATAAATCAGAGCATTGAGTATAGAAGTTGGGATGTAATGTTAAAATTGTACAAGGCATTGGTGAGGCCAATTTTTGGAGTATGGTGTACAATTTTGGTCGCCTAATTATAGGAAGGATGTCAACAAAATAGAGAGAGTACAGAGGAGATTTACTAGAATGTTGCCTGGGTTTCAGCAACTAAGTTACAGAGAAAGGTTGAACAAGTTCGGGCTTTATTCTTTGGAGCGCAGAAGGTTAAGGGGGGACTTGATAGAGGTCTTTAAAATGATGAGATGGATAGACAGAGTTGACGTGGATAAGCTTTTCCCACTGAGAGTAGGGAAGATTCAAACAAAGGGACATGACTTGAGAATTAAGGGATAGAAGTTTAGGGGTAACATGAGGGAGACTTTACTCAGAGAGTGGTGGCTGTGTGGAATGAGCTTCCAGTGAAGGTGGTGGAGGCAGGTTCGTTTTTATCATTTAAAAATAAATTGGATAGTTATATGGACGGGAAAGAAATGGAGGGTTATGATCTGAACACAGGTGTATGGGACTAGGGGAGAATACGTGTTCGGCACGGACTAGAAGGGTCGAGATGGCCTGTTTCCGTGCTGTAATTGTTATATGGTTAAATGCCGGAGATGAAAAGATAAGAAATACAGTGCCCTCCATAATGTTTGGGACAAAGACCCATCATTTATACTCCACAATTTGAACTCTGTATTCCACAATTTGAGATTTGTAATAGAAAAAAATCACATGTGGCACATTGTCAGATTTTAATAAAGGCCATTTTTATACATTTTTGGTGTCACCATGTAGAAATTACAGCTGTGTTTATACATAGTCCCCCCATTTCAGGGCACCATAATGTTTGGGACACATGGCTTCACAGGTCTTTGTAATTGCTCAGTTGTGTTTAATTGCCCCTTTAATGCAGGTATAAGCAAGCTCTCAGCACCTAGTCTTTCCTCCAGTCTTTCCATCACCTTTGGAAACTTTTATTGCTGTTTATCAACATGAGGACCAAAGTTGTGCCAATGAAAGTCAACGAAGCCATTATGAGAGCCAAACCTTAAGCTTACCAAAATCAACTGGTTGAAACATCATTAAGAAGAAAGACTGGTCAACTTACTAATCGCAAAGGGACTGGCAGGCCACGGAAGACCTCCACAGCTGATGACAGAAGAATTCTCTCTATAATAACGAAAAATCCCCAAACACCTGTCCGACAGATCAGAAACACTCTTCAGGTGTGGATTTGTCAATGACCACTGTCCGCAGAAGACTTCATGAAGAGAAATACAGAGGCTATACACTGCAAGCTGCAAAACACTGGTTAGCCGCAAAAATAGGATGGCCGGGTTAGTTTGCCAAGAAGGACTTAAAAGAGCAACCACAGTTCTGGAAAAAAGATCTTGTGGACAGATGAGACGAAGATTAACATATCAGAGTGATGACAAGCGCAATGCATGGAGGAGAGACGGAACTGCACAAGATCCAAAGCATACCACCTCATCTGTGAAACACGGTGGTGGGGGTGTTATGGCCTGTCTGCTGCTTCTTCTTGTGTATGGTGTGCACAGCCTAAAGTTGTAGGACAACTTTTCTATTTGATCTTATTTGTTTGTGCATGCCAGGTTGATTGCATTACTGGCTCACTTATCTTCATTGATGATACAACTGCTGATGGCAGTGGCATAATAAATTATGAAGTGTACAGACACATCCTATCTGCTCAAGTTCTAACAAATGCCTCAAAACTCATTGGCCGGCAGTTCATTCTACAGCAAGACAATGATCCCAAACATACTATTAAAGCAACAAAGGAATTTTTCAAAGCTAAAAAGCAAAAAATTGGTGAATTCTTGAGTGGCCAAGTCAATCACCCGATCTGAACCCAATTGAGCAGGCCTTTTATATGCTGAAATATCCTTAACTCCAAGAAGACCAAGGAGCTCATTGTAGACTTCAGGAAGTCCAGAGGTGGCACGCACACCCCCATCCACATTAACGGGACGGAGGTGGAACGTGTTTCTAGCTTCAGGTTCCTGGGAGTCAACATCTCCGATGACCTCTCTTGGACCCACAATACCTCTACTCCGATCAAGAAGGCTCATCAGCGTCTCTTCTTCCTGAGGAGACTGAAGAAGGTCCATCTGTCTCCTCAGATCCTGGTGAACTTCTACCGCTGCACCATCGAGAGCATCCTTACCAACTGCATCACAGTATGGTATGGCAACTGCTCTGTCTCCGACCGGAAGGCACTGCAGAGGGTGGTGAAAATTGCCCAACGCATCACCGGTTCCACGCTCCCCTCCATTGAGTCTGTCCAAAGCAAGCGCTGTCTGCGGAGGGCGCTCAGCATCACCAAGGACTGCTCTCACCCCAACCATGGACTGTTTACCCTCCTACCATCCGGGAGGCGCTACAGGTCTCTCCGTTGCCGAACCAGCAGGTCGAGGAACAGCTTCTTTCCGGCGGCTGTCACTCTACTAAACAACGTACCTCGGTGACTGCCAATCACCCCCCCCCCGGACACTTATTATTTATTTTTTATTCAAATCGTTTGCTATGTCGCTCTTCAAGGGAGATGCTAAATGCATTTCGTTGTCTCTGTACTGTACACTGACAATGACAATTAAAATTGAATCTGAATCTGAATCTGAATCTGAATCTGAAAACTGATTGGTACTAGACCCCAAAACAAGCATAAGCTAAAGATGGCTCCAATGCAGGCCTGGCAGAGCATCACCAGAGAAGACACCCAGCAACAGATGATGTCCATGAATCGCAGACTTCAAGCAGTCATTACATGCAAAGGAAACAAGACTATTTCTATTTACATGACATTGCTGTGTCCCAAACATTATGATGTCCTGAAATGGGGGGACTATGTATAGGCAATAGGTGCAGGAGTAAGTCATTCGGCCATTCGAGCCAGCACCGCCATTCAATGTCCTTCCTCAAATTAGGGGACCAAAAGTGCACACTACTCCAGATGTGGTCTCGCTAGGACCCTGTACAACTGCAGAAGGACGTCTTTGCTCCTATACTCAACTCCTCTTATGAAGGCCAACATGCCATTTGCTTTCTTCTCTGTCTGCTGTACCTGCCTGCTTACTTTCACTGACTGATGAACAGGGACCCCCAGATCCCGTTGTACTTCCCCTTTTCCCAACTTGAAACCATTTAGATAATAATCTGCCTTCCTGTTTTTGCTACCAAAGTGGATAACGTCACATTTAGCCACATTAAACTGCATCTGCCCACTCACCCAACCTGTCCAAGTCATCCTGCATTCTCATAGCATCCTCCTCACAGTTCACACTGCCACCCAGCTTTGTGTCAACTGCAAATTTGCTAATGTTACTTTGAATCTCTTCATCTAAATCATTGATGCATATTGTAAATAGCTGCGGTCCCAGCACTGAGCCTTGCGGTACCCCACTAGTCATTTCCTGCCATTCTGAAAGGGACCTGTTAATCCCTACTTTTTATTTTGTGTCTGCCAACCAATTTTCTATCCATGTCAGCACACTACCCCCAATATCATGTGTCCTCATTTTGTGGGACTTTAACAAAAAACTCTACTGTAATTTCTACATGGTGAAATCAAAATGTATGAAAATGGCCTTTATTAAAATCTGACAATGTGATTTTTTTTTATATTACAAATTTCAACTTGTACAGAGGCAGATAAATAAATGGTGAGTCTTTATCCCAAACATTATGGAGGGCACTGTATGTGATAGACAATAGGTGCAGGAGTAGGCCATTCGGCCCTTCAAGCCAGCACCGCCATTCAATGTGATCATGGCTGATCATCCCCAATCAGTACCCCATTCCTGCCTTCTCCCCATATCAGGATAAGGAGATAAAGATAGAGGATGCGCAACATGTGAGGCCAGAACTACAGGACACAGAACGGATGCCAGTGAAGATCCATCTATGACAGCATGGGGGAACCCAGATTTACATCTTGGGTGTCTGAGAATGGAAAGCCTCATCTTGGGAGCAGATGTAGTAGAGACAGAAAAATTGAGGAAGTAGATGACATCTTTGCAAGAGGCAGAGAGGAGGATTAGTTAAGATTACTGTTGGAAACGTTGATTAAATTTCTTAGGCAATCTTCAAAGGTTAAACAGTTTTTGGGAAGTTTAGACAGAAGTTTAGGAAGATTCTCTCAAACTTCTAAGGTTTCTCCATGAAAAGTATTCTGACAGGATGCATCTGCTCTGCTCTTAATTTTTGAAACTGTAGAGCGAAGAACAGAGGCTCATCACTTCCTCCCATCCAGTCCATGTTCATAGTTTTACTGTTACATCAATAAGGATGGAAGTATCTTCAAGGACATCTGTCACCTCGGTCATTCCGTTTTCTCCCTTCCATCTTCTGGGAGAGATACAGGAACTTGAAACCTCAGATGTCCAGACTTAAGAAAGGCTTCATCCCCACTGATATAAATTGCTGCGCTAAGCACCTCTTTCACATGCCCTTTCAGGAGATTCTGCTGTATACTGTCACTTGATACAGTTATCTGTTATTGCACTTTGGTGTTTCTTTTGCACTACTTTGGTTTAGATTTATTATTGTTACGTGTACTGATATTGTTACATGATAATATTTTATATAAATTCAATCAAATCAAACTCGAGTGCAGTAGATGGAGCAAAGTGGAAGAAACAGAGTGCAGAATATAATTCTCAGTGCTGTATTCCATAGACAAATTCCAATGCCTGTAATGGGGTAGAAGTTAATCCAACAGTACTGTGGCTTATGGAAGTACCATTCAGAAGCCTAGTAACAGTGGGGAAGAAGCTGATCCTGGGTCGAGGTGAGACAAGCCTTTGGTCATGTTGGCTACTTTTCCAAGGCAGCGTGAAGTGTAGAAAGGAGTCAACGGTGGGGAATCTATCCGTGTGATGGATTGGGCTATATCTACAATTCTCTACAATTTTGTGCGGTCTTGGGCAAACCTTTTCCGAAAACCGATGATGCAACCTGACAGTATGCTTCCGTGATGCATCTTTAGAAGTTTGTAAGAGTCATTGAAGACACAAAACAGTACAGCTTAAAAACAGGCCCTTCGGCCATAATGCCAAAACCATCTTGTAGCTTTGTGCAAAAAAAACCATATCTGCCTATACATAATCCATATCCTTTCATTCCCCGTGTGTGTACAATGCCTTTCCTAAATGAAATGCTTTTCCTAAAGTCTCTTAAATGCCTGGGTGGGGGGAAAAAACTTGCCCTTCACATCTCCTTTAAACCTTTTCCCTCAAATCTTAAAGCTATTCCCTCTAGTATCTATGCCTCTCATAATGTTATATCCTATACCTGGATCTGTGCAGTGCTAATCTCGATGTGCCTATGATGTCTTCCAAAAACAATTAAATTTGAAATAAATAAATAATAATAATTTTATGAATATTGAAATCAGAATACATGGAAATAGAAGGATTAAACAAAAGCATAATAATTTAAAAAGCATTAATCTGCCCTCTCCTAATTCCAGGCCTCAAATTCCCTTTGAAATCAGTAGGGTATCATATCCTATGTTTGATTTTACATGGCCTAGGATCAGAGAGGTAATTTTTCCCTAGGGTAATGCTGGGGAATGTGAGCAGGCAGGGCTTTGTCACTGTACTAGATGCATTGTTGAACAGTACAGTGCCTGATGTGGAACTATTGGTCAGTCACAAACTTTGTTTTAAACTTTGAAAATGTTGAACCTTTGGGTTTGTTCCTTTGTAACAAGCACCATCAGAAACTTGGAGATTTTCTGCTATTTTTGATTAATTAAAATATATTTTTAATAGAAATGATCATGGAAGTCATGCTTCATGCTTGGTCATACAGTGCTTTCTGAATATTCTAGAAGCATAGAATTTGTCATCCAGTTCCTAATACACTTTATTTTCCTTCCCCATCCCCAGCAAAGCAAAAGGATTAGCACCTGATTTAATCAACAAGCCTGAAAATACACATGAAGGTACGTAAAACACACAAGGAAGCTATAGGATCACAAGAATTGGTTCCGCGTTATTTATTAAACATTTAAAAGTCCTCTTTATCTCTCTTCTTGCCAATTGTTTTAAGTCTGCAGCCAAATGTTACTGAACCTTGGGAAGCCAAAATGTTTACTTGGAAAAACACATGCTGATGTAACTCAGCAGGTCAGGTAGCATCCCTGGAGATTGTGGATACGTTTCAAGTTGGGACCCTTCATCAGATCTGTCTGAATAAGGGTCCCTACTGGAAACGTCACCGATGCATGTTCTTCAAGGATGCTGTCCGACCCGCGAGTTTCTCCATCGTTTTGAGTGTTTTCTTGGTAAACCAGCATTGCTGCTACTTGTTTATACATTAATTTTATTTTATTTTATCAATAAAAGCACTTGATCTTTTTGACTTATCTTTGGTTTTTGTTTTGGTTCACATAAATCATGTTGGATTTCCTTGGAAATAATCTTCATGGTTTCTAAATGCAGATTCTGTCTTGAGGCCAGTTTTTAGGGCATTAATTGTAATTAATATGTTCAGTTCTAGCTCTATAATGTGTCTCCTATGTTTTTGCTTTACCTTTAATTTATATTTACTATACCTCAATAGGTAGGAATATTTTTTTGTTGTTATTTTATGTTTTGGGGCAAATTTTTACTGCTAATGAATAAATGTTTTGCAAACCTTTCCATCATTTTAGAGGGGCCTATAATCCTCTTTGTGCAATTAAATGTTATATATTTCCATTCACGTAACCAATGGTATCTATTGTTATTGCCCTGTGCTTTTTAATTCTAATTTAAGTATTACAGGTGCACAACCTTTTATCCGAAAGCCTTGGGACCAGACACCTTTCGTAATTCAGAATTTGTCGGTCTTCGGAATGGAATTTTTTTTGCGTAGATTTTAATGGCTGGCTCAGTGGTAGAGTGCTCGGCTCGTATCCGCAAGGTCGCGAGTTTGCGCCTTGATCCCGGCGGAAGAAGTTGGAGCGGGGCTGGGCTGGGCTGCTGCTGGTTGTGGGTCTCTGGGATCTCTGTGCTTGCGGTGGGCCTGGTGGTCGACGTCCAATTGGTCCTGACGTCTCCGGTGACTGCACTGACCTGCAGCCATCGCCGTCGTGAAGACAGTACAAAGCCCCCACGCCGGTGCAATGAGCGGGGAGCTGGAGAGGGGAGGGAAGGGGTCACACACATGGCCGGGAAGCAGAGGGGTGTAGGTGGGGTGAAATTGAAGGGAGCGACAATCTGCTGCTGCCTGCACGCTGAGTTAAAAAGTTCCCACGCAAGACTCACGATACACTGTGTATCGTGTCTACCGTGGGAACTTTTTAACTCAGCGGGCAGGTAGCAGCAGATTGTCAATTATAAACCCTCCCGCGCAATATACTCTCACCTGCTCTTTTATGAATGGGGATTTAGTTCCCCTTTCTTCGAGGACCGACCGGAGGTTCCGAAGTCACCTCTGCGGGCCGCCCTCGGTGAACGTCCTGTCTCCCTGTCCCTGGGATAGTAGGGGGCGATCAAACAGCACAATACCCCCTCCCCCTCCAACTCCAGAGGAATCCGCTCCCCGATGGGCCGCTACGGCGACAAGTGCCAGTTCGCCCACAGCCCGAGCTGCGCCACCCCAAGAACAAGAAGTACCTTCCACACTATCAGCTTCTGCCCATACACTGCGTGTTCCTCTGGAGTTGGAACGGGGCTGGGCTGGAGTTGCTGATCTGGGATCTCCGTGCTTGCAGTGGGCCTGGGGGTCGGTGTCCCGATGAGAGGGTGCAGCTCGGGCTGTGGGCGAACTGCCACTTGTCACCGTAGCGGCCCATCGGGGAGCGGCTTCTGGTGGTCCTGACGTCTCCGGCCAGTTTGCAGTTTTCCTCTGGAGTTGGAACGGGGCTGGGCTGCTGCTGGCTGTGGGTCTCTGGGTTCTCCGTGCTTGCGGTGGGCCTGGGGGTCGGTGCCCCGTTGGTCCTGACGTCTCCGGTGACTGCACTGCGCTGCTAGAATCGCCGACGTGAAGACAGTGCAAAGCCCCCGCGCCGGTGCTATGAGCGGGGAGCTGGAGAGGGGAGGGAAGGGGTTACACACATGGCCGGGAAGCACAGGGGTGTAGGTGGGGTGAAACTGAAGGGAGCGTCAATTTGTTGCTGCCTGCACGCTGAGTTAAAAAGTTCCCACGCAAGACTCACGATACACTGTGTATCGTGTCTACCGTGGGAACTTTTTAACCCAGCGGGCAGGCAGCAGCATATTGTCAATTATTAACCCTCCCGCGCAATATACCCTCACCTCTTTTATGAATGGGGATTTAGTTCCCCTTTCTTCGAGGACCGACCGGAGGTTCCGCTGTCACCTCTGCGGGTCGCCCTCGGTGAACGTTTTCAAGGACCTTTCTTCAAGGACCGAAAAAATGGCCGCTATTCGGAGCTTTTCGTTATTTGGATCGTCGGATAAAAGGTTGTGCACCTTGTACATACATCATATAATATGGTATATGTCCACATCTTAACATGGTTATTTGGTTTAACCTTTATTTAGTTCAATTGAAAACATTATGACCAATTTATAGTAATTACCTGACTTTGCTACTTCTTTGCATTTGTTAATTATTTTTAGTTGATTGTTTTAATATGAAGTAGTTTATAATTCTAAGTGGTAATGTTTCATTAATGTGTATGAAAGAAAATAATGTGCAGTTGAAAATATCTTCAAAGGTATCATAGAATGTCAGAATATTCCAAACTTGAATGGCTGAATAACGAATCTCATTTGGATTGTAATAATGTTTTTATAAATTGATTGATTTAAATAAACAAAGCACATTGTGAAAATAGCATTCATAAAAATAAACAATAGAATTTTGCAATGAAATGTCAGCATTCAGCACGTGCATGAACCTAAAAATCCTGAACTTGCTTTGCCTCAGCTTTTTCTAAATTCTGTCACTTTTGGATTCTTCAAATGTGAGAGTATGAGATCGTGGAAGGTCATTATGCTTGCAATGGGAATTTTTTTTACATTCTGTGTCGCATTAGACAGTACGACAGTTGCTGCTACCCTCACTTTAGTGGGGAAGATTGGCTACAAAATAACAAGTTAAATATAACTAAACTTTCAGATCCCTGATTTTATTTTAGTTTAGAGACACAGCTTTGCAAGAAGCCATTCGAGCCCACCGAGCCTGTGTCTGTCCTGGTTCTATATTATCCCACTTTCTCATCTACTCCCTACACACTAATGACAATTTCCAGAAGCCAATTAACCTATAAACCAGCATGTCTTTGGGATGTGGGAGGAAACCAGAGCACCCGAAGGAAACCCACGCAGCATCAGGGAGAATCCAGATAATACACCTAAGGTCAGGATTACACCTAGGTCTCTAGCGCTGTAAGGCAGCCACTACCAGCTGCACTACCATACTGCCCTTTTATGTGCTTTCAATTTTAAGTTACTTTTACACTTTGTAATGTGAATAATATGAATGTTTCTGGATAGCAGGACTGCTTATTGTCTTTAGCCACTTTGGCAGTAGGGTAAGCTGCAGGGTATCATTTAGCCAGCTTGCAAAGTTTACCATAGCAATTTTGTGGATGAGACTTGATCTGTACCCTCTCCTGCTAGGATTTATGTCATATGCCAAGTAAGGCCTCGTAGCTGAGGTTTGCATAAATCTCTCTTCACAAGTCCTAGCCAAAGGAATGCAAACATTTATTGCTGGCCAGTGCTGATCACAAATTCTGAATCTGAAGGGTTTCGGCCCGAAACGTTGCTTATTTCCTTCGCTCCATAGATGCTGCTGCACCCGCTGAGTTTTCCAGCTTTTTTTGTGTACCTTCTGAATCAATTTGTGGCTTATCTGCCTAATTCTCAAAAAACATGTTTTCTAATGGACCTCCAATTCATTTTCTGATATTACACTTTTTTATTTAAACAACATGTTGATGTACAAGACTTGGGTACTCATTTTATTTTTCAGAGGACTGGGATATGTTAGATGCCGAAGGAAATGAGCGACTTACAGGACTAGAAGATTTTGCTTCATTAACAGGGCCACTTGGATTGAATGATAGCAAACTGATTCCAGATCCTGTCCAATTTCCAGAACAGGATCCCCTTGGAGCATTAATTACCACTGATAATGCAGAAGAGACTCTTTTAAAGAAAGGTAACAGAAGCCATATTAATATAGCCATATTAATGAAGAAGGGTCTCGACCCGAAACGTCACCTATTCCTTCGCTCCATAGATGCTGCCTCACCCGCTGAGTTTCTCCAGCATTTTTGTCTACCTTTAATATAGCTAAGATGTGTTTTGACAGTTTCCTTGTCTCACTGATCATGAATTGACATCTTAGGTTAGTAAGATAACACGTTCATCAAAACATTTTGATGATCATAGGCAATAAATAAAGGCCATGGAGATGCAGAGACAACTGTGAGTTCTTACTAAGTTGCAATTGTTTTTAAGTTGCTACAGGTACAGTACAATTTAGAACACTTGCATGCTCCCTTAATGAAATATGATATATACATTGCATTCAGAAAGTATTCAGACCCCTCCACTTTTTTCACGTTTAGTTAAGTTACAGCCTTATTCTAAAATGGATTAAATTCATTTTTTTTTATCATCAACATTACACACAATACCCCATAATAAAAAAAGTGAAAACAGGTGTTTAGAAATTTTTGCAAAGTAATTTAAAAGAAATAACAGATATCACATTTTCATGTATTCAGTCCCTTTACTCAGTACTTTGTTGACGCACCTTTGGCAGCAATTACAGCCTCAAGTCTTCTTGGGTATGATGCTACAAGCTTGGCACACCTGTATTTGGGTAATTTCTCCCATTCTTCTCTGCAGATCCTCTCAAGCTCTGTCAGGTTGGAGGGGGAGCGTCGATGCACAGCTATTTTCAGGTCCCTCCAGAGATGTTTAATCGGGTTCAAGTCCGGGCTCTGGATGGGCCACTCAAGGACATTCACAGACTTGGCACGAAACCACTCCCGCATTGCCTTGGCTGTGTGCTTACGGTTGTTGTCCTGTTGGAAGGTGAATCTCCGCCCCAGTCTGAGGTCCAGAACGCTCTGGAGCAGGTTTTCATTGGGGATCTCTCTGTAATTTGCTCCGTTCATCTTTCCCTCATTCTGACTAGTCTCCCAGTTCCTGCCGCTGAAAAACATCCCCACAGCATGATGCTGCCATCACCATGTTTCACCATAGGTATGGTATTGGCTAGATGATGAGCGGTACCTGGTTTCCTCCAGACGTGATGCTTGGCATTCGGGCCAAAGAGTTCAATTTTGGTTTCATCAGACCAGAGAATCTTGTTTCTCATGGTCTGAGAGTCCTTTAGATGCCTTTTGGCAAACTCCAAGCGGGCTGTCATGTGCCTTCTAGGCAGTACAGAGGCATTGACACATTTTGGCGCTGACAAATGAGTAGGTTTTACTTTTTGACAGAAGTAATTGAATCTGATTTCACTGTGTTTTAGTTTTGTCATACAATTTGAAGATATTTGAACATGTTTCCATTTTTAGGTGTGAACAAGTGTGATGGGAAAAAATATTCTAGGCTGGCTTTGGGTGAGCAAGCAGCATCTCTTCGAGAGACCAAAGAAAGAGTTATTGCTCTCCAACATGTCACAATGTCGATGCAAATTCTTTTAGCACATACCATGGTTATGAAAGCTTTATCACTTATCTCTGTGAGGTATTTCAGATATTATACAGTTTCTCAGTAATTGTGACAATTTAATCAATAGCGATGAAATTTTATTTGAATTTACTTTTAAACATTCCAACGTGATCACTCTCATGTTTTTAAATTTTGTAGGGTCGAGGCCCAATCTGCTTAATCTCTTTCCATTTAACAAACCCACCCCAACCTTGGAATCTGCCTTTGCTACACAGTCCATCACAGATTCTTCCTCCAATGGAGAGACCAGTCCGAAACACTCCCTGTGACTCTATTTAATATAAACAAGACATCCCTCCTCTTGTTTTCCTCTTGTAATAAAAGCCATTTTACCACTTGCCTTCGTAATTGCTTACAAAACCTGCTTATTAACTTTCAGTAGTTCATATACAAGGACACACAGGTCCTTCTGACTACCAACACCATTCAATCTCTTGGTATTTAAAAAAATGCTGAGTAAAAAATAATCAACACACTTTGCAGCTTGCCATCCGGGAGAGTGGAGAGAACTCCATCACACTACTGATGTGTCATTTCTAAATCAGATTCAGATTCGGATTCAGATTCAATTTTAATTGTCATTGTCAGTGTACAGTACAGAGACAACGAAATGCATTTAAATGGGAAAGAGATGTTGGGTAATCGGGTATGAGCTACTTGCATGAAATACCTGGCCTCTGACCTGCTCCGACAATTAAATATTTTACCCAGTATTTACCTCAATCTTCCTTCAGGGTAATAATATTAAAGGAAGTGAAGAGATGGCAATAACATTAATTCTCAAGAAAAGATAGATATACACAAAATGCTTGAGTAACTCAGCAAGTCAGTTAGCATCTCCGGGGAAAGATCTCTGGAGCTTTTGATCAGAAGATGGGTCTCGCTCTAAACGTCACCTATCCATTTCAGAGATGCTGCCTGACCTGCTGGATTACTCTAGCATTTTGTGTCTATCTTTGGAATAAACCATCATCTGGTCACGGTGGCGTAGTGGTAGAGCTGCTGTCTTACAGCGAATGCAGCACCGGAGACCCGGGTTTGATCCCAACTACGGGTGCTGTTTGTACGGAATTTATACATTCTCCCAGTGACCTGCATGGGTTTTCTCCGAGATCTTTGGTTTCCTCCCACACTCCAAAGACGTACAGGTTTGTAGGTTAGTTGGCTTAGTCAATGTAAAAATTGTCCCTAGTGTGTGGAGATAGTGTTAGGATGCAGGGATCGCTGGTCGGCGCTGACCCGGTGGGCCAAAGGGCCTGTTCCCCCGCTGTATCTCTAAACTAAACTAAATTAAACCAGCATCTGCAATTCCCTTTTATTACATTAGATAGGACCTGTCTTGCTCAGAGGTTTGTGACAAATTTTATGTAACATTTGGATTTGGGGAGGTTCTCAATTGTTCTTGGAATACCCATAATTAATGTGGCAATTAATGTATATAACAATGACATTTATTAAAACTACATGCGTTCAGAGAATAGGAAACAAAATTATTTCAAAGTATATTAAAGCACAACCAAACATAAAACTTACGGGGGCCAATGCAAGTCGTTCAGTTATTCCTGGCATTTTTGCTTGGCTATTTACATAAGTACAAAAACTTTTTAAATATTAAATATATTGTAGCATAGAACAGTAATTTTTTTTTGTAAAATATTTCTCTTTCTAAATATGCTTCACAGTGGGTCTATGTGCAGTCAGACAAGTGGGCTGGAAGCTCTTGGATTAACGGACATCCGTATCTTGGTTCGGTTGATGTGCCTTGCAGCAGGAGGCAGGGCTCAGTTGGCAAAGAACGGAACTGAACATTTATTTTCAAGTACTCAGTTTAGACCTGCAAAAGGAAGAACATGGAGTACAAGATCCTGCTTGACATACATGAGTTCAGCTATTGGTTGTCTAGTGGCAAACAGCCCTACAGCTTACAGGGCATTGGTTAATGTCTGTACTCAGGTAATTTAAGGAACAAAACTGACTGTAAATTATATAGAAAATATTGCAAGCAATGCAAATCAAACAATACAGAATCTTCGCTCTAACCCATGGAATGTGATGGAAGGTCATCTGAAATACAAACCTTTATTTCAACAGAGGTTGCCTGACCTGTTGCTAAGTAGCATTTTCATTTCAAATTTCCATTGTAAATGGTATTCTTGGTTATTTTATGAAATTATCTATGATGCTTTCTAAGTAAACGTATTTCTTGTCAATTTAATGATACGATTCTTGCAATTCTATTGAGACTATATAAAATTGAAATTATTTGTGTCTGTGCTATATTTGTAAATGTGATCTTTACTAACTGCTACTGCACTTCTTCTAATAACCATATAACAATTACAGCACGGAAACAGGCCATCTCGGCCCTACAAGTCCGTGTCGAACAATTATTTTCCCTTAGTCCCACCTGCCTGCACTCATACCATAACCCTCCATTCCCTTCTCATCCATATGCCTATCCAATTTATTTTTAAATTTTTAAATACACTATCCAGATGTATAGCTGTGATATCCTCTGGATTTTGGAGGCATTCTTTGCTTTATGTATCTGGATGTGAGCATTGCTGAAAGGCCAGCATTTACTATCCACCCTGAAGTGTCTTTGAGAACTTAGTGATAAATAAGCTTTTTGATTCACTGTTTTATCTGGTGAAGGTAGAATAGTTCCAGGATATATGCCCAGCAACTCCCGAGGGCCACCACTGACCATAAATCTACTGGGCCAACGACATACATTTTTTTGCCCAAAGAGCACATCAAAGACTGGGTAGCCTGTAGAAAATAATGAACTCCCAGATATTAATGATGTGCAAATTAGCAAGGTTGGGGTGGGGGGAAGGGAGGATGAATCTTCAAATCTAGAGCTGGCAATGTTCCAATGCCCCCGCTGTACAGGTCTGCAGATCTCTTTGTACTACCTTATGTTGTAGACTCACTCTATTTAAATAATAACTTAGTATTTTGCTATTCCTATCCAGAGTAGACCACCACACATTTTATATACACCATATTTCGCTTGCTCACTTACCTAACTTACCAATGTCTTTTTCAATTACTGTCTTTTTCAATTACTGTAGCAACGTTTAGGGCTGAAATAAATTACCTCCAATAAATACCTGAGGCTTGACCACAATAATAAGCAACATACTTAACTGAGAATCTTCGCAAGTAACATGTTACATTCAGTGGAAGTTTATGCTGCTAAGTCTCAATAAGGAACTTAAATATCTCTTTGCTAATTCTTTCCCAAGGATTTAATTGCTGGTGCAACAGGTCTACATATAGGTGCAATTCGTGATGTGCAGCAAAAGAACAGAGTGCTTCATTATTTTCATAGACCAGCAAAAGACGACAAACTTTCTGGCTCTCCTAACTTTCTGGTAACCCAAGCCTTGGTAGCATTGTTGACGGAGAAAGGTTGTTGGCATCATTCTAGCCATGAAAAAGAGGATGCAGAATCTAAGGGTAAGGAATATTGCATGCCAGAGCTCATTTTGTAATTTGTGAGCAACTTAAGCATTTTAATAGCATTCTGCATTTTAATTATTTCATACCAGTTTTTTCCAGGTTAATATCGCTGTACTGAAAGCAATATTTGTCAATATAGCAAACTAACTCCCTGATATTAATGATGTGCAAATTAGCACGGTGGTGGGGCAGGAGATGGGGGGGGGGGGGTTCAAGATGAATCTTCAAATCTAGAGCTGGCAATGTTATTGTCCCTTTTGTCACCTGTTGGTCACTTTTCATCTATAGTCATTGTCTACCCATCTGCCAAAAGTTTAGTTTTGTTTATTGTTACGTACAGTGTTGTGCAGTGAAAAGCTTTTTGTTGGCACTAATCAGTCAGCAGAAAGTCTATACATGATTACAATAGAGCTGTCTGCAGTATACAGATAACTGTCCACAGTGTACAGATGTATTATTTACCTAGCAACCAAAACTGGAAGTCTGAAACAAAAGCACGGTTGATAGGTTAATTGGTTATCCCTGATGTGGATGAAGTTAAGTTTTAATTAATTCAAATGAGATACAAGCTGAATACTTAGAGTAAGTTGATAGTGGAGAAGTATTGTTCATCCCAGTTTGGCAAAATAATAAATCAGGGAAGGTAGTGCATCGTGGATAACAAGGGAAATCAGGGATAGTATCAAAACAAAAGATGAAGCCTACAAATTAGCCAGAAAAAGCAGCCTACCAGGGGACTGGGAGAGTCCAGCAGAGGAGGACAAAGGGCTAAATTAGGAAAGGGAAAATAGATTATGAAAGAAAACTGCAGGGAACATAAAAACTGACTGCAAAAGTTTTTATATATATGTGAAGAGAAAAAGATTAGTTAAAACAAATGTAGATCCCTTGCAGTCAGAAGCAGGCAAATTGATCACGGGGAACAAGGACATGGCAGACCAATTGAATAACTACTTTGGTTCTGTCTTCACTAAGGAAGACATAAATAATCTGCCGGAAATAGCAGGGGACCGGGGGTCAAATGAGATGGAGGAACTGAGTGAAATCCAGGTTAGCCGGGAAGTGTGGTGTTAGGTAAATTGAATGGATTAAGGCCGATAAATCCCCAGGGCCAGATAAGTTGCATCCCAGAGTACTTAAGTCAGTAGCCCCAGAAATAGTGGATGCATTAGTGATAATTTTTCAAAACTGTTTAGATTCTGGAGTAGTTCCTGAGGATTGGAGGGTAGCTAATGTAACCCCACTTTTTAAAGAGGGAGGGAGAGAGAAAACAGGGAATTACAGATCAGTTAGTTTAACATCGGTAGTGGGGAAAATGCTAGAGTCAGTTATTAAAGATGGGATGGCAGCACATTTGGAAAGTGGTGAATTCATTGGACAAAGTCAGCATGGATTTATGAAAGGTAAATCATGTCTGACGAATCTTATAGAATTTTTCGAGGATGTAACTAGTAGAGTGGATAAGGGAGAACCAGTGGATGTGTTATATCTGAACTTTCTGAAGGCTTTCGACAAGGTCCCACATAAGAGATTAGTATGCAAACTTAAAGCACACAGTATTGGGGGTTCAGTATTGATGTGAATAGAGAACTGGCTGGCAGACAGAAAGCAAAGAATAGGAGTAAACAGGTCCTTTTCAGAATGGCAGGCAGTGACTAGTGGGGTACCGCAAGGCTCAGTGCTGGGACCCCAGCTATTTACAATATATATTAATGATCTGGATGAGGGAATTGAAATGCAACATCTCCAAGTCTGCAGATGACACGAAGCTGGGGGGCAGTGTTAGCTGTGAGGAGGATGCTAGGAGGCTGCAAGGTGACTTGGATAGGTTGGGTGAGTGGGCAAATGCATGGAAGATGCAGTATAATGTGGATAAATGTGAGGTTATCCACTTTGGTGACAAAAACAGGAAAGTAGACTATTATCTGAATGGTGGCCGATTAGGAAAAGGGGGGGAGATGCAACGAGACCTGGGTGTCATGGTACACCAGTCATTGAAAGTAGGCATGCAGGTACAGCAGGCAGTGAAGGAAGCGAATGGTATGTTAGCATTCAGAGCAAAAGGATTTGAGTATAAGAGCAGGGAGGTTCTACTGCAGTTGTACAGGGTCTTGGTGAAACCACACCTGGAGTATTGCCTACAGTTTTGGTTTCCTAATCTGAGGAAAGACATTCTTGCCATAGAGGGAGTACAGAGAAGGTTCACCAGACTGATTCCTGGGATGGCAGGACTTTCATATGAAGAAAGACTGGATAGACTCGGCTTGTACTCGCTAGAATTTAGAAGATTGAGGGGGAATCTTATAGAAACTTAAAACATTCTTAAGGGGTTGGACAGGCTAGATGCAGGAAGATTATTCCCGATGTTGGGGGAAGTCCAGAACAAGTGGTTACAGTTTAAGGATAAGGGGGAAGTCTTTTAGGACCGAGATGAGAAAAACATTTTTTACACAGAGAGTGGTGAATCTGTGGAATTCTCTGACACAGAAGGTATTTGAGGCCAGTTCATTTGCTATATTTAAGAGGGAGTTAGATGTGGCCCTTGTGGCTAAAGGGATCAGGGGGTATGGAGAGAAGGCAGGTACAGGATACTGAGTTGGATGATCAGCCATGATCATATTGAATGGCAGTGCAGGCTTGAAGGGCCGAATGACCTACTCCTGCACCTACTTTCTATGTTTCTAAGTACAGAAGAGATGATCGGTAAAGAGACAAAATGTAAATAGAATAACTGTTAACATGAAGAACCCAAACATCTTTCAGTCATTTAAATAATGGATAACAAGGGAGGACTGAGGCCAACTAAGGACAAGGAAAATAATCTACATCTGTGGTGATGGTATGGAACTCTGCCGGTAATAGTGGTGGAAACAGAATCAATGGGAATTTTTGAATTTACTTGCTATGTTGCTAATCGAACCTGAATCAACTTAGTGGGCTCCTTCCTTGACAGAGCAATTTTGAGATTTTGTTCTTTTATATCTTTCAGATGCTCCGCATACTTCATCTGCATATTCTTACTCATCGTCATATGTTGGGCCTTTGGAACTAGCCAATGCACTTGCAGCTTGTTGCTTATCTGGGAGAATGAATTCTGGACATCGTCAATGGGCTGCACAGCATCTTGTACAGATCTTATCTACAACAGAAAGGAATAACAATTTAAGACCTCAAACCTATGCGGATTTGGCAGGAGATCTGCGGAAATGCCCCACTGTCAAGCTGGAAGCACATGAGAACCGGGTATGCATTCACTTTTTGGATTTTTTTGTGATTCATTCTCCAGATGTATATTATGATGCTGTTAATTAAAATACTAAATAGCTTAAATGGTGAAGACTGCAGGGCAATATAGGAAATTCAAAAAATTGTTTTCACATGATGACCTAAATTTGAAGCATTTTTTGTCTAGCTCAGAGATCATAAAAGTCATTCCCAGATAAAATCAATCATTCATTGTATGAAGCAAACAATTTATTTGATGTCTGCTGAGGAATCGTACACAAGGTACAGTGTGAGTGCTTTGCCAGCTGTAGTTATGGTAACACGTGTCCAGAAATGAAGTGAATCAAGTGAAACAAAATCAAGTGAAAAGCAATTTATTTGCATTTCATTATAAGGCAATTATTGATGGAGAGCAGAGGGTTTAACACCTCGAGAGTAGATTAAACAGAAATAGATTATTTTATTTCACTCCGCAAAATCTTGATTTATCTTCAGGATTAAATTGAAAATATACTTGCAGATTTCAAGTAAATGTCACCAAATGTATTCATTATTTTGTCAGGCATGACCTAATATATAGAATACATACATCTGAAAGCAGTAGGTTGTGGGTTCAGGTTTTGCATTAGAGACTTGAGCATAATAATTGAGACTGGCATTGTACCCGCGTTTGATATGCTATCTCTTCAAGCTATGGCTCTTCAGAGCCCTTTCAGGTGCACATAAATAGATCCCACTACATTATATCTATGATGAGTGGAAGAGTTATTCCTGGTGGCCTGGCCAACAGTTGTGGCCTTGCTCAGCATCACAAAACAGTTTATAACCACATGGCAAAACTTGATTCTGTGCAAACTAATTATTATTTTCTGTGAAAATTCAATCTATGGAAAGATTCCTGACCCGAAATATTAACTAGATTATTTTTGCACAGATGCTGCCTGACTGGCTAATTTGTTCCAGCACATTCAGTTTTTATTCCAGATTCCAGAATTTGCAGTTTTATATGTTTCCTGTGACTACCGTTTTTCCTACTTTACAAGCACAATTTCAAAATACTTAATTGCTGTAAAACAGTTTTCTGTAAAAGGTGCTGTATATGTCCAGATTTCTGTATTTATTCATATTTCAATGCAGCGTTTATATAGTTAAAATGCAATATATGTAGATATGAAAATTAATGTTTTCTGAAACATTGGGACTATCTATTGTCAAGGGAGATGGGGAAAAAGCTGGAACAGGGTAGTTTGTGGATGGTCAGCTATGATCATATTAAATGGTGGTGGTGGCTCGAAGGGCCGAATGGCCTTCTCCTGCACCTATTTTCTATGGTTCTATGTAAATTAGGGTTACATATTACATAATGCTGTGCAATGTGTTATGCGTCTTCAAAATAACAGACAAATTATTATGCTGTTCTATTATTAGTGCACAAATGTTAAATAAGCTGACATTTCACAAGTGAGAACATTTAGACAGAAGGGAGTATTATTTGTGTAAACAAGGGGTAGTGATAATGATTTTGTTTGTTGTGTACGGAAAGCAATATAATCTCTGGTTATTTCTGATTTTAATAACAGGTTGCAAGTTCTTCATGGTCAGTTGCAAAGAATTTGCTAGCAACAAGTGCCCTGGATAAAACCATTCGCCTGTGGACTATAATCAAAAATGCAGTTGCATTAATACAGACTATTTGCTTTAAAACTTGGTACGTTTATGATATTGCAAACTTTTCTTTTCTTGGTCTGATATGCCTTTAAATAGAAATTTTAGAAGATGCAATATAGACACAAAATGCTGGAGTAACTCAGTGGGACAGGCAGCATCTCTGGATAGAAGGAATGGGTGACGTTTCATGTCGAGACTCTTCTTCAGACTGAAGTCAGGGGAATGGGCGGTGCAGAGATAAAATGTAGTCGGAGACAGTAAGATTGGTAGGAAAACTGGGAAAGGAGAGGGAATAGAGAGAGTGGGAAAGCAAGGGCTATTTGAAGTTAGAAAAGTCAATGCTCATACCTCTGGGGTGTAAGCTACGCAAGCAAAATATGAGGTGCTGTTCCTCCAATTTGTGCTGGGTCTCATTCTGACAATGGAGGAGGCCCAGGACAAAAAGTTCAGTGTGGGAATGGGAGGGAGAGTTCAAGTGGTGAGCTACCGGGAAATAAGGTAGGTGGACTGAGCGGAGGTGTTCAGCAAAACGATCGCCGAGCTTCTAATTTTTAGGAGATGCAACAGTGTTTGTGATACTCCATTCTACTCCACTCCCCATGTGATATTGCCACAAGCCCAATTGGCCTCTTAATCTAAGAATCTAGAAAATTTACAAAGGCTTGAGGAAATTTGTTCTAATGGCTTTTGAATTGGTCCTAATCCTTCCCATACTCATAGGGATCGAATAGGTTTGTTTATATATTGAAGTAAGAACCATCTTTGCATATTATGATAACTATCATTTTTCTACCCCCATTCCTTGTATGTTTGTGCAGTGAAGACTCACAGGAAAGGCCTTGTAGCCCTCCAGGTGACTTCAATTTGTCTCCAGTGTATTGGAGTGCCACTGGCAGATTTTTAGCAGCCTCACAAGACAGAATCATCAACGTTTATCAAGTTGATGGTAAGTAACTCAATTCCATGTACACTCTGCACACTTGTCTCCTTTGCAGCATAATTTTTGTGACATTGATGCAGTGCTTTTGTCAAAATGTAAAAAGCCTAAATCAATTGCCAAATTCCACTCTGAATTTACAGCACAGAAATAACCCATTAAGCATAATAGGTCTCTGCCAATGTTTACACCTCACAGAATTTTCTTTTTCCCTCTAGTCCATTTCCCCCTTGTACCTTACTAGCTTCAGCTTAAAATTATCAATTCTAGATCCCACAATCACTCAATACATTGATTAGCCCCATGATCTAGCAGGTTAAAGGGTCCCGACCTGAAACGTCACCCCTTCCTTCTCTCCAGAGATGCTACCTGTCCCGCTGAGTTATTCCCGCTTTTTGTGTCTATCTTGGAGTTTTTAAAAACGTCCTCAATTCTCTTTTCGATTTATTGGTCAGTCTAGATTTTAATGGTTCTAGTTTCACTTTCACTCAAAAGAAACATCTTCACTACAATTTCCTTCTTAAGTGCTTCCATAATTTTAAAGGTAGACAAAAATGCTGGTTAAACTCAGCGAAATCCTCATAATTTTAAAGATGTCTTTCGTTCTCTTTAGCCTGTCTTCATATGGTCCAGTCTTCCTGATCCTGACCAGTATAACCTGGTTTCTTTCCAGCAAATCTTTTTTGTAATGTCTTTATTCTTCCTCATCCACATTATAATAATTAGAGCAGAATTGTTCACTCCTCCAGTTATAAATAGTTCAACCATAGTCAACGGAACATTGTTGGATCTCTCCTTAAACACTAATGCTGCCACACTTTTTTGCAAAGGTCCAAACAACTCAATGAGCAGCTTGGCAGATAATTGCTAAAATCTAAAATCTTTGCTGGTGATTTTTTTTGTAAATCTTGTTCAAATTTTAAGCATCATTAGACTAAAATGCAAATACTAGTGTCATAATTAGGAAAAAATGCAGATTCTCTGGGGCTACAGTGGTGGTATAGATCTGGTGGAAAGTTGTGCAGAGTGTTGTGGTTGGAATTTAATTCCAAGTGAGGTTGTTCATTTTGGGAAGTTAACTAAGGTTAGGATATGTACTGTAAATGATAGGACAATATGGATTTAAGACTACTTCACCATTGGTGGTAGCATCTTTTCTGTTATTGTCCACGTAATTATACATACTTGAGTTTGGTGCTAGGATTTCATTTCAAATGAGTTATAGTGAATAGTATCAACAAGCTTGAAAATTTAGAATTTAAGTTTACAGACACAGCATGGAACAGGCCCTTTGGCCCACTGAGTCCATGCAGACCCTCCATCACATGTTCACACTGGTTCTATGTTATCCTATTTTCTAATCCCCCTTATTACACACCAAGGGCAAACTGTGAGTCCAATGAGCCTACAAACCCAGACAGATGCATGGGCACTCCATGTTTAACGCTATATTGATGTATCCAAATTGTTTGAGATAAGCCTTGAGTGTAGGGAGAAATAAACAAAAACAAAGAACTGCAGTTATTTAGACATCTGAAACAGAAACATAACATCTGGAAGCATTCAGCAGGCATAGAAAGAAAAACTGCCAGGTTTGGGTCTAGGACCATTCCACAAAAAGTAATTGTACTTTTTAATAAAACTGGCTAGTCATGTCATACTGGTGTATTCCAGTATATGGGGTAGGAAAAAATGCATATTGTTCAGAAGAAATCACAGCAAATATTGTCTTTTAATGTCTTTGCCATTAAATTGTATGCATTCCTTACCTACCAAATTAAATGCTCTTGCCTGACAGTCGGTGTCATTACATTCTCTTTTCTATTTCAACGTATATCAGCAGTGCTGGCTCGAAGGGCCGAATGGCCTCCTCCTGCACCTATTTTCTATGTTACATTGATTCGCTGAGATTTTTCTTTTGACTGTGTCCTTATTTATGTGTATGAAGGAACTGCAGATGTTGATTTAAACCAAAGATAGACACAAAATGCTGGAGTAACTCAGCAGGACAGACAGCATCTCTGGAGAGAAGGAATGGGTGATGTTTCAGATCGAGACCCCTTTATTTATGTGTCTACTTTTTCTAGTTCTGCAGGCTACTGTTTTTCCTGTTTACGTTGCTATTCTGGAAGTTGACTTTTTAAAATTTCTTTCAAAGGGAATAATGATATCCATATGAAAATTCAGCCATCCTGGGTAACGGCTATGGCCTGGGCAGACGTCCAAGCACCGTTCTTAAATAAAGATAGTGATAAGCGACCAGAGGTTCTGATAGTGGGACGACTGGATGGATCAATTGGTTGCATTGAAGCTACAGAGAATAATGTTTCTGACACAATTAACCTGGTACATTGTCAGAGAAAAGATGGTAAGTTTCAAATTACAGCAATTTCAACTTCCATTGTTGAAAACAATGTGGCATTGTAGAAGCTGCAACAAATCATTTTGCAGTTATAGTCAAATATTTTCTGATGTATCTTTAATCCTTATTTTATAAGAATCAAAGATACAAACCTGATAACTGGAAGCCAATGGTGAGAAAAGTAATAAAAGTTGTTCTGGATTTATCAAAAGGAAATTGTGCTTGACTAATTTGATGAACTTCTTTAAAGTCTATCACAATCCTTTTTTTTTAAAGTGGAGATTGATACATTCTTGATTAGTAAAGGCATCAGAGGTTACTGGGAGATGACATTGGGAATGGGGTTGAGAGAGAAAAATAGATCAGCCGTGATCAAACGGCAGAGCAGACTTCATGGGACAAATGGCCTAATTCTGCTCCTATGTCTTATGGTCTAAAGGCACAACAATTGATGTGTGTATGCACTGATTAATGTTGAACCAGTTGGGCTAAAGAACTGTAGTTGAGGGAATATGATTTTAACTGAGGGCTTGCAGGCAAACGGACAATTGATTTTCAGATAAGAAGGAAATAAATTTCAGTGACTCCCAAAGATCAATGTTGGGATCATTGCTTTTTCTAAGCTTGTACATAAAGAGACAGTATCTCAAAATTCCTAGACGACATACATCTAAGAAATGTAAACATTGAGGAGGATAGTGACAGATTTTAAAGAATTTAACCAAGCTAAATTTGAAGTGATACATCTGGGGGGGAAATGGGGAAAACTCATTATGAATGAAATCGTACAACTGTAAATGAGGTAAAGAGTTCAGATTTTGGAAATGTAAGTACATATGTTTAAGGAAGGAGGTGGAGTCAATGACCAGGAAAGATGATGACTTTATTGTCCCAATATTTTATTGGAACAATTTTTTGCTCATCTAAATAAATGAGGAAGTTATGCTAAAACTTCATGGTTAACAGTTCGATTCTCAACTGGACTACAGTGTTCAATTCTGAACAGTATATTTTATGAAGGATACAGGAATTTCAAACAAGGACACCAGGGCTAAAATATTTCTAAGTAGAGAAACAAATGTTATTCTCCTTGGAGCAAAGGAGATTTAATAATTGTGTTCAAAATCTGAATGGTTGAGGTAGAGCAAATAAAGAGAAAACTATTTCTAATGGGAAAACAAATAAGGAAAGTTAATGTCCTGAGGACAGTCCATATTACAGTTGCGAAGTGCTGATGTCCTAAGACATCTGAAGGTAGCTAAATCTGCTGAGCCAGATCAGATGTATCCAAGGGCGCCTTGTGAAGCTGGAGAAGAAATTGCAAAAGTTCTGAGATATTTGAATCATCGTTAGACATGGGAGAAGAGCTGAAAGGCTAGACATTGGCTAATGTTGTGCTCATATTTACGAAGGGCTGCAAAGAAACCATAGATCAGGATACCTAACATCTGTGGTAGGAAAGCTACTGGAGAGTATTCTGTGGGATAAGATATACATGCATTTGAAAAGACGGGTTGATTAAGATAGTCAGCGTGGCTTTGTGCATGGCAGAACATGTCTCAATAATTTGATTGAGTTGTTTGAAGAAGTAACCAAGAAGATTGATGAGTGCAGGGCTGTAGAAGTAGTCCATACTGACTTCAGCAAAGTCTTTGATAACATTCTGCATGTTAGGTGGCTCTGAAAGGTTAGATCGCATGAGATCCAGGGAGAGCTAGCCGATGACCTATAGGATTGGCCTCATGGTAGGAAACAGAGTGGTGGTGGAAGATTGATTTTCGGACTGGATATATTAATTTCCCCCCCCCTCTCAAACGGACTATCTCCAGCAGCTCGTCCCATATGCCTTTGTGCAAAAATGTTACCCCTCAGATTCCTATGTATACATGCACTGTGCTTTTGATGTTATAACCCACAATATATATATATTTTTAATTATTATTCAGTTTCCGTCCAGTGCATTGCCTGGTACAGTGAAGATAAACCAATTGCAGTTGGGTACTCTGATGGAAAGATTTTGCTTGGAACAAGAGAGCCTCATGATGAAGAAGAACCAGTCATATTAGCTTCATATCAGGTAAATTACTGTTTTCCTAAATATGTTTGCACAAAACAGTCTTCAAGAATAGCGTTAAAGATTTGAGGAAATGTGACAAAATGAGTCATGTGAGGTGTCATTCTATTCTGGCCATTGCTTCTGCTCCCCTGTCAACCACTCCTACTCATTCTATCTGCAGACCCTCTCCTTCCACCATACTCCTTGTTTTCTCTTCCCCCACCTGCCCAATTGTGTCTTCTCTCACCCATGGACCCTTGTGTACCCCCATTCTATAGCTCTACTCACCTGCCTCCACATAAATAGTTCTCCTCTTTCCTAGCAAGTCATCCATCACTCCTCCTCTGCCCTACCCCATGTATCAACTCTCCTCTTCTTCCTATCATTGGCCTCCTTCCCACCTCCTACTCTTTCCCTCCTGCTTTTCTCCACTGTTTTCCAGTATTTCAGTTCTGACAAATGGTCCTGGCCCTAAAACATTACAATTTAATGCTGCCTGTACTGCTGAGTGCAGATTTTCCCATTTTTACTCGAATCTTTTCCAGTTTGTGGATTCCAAGTACAAAAACAACCGTTTTCAGAAACTTTTGGGAGGAGTTGTGGAGTGGCAGCGAGCCAGATGCTCATTATTTATTTAATCTCCTTTCTACAATAACTCTTAATATGTACTCATACCCTATCTGAATTATTATTTTAATCTTTCCCATCCTTTATGTATTACAACTTTTTCCTTTTTTCTCCTTTCGGTCACTTTTTTTCTTTCCCTTTGATGCTTTACGTATAGTCATAGTGTCACGCAGCCTATTAGCAGGCTCTTTGGCCCAACTTGCCCACGCTGACCAACATGCCCCATTTACACTAGTCCCACCTGCCCACACTTGGCCCATAACACTGTAAACCTGTCCTATCCATGTATCTATCCAATTATCCCTTAACTGTTATGGTTGTTCCTGCCCGAATTACCTCCTCCAGCAGCTCGTCCCAAATACCCACCGCCCTTTGTGCAAAAACGTTACCCCTCAGGTTCCTATTAAATCTCCCCCCACCCTCAACACCTATGTCCCCTGGTTATCTATTGCCCTACTCTGCGTGAAAGACTGCATTTACCCAATCTATTCCTCTCATAACTGTGTCCACCTTTATTATATCACCCCTCACCCTCCTGCATTCCAAGGAATGATGTCCTGGCCTGCTCTCTTCCTACAGCTCATGTCCACGAGTCCCAGCAAATTCCTCGTAAATATTCTCTGCACACTTTCCTGCTGTACAACATGTTTCCCCATAACATATTGACCAAAACTGAATACAATGCTCTAAATGTGGCCTCACCAATGTCTTATACAACTGTAACATGACTTCCCAATTTCTCTCCTTAATACTCAGACCGATAAAGGCTAATGTGCCAAAAGACTTTTTGAACACCATATATATCTATGATGCTGCTTTCATGGAACTATATACCTACACTCCTAGATTCCTCTGCTCTACAACGTTCCTCCGAGCCTTACCATTCACTGTGTAGATCATGCCCCTGTTAGATTTTCAAAAATGCACCACCTCATATTTCTCTGTATTAAATTCCATCAATCATTCCTCAGCCCACCTGCCCAAATGATCAAGATCTACCATGAATTTTTCTTAGGCATCAACTTTCTGTTTGATGACAACATGTCAATTTGTCCTTTACGTTGTCCATCTTGAATTTGAAAACTTTCCACAGCATTAATGCAGTTTGATATTATTTGTCCCATTCCTATCCCACAATTAAACAGTCTCCTTTTCCCAAAAGTGCAATGCCACCAAAATCTAAAATAAACATTACTGGAAGAACCAGCCAATCAAACACCATGTGCGGATTCTGAAGCCACAATAACAGTTAACATCAATCAGAATTGGCTTTCTATTTTGAAATAGAAAGAAAATCATCAATGTGATTAGTGAGGGTAGACAAAAATGCTGGAGAAACTCAGCGGGTGAGGCAGCATCTATGGAGCGAAGGAAATGGGCAACGTTTCGGGTCGAGACCCTTCTTCAGACCTTCTCCAGCATTTTTTTCTACCTTTGATTTTCCAGCATCTGCAGTTCCTTCTTGAACAATGTGATGAGTGAAATATCTGTAGAAGCAAAGTACTGACAGAGAGAGGGAAGATTGTGTGCTCGGACTTAAAAAGTAAAGCTCTAAGAACTAGATTTTCTTTTGTTCCAGATATTGTTTGGTGTGAAATGCTGATTTTGTGTTATTCAATTTATTCTTTCTTGTCTTTTTCATATTTCTGGTGAAGGAAAGTGTAACTAGCCTGAAATGGGATCCAACTGGTCATCTGCTCCTTGCACTTTCCAGAGAAGAGATGGTGAAAGTATGGGGAAGAATAGGCAGTACCTGGCTAGCAGTTCAAACTCTCTTTCATTCCGCTTTGGTCAATACCTCAGCATGGTGTCCACTTCCGGGGAAAGGTCTGGACCCAAGACTAATGCTGGCCGTGTAAGTATTAGAGAAAACTAAAATGTCCTTGTTTTGTATTGTTCTTGTTCAGCAAAAAAGTATAATTTCATAAAGGAAGATAATCTGGAATTCAAAGAAAATTTATTTCCCCAAAGAGTGATGAATACAGAGCTCTGGACATTATGGGAACATCTAAGAAAAATTAGCATGATGTTAAAGTTAACTTATAACTGTTTCTCGGCCCTTAACCTTCTGCGCTCCAAAGAATAATTCGCTGTGGATGTTGAATTTCTCAAAACGGAGGTTGATAGGACTGACTTAAATGTCTTGATTATTTATGAGGAGCAGCTGGTAAATGGAAATGTAATCATAATTTGTAGGTGGAGTACACCAATTGGACTAAATTACCTACTTTCATTCCTGTGTTCTCAATACGAGACTGCTATTTTGTAATTGACTGTTAACTACTGTCTGAAGTGACCTAAATGTTCAGCCCACTTACAGCAAGAATTGAACTGTTACAACACCCCACACTATGTTCAATAAAGTCTGAAATAATCACCACAGTGCAATCCTAGTAAATAAAATCACCAAGTGCTGGAGTAACTTGGCGAGTCAGGCAGCATCTCTGGAGAACATGGATATTTATGTTTTTGATCAGGAACCTTCTTCAAACTGACTATTGTGGGGTAGAAAACTGCACGAGAGAGGTGTGGGTGTGGACAAAGCCAGGCAAATGATAGGTGGGGGGCTTTTGATTCACTGATGGTGGACATAGGACAGTGATGGGAGAAGATCAAAGGTTGTCAGACGTAGAGGTTAGGAGAGAAGAGGAGCGAAAAATGAAGCCATAGGAAGGTATAAGTGGAAGGGTGGGGAAGGTTAAAGGGGGAGGATACTGGGAGAAATGTGCGCATCCAGGTGAGACAACAAGGACGAGAGGGGGAAATAAAAAGGTGGGGGGTGGGGGACATGTTTGTAGATTAATTCAATGTTCATACTGTTAAATTGTAAGCTACCCGAGCCGAACACGAGGTGCTGTTCCTCCAGTTTGTGTGTGGCTTCACTCTGGCAATGGGGGAGGCTCAGGATGGAAAAGTCAGTATGTGAAGGGGAATTAAAATTCCTCGATACTGGGAGATCCAGCAGGCCTTGGCAGACCGAAAGTAAGAGGTTGGCGAAATGGTCACCTAGACTACACATGCAACCTGCGACCGCAGATGTAACACCCGTTCCTATACCTCCTCCCTCGACTCCACCCTGGGATCCAGCAGTCCTTCCAGATGAGACCGGTTTAGATTCACCTCATCGAACCTCATCTGTTGTATTCAATGTTCCCAATGTGGCCTCCGTTACATCGGCGAGACCAAGCGTAGACAAGGCAACCGTTTCGGCAAACACTTGCGTTCAGTCTGCCAAGGCCTGCTAGAACTCCACAGTACTTGGACATAGCACATGTCCAGCATCCCCATCCCATACAGTATGGTTTTACATTACTGTGATCCAGTTGGGATCTACCCCAGTACTCAATGACAGGCCAGTCCCTTACTTACACTGGCAGTCTGGCTGATCAACGATCAGCAGTGCACTGAAGTATGTTGGACATGCCTGGTACACATATTGGGTTACCAGATTTGCCACAAAGTGCCATGTTATTTTGGAGCTAGACCACGTGTGATGGGAGTTCTGAAAATCAAAATAAAATCTACAGCTATTGGAAATCTGAAATAATGCCAGAAAACGCTGGCCTGGAAACACTCAGCAAATCAGGCAGCATCTACAGACGGGGAAACAGTTACGATTTCAAATTCAAAGATCGTTCAAGGAAGAGAAAGTAAGGTCCTTCCTCCATTCATGGCAAAGAATGTTGTCTTAAGTAGAATGTTCTGATGAAGGTCCAATAACCTAGCTTCAAATATTAATAACAATTAAATTAGAGGCCTGAAATTAAGTTTTTCAACTAATTTTATTTTTAATTTGTGCACCAGGGGTTGTCAGAATGGCTTGGTTTATGTTTGGACACTACCACAAGGTGGCACTGCTGTGTCATTACCAAACCTCTTGCATTCGTCTGATGTACGAGATAAGCAGACTGAGGTAAGACAAGTGAGTGACTGGAATAAAAGCACATCTGATTCTCACGTTCAAACTCTAAATGATCTAATTTCAAGAAGGTGATAATGAAACATATAATGGTTAATCAATTAACGTAACACAAATTGACACCAAAATGTTATTCTGTATTGCAGGAATTATTTTCTAACCTAATTTTTCATTCACTCTAGGAGAGATTTCAGTTCAGAGGTAAAGCCAAATGTATGTTTCACCTCAATGCTCACATAACCGCTGTGGTAGCTGTAGCCTTCAGTCCCGATGGATTAACACTTTTGTCCGGGGGGAATTGGAGGATTGATAAATATTTGGTCTCTGCAGGTAAGGGGTTTGCTGCAGTTTAATTCTGAAATTTACACACATAAGGAAGACGTAGGATGTTAGAAGTTTTAAGCAAGTGAGAAATAAACATCCAGATATGCAGGGATATTTTTTCGGGTATAATTTTTTTTTTTTTACTTTTACTGTTTCAAAACAATTTTCAGTATCTGACATTCTTTTTTAAGAATGACAAATCAGATACATTCCTTTCGTGTTTGTCAATATAGAAAATTAAATCAAGGTAGAAATGTAAGGGAAAAATAGACACAAACTCAGATCAGGCAGCATCTCTGAAGAAAGGTAGGTGGCGTTGTGGGTCAGGACCCCTCCTCAGACAGATTTTTGGGGGTGAAAGCTGGAAGACAGGTAGGGGCGGAACTCTTGTCCCTCGGAGGGTCTCGACCCAAAACCTCACCTATTCCTTTTCACCAGAAATGCTGCCTGACCACTGAGTTACTCTGGCTTTTTTTTGTGTCTGGCTTGACAAATGATAAGCAAATTCAAGTGAGGGGGGTTTTGTAAACAAATGGTTGGACAAAGTCCAGAGATGCAAAGACTGAGGCCTGAGTTTGATCCAGATCTCGGGTGCTGTCTGTGTGGAGTTTGCACGTTCTCCCTGTGACCCACATGGGTTTCCGCCAGGTGCTCCAGTTTCCTCCCACATCCCAAAGGCGTGTGGGTTTGTAGGTTAATTGACCTCTTTAAAATGGCTCTTTGTGCATAGGGAGTGGATGCACAAGTAGGGTAACTTGAGCTTGTGTGAACGGGTGATTGATGATTGGCTTGGACCCAGTGAGCAGAAAGGTCTGGTTCCACACTGTATCTCTAAACTATATTAATGAAGAACGTGTGTGTCTCCCCCTCTCTTTCCTCTCAGGATGGTTCAGTTCTACAGACTGTGGTAACTGGTCTCGGGTCAGTGGTCGGAATAGCCTGGATTCCAGACATGGGAGTTGCTGTTTGCTCCAGCAGGTCAAAGGTCAGTGGGTCACAACTATTCTTAATTAACAAACAAAGCAGCAAGTCCAATGGTGTTCTACGAAGCTTTATAATATTATTACAACAAAATTCCACTTCTCAAAGCTAAATCTACCTTTTGAAGTGCAGTCGCTATTGCATTGTGCACCCAATCTACATGTAGATCTCCTGCTAATATAATAACTAGGTGATTTGTTCAGAGAATTGTCTTTGTAATGTTGGGCATCACCCCAGAAAGACCTGAGTTTCTTTTGACAGTCATAGAGCCAAACTGCACAGAAACAGGCCCTTCAACACAACTCGTGCATGCCGACCAATACATCTGTCTAAGATAGTTCTTGCCATACCCCGCTAAATTTTTTTTATCCATGTGCTTGTCCAAAAGTATTTTAAACATTGTAATGTACCCGTCCCTAGAGTTTCCCCTGGAAAATGTTTCCTATCTAATTTATTTTAACATTTTCCTTTCTCGTCTTGAGGGTGTCAGATCTTTACATCCCTTTCAAATGGACCTACGTTTAAAAATATCAACTGAAAATCAATGCAGAACTCCCTCAAAACTGAGTTGCATTGTCTACTTAGGTGGTACTTATGTAATCCTAGGTTAATTATACTTGAGCTTTATAAACCATTGGTTGGGCCTGGGTTTAGACTCTAGAGTATTGTGTGCTGTTTTGTTCATCTCAGTATAGAACGGCTGTTATTGTTCTGCAAAGACAACAGAGGAGATTCGCCAAGATGTTGGCTGGTAGGCAGTATCTCAGTTACATGGCTATGAATAAGTTGTATTTGGTTTCCTGGGAGCTGAGAAGGCTGAGGGGCAGTGGGATACAAAATTATGAAAGGATCAAGTGTATCTGAGTTTCGAGAAATAAGGAGCAAACTAAAATAGGAAATCAGAAGGGCAAAAAGTGGCCAGGGGATAGCTCTGGTAGACAATAGGTGCAGGAGTAGGCCATTCGGCCCTTCTAGCCAGCACCACCATTCAATGTGATCATGGCTGATCATCCCCAATCAGTACCCCGTTTCTGTCTTCTCCCCATATCCCCTGACTCCGCTATTTTTAAGAGCCCTATCTAGCTCTCTCTTGAAAGTTTCCAGAGAACCGGCCCTCTGTGGCAGAGAATTCCACAGACTCACAACTCTCTGTGTGAAAAAGTGTTTCCTTGTCTCCGTTCTAAATGTCTTACCCCTTATTCTTAAACTGTGGCCCCTGGTTCTGGACTCCCCCAACATTGGGAACATGTTTCCTGCCTCTAGCGTGTCCAAACCCTTAATATTAGGGTTAAGACAGCATTAAAGACAAACCAAAGAGATTTTATAATTACATAAGGGGGAAACAAGTAACTAGAGAGAGAGAGAGAGTGGGACCAGTCAGGAATTAAAGCGGTCAACTCTGTGGAGACACAGGAGATGGGCAAGGTGCTCTATGAGTATTTCTCCTCTGTACTCCGCAACGTGTTCGCTATTTCAACTTTATTTGGTATTTTTGGTGTGTCTAATGTTAGGTTAGATGTCTCTCGGTGTGTCTTGTGCCCTGGTGGGGTGGGGGGGGGGGGGGGGGGGGGGGGGGGGGGGTGGAACTGCTTTTGGTCACCTCCTCGACGGAGAAGCGACTTTTTCCATGTTGACTCCCTCGCGGCCTGACAGCTTGGATTGGAGCGGCTTTTCCTGGAGTTGGGCCCGGAGCATCAGTAGCAGGCACAGCGTGAACTTTTCCATCGTGGAGCGGGCAAACCCTTGCCAAGGGTCGCCAGAGAGGGGTGCTCCGATCGCTGACCTGGTGACTTTGGCATCATGGGGCTGTGGTCTGCGGAGCTTCTAGCCGCGGGTGTAGCGTGGACTTGCCATCCAGAGTCTGGGATCCCTTGCCAGGGATCGCCAGAGAAGAGCTCCGACCGCCGGCCTGCAGCCTATAACATCCTGAAGCAGTGGTGTCGGTAGGAAAGTGGCCAATTCAGGACCTCCATGGACGTCGGAGTACTGATCATCCCGACGAGAGGGCCTATACATTGGGCTGTCCGTAACGGCGTCTACGGAAGGTTTATGGCCCAGACCATGGGTGAACAAAGGAGGAGGACTGGCTGAACCTTGTTGCCTTCCACCACAGTGAAGAATGC